>NW_023595962.1:22016734-22084643 GCF_011947565.3 Pollicipes pollicipes
GGGGGGTGGGGGGGGGGGGGGGGGGTGGTCAAACGGGCCACTCCGGACAGGACAAGCGTCAAAACGGGATGAAGACAAGAGGGTGAGGTCGGGTGTCAGCTTCGCACCCGCCCCAGTTCTCCCGTCAAGCTACTGCAATGCCTAGCACAACCAAGTCGGTTGCAAGAGAAAATGAAGGACGTCGTTGTGCTTTCCAGCCACCTATCACATTTTACTAAATTAACTTGTGCAATCATGCGTTGAATTGGCTTGGTAAAACATCAAAGGAAAGGCATTAACAAAACGCAATGTATTTGGCGATAACGCATTTTTCTTTAATCCATACTGTCCAGTTTTTCGCCTTTGCAAATATCACGCCAATATGATATCAAACGCTGTCAACCGATGTGGTGTCAATGTATAGCCATTCTGCTCAAGGGCAACCTAAAGCCGAGATACAACCGCATCTCAGATTTTACCGATATGATTTCCTGGAGCCAGCCCGTTCAACTGTAACGTCAAACATGCGCCCTATTGCTGCTTGATTCAGACCTGGAAATCCAGCCGCGTCGCACATCTCTCAGACAGCATCAACCGTCATGCAAATAAAGGACTGATTACCCACTCGAGGCGAGCATCAGCCGCTACCGGCTAAAGAACCGTGTACAGCTCACACGCCTTCCGACAGCCTGCGCCTTGACCTGAAACGTCTCTCATAAGCGTTCATAGAGTCGTCTCCAGTCCGCAGGCGCTCCCGTTCTGATTGCTTGTCCACCATAATGCACTCTGAAGCAGCGCATTGTGATGATGTCTGGCATGAGTGTGAGGATAAGGATAATGACTGGTGTCAGATCGTGGCTGCCAGCGCAGATCAAAATAAAAAACGAACTCCAACGTGTGGGTAAATACGACGCCAACAAAGTATTCAGCGGTGTCAACAACATTACCCACACTAAGGTCAGCAATGGACCGGGAGCCGGTCGATGCTGCTTTCTTCACAATCTGACCAGAATATCACTCGTCCATAATTGCACAGAGAGAAGCGGGGCTGTAAAAACCCCGCTGATGTCGGACTCATTTCTCCGTGATCATCACCCACTCCAGATATGAGTTTCCCGCCGCATTTTAGTTTAAAGACACGGAAAGTGAAGCATTCTTAACTCATTCATTCTCATCCTCCCGTGTTAACACAAATGTGTAAAATGTCTCCACCAACCACAAACACAGCTATCGCAAGTATCGATGAAGATCGGAAAATAAAGAAAAACTTAAAGACTATCGTAGTGTTCTCTCAAGGAAGCGGAGCACACCTTTGTTTGAAAACACAAATTGCTCACAGCACATCGTGGTATTTGGTATAGGCAAGGAAGACCTTCAGATCCTTTTTTGGCGCTTTCAGTTGGGAGTTTTCACGACCGAGTTATCGATCTTTGCTACACCAGGAGGTACTGGTTAAACGACGTTATAAAACAAATATCGGCTATATTTACAGTGCTCCACGTTTCAGGCTGGTTTTTCTGTGAGTGTGCGAGCGGATAAACTATAAAGCAGGGCTGGCTGACCCCTAAATTCAACTAAGGAGTAAACACGGACTGTTCACGAACGGCTGGCCGACTGGCCGATATGTCGAAAAGGAACACACATGAACAAAAACGGAGAGTAATTCGTTCACACAGTTCACGAACGGTTGGCGAACATCTAGTCTCGCTGTGGTCACTTCGGTGGAGATCCCTGGAGTGTAGTCCTTTTCGTATGGCAGAAACGCAGTGTTTTTAGGCATCGTGTGTTTTTCATCTGCACATAAAGCGCACACATTTCTACAAACACGGATGCAGTAAATGGTCAAGGCCAAAACCACCCTATATATTGGTAATGCGTTTGTCAATTGCCATCGGGGCGCCTTGCGTCAGCGAATGCCTGCCTGACTACAAGTGCAAGAGGATTACCCCGAAGCATCGGTGTAGCTTATCTGTGTAGGTTACCAACAAGAACTGCGCCAACCGCAGGCGTTTTTGTGTCACAGTGATGACATTCCCTCCTTAAAGCCCCAGGCGTAATCTGCAGCAGCGCATGCCGGCATGACAGCATGTCAGGACATGACAAAAATGTCTTGCCGGTGTACAAAGAACTGCATAAATATGTAAAACGGTTCAGCCGTTGAACACAGGACACTGATCATTACGGTAAGCAAAAACAAAGTGAACAGTTTCATTACAGTATCTAACACAGCAACTAGGTTTGGAGAGAGTGAGAGAGAGAGAGAAGAGAGAGAGAGAGGAGAGAGAGAGAGAGAGAGAGAGAGAGAGAGAGAGAGAGAGAGAGAGAGAAGAGAGAGAGAGAGAGAGAGAGAGAGAGAGAGAGAGAAGAGAGAGAGAGAGAGGAGAGAGAGAGAGAGAGAGAGAGAGAGAGAGGAGAGAGAGAGAAGAGAGAGAGAGAGAGAGAGAGAGAGAGAGAGAGAGAAGAGGAAGAGAGAGAGAGAGGAGAGAGGAGAGAGAGGAGATTGAAAGCAGCTCTCATGGACATATGTTGTTACTGTTACTGGCAACTGCTCTCCTGATTCCGGTAATTCACTTGCAAAAACACTTTCAAAAGATGTTCACGGTAGCGGGAAATGACACAAATTGATGATACCTTTGATATATGCATATATATATATATATATATATATATATATATATATATATATACATTTGCAATTTGTAACCTCGTTTTCTTCTTTCTTGGAGACCTGTTCATGAGTGAGTGGTCGTTATTAGGGGGACATGCACTTCAAATGCGGATCTTCGTGGTTGTCTAATGATTTCAGAGGCAGACTAAGGGCAAAAACGGAGCTGAAACTACATTCGTAGAGTTATAACGACACAAATCTCTCCTTTCAAACCTGCTTCCAAAACAGGACCTGCGATGCGGACCAAGCAACCCGTGATGCAAGGCATGGAGGTGCAAGGCATGACACTTTACCTTTTGCTTTTGCAGCTGTGCATTCTCCTGCCGCTGCTGGGAATCAGACGAGGAGAGCTTCTGCAGCTGTGACGTAACGTCGGCGAGTCTGCAGGAAAGAGCGATCAGACCGAGCGAGGCTGAACGTCATCACTGTCACCGCAATGCCTCACATGAAGTGAAGGACACAACTGGAGCCTCATATGTTCCAGCGCCACAAAACAGGTGTATGTTACAGGTGTATAGATACATACATATACATGTGTATGTGTATGCATATATCTTAAAAAGTGGGCAATTTTCTTGTTTTTGACGCCTACCGTGAAAGTTTTTAAAGTTGTCTTACATCATTACGGTAAATGAAGGTCTATTCGGTTTAAATGTTCTCCAGCCCGTCAGCTCGTTTGCAAATTTGCAAGGTTTCAGTTCTAAAAGGAAAAGACTTCAGAACTACCGCCACCTCGGCTTGCCATTTGACTTCAATAGCTGTAAAAGGTCATGCAGGCACGGATAATGTTGGGTTTGATTCGTGTAGCTCATCAAGTCATCTGTCATATCTTACAGAATATCCGAAATTTTGAAACTGTGCACCAGCTGGCGCCCACACCCGCGATCTTCCTGGAATTCCCATCCAGTCATGGAATGACTAATTAGACGATGAAGTAAAGATCACTGGGAATGCACGCGAGGCGATAACCAGACGCAGCACAACAGGACTTCTGACATAGATGCGTTACGATGCGTAGATACGTTGCCTCCATTCTTTCCAGTTTTCATTTGGTGTGAACCTTTTGATGGATTCAGCGGCCAGAGCCCAGGCTGAGCAGTGCTTGTCGCATGCACCCTGGCCGCACAGTTCCATCCAATAATTTTAATTAATCGTTATAATTTTGTAATTAACGTTTCACACTTTTGCAATGTTCGCCACGGTCCACCGAATCATCCAGCCTCATCTGACCTTACGCGGCCGCTGCCAGCGACCGTAAACCATCCCAGTCACGGGCGAGCACCTAGCATCGAGTCGGTCCGATACCGACAACTCGGCGACGGGAGGACGCGCGATATAACCGCCCGTTTAGCGCCCTTACCCCGTCTTAGCGCTCTGACTGAGCTACAGTGGCGCACTGGAGCTATGGTGGCAGACTTATCTAAGGCAGCAGACTGGAGCCTCGTAGGCCGACGAATATTTCTCTCAGCATCATTTCAACATTGAAAAAGCGGTTAAACCGTTGTGGTGCACTGTAACCAACGCCTTTCTCCAAAGCCACTCGCGTATTGTAACCTTTGCCAATAAATAAACCACCTACAATTTAATTATTTCGTGAGTATATCAAGTGGTCACATTGACTACTGCAAGGTGCCTATTCGAATGAGCCTTGTTGATGCACTTGGTTATGTGGTAAACCACGTTTTTGCGCGCGCGCGCGCGCGCGTGTGTGTGTGTGTGTGTGTGCGTGTGTGTGTGTGTGTGTGTGTGTGTGTGTGTGTGTGTGTGTGTGTGTGTGGTGTGTGTGTGTGCGTGCGTGCGTGCGTGCGTGCGTGCGTGCGTGCGTGCGTGCGTGCGTGCGTGCGTGCGTGTGTGCCAGCCTTCCCATCCATCCACCCGTAGCTCAGTTGGTCAGAGCACCAGCCTTCCCATCCATCCACCGGTAGCGAGGTGGGTCCGAGTCGCTTTAAGCGCTCGCTAATTGCCTTTGACAGGCATGACCTCTAGCCATGGTAGAGGTCAGATGACATCGGAAGGCAGGACGGACCGCGCCGAGCGTTGCGGCACGTTAATGTCTCGCTACCGAAGTCTGTTATTCATCTGGGGCTTCGCGATCGAATAGTGGGGGTCCGAACTCACGCAACAATTTTTAGCACTATTTAGCGTGTACTCTGACCTGAAAAATATATCCATTCACGAGGTTTGGAAAAAATTAAAAATATCCAGTGTAAATGTCCAGCCATGCCTCCACCAATAAGCGGCTGTGCAACACATTATAGATAGAATCAGCAACCAGGCAATAGGCAGCATCAAGAGGGATCATATTTTCATCAACAGTCAGCAGTTTGAATCGCACGGATTCAGCCAACTTGAATCCCAGACTAGCTTCATTAGTTCGTCAACCGTTCCATCTGCCATAGAGGCATTTACGTTGCACATATCGGCGCCTAAATCAGCACTTCATAAAAATATCTACACGCCGTAGCATTGCCACTCCCATGTCATCGGTGAGCATGACATGCATTTGTACGACCAATCGAACTACCGCGATGTTCATTTCATTGGGGCGTCTCGTCCAACCGCCGACCCCGGGCAGATCAGGGAAATTTACGGCTTGCACCAGCCAGAGCCGGGAAATCTGCAGCTTTTGCTGGCCAGAGCCGGGAAATCTGCAGCTTTTGCTGGCCAGAGCCGGCAAATCTGCAGCTTTTGCTGGCCAGAGCCGGGAAATCTGCAGCTTTTACTGGCCAGAGCCGGGAAATCTGCAGCTTTTGCTGGCCAGAGCCGGGAAATCTGCAGCTTTTCCTCGCCAGAGCCGGGAAATCTGCAGCTTTTGCTGGCCAGAGCCGGGAAATCTGCACCTTTTGCTGGCCAGAGCCGAGAAATCTGCGGCTTTTGCTGGCCAGAGCCGGGAAATCTGCAGCTTTTGCTGGCCAGAGCCGGGAAATCTGCAGCTTTTGCTGGCCAGAGCCGGGAAATCTGCAGCTTGCACCAGCCAAAGCCCGAAAATCTACGGCTCGCACCGGTCAGGACCGGGGAACCTGTGGCTTGCGCTAGAGTACGAATCTTCTATTGCAGGTAAACATGAAAGACATGAGAAGAGAATCAACATCCCTAGCGGAGGAGTTAAGCACCAACGGAGGCTTTACTTTTTGAACCGAAATGGACGTAGCTTCTTTTTAAGAGCAAACATTCCAGAAAATGAATGAAAGTGCTCCCACATTTGTATGGAGTTTTGAATCAAGTTAGGTGCTCTGGACATCGTTCAATGCAGTTGACCACTACGCCGTTTTCAAACCTAAAGCACTCTTGTTTCTGAGCTTGACCCTTGCAAACTTGGGCGGACTATACCATGCAGACCATTTCTAGATCGCCTAATTAACCATGATGCAATAAAAAATTCACGGAAATGCCGCCACCTTATTGGCTCTGTAGAGCTCAAGGTCAAGGGAAATGTGGTCATCAAATTATCTCTGTCTGGCCTACGTCGGCGCAATTTACGGCAAGAAGGCCAGCTGAAGACAACGTCTTCAGCTGGCATTTTTCTAATGTCATGCGTTGAATGCAAGTTTATATCGCGAAGCACGGTTTGTGTTACATGATGCAGACCGGGGCAGTGACAGTGGAACGGAAATGAGACTGGGATTTAAATAACAGAATAACGCAATAACGTAGAACGTAAACTCAAGGAAAAAAAGTAAAATCACTGGCAAATATGCAAGGACACCATGAGAAAAATCAAAGCATGAACACATGAAGACACTCGCCTTGATCGAGCATGCGTCAGCAAACATCACCACATTTCGGCAAGTTAAGGTACTACAAGTCAGTCGCCACAGTAAACATTCTGACAAGGCCAGTCTGGCAGCGACTCTGATGTCATAAAGGGTTTTCATGACGTCATCAAACGATGACGTATTGAGCAGTGTATTTAACAAATGTTGAGATTGAGTTATTTAGAACAGCCGCTTGTGTACTATTAGTTACAAATGAACTTTTGCATCGCACCTGATCTGGTCTCCATATTTCCAAATGTTGAACATTCGCTTAAAAAGGGACTCTCCAACCTTTTGTGCATATTTAAAGAAAAACATACTCCAGTGAGACTCAAGACTAGTCAGTCTAATAAGAGCGCTGGGTAGAACCACTGCAGCACCGCCAGGACATAACAAAGAAATCAAATTTAATCATTTTCCGCGTCAGCTTACACTATCAATACTTTGTAAAATATTACGCTTCTTCACCCGACTGCCGCCACCATTGTCATGACAACCAGCATGCACACCTCCACTGGTGCTAATAAAATAACCTTTGCGATTAGTCCGGCGGGTAAGGGTCGATCATGAAGATACGCATTGGTTACAGTTTGAGCCAGTGCGTTACAGGAATCGCGTGACACTCCCGTTTCCAAAGACAAAGTGCGCCTCGAAAAGGGTCGCTGTGGTAAAAGCCATAACGGTAGAAGTGCGAGAAATAAAAGCCATAGTATGACGTTTCGCTGAATTCGCGGAATAATGACCTACGTTCGCATATCTATTTGTCCAAAAAAAGAGTTTCAAGCTTTCTTAGCACGCATTACACAACCATTTTGATACATATGTGTGTTGCAAACATTACGGAACACACACGTTGGAAAAACAAGGCAAATTGAGTGTATTGCCTTCATAGTGGTGAGCAGCGAGCCAAATGAGAGCTCTCGCAGGGTTGGCTACATGAAATCAAAATTCTGTGTTAATCAGAGGGATTTCAAAGAACTGGTATATATTGCTGACCAGCCTCACAGGCATATGACGTAACATCAAGTGAAATATGCAGAAAAGGTGGGACACTCCCTTTAACGCGGCACCACCTGAGAGCAGGATTCAGTCGCCACTGTTCACCGGAACCGGAAGCGATTGCCACCGGAAGCGATTGTAAGATCATACAACTTTAAACGTATTCTAAAACACTGTTTCCCTTTTAAAGCTGAGATGGAATGGCTTTGAGCTGGTTTGGAGTCAAACTGAAGTGAGTAGGTCAAGGTCGTAAAGTCAAAGCTGGAAAACTTTCAGTTTAGTCTTACGACGCATGTCTCCAGACTCTTTTTTACCTGACAATTGCAATGTAGGCATTTGGTAATGTGTTTGTGCTCATCGGAGTAAAAATAATATGATCAATGTCCCTCAGCCTCCAAAAGACACATCAGGATTTTAACCTTAGAAAGGCTATTAGTCGGTGACAAACAAATATATCGATTTGTTTCAACAACATTGACAAAAAATAGACACATTATAATATAGAAACTCTCTCGGCGTGTGCATGATTAATGGCCCCATCATATATATCTAGAGCTTTTGTATTACTCTTTGATCTATTGGTAATCAACTGCTGACACTAACGAAGTCTTGTTTCCAAATTTCGAAGCTCCCTCGGCGGGTGCATTACTAGTGTCTTTATCATTTATGTCTATATATATAGAGAGAAAGAGAGAGAGAGAGAGAGAGAGAGAGAGAGAGAGAGAGAGAGAGAGAGAGAGAGAGAGAGAGAGAGAGAGGAGAGAAGAGAGAGAGAGAGAGAGAGAGAGAGAGAGAGAGAGAGAGAGAGAGAGAGAGAGAGAGAGAGAGAGAGAGAGAGAGAGAGAGAGAGGAGAGAGAGAGAGAGAGAGAGGAGAGAGAGAGAGAGGAGAGAGAGAGAGAGAGAGAGAGAGAGAGAGAGAGAGAGAGAGAGAGAGAGAGAGAGAGAGAGAGAGACATATATATATATATATATATATATATATATATATATATATATATATATATATGTATGGGAACATAGTGCACAATCGTATCCGCACACGTGCATGGGAATATGAGACACGCTACAAAGACAGGGAAAACAGCACTTCGTTAGTGTCAGCAATTAACAATAGACTATGTATATGTAATATTTATATAATGTATGTAATCAATGTAATATAATAAATTATATATATATATATAATATATAATATATTAATAATCAATTGCTGACACTAACGAAGTGCTGCTTTCTCTTTCTTTGTAGCGTGTCTCATATTCCCATGCACGTATACGATTGCGATTGCGCAACATGTTGCGAAAGAAACAGCACTGGTCCTGGTTGGGCCCCACAGCAACGCCATGTTGGTTTGCAAGCTGTCGTGCTGCGAGAGAAGTAGCTCAGCAGCGTTCCACAACCGCCAAATCGTGGCCTAGCGTCGCACTCTCACCGGCAAATCTTAGCTCAGCAGTGCTCCCTCACTGGCAACTCTTAGCTCAGCATCACACCCTCACTGGTAAGTCTTCGCTCAGCAGCGGTCCCTCAATTACAAGTCTTAGAACATCAGTGCTCCCTCACTGGCAAGTCTTAGCTCAGCAGCACACCCCCACTGGCAAGTCTTAGCTCAGCAGCGGTCCCTCACTGACAAGTCTTAGCTCAGCAGCATACCCTCACTGACAAGCCTTAGCTCAGCAGCATACCCTCACTGGTAAGTCTTAGCTCAGCAGCACACCCCCACTGACAAGTCTTAGCTCAGCAGCACACCCCCACTGGTAAATCTTAGCTCAGCAGCGCCCCCTCACCGACAAGTCTTGGAACAGTGGCGCGCGGGGCATGCACAGCTTCCACCTTACTTCTCAGGCTCACGTTTTAACTTATGAAATATACATTACACAGCAGACTTATACATTACGCAACGGGCAGCAGTTTCCCACGCCTGCTGCCCGAGTGAACGCTGTCCAGCTCAGCATCGCGAGCGGTCGCCCACAATCAAGGCTGAAGCGCACGTGCTTTAGTTCGCAGGCCTGGACATGACGTCAGGCGTCGTCGATCACGCTTCAAATGGGTAGCGTGCGACACACACTTTCGACAGCCGCAACAGATCTAGGGAAATCCACCAAATGCGCACCGCTACAAGGGCGAGGAAGCAGCTAATGTGAGATTAAACGTTACATAACGGCGGCGGACGGTCAGCGTTATGTAACGATTCTACACCTCCGCAATGACGATAGGTCAAATATAAAAAGAAGGAGCATGTAAACAACCATGCAACAATGGTTGTGCTTAATCTCATGGTAATTCGTAGCAGACTCATGTGAGCGCTTTCAATTTTTAGCTGCTGTGCAAAAAAGCAGATTTCAACAATAGTCGTAGGGGTGATGATGATGACGATTTGGGATTTTAGTGCGCATCAACATCACACCTTATATGTGCTCAGCCTGTGCCCTGTTTGGGTCTGGGACAAAAAGTCAAAAATCCCATTTGGTGAGTACTTTTTCTGTGAGCTGCTGAGCGGCGACTGCAAAATGGCAACATGAAAAAAAGTCGACGCGACGGAGAGTTGAAACGACTACGTGGCGGACTGCAAAAAGGCGAAATGTAAGAATATCGACGCGAAGAAATGGCGAAAAGCTTAACGGCAAACCGCACAATGGCGACAGATAACAACTTAACATACTTGTTTGGCGAACGGCTAAGTTGTGCGAAGCGAAATAGGGACCTTGCAAAACATGAGTACCATATTGGTCAACGTCCAAATGCCGAAATATAAAAAGATAATATTTGAATTTTGTGTTGGTGCTGGTAAATAGTGACATGGAAACGTTTTCAATCATATCTGAAACTTGCCTCAGCATCTTCAAATGTGGAACATTCTATATGAACAGCTCACCATTTAGCCGTTCGCCAAATTAACATACTGCCTTTTTTACGTGTCACAGTCTCGCAGTTCACCATTTTGGCATTTTTGCCGTAATGGTATGTCGCCATTATTTGCAGCTCATCGTTCAGCCTTTCACAGTTTTAGCACGTATTCAATCCTCCATGGCGCCGTTTTGTAGTTGACCATTTAGCCAATTCGACTTTTTGACTCGTCAACATTTTTACATGTCGTCAATATGGAGGTCGTTTAATGGAGCCGGTAAAAAAACATTCGGCGAGGTGCAAGTCGCCATTTGTCCGGACGTTGCAGATCCCGATGCCGTGCAAATATTGTATTAAAACATATGTGCGTCTGTGAGTAAACAAGGTCAAGATGCGGAAAAGACATCGGTCTCTCTCTCTCTCTCCTCTCTCTTTCTCTCTCTCTCTCTCTCTCTCTCTCTCTCTCTCTCTCTCTCTCTCCTCTCTCCTCTCTCTCCTCTCCTGCTCTCTCTCTCTCTCTCTCTCTCCTCTCTCCTCTCTCTCTCTCTCTCTCTCTCTCTCTCTCTCTCTCTCTCTCTCTCTCTCTCTTCTCTCTCTTCTCCTCTCTCTCTCGCTCTCTCTCTCTCTCTCTCTCTCTCTCTCTCTCTCTCTCTCTCTCTCTCTCTCTCTCTCTCTCTCTCTCTCTCCCTCTCTCTCTATCTCTCTCTATTCTCTCTCTGTTCTCGGTTCCCGCAGAAGGAAGGGAACAGGAACGGCTGGTCGGTAACCAAGGTCATGGTCGTCAGACTCAACTGCCCTAAAAGATCGAATAGGAATTACTCATTCTATGTGCCTTGGAGAACTTCGCGGTCTGCTTTTACCACTTCAGCTTGTTTCTGATGTAGTTATTTGGCTTTGTGTCACTTCGGTATGTTGCTATTTTCCCTTGTCGCCATTTGCTCAAAGATGACGTTTAGTCAGTTCAACGACAGTTAATCGTTCGCTTTTTTTGCCTATCAACGACCTTTTTACACGCCCAATTTTTCAGTTTTAACTTCGCTTCTTGCATTTTTCAGCTTTGCATTCCCAATGCTGCCCATTCGAGCTGTTATCGCGTCGACATTCACACGCGGCCAACATGGAAGTCGTTATATAGCAGTCGACAAAAATGCATTCGGCAAACTGCGAGTCGACTTTTTGGCCGCACGCCGCCCTTTTCGCGCAGGTCCCAATTATGCATAGAGCGAAACGATGCTAATAGCTGTTGCTTCCGCATTTCATTAGTCATGCGAGCAGCCTTATAGCGCATATCGTCCTTTTTGCGAAGCGTACGGCAACACCCAGTCATAGCCATTACGAGAAGAAAATGGCAGGCAATCGATTATAGCTGCCTTCTCATTTTGCGCCTGGGGAAGTTAATATAAAGCAGATGTCCTTGTGCATCCAGTGACTATCGTTGGCGCTTTAGGCTGCATTTTCTGTAGAATCGTATCAAAGTCGAAAGCAAACAGGAGATATCTTCTTGTTTATCGACATCATTAGACTCTATAAAATCAATTGTTGCGTTGTCGGAAACAGATATTCGAACTACAGGCATCCTCAACTCTCATGTACGCGCAAACCCTACTCGCTTTAATTCTCTGCTGCAAGCTTCTTTGTCACTGAGCTTATGTATCACGTGGCTACTGAATTTTTGACCAAAAATACTCCTAGCACTAAATGGTGAGCGAAAAGATGCAAATGGTGCTGGATGCCCATCTCTAAGGCTTTAAGCCGGCTCCAACGGCACTAATCGCGGCTGCACCCTTCAGGCAAACAACGTTCAGGCGCTTGCTACACAAGCCCCGATAAAACCACGCCACGCTTCTTGTCGCGCCGGCTATAGCCTGCCTTCATATCTATGCCTACCTGCACCGCCAGCTGTATCTTGCCTTCAGCTGTAATACCGCAGGGCATGGAAAAAGGCAGTTTGATAGATGGGATGCTAGCATCGACAACGACAACGGCGCGCAGCCACAGTCAGCTAACAACGAGCGAACGCATCAGCCGCAACTCCCTTCGGCGGAGTCATCTGAGCATGAGCCTCGCTTAAGACACCGGCGACCCCCTTTGGCAGTTATCTGAGCATTAGCCTCCTTAAAGGTCACATGAACGTGAGCCTCGCTGAAGACATCCGCGACTCCCTTCAGCAGAGTCATCAGAGCATAACTCTCGATCGAGGTCACCTGAGCGTGAGCATCACTAAAGACATCCGCGACTCCCTTTGGCAGCCATCTGGGCGTGAGTCTTACTTTGGACGCCGGCGGCTCGCTTTGGCGGTCATCTGAGCACCAGGCTCGCTGAAGGTCACCTGAGCATGAGCCTCACTTCAGACACCGGCGACTCACTGTTGACGCGTCATCTGCGCCTCCAGCTCCTTGATGGCCACTTGTGACTCCAGCTCCTCGCGGATCTTGAGCTGCCTCTGCTCTTCCTGCCGACGGAGATGTGCCGCGTCGGTCCCAGTGCCTGGTTCCTGGGCCCAGTTCGACCAGGCTCGCAATCTCGTCCGAACTCAGCCTCAGCACTCTCAATACGTGGATTCCTCAGAACTCTTAATTAGTGGACTCGGAAGCGGATTCGCTTAACCTCGTAGCCTCTGTGGTCTGGGGAGAGGTGCTGGATTCGTATTTAAGCGACACTGGGCGCCAGTCTTAGGGCCTCAAATTACGACAAAAGAGAACACGATATACCGATGCTACGACGTTTAACATTAAAGTATTGTGTCGCACGCATCACAGGCGGAAATTTGTCGTCGCAGCCAAGGCAGACACGCGCTTACCTCCTTAGTGTTTTTGTTCCTCTCCGCTGCAATTTGTGCCTCCATTTCTTCAAACATGTTCTTCATCTGCAGCACAGTGGCGTGGTAATAGTCAGACAGTGAATCAGCCGACAAAGAAAAAAGGAACCAGTTGCACCACCCATTATTGAAAAGCAAGAAAATCGGACGACATTGGACGCTCAAAATCCGTATGCATATTTTACAATTCTTGAAAAGTAAGGAAACCCCCGAGGTCATAGTGTTTCGTCATTTCTAATGGGGAGCTGATGTTTTAAGAACAAATGACCGGTGATACACCAACAGGTACTGGTTAACTGACGTTATCAAGCACAAAACTCGACGTTTCAAGCTGCGCCCGTAGTCACGGGCTTTTCTGTTGACCATAATTACAGCATACAGCGTCGAGCCAATGTTTGTTCTTTATAACGTCACTTATCCACTGCCTCCTTGTACGTTGAAGGTCGATTATTCTTCGTATGACAGCCCTCAGTCCAGTGGAAGATTCGACAAAGAGAAGGCGTGCTCATGAAAGGCATCAATCCACATGAGAAAAAACAAGAAATCAAGCCCGTTGCGACGCATCCTCCTGCGAATGTATGTGTGCTCTGAAGGCAGAGACGACGCACACATCCAATACGCGGCAACGTCTATTGCAAAACCGTGCGGGGCACATGTGAAAGGCCTTTCACTCTCTGCAGATGAGTCAGCCAAGCGATGGCTTTGCCTGAGCAGAAGAAGCGTGTGCCGGCCCTTTGATCGCTGGCGTGGAAAAGTTGCGCCTGTCGTCTTTTATGTTACGAGCGACGACCACCCGAAGTGACGAAAAGTCGTCAGCAGCTTCAGAGGCGGCCAGCGAGGCGCCACTCCCGAGCCCTCCGGCAGATCCGTCCCCAGTGACGTCAGAACTCAGAGGGAAAGGAAATAAATCATGTACCCCTTCGTGCTGTCCCACAATGTTCGGGTGAATTATGTTGCATCGTTATTTGGACCCCAGGACGGGGGCGTTGAAGCGCGGTTCAGATACTAGGGGATGCTGGTCCTTCCTCCACCTGTCTATGAGGCCAACGAACCAATTTGCCCGGTCCAAACGCATGGGCATAAACGGGAAACGATCTTTTTGATGTCAAGACACTCTAGACAGTCTGTTCACGCGGAGGTGCAGGGTGGATCAAACACGTACGCCGCCATCTCCAGCTGCCCATCTCCGTCTCACGGACGCCATCTCCCACTGCCCATCTCCATCTCACGGACGCCATCTCCCACTGCCCATCTCCATCTCACGGACGCCATTTCCAGCTGCCCATCTCCATCTCGCAGACGCCGTCTCCCGCTGCCCATCCCCATCTCACGGACGCCATCTCCCGCTGCCCATCTCCATCTCACGGACGCCATCTCCCGCTGCCCATCTCCATCTCACGGACGCCATCTCCCGCTGCCCATCTCCATCTCACGGACGCCATCTCGCGCCGCCCACCTCCATCTCACGGACGCCATCTCATGCCGGTTCTCACCTTCCCGCCTGACCGACCATCTGGTCTGATGCTGGTCACGTCAGCGTAGACCATTGATGCACAGACGGCGAACAACATCAGCTGGCGCTAGGACCAGGCTGGGCGCCACCGAGTGATCAACTTTTTGGTTGTCAGTGAACACTCACACCGACAAATAAACCGACGTGATTTCGATGTTTCTAGCACTACAATTAAAGATGGCTTTCAGGGGATGAAAGGTATAATATTTGATATCAAATTGCAGCTGGAAGGAAAAAGAAAACCAAAAATTTCAGGGCCGGTCTCAAAGGAGCAAGACAAGAAGTCCAGGACCTATGACCCCGTCTGGAGGACGAGCGGTGTATCATGACCTTCCGCTCGGTGTCAGCGGAAAAGTCATCGCAAAAATGTCGGAGAACTCCGGAGACGAAAACGTGGATGCATCCGATATGTTCGTGTTTAGAGCCCCTGTTGCACCACAGCCCGGAGCGCTTATATTGGCACTGCAATCGCTGACGATCCCTGGAAGGATGTGCGCCAGTTCTCTTTGCTTAAAAACAAATAAAACAACTTTTGCATGTGCTATGAACTGCCCGTTCGAATGGCAGCCCCTGGAGGGAGAAATATGTGAGCCCATCAGCTTCCCACTATAGTTGATCCAAGTAATACACAAGCCTCTACATTGTCAGATAATAATTGGAAGGGTATGATGCCGTAAATGCTGATCATTAATGCTGATATAATGGGACGGTGGCCAGCCTACGACAAATGCATAGGACGAAGGCCAGCCTCGGGCAGACGTATGGGACGGTGGCCAGCCTCGGGCAAACGTATGGGACGGTGACCAGCCTCGGGCAGACGTATGGGACGGTGGCCAGCCTCGGGCAGACGTATGGGACGGTGGCCAGCCTCGGGCAAACGTATGGGACGGTGGCCAGCCTCGGGCAGACGTATGGGACGGTGGCCAGCCTCGGGCAGACGTATGGGACGGTGACCAGCCTCGGGCAAACGTATGGGACGGTGGCCAGCCTCGGGCAGACGTATGGGACGGTGACCAGCCTCGGGCAGACGTATGGGACGGTGGCCAGCCTCGGGCAGACGTATGGGACGGTGACCAGCCTCGGGCAGACGTATGGGACGGTGGCCAGCCTCGGGCAGACGTATGGGACGGTGGCCAGCCTCGGGCAGACGTATGGGACGGTGGCCAGCCTCGGGCAGACGTATGGGACGGTGGCCAGCCTCGTGCCATTTGGAGGCGGCGTAGGCTGAACTGAATGGGGGGCCACACAATGCAAAACACTTTTCTATGAATGGTATCGCGCATAGACAGTCATCGGTGAAACCACTTCCATTCTATCGTAGCTTTGCCATCCCGCGAACCTCGCTGGAAAGTAAGGCCAGCCGCCAACCATGGTGGTCCGCAATTATGATATTTGGAGGTTTTTACTAAGGTCTCAGGCAATTTATTTCGTTTTTGGTTCACTGCAGGTCTCGCTGCATCATCAGAATATGCCTTATGCATCATTTTCTTGCAGCGCTTAATTGTCATGCTATAAAAACAAGAGGTTGGTGCAGATTTGGACGCTCTCAGTGCGCGTTGTAATCATCTGACCTTTTTGGACCAGCACCTGCCTCTGCGATAATAACCACAATCAGCAGCAAAAATGCTCATTATGCATGCCTCTCTGAAGCTGCTCTTTGCAGTGCTCAGGCGTGTCTGCAGCGTTCAGGCGTGTCTGTAGAGTGCGGGCTTGTCTGTAGAGTGCGGGCTTGTCTGTAGAGTGCAGGCGTGTTGTAATGTTCATGCGTGTCTGCAGTGTCCAGGCGTGTCTGCAGCGTTCAGACGTGTCTCTAGTGTGCAGGCGTGTTGTAGTATTCATGCGTGTCTGCAGTGTTCAGGCGTGTCTGTAGTGTTCATGCGTGTTTGTAGTGTTCAGGCGTATCTGTCGCGATCACGCATGTCTGTAGTGTTCAGGCGTGTCTGTAGAGTGCAGGCGTGTCTGTAGAGTGCAGGAGTGTTGTAATGTTCATGCGTGTCTGCAGTTTCCAGGCGTGTCTGCAGCGTTCAGACGTGTCTGTAGTGTTCAGGCATGACTGAAGTGTTCAGGCGTGTTTGTAGTGTTCAGACGCGCCTGCGGTGTTCGGGCGTTTCTGCAGCATTAAGGCGCGTCTGAAGTGTTCAGGCGCGCCTGTAGTGTTCAAGCGTGTCTGTAGTGGTCAGGCGTATCTGTGATATGCAGGCGCGTCTGTAGTGTTCATGCGCGCCTGTGGTGCTCAGGCGTGTCTGCAGTATTCCGGCGTATCTGTAGTGTTCAGGCGTTTCTACAGTATTAAGGCGCGCCTGACGTGTTCTGGCGCGCCTGTAGTGTTCAAGCGTGTCTGTAGTCTTTAGGCGTATCTGTAGTGTCCAGACGTGTCTGTAGCATTCAGGCGTATCTGTAGGGTTCAGGCATTTCTGCAGTATTAAGGTGCGTCTGTAGTGTTCAGGCGCACCTATAGTGTTCAGGCGTGTCTGCAGCATTCAGGCGTATCTATAGTGTTCAGGCGTGTCTGCATGCCGTTCGGCGAGCCACTCGACCTGAACTCAGATAGTCTACATGACAGGGATCCACCAGAGAGGGAGTGCAACACAGCGTGACACAGCTCCTGTCACTTGCCGCTCCCACCGAGCTGTGGATACCTTCCTGCATGCTTGTCTTCTGAGCCTGTACATCTCGAGATGTCCATCAACGAGAATGGCACCAGCGGGAACAGCACCAGCGTCCAAACGCCTTTCTGTCCACATTTCAGTCATATGCTGAGTCTTCGTGCCTATCGGCACTGCCCGAGCATACATGCCCTTCTATGCGTCTGATGTCTCTCACTTATATTGGTATGCCTATCTCCTTATCTGAATTGGTATCAACGAAATTCAAATACACGTCGAACGGGCTCACGTGCCACGTGCATATCTGTCCAGCTTGGCGTTTATCAAACTCTCTGCATGTACAGGTGCACATCTGGAAGTCTGTCACTTGGGTCCGCACGTCCGTCTGTCACCGGGGCCCACACGTCCGTCTGTCATCCGGGTCCACATGCCCGTCTGGCCACCCGCCTTCTACCTGCGTCTGCATGGTGTCCTGCTGTTGCCTCAGAGCCGTCTCCAGCGTCTCCTGCTCGGTTCGGCAGCGGCGCACGCGGCCCGAGATGTCTCCCAGGAGTCGCGCGAACGTGTCGACCAGTGCCGGCCCCGCGTCCGGCGCCTCCCGCTGCAGCCGGTCCCACATCTGGTGGATTTCCGCCTCGCTGACGACACAGACAGATCTGGTAACATTGACATTTGGTAACACTGCTGTCAAGCGGTTTGACTGAGAGTCGAAGGAATTTCCAGGCCTTCCGCATGCTCTATTTTGCTGTGTTTCAAATTGTGCTACGGCAATGTGATATATTTCTTTCCGCTATGGTTTGCATCAGGTGAACCAAAATCCCTCGGTCAAACTCAAAAGACGTCCAGAGCTCGAATAATTAGCCCGGTCGACTATTCATAAGCTCTTCCGCGGATTATACGAGTTCAGCAGTCCCGTGCAGTACGGTAAGCGATCCATGCGCTTTATGCGAACGGTCGGAATCCGACTGGGGATGTTGGCCATGTTCATGTCGCCAGAGTGGCTGGCGGCACTAGCTCTCACCTCTCCCCATGTGGTCCACCTGGCTCATTCCTCGCCAAACTTGTCCCAATCACGTACACCTCTCTCCAGTGAGCTACCTCACACGCCTTTGCGATCTGTCTCACTCACGCTCTCGCCTCTCCCCAACTGGTTTCACTCGTGCACACTTCTCCCTATCTGGTCCACCTGGCTCACTCCTCTTTTCAGCCTGTCTCGATCGTACACACCTCTCCCCAGAGAGTTACCTCACAGCACGTCTTTGCGGTCTGTCGTCTCACTCACGCTTACACCCCTCCCCAGGTGGTCTCCATCGCTCACATCTCTTCCTGGATCGTCACGCACTCCCACGCCAGCTCAGCTCACGAGCTCAGCTCACACGCGCTCAGCTCAGCCCAAACCTGTGACGGGGGGAGCTAGCATGGGTTGGGACGGGATAGGCTGATGTTTCAACGAGCAGGTCCCAGCCCATTCAGAATAACTACGCACTGTGAACAGACTAACCGAACCCACTCGTACCGATGAGAACAGTATTTATCGCATCACTAAGCTGCGGGTGTTGGTTTACCTGGTGTCTTAAACTCGTCTGAAAAACATTCACAACGCCGGACACTTCGTGACATTGGTGCGCCGCATTTCGGCTTCGTGTGCATCGAGCTCTGGCCAAGCTAAACTACTTCAAATTTTCAAATATTTTGTTGCTGAAAAATTCTTTTTGAAGTATTTTTCCAAAATCACACTTGAAAACATCACAATGTCCTGAAATACTAAGCCTCCAGGTGTTAGAATCTGACCGCGCGTTGCACTCTGAGCGCAAGGATTTACGACGCACGTTTGCTAAACTTGTTGCTGCCATGCTGCTGCTACGCCGGACATGTTCGGTGAGGTGCACCTTTTTCTGCGGTCTGGGCTTAAACAATTATTCCAGCTGCGCACCTTGCACATCCACTGGGCTGTCAGCTAGAACTGATGCTGATATGCAGCTCCTGGGCTCTGCGTGTGGCCTTCCATGGCAGTGTCCATGGGGCTAAAGCCAGAATAGGTTTCCTGAGCACCGGTTTCAAAGCTTGTATTCAGTAGTGTCGTGGTAGAAGCTGCTGAGGGTGGACACGCCATGAGCCCCCTTGGTCGTGCTCCTGCTCTCCACCTCCACCCAGCTGGTCTTGCTCCCTCACACCTCTCAACAGCTAGTCTCACTCGCCCACACCTCTTAACAGCTGCTCTCACTCGCCCACGCCTCTCAACAGCTGGTCTCACTCCCCCACGCCTCTGAACAGCTGCTCTCACTCGCCCACGCCTCTCAACAGCTGGCCTCACTCCCCCACACCTCTCAACAGCTGCTCTCACTCGCCCACGCCTCTCAACAGCTGGTCTCACTCCCCCACACCTCTGAACAGCTGCTCTCACTCGCCCACGCCTCTCAACAGCTGGTCTCACTCCCCCACACCTCTGAACAGCTGCTCACTCGCCCACGCCTCTCAACAGCTGCTCTCACTCCCCCACACCTCTCAACAGCTGCTCTCATTCCCCCACACCTCTCAACAGCTGGTCTCACTCCCCCACACCTCTCAACAGCTGCTCTCATTCCCCCACGCCTCTCAACAACTGGTCTCACTCGCCCACACCTCTCAACAGCTGCTCTCACTCCCCACACTTCTCAACAGTCTCAGTCTCAACAGTCTCAGTCTTACTCGCCCACACCTTTCAACAGCTGGTTTCACTCCCCCACACCTTTCAACGGCTGGTCTCACTCGCCCCACGCCTCTGAACAGCTGCTCTCACTCCCCCACACCTCTCAATAGCTGGTCTCGCTCGCCCACACCTCTCAACAGCTGCTCTCATTCCCTCACACCTCTCAACAGCTGCTCTCATTCCCCCACGCCTCTCAACAGCTGCTCTCACTCCCCACACCTCTCAACAGCTGCTCTCACTCGCCCACACCTCTCAACAGCTGCTCTCACTCCCCACACCTCTCAACAGCTGGTCTCATTCCCCCACGTCTCTCAACAGCTGGTTTCACTCCCCCACACCCCTCAACAGTTGCTCCCACTCCCCACACCTCTCAACGGCTGGTCTCACTCCCCCACACCTCTCAACAGCTGCTCCCACTCCCCACACCTCTCAGCAGCTGGTCTCACTCGCCCACACCTCTCAACATCTGGTCCCACTCCCCACACTTCTCAACAGCTGGTTTCACTCCCCCACACCTCTCAACGGCTGGTGTCACTCGCCCACACCTCTCAACAGCTGGTCTCACTCCCCCACGCCTCTCAACGGGTGGTGTCACTCGCCCACACCTCTCAACAGCTGGTCTCACTCCCCCACGCCTCTCAACGGCTGGTGTCACTCCTCCACGTCTCTGAACAGATGGTCTCAGTCCCGCACACCTCTCCACGGCTGGTGTCGCTCGCCCACACCTCTAAACAGATGGTCTTACTCGCCCACACCTCTCAACAGCTGGTCTCACTCCCCCACACCTCTCAACAGCTGGTCTCACTCGCTCACACCTCTCAACAGCTGGTCTCATTCCCCCACACCTCTCAACAGCTGGTCTCGCTCGCCCACATCTCTCCCGCGAGTGGTTTCACTGTCTCACACTACTCGCCGTCATTCACCGGTTTCACACCTCCCACCGAATGGTTTCACCGATCTCACCCTTCTCCCGGATGGTTTCACCGATTTAATTTCCCTTTCGGATGGTTCTATGACTTTTACGCCTGTCTCCGGGTGATTTCACTGGTTTTACACTTTCCCCGGGGGGGGAGGGGGGGGGGGGGGTCACACCTCTCGCCCAGAAGCTCCCCGGCGCCGGAGTGCAGGACAAAGTCGGCGAACCGCTCGTTGGCGTCCTGCTCGTCCTCACGGGCTCGCTGCTCCTGCGAGGAGTGGCGCCACACCTGCCTCTCGTGCCCCTCCGAGGACGGCTGGAGCCGCTCGACGTCCTCGCCATCATCGACCGACTCCTCGTCCAGACCGAGGAAAGAGCCTGATGAAGCAAGAGGTACGGATGAAGAGCTACAGCTGCACTGTTTACCAGGGCCGTGGCGTGATAAAGGCACTGGCATGAGATTGACTTCAACAGCCAAATGAAGACGTCTGGTTGCCGAATAGCATCCAGGCGTCTCCGAGAACTGCTGCAAGGTGGAAGCGAACCACTGTAAAATGTTTTCCTTTGTCTAACGCCAAAAGGAACACCTGTTAAAGGCTTATTAGGAAGCCTCGTAGCTAGCACAACGGCTCGGGAGCAAGGGTACAACCATTCAATTTTTAAGATTTTTTTCCGCAAAGATGATCAACGAACCAAAAAGTCCGTAAGGTTTTCCGCCGTGACGATCCAACTAAAACTCCCGAAATGGTATCTAAGCCTTGCATTGCTCGGCTAAGTGCCGCGCAACCAATCACATATCATCATCAAACTAAACCATGTGTCTTAAAGGGAACGTTCCACATTTTTATGGGGTTTGGAACTGAAATTGCTATCTTGAAAATAATTGCTGCTGGTTACAGCCCTCCCCATGTTAAGACCCAAGCTCTCTAGTTTCTGAGTTACACTCATGCGAAGATGTGCAGACTATTTCGTGTAGACTGTTTCAAGGTCACACAGGCATCCTCGGCGGCTTATTGACGTCATTAAAATTATGCACATTCCATTGACTATGCAACGATCAAGGCTAAAAATATGATTGCTGAGTCGCTCACATCTAGCGTTCGCGAGCACTGTTTCCAGATACAACGGGCGTCAATTGGCTCTCAATCAATGTTGTGAGGCACATTATGCAATCAAACAATGGCGCATTGAGGAATATGTCTACGCAATAGAGAAACTGCATTGTCTAGAACAGTCTTTTCCACTTCAAGGTAACCGATAGTCACAAGTGAGCTTATTTCATCATATCTAATGCCTGCCTCAGTATGTTCAAACGTGGATCATTTCCTTTTATCAATCATGGGTTGCAAATATTCAGCTATTGTGGGATAAGTATTCATACATGGTTTTTGGGCGAGGTAGCATGTCGTGAAACATTGTGCATGATTAAGCGTGTTATGTCTAGCCTTGTTGGAAAACGCAGTTGGATCCCCTAGCTGGATCCCCTTCCCATCCCCCCGTTGGGGCGGGGCTGGCAAGGAGCCCCTCTAGGGCGCATGTTAACGAGTTATTTACGCCCGCAAGCTCACATCGTTCTGAGGACTCAATCCTATCGAAAGGATTCCCTTTTTTGACTAGCATCCTCAACAGAACTTTATTTTTGCATCAGAAAACATGCGGTGAGAAGATGAGCGTTTACCAGTTCCGCTAGCTTTTCCGCCGCTGAGGCTTTTTGTGCACTCACAGCTAATCCAAGCACTTAAGCACAAGCAGACATACTCCGACACGCGAGCATGGGAGAACCCGTTAACCTCATTCATGTATGCGCTTGTGCCTTAACTGATCCAGCTGTCCACACGTGCTTGCGCTGACAGAATGGGTGACCCCAACGCAAAGGTTATCTAATATCATGTTGCGCCAATAAACTCTGAACTCCGGCTAGGCCCCACATGAGCTCCCATACGTCGCCGACGCGGTCATATCGCACCATGGCATGTCGATCGGCTGTAAAAGGTAATAAACAGATTGACTGCACGGACTTTATCGGTGGCGGCATCCCTAATAAATCTCTGATTGGCTATCTAGTGTAGGCTGATGGACACGGCTGCTACATTTCCGGTTCCTGATTCCTGGGATGGCAAAAGATAATGAGCTTTCATTTGAAAAAGACTTGATGTACGTTTTTCATAAATTCCCTGCACGCCTACTTTCAAAATATGAAAGGGTTCTGTGAGAATGATTAATCTTTACGTGGGAGGCTTAAACAAAAATTGCACATGGTGTTACAAGATAAGGGGATTTCTGCGAGTTGTACATCACGAATGGCGCTGCCGTCCGTGATGTGTAACACCCTGACCATCTCTGTAACTTATACACCGGGCGGAAGTAATTTTTCATGCAACAGGACATATAGGTAGACCGGTGCATGACTCATCAATGCTTGCCATGAAATCACCAGATGCGCACACCCACTCATTATCGCTCAGAAATGGGCATTGCTACCAATGGAACACTGCTGTCACATTCCTATCTTGGACTTTTTATTTTGAATACCAAGTCCGTCCCGATGGCCCATTTGATTAGAGCGCCTGCCTTCCAATCTACCTCCTCAGGCTGCGGTGGGTTCTATTACTTTAGACGCTCGCTATTTGCCCTTGACAGGTATGCCCTGCGGCCGATGACAGTGACCGCGCTCAATGTCAGGTGACGTCAGAGGACAGGACGGACTGTGCCGAGCATTGCGGCGCGTTAAACATTCGCCACAAAATTCTACCGTTGACCTGTAATGGTGCCATCGGGTGGTAGGGGTCAGGGCTCTTGCGATAAGAGCTGGTTAACGTGAGCTCTGCCCTAAAAATTTATTATTTCAAAAGACTCGGACCAAAATTACTTTCCTACGTACCCAACTAACCTGCCGGTACAGAAAAGTGGGAAACAATACCGACTGCGGAGTACATCCCGTTCATGTTTTCCCATGCTGAATTATTAAAAACGCGCAGCTCTGCCCTAATTTATCATGTTCGGCGCATACCACAATCGAGACCTGCAGCCCCTTTACCAAGACTTACTTTCCCCACATCTTGTGCAGCCACTCAGCCCTGGTGAAGGCCGTCGCATGCCTACTCAGCCAAGTGAAAAAGCTCGGGAATGTTGCGGCCAGGGTCGTCTCGAGAGCGCGGGGTCGAGGTCACATGTCACCGGTCGAGGAGTGGCTAGGCTGACGCGGTGCCAGTGATCTTGTCACGCGCCGCCACCCCACTGGAGTCTTCAGGGCCCGAAACGACCCGCTGCGCCCCGGTGGCGGTCCGGCCACAGCTCTCTGATTGATCACGAGGTCGGAGGAGGCCGGCGGCCCGCTTCCCGACCAGCTATGTCGGCAGGCAGCTTATCGAAATCCGTCCAGTTGGTTGCCAGGGAGGCCAAAAGTAACCCACACCATCAGACTTTTGCCCATCCCGCCGTCACCGCCTCCACTATGCTTCCTGCACTGCTAATGCCCTGACCTCGAACCCCCCTATCCTGACCGGTCCGTTTGATCTGCCTTGCCCGAGGCGCATAGATGCGGGTTTGACCGCTATATGGCTCGACGCTGATTGGCCGGTTTCGGGCGAGGAAACAGCCAATGGACTCCCAGGCACGTGTGCAACAGCGCGCAGAAATCTCCGCCTCCTTGGCACTCGAGTGGCCGCACTTGACCACGGAGCGCGCGGTGCGCTTTGGTATAGTGTGGCCTCGCAAGACATCCACATGCCGTTATGGCGCCGCGAAGTCGTATTGTGTCGCATTGCGTAACACTTAATTTGTTGAATATAATATGGAACAAATCATAAAAATCATTATCATGCTTAGGCAGTCACCATCATGTCCAGGATTTCAGACAAAACCCCAGCTCTTGCCTTCGTCCCAAGATAGCCCTCTCCTGAAATTGCGCTGTCGGCACGATGGTAGCGTGCCGCACCATGATCTATGGGAGACAAAATGATCGGAACAGTGCTATTGTGGGCGCCTCATCCAGTAGGTTAAGCATACCGAAGCCGTTGGTGAATTCCTCCAACGTCAGAAAGCCATTGCCGTCGATGTCCAATGAGTCGAACACGTCCTCTAGTTGGTCAGGATCCAGGGGCAGCTCCTGAATCATTCTCTGTAACAGAATCAGGGCCATTTAGAGGGAATCGGCAAGCATTTCGCGGCATTTCACTGGACGGCTGATGTGTCATTCTCAGCCTCGCCAATTTGGCAGGCATGACACGCATGCCGCTGCGCAAAATAACGGGGAAGCATTAGGTTCCTGGATTGATAAAACTCTTCTCTTAGGGAAATGAATGACGGAGTGCATTTTGTCACAGTATAGGACTGCTGGTGGGAACAAGGGGCATGATGACCGTTTTGCAGTTGTGGAGTTTGCACTCCGCTTTGTGGAGTTTGTGCCCCCTTTTGTGGACGTTGTGTCCCCCTTTGTGAAGTTTGTGCCCCTCTTTAAGCAAACAGGCCGTCCTCGCAGGGCTAAAAAGAAACATCGAGCAAGCTTGCTCACGGGTCACCAAATGGTAACAACTGACACGCACCAATCGGACCATCGAGCACCAGTGCCTGAACATGGCGCCTGGACACATCGACGCAACAAGGCGTCGTGCTATCAAACTCGGTAGGTAAAATCATTACGGCTTTGGAGCCCTTACAATAATATCAATCAGTTCTCAGCATGCCAGGCGGCACTGGTTGAGCAACATTAGCGGAAGCGTAATGGCCGGGTGGACAGCTCCCTCGGCTCCCAAGTGGGAGCTCGGGTTCCAATTCCCGTTGTGTCAGCGCACCCGAGCGCTAATTTGGCACGGAAGTCGCTTGCGCTGTGTAAAATGGCGTGCGCTGCATGCCCTGCCATTGTGAAAAGAAAACATCTTGGCATATGCCATGAAGTGTTCGCCAGAATCCTGGTCTGGATGTGGTCTCTACAGCCGCTGGCGCTGCATACAAGGGTGGGGGACAGCGTTTGCAGCGCCCATTAAAAAGTGGTGTGGCGACGCCATCCAGGACCGTTGGCTCAATGCCGCCTTGATTACCCGGTTTAACAAGTGCGAGTAGTTCCTGGTAAACTGAAGGGTAATTAATGCCCGGATAAGGACTCTTAACTCTTAACGGCGAAAAGTCAGAAGCTCAACGCCTTTTTTCACCCACGTCAAGTGAGACGCGAGATAGTTCGGTGAATTATGATGACCTTATATAGCCACCAGGGTGTCAGGTGGTAAAACTGCTGTATTTTGCGGAGAAGCCAACCAGACACAAGCGCAACGACATTAAAATGCAGTGAAATAGAATGTTACAGTCAATCATGCATTGGTCCGAAATGGAATCGGTGACACTGGCCTGACATGACCTGCACTCATCGATGCCGGGTACGCTCGGGATTGATGGCAAATAAGGTAAATACAATAAGGTACATAAGGTACATAAGGTACCCATCCCCGAAACTGTCCCGTTTGCAGCCTGACCGGTCCTGCGTTCCTCGCCTTTTCGTGAGAAAGCTAAGCCACTTTTAGGTTGATGTCTTC
Organism: Pollicipes pollicipes; assembly: GCF_011947565.3. Taxonomy (NCBI): domain Eukaryota; kingdom Metazoa; phylum Arthropoda; class Thecostraca; order Pollicipedomorpha; family Pollicipedidae; genus Pollicipes; species Pollicipes pollicipes. The sequence continues at coordinate 22,043,051 of NW_023595962.1, forward strand.
CCCGTCTATTGGTGCGAGCGCTTCGACAGTTTTCGATTACCGTCGTGCATGTCCGCTCATGGCCGACGCCGACACCGACGGCCAAAGCATGCCTCAGCCGTCGATGCTTGGCGGGGAATATTACCATTCCACTTCCGGTTTTGGACAGATCGCCGCCATTTGCGCCGGCCGTGTTCGGTTATGCATCGATTCCGGAGGCAGGATCTACATCTGAATGTAAACCGGAGTGGAGCAGTCGAGTGGCAGTGAAGGTGAGACTGAGAGGGAGAAAGTCGAGTGAAGCTCCTGATCCGACCAGCTCATTCCATATGTTGCACTTGGTGTGGGTCACCTCAGCAAATATACTCATGTTATGCTTTTGGGAGGCTTTGATCTGCTTTTAGTCACTTTTTCGTCTTCTTATAAGCGTTTGCTGCATGAGTCAAAACGAGCCAACATTTAGCCCAGAAATCAAATTTTCACAGCAAAGTTTCATTCCATCTTTTGTCAGAATGACGTCCCGCAAAATGATCCAGGCGTACGGGCACAATATCCATTTTAAGTTCAGCGATCAGAGAAATTACAGTGGCAAACACCGAAATATCGGTGACATCCAGCCACAAACAAGGCCATGGGCTATTAATAGTCGACAAGGAATGAAACCGTCTTAAAAGAGAAAAAAAATCATGACTGGGTGAGTTCTTAAATACGATACAAGACTAAGTGGCCATTTTGCCCTGAAATACGGATTGGCTGCGGACCATGTGACCGAATGTAACGCTTTTATTCATCGAATATTATCAAGTGTCATCAGGTGTAATTATCTGGCGTATAATGAAGCGTCACGTCATCAATTGCTAGCTATTGAGTCATGTTAATGAATTAGTTAAATGAAGTTAATCAATTTCACCTTATTCTTTAGGTGAGATTTGAGCTGAAGGCAAATTGTCATGATTAATGGTTATGTATGGAAATGGCATCAGTCAACCGCTGTGTACATTCATTGGCCCGTTTTCAGCATTCTTGTTCGCGCTTTAATCGAACGGCTTATGTAAAAATATGATGCATGTTGGCATTAGACTGACATGATTATGTCCAGTCCCCGATACGTTGCCTTGTTCTGAGCGGACCGAGCTCGAAACTCAGGCATCAAACCTATCAAAATGGATTTTGTGCATGGATTGTGTCAGACAAAGTGTGGAGTCCACATACATTGATTTGATTAACAAAATTTATCATTTCACCACCCAAAATTATTTTTTTGAAGTGTATCTGGATGCTATTTTGCCAGATACGATTTGGATCAGGTCGAACAAAATTAATTCCTTTGGTATTTCATGTCTTTCAGAAGCAGTGCATGAGCGAGAAACGCGAGGACGCAAGCTCAGGTATACGGGGCGAAAGCTAGTCTGTTTCCGATGTTTTTCCTTGTTCAACCTCCCAGATAGCCCGAGTGCTGGAAAATTCCGCAACCATGCTGTAAAGCTTGCGACCGACGCAGCTGTATTTGAAACAATAAAATAAGCGAATAAGGTTTTTGGCTATGGCAGACGCGTACCATGCATGCTCCTATCAGTAGCTTACCTGCATGTCGCGCTTGCCGATGAAGCCCTTCTGCTCTCGGTCACACAAGGCGAAGAGCTCGTGCGCCTTCTGCGAGAGGACCTCCTTCATGCCGCTATCCGCGGAGGCCATTCTTAAGATGACTGAGTGTGCTCTTCAGACTGTAACACCAGCGACGCGAAACGGTAAGGAATCGTCGGAAGGTAAGTGCAAGGCTCTTCAACGCAATGACGTTCGGTATCAACAGGCTATCCAAACGGGCGCGTCAATAGAGGCAATAATGTCGCCTGCCACGCTCGTTGTCGCCTGCTATGCCTGTTGTCGCCTGCTATGCCCGTTATCGCCTGCCACGCTCGTTGTCGCCTGCCACGCTCGTTGTCGCCTGCCACGCTCGTTGTCGCCTGCCACGCCCGTTGTCGCCTGCCACGCTCGTTGTCGCCTGCCACGCCCGTTGTCGCCTGCCACGCCCGTTGTCGCCTGTCACGCCCGTTGTCGCCTGCCACGCTCGTTGTCGCCTGCCACACCCGTTGTTGCCTGCCACGCTCGTTGTCCATCCTTTGGCGGTCACGACAGCAACAGGATAAGCTATCACATTGCGTATACCCGTGTTCAACAGGAAGAAATCACGGGAGTATGTGGGACACATGCAATAGAACCAGTCTGGGGAAATGCTATAATTTTAAGGAGACGTCTGGCGATATCCTGTGACATTTTATGCAAAACACGTAAGCCGTTGCGTGTTGCGTGTGGTGCTGTTTTATGCTGATTTTGACGTAAAATCTGGACCAATGAAGACCACGACACGAGAATGCAGTTGTCGTCCACAGCGAATAGAAAATAACGCAGGTAAAATAAGTATAAATGACACAACCGACAAAGTTCAGTAACAGTCTCATAGAGCCGTCTGGCGCTGGATTGCCTGTGCCGATGCCGGATGTTCATTGCAGCGTTTCTACTAATGCGTGAGAGTGCTGATAACTTCGGGGGTCAATGCAATAAGAAGCCAGCTGCTTCCGCTTGGGATGCGACACGTCCTGAATTCCACCGAACAGTCGGAGGCGGGCAAGAAGGTCAGCAATTTTGTCTGCTGGTCGCGAGCGCGGGACTTTGAAAGCCGCCGGCCTTCCCGCAGCTGTGGGCGGACATGCTGTTGTTTATAGTGCACTCTTCGTAAAGCGCGGCTCATGGAGCGCTGTTCATAGAGCGCTGTTCATTGAGAGCTTTGCATCAATGGGTGAGCAGCCGACTGGAAGTTCACTGAGCCCGGGAGCGAGCGCTGTGATGGCTGACGTCCTGGCGTGCCTGAGAGAGGGTCTCGGTTCTGATGAGAGGGTTCGGGTCCTGGAGGACCTGAGAGAGGTCTGAGGGTGTGATGAGAGGGTTCGGGTCCTGGAGGGCATGGGAGAGGTCTGAGGGTCTGATGAGAGGGTTCGGGTCCTGGCGGGCCTGAGAGAGGTCTGAGGGTCTGATGAGAGGGTTCGGGTCCTGGCGGGCCTGAGAGAAGTCTGAGGGTCTGATGAGAGGGTTCGGGTCCTGGAAGGCATGGGAGAGGTCTGAGGGTCTGATGAGAGGGTTCGGATCCTGGCGGGCCTGAGAGAGGGTTCGGGTCCTGGCGGGCCTGAGAGAGGGTCTCGGGTCCTGCCAGGCCTGGGAGATGTCCGGACGAGATCTTTCTGACGTGGTAGAAGTTGTGAGGTGCCACGTGCCCTTGACAAGAGGCCATTAATGAGTGACAACGCCGCACGAGTGACAGCGGGAGTGACAGCGTCGCTCAACAAAAGGTACCCATGGAGACCAAAACGTCTTCGTCTGCGGCCGAGGATGGCGGGATCAGCGGAAGCGTCCATATTTTTGTGAAAGGGAGGTCACAATTTCGGAGTTTATTATTACAAAATGAAGGATTTAAAACGGAGTGCGGCCGATCGCTCATCAATGGCGCAGTCCTCCCACTATCTTGAGATTCTTGAGAGACCGCACCTGGGTTGCTGTTTTGGGCCGCACTCCATGTGTAACTCCAGATGCTACTCCAGATATTACCCCAGATGGTGACGCGGAAAAGATGACATGTCGCTCCCCCACAGACTAGACGGCAGCACATAGGGCTGAGGCGTTCACAGCTGTGGCCTTTCTGAGCACGCCAACAGGAACGGACTCAGTGTCTTCGTAATTCAAAGGCGTATGCAACCATTTTCAAGGGACGGTCAGTATGTGGTGAAAATGAATAACGTTTAGAGTAAGCTGGTCGCGAGGTGCATCTATTTCTGCACAAGAAACAGTTCAGGAGGAACTCCGATTTCAGCTCTATGTTATAAACGCTTTGAAAAAACTTTATGAGACGGGCAAGGAATACTCTAATGCAGTTCTCAACAATGCATTTAATCACACTGAAGCAAGTGAGTTGACCAAACGAAGACAATGCTGTCTTCTAAAGCGCTGACCTGGCAAATATCTTCCAGACAATGACAGCACGCCACCCATTTTTCCTGATAGCTTGAATGTGAAAATCTATGGGCACCCAGGGGCACCTATGGGCACTAATCATCTGCAACAGCTCACGAACAAGCCAAGATCTTTACAACCTGACCAAATATGAGATGTAAGGCATGTACAGTGATCCATGCAGGTGTTAAGAAATCTTCTTCAAGGCCATACGGGGACCCTGCAAGCAACACACATGCCGTGCCGTATGTGTACTGTTTGTGTACATTGCTACTGTATGTGTACGACTGGTTGATCACCATTGGTGTCAATGAGCACCGCCGGCTACGGCACGCTGGACCGACACGCTATCTGCAAAACATAGCATAGACGTTTGCTGAAAGAACAGCCTCAAGTACAAAGGCGACTACAAAAAAATTATGTACCCACACTTAGCAAAAATTGGAGAGAGCCATGCTACGCACTGCAGTACGCTTATAGGACATGATCCATAGGTGAGGTGTGTGCTTTAAGCGTACGTGAGAGCGTGAATGCACTTAAAATCTCCATTTTTACACTGTCATAAGGCCCAATTCGTTGCTGACGGCAAGACCGTAATGACCCAAGCCTACTCTACCGCAGACTAAGACTAGGGGGGGGGGGGGGGGGGCAAACCTCGGTGAGATCGCACGCTGATCTCCAGCTTTTTGCCAAGAGTCATTTATGGTGGGGCTATCCCTGCCTGAAAGGAAAGGGGTCACCCCTCTCCCCTCGGCTGCGCCCCTGCTTAAGCATGTTGTAAAAGTGTTCATGCTTGCTGCGTTAACTGAAAGCATGACAATCATATCACTGACTTAACCCGCGCCTTGGTGTCCGGCTAGATACCCTGCGCTCGGGTGGGGGGGGGGGGGGTCAATATGACCCCCTGAGATCTCGGGAACTAAAGGAACTAGAGACGCCAAATTTACCGGGTTGTCCTGACCTGTGCGTGAACTCACTTAGGACAAAGTTTGAGCTTCCTAGGTCATGACCTTCAGGCCAAATAAGGGAAAACAAGGTCAAATTCCAGGTTGGTCTCTTAAGTGCCCCCAGAAACTAGGAAACTGTTTCTTAGCAAAAGGTCACAAGCCCATTTGAGGTCAGTGGCCTTGTTTGACCTTTTGAAGGTCATGGTGACCGAAATAACAAAAGACTGCTCTGAGTTTCGCATTTGAATAAGCGAAAAAGATTACGCCAGGCAGTATGTTCCCAAAACAAAATGTCGACCCGGGTCATCTTAGGTCAGTGACCTGTTCTGACCTCAAAGAAGTCAATGGAAGATGTATAATGCGGATGCTGCTATCAGTAAATTCGAAATAAGCACCAGAAAATATCGCATACAGCAAACCTCAGAGCAATAGATCAGGTTGGTTTTGACCTTGGTCTAACTTTCATACCTGACCTTAGGTCAACGTAATTTGCTCATTCAATATTTGTGGTGCCTAAGAAAGCATTTCAGAGATGCATGGCTTCGTCAAACTCTTCGTTACTGTACCAGATTGGACGATTCCCTAGAAATTGCCTTCGCTGAAACCATGACCTGATTTTGACCGACCATAGATCAGTGACCTTAAAGGGTATATCTAAATTTTCTATGTCAAACGATCCGCTATTCAACTACCTACAGCTATGCAAAATTTGGAAATTCAAAAACCATTCTGGAAAAACCTTCGGGGGTTAAGTTGACCCCCCACCCGAGCGGGTGTTAACGACTGGGCTTACAGACTTAAGTGGCTTAGTGACTCCAAGCGGCTCAGACATACATGAAATTTTGCAACATTGCAGCATTGCAGTTTTAACCAAATGGAACTCAATAATTCATCGGAAGCCGTAAAGGTAAAACATATTCGACCAACAGATATCGAGAGTGGAATGTATAGCCTGTTAGCCTGAATGAATGGCTAACAGGCAATACATTCCACCTCAGACCGCCTGAATGTGCGGCCTTGCATTTTCTACACATATTTTTTGCACAGCACATCATTTCGCAGGTGACGTTCAGAGATCACTCAGGTGACACGGAGAGGTCATCCTTCACGGCGACCCCCAGGAGTCATCCTCCGTATGTCAGTATTGTGTCAGGTGTCGCCCCTCATGTGTCAGCGTGACACCCGAGTTGGCGCGCTGACAACACAAGCCCAATAACCGTTATGGCTGACAACGGCTACCATGTGCTGGCTCCTGGCGTGTTTTAGAGAAAAAAATTGTTGGCCGCCCGTGTGGGAGCTTTCGGCAACGCTTAAGTCTTTCGTTGATTATTGCCGTGAAGCATGATTGAACACCTAATTCATAACGCTCCCAGTAAATACTGTATCGCTGATTACAGCCAGCCGGGTTTCCAACGACGGACAAAGTCGAGTTATTCAGACACAAATATGACATCAAAGCTCATGTTTAGCCGGAAGAGAGAAAACAGTACCTTAACCATTATTATTTCCACATGCGCTAATAAATAGTAAGAGGCTTATTATTTTGACTGAATGCAAAATAATTTGATACTATTATGCGAAAATGAAAGATGCGGGGTCCGCTGCGGCGCAAGCCTTACACCTTCCATAAACTAATGCTGGTGGTCAGCCAAAGGTCCTAGCCCCCTAAGCCTTTTGGAGCTTTAAAATGAGCGATGCTTTCAAAAACCGTGCTTTATAGATTTCAGAAGCAGGCGTTGAATTTCAAGATACTTAATCGTGCACGAGTTCTTGCCACATTGCAACTTAAACTGTAACTTACTGTAATTGTAACTAACTGTGACTTAAACAGAATATAGCCTGCCCATTGCCTTGATTTGTGACTTATCCAATGCTGAATTGCGAACAGGATGAAGGCTTTGGTCGAAGACGGGTTCGGGCATTGGCGGCCCGGCATCGCACCAGCGTCAGCATGGATACCAACACTAGCATAACCATTCAGCTTTAGCTTCAGCTTCAGTTTCAGCTTCAGCAGTAGCAGCAGCAGCAGCACCAGCGTCATAGCCATAATCATCATCACACGACGCCGGTTGATAGCAAGTCACGGCACGGTGAGCGCGATGATCAGGGTCTCGTCCGCGGGCCTTGCTTGTGGGTTGTTCATCGGCACGCAGATGCAACCAGATCTCTTCCATCGAGAGTGCTCTTCCTAGGAATTGCATCCGGGACGATGAGTGTGGGACGCCGGAAAAGTAAACCCTGAACATTGTTATATCGAGCCAAAGGCTGTGAACGGTGTACTGCAATCAGTTAAGTCCAACTCACCGATTTCCCTGGCGATGTCCCTCGCAAATACTTTACAGATTCTCCCTGCCCGTTCCGGATGTTACCTTCACTGCTAACGTCCCCAGGTGTTCTAGCGTTCTCAGTCACGTTCTCAGCCACGTTCTCAGTTATTCCACTTGCCTGACTACAGCCGTCTGCGGCTCCGTTCTGCTGCTCTCAGTCCTCTGCTCTCTGAATACCGGTGTCAGTCGTCCGCAGCTCAGTCTTGGCCAGCGCTGTCGTTGCGGAGAAGTGGCGGAGCGAGGGTAGAAGGTCCGGAGGAGTGACGGAGTGAGGGGAGAAGGTACGGAGGAGTGACGGAGTGAGGGGAGAAGGTACGGAGAAGTGGCAGAGCAAGGAGAGAAGATCCGGAGAAGTGGTGGAGCGAGGGGAGATGGTACGGAGATGTGAAGGAGCGAGGGGAGAACGTCCAGAGACGTGGCGGAGCGAGGGAAGGAGAAGGAGACGACTGCTGATGGTGGTGACCAGAGTTGGCTAACTACCTGCCGCCCGTCACGGTGACCTCCACCGGTCTTCGACAGGCTTCTTCGCCACCCGGAAACGTCCCAAACGGGGGACACCAGGCGGAGGGATCGAGCAGCTGGGATGTTGACGAATCCAGCTCCCCTCGGCGTCGCAGCGGCTCGACGTCGACCGTCCAACGTTTCTTCAGACACGAGTTTCACACTTCGCCACTCGCGGCACAAGTAACGCGAGCCGTCACCGTCAGTCGATCGCGGACAGGCTTTGCTCGGTGATCCGGCAGCGTCCTGGCGCCACCGGGAGGATGCTGACACGGGGCTTAACGCAGTTAGCTCTTCACGCCAACCGTACCAACGCGTCGCGCGCAACGCCAGCGTGCGCTGGGAACGAGACAGGCTCATGCACCGCTATCAGTGACGCAGCTTCGCCGCCTCCAGTGACGTCACTCAGTCGGCCTGTGAACACTTGACACCCATCTCCGACACCACTGCGCCCCCGCCGCCGGCGCTGCCGCGGGCTGCTGCTGCTGAAGCGACCACGCCGTGCTCCCCCAGCCACGTGCGGCGACTCCTCGGACCGCGGCCGGCGCAGGTCCTCGCCGCGCCCGTCTGTCCTGCCGAACGCGTTCCCGCCCAGACGTAACGCTATCGGCCGATACCGCGAAGCTCCGAGGCCCGGGCCCCGCCGCCACCTGTGTGCAAATACAACGGGGCAGGTGTCAGACGCAGGGGCGTGCTCAGGCTCGCAACGTAGAGGGACAGAGCGGCGCGGCCCGCACCCGGGCCACGCGCGGCCGCGCCGCCGGCGCGTCACGCGCAGCACCAGGGACGGAGTCAGCGCCGCCTCCAGGGGAGGCGTCGCTGAGCCCGCTTCTGCCGGAGGACGCCGGCGGAGCTAACCTTCAGCTGTTCGGGAGAGGGGTGGGTGCGTTATCGACCGGAGAGCCGAGGGCGGAAACGGCGGGTCGGCACGAAGTCTGCCGGATCGCGTACTCAGTGTCTGGAGATGCTGTCCGCCAGCTAAACGTCCGGTGGCAAGTGTTTGCCTGACAGCTCAGTGGAGCTCATGGTGGCGCCACGTTAGTATTAGGCAATGCCGCCGCTGCGGTCATTTGCAGTCGCGCTCTCTTGCGTTGGCTAGAGCATAAATCCCGAATGTAGATGCTAATTTGACGAGACCATTTTTCAGCGAAGAAACGTCGAAACTGTGCCTGCTTTTACGGGAATCGATGTGTCACAACCACCATACAGCACTCATCACCCGTTTACGTTTGGTTGCTGTGGGGCTGTTTATTATTTTTAAACAACAGGACTGTGACATACCGGTGTGAAACAAAATATCGCATTGTTATGCGACCGAGGATACTTCAAACAGCCGTACGTAACACGGTGGCGTGCTCACGCCTTGGCCGCTCCCTCGCTGTTGTGACCTGCCTGTGACCTCCCTCGGTGCAGTGACCTGCCCCCGCCGCTCCCTCGGTGCTGTGACCTGCCTTGGTCGCTCTCTCGCTTCTGTAACCTGCCTGTGACCTCCCGGTCTATCCGGAGCAAGCTTTTTCAAGAACTTTGCAAACTGTCGTTGCGAGGTCATATTCATGATAGCTGAGATTGTCGCGGAACAGTCTGGGCTCGATGCCAAAAACCGTCCCTGATAATAACTTCTTTTGCCATAGACCGGAGCGTATCTGTTGTCATCAATGGAGACAAGCATGCTTGGCCCATTTGACCGGTGTTCTGGCGTAAAGATCGCGGTTTGCCCACTACCCTGAAAACAGGCCCATTTCAGGCCCATCTCAGAAAACAGGCCACGCCCAGGAACAGAAGGCTGCAGACTCCCGCTGGTCAATGCCAGTCACGGCATGATGAAGAAAGGTAATTTGCGACAAACCGGGCCAGGATCCATCCAGTGGTCATGTCCCTGGCTTGAACCTCTCTCTCTCTGCATACAAGAGCACTGGATGGGCATCACCAAGCCATCATTAAGCCAGTTGACCATCCCCTGGCTTCTACCCTCGTCAGCAAGCACATGCTGCGCTTCTACCCTCGTCAGCCCACCGCCTCACCTCAGGCAGGCGGCAAGCTGGCGAGGTGAGGCGGCAGGCTGGCGAGAGGGAAGAGGACGACAGAGCTTCGCGATTAGCTGGACGTCACGCGCAACCCAAGGGGCCCCGGCGCGGCCACCATCGGCCGGCACCAGAAGGCTATTGTATCCTACGGCAATCGTGCCTCCGATGATGACCTGGCGGCGCGTAGCTCTTTATGCCACTGATGATAACCTGGCGGCGCGTAGCTCTTTATGCCGCCGATGATAACCTGGGGGCGCGTAGCTCTTCATGCCGCCGATGATAACCTGGCGGCGTGTAGCTCTTTATGCCGCCGATGATAACCTGGCGGCGTGAAGCTCTTTATGCCGCCGATGATAACCTGGCGGCGTGTAGCTCTTTATGCCGCCAATGATAACCTGGCGGCGTGTAGCTCTTTATGCCGCCGATGATAACCTGGCGGCGTGTAGCTCTTTATGCCGCCGACGATAACCTGGCGGCGTGAAGCTCTTTATGCCGCCGATGATAACCTGGCGGCGTGTAGCTCTTTATGCCGCCGATGATAACCTGGCGGCGTGAAGCTCTTTATGCCGCCGATGATAACCTGGCGGCGTATAGCTCTTTATGCCGCCGATGATAACCTGGCGGCGTGTAGCTCTTTATGCCGCCGATGATAACCTGGCGGCGTATAGCTCTTTATGCCACCGACGAGAACCTGGCGGCGGGCGGCGCGGTCTTGCCTGACGTCAGGGGAGGGACGCGGCGCAACAGACGCGCGCACCGTAGTATTCCAGGCGAGACGGCAAGTGCCGATCAGCAGTTGCACTTGCACGGAGCGCTGCGAAGGACGCACCGCGTGCGTGTGTGCGTGTTTGTGTGTGCGCCGAACACCTGGTGACGGGTCGACACGCACGCGCACGCATACTGTGAGAGACCCTTCCAGCGACGTCGAATTGTGCCACTTCGCTTGGTTCCTGTGCGGGTGCTATTAGACGGAGCGGTACGGGAGATCGGATTCAGATATTTTGGAAAAGTCTTGCGGTACTCAGTGGGAGGGGACGTCTGGTCTTAGATTTCAAAACTAAGTCGCTGCTGGGAATATCTGTCTCGTTCTGCTCATCACGGGCCAAAACCTCTAAGTGATTGTTCTGCTTTCACGTAAATAATTGCACGTACGCCATCTCTTCCATATCCGTAACACTGCATTGCCCTCAGCAATTCGTAATACCACCCGCACTAGCAATCGCATTGTTTGTTGTCTTCATAAGGTCTTATTGAATACGGTCAAAAGATAGTGTTCTCGTGACTTACTTCCCTCGGGGACCGCCGCAAACGTTCGCGAGGATTCGCACTGCCGAACCCGGACTGAACTCGGAGTCACGTCTAGCCACCCCCTGAGCGCCAAGTCTCCGTCAGACTTGACCCACAACCGAACTCCAACCCTGACCGGAGCCCGAGCCGAGCGCAGCGCCTCGCCGACGCCCTTACCGAGTGAAGCGCTTCGTCGGAGCCCTTACCGAGTGGAGCGCTTCGCCGGAGCCCTTACCGAGTGAAGCGCTTCTCCGGAGCCCTTCTCGAGCGCCTCGTGCCGACCGGAGCGCACGCTGACTTGACGCCTCGACCGGCGGCGGGAGCCAGCCGTCCGCCCCACCGGCGCCCCCCGGGCAGCGGCTGAGGTCTGCCTCCGGGCGGCCACACTCGCCGTGCTGAGCGCGGCCATCGGCCATGGTCGGGGGACGGTGTCCAGCGCGGCTGCTGCCGCCCGGCTGAGCACCGGCACCGCTCTGGGCGCTTCGCGAGGGCAGGTACGCCCCGCTCGCGCCGCTGCTGAGCTGACCTGGCCGCCGAGCACGGCTCACGTATGGGCCACGTATGGGCTGGCATGACCGTTGGTAAATGCACTCTGATGAGTCGTGTCGGCCGCTGGCAGCTGCTCCACAGCTGTTCACCGTAGAGTTGCTCCGATAATGGGTAGCTGATCACTGCTAAGCCCTTATGGTCGCTGCTAACAGCCCGCAAGTAAGCCAGACTTGTCAACGATGCTGCTCGCCCATCCTTCATCCCAATCGCTGATGACTGCTCACCTATCGTTTGTCTTTGTCACTGGCAACTTCTCGCCCATGTTTTTCCTAATTGCTGGTAGGTGCTCACCGTTGAGTTGTCCTTGTCACTGGTAACTGCTCACTGTTGAGCTGTCCTTGTCGCTGGAAAGTGCTTACCGTTGAGCTGTCCTTGACGCTAGTAAGTGCTTACCGTTGGGTTGTCCTCGTCACTGGTAACTGCTCACCGTTGAGCTGTCCTTGTCGCTGGAAAGTGCTTACCGTTGAGCTGTCCTTGACGCTAGTAAGTGCTTACCGTTGGGTTGTCCTCGTCACTGGTAACTGCTCACCGTTGAGCTGTCCTTGTCGCTGAAAAGTGCTTACCGTTGAGCTGTCCTTGACGCTAGTAAGTGCTTACCGTTGGGTTGTCCTCGTCACTGGTAACTGCTCACCGTTGAGCTGTCCTTGTCGCTGAAAAGTGCTCACCGTTGAGCTGTCCTTGTCACCGGTAAGTACTTACTGTTGAGTTGTCCTTGTCACTGGTAAGTGCTTACCGTTGAGTTGTCCGTGTCACCGGTAAGTACTTACTGTTGAGTTGTCCTTGTCACTGGTAAGTGCTTACCGTTGAGTTGTCCGTGTCACTCGCTGCTGCCCACCGGTGAGCCAGAACCAACAAACAACTCTGCTTACAGCTGAACCAATCGTGTAATTGAGTCATTCTAGAATTTATTATTTGCTCACAGGATGTCCTAGTTTGGTCACAAATTGACTCGTAGTAAACCCAAGGTCTGCTCACATCTAAGCTCTGCTCACACTCCCTGCTCTGCTCTACCAATCTGTGAGCTCTGCTCACAGACTGGTAGAGCAGAGCTGCTCACAAATGAAGCATTTTTATAATTCGACCGTGCCCACTGCTGAGGTAATCTTTTTACAGTGGAACACTGGTAAGAGTTTAGCTTTAAAGGTAGTATTCCACATTCACATGGGGGTTGAAATTGAAATAGCCATCTTGAAGACCATTCAGTGGTGTTCACAACCCTACCCTTCTTAAAACATATGCACTCCTAGTTTCTGAGCTACGAGCCGTCGAAAATAGGTACAAATATATTGGGGGGAATATTTCAGAGTCACCATGGCATTCATGATGTCATAATAAGATCGGTCAAGTCCTCTTATTCCATAGGTCATACGGTAATCAAGGCGCAAAATGCAATTGTCGAGCAATGCAAAAAAAATGAAATGTCAATTGTTCATATCTGGCGTTCGTGTGCGCAACTTACAGATATGACCGCCGTCAATTGGCTCTCAATCGATGTTATGCGAGACACGATGACGTGCGCAAACAATGACGCATTCGGATGCATATTTACCCGAGAACTGTGCTGTCTAGAGCAGTATTTTCTACTTAAAAAGAACTCCCAGAGTAATAAGTGACCGTGTGTCATTACACCTGATGCTTTCTTCAATATCATCAAATGTGAAATACTACCTTTAAAATGCTGAGCTCTGTTGACGATTGGTGCTGCATGGTTACTTATGCATCGGAAGACATTTTTTCGTATCACGTTCACCTGCATGCCCAAATTCCACGTACAATTGTTTGACGACTACTCGAGTATGCTAGCAATAACTATTATAAATTTAAAGTTTTCATTATGAGCTAGCGACCGTCATTATACCAGGAGGCAGAGATAAAAAAACGACGTTGTGATGCGAAATAACTGAGCTGTGCTTGTCCACCAGAGGTTCATAAAGGCGAAAAATAGAGCTAAATGGATTTATGTTTTGTATCTAGTAATAAGCAGATCACATGTAGATCATAGAGAAGGCAGACACGTTTGTTCCAGGCTAGTTATATGATAATGCGTTCTGGAAGTAGGTAAACTGAAAGCGTCCCCACGCACAGTGCGTTCGTAAACTCATCTCATAGCGATAAAAGTATACTGTGCGTTCTACGCGCGTCCATGAAGGATGCGTGTGTTCCAAAAATCGGTTACGGTTAAATGTATGACGTCCGTTGAACGCCTTTCTACTATTTTCGAGGTTATCTCTTTTTGCTAATTTTTTCTTCGATACACTGTTGGAGTTCTGCCAAGTGTCGACTTCAACACGTGCTGTGTTGTGCGCCATAGGAAGCGAGCTCACCGAAGTGCGCGGTGTCGTTGGCAGGGTCACAACCAAAGACAACCTGCAAAAGTGACAGTCATTATATGTTAGGTTGGCAAAAGTAGCACTTCCAGGAAAGGTGTCTTGTCCCTTCTAGAAGAAACAGAGTTACAACATGTCTCTATTACGCTCAGTTTCCAGACCTACGGCTTCTAGAAGAAATAGAGTTACATGTCGCTGTTACAATCAGGCCCCTTGCTCATGGGTTCTGCTGGATCTCTTCAGCAAACCATTTTAGTTATTATATTCATATCCTCTTTGATATATATATATATATATATATATATATATATATATATATATATATATATATATATATATATATATATGAATGAAGAGAACCGTTTATGAGCTAAAAGTTTTCATGTGACTTGAGAACTTGAGACTTGTGAACTGGGGTCGCATAGGCTTACGTTTTGATCAGACCAGAAAACGCACGCCCATGTCAGCTATCTCAATTCCACTGGCTATCACCCTGGTGCAGCGATAGAGGCCGGGAGGTACTTATTGGCATTCTGAATTTTATTCGGCACCTCGTGATCACTGAATTCCCGTTTTTTTTTTGCTGTGAAAACGAACCGTGTCTTTTGATGTCTATTTTATTTTGATCTTCTAATATGATTCAGTAAGACGGTGGATTCACGTGTAGTTCTCTACACCGGCGTTTGTGTGTGGTGTGGTTCGGTCCGAACTGAGCCTGCACACTCCTATCTCCCATCTGAACCGCATAGCGCCTTCTCAGACAGCCTCCCCCTCCCCTCCCTTTTCCTGCCCACATGTCTGTGGACCCGGGCAGGCGATGGTACTTCGGCGTTCAGAATGTGAGGGCCAGGTGGAGGTCATAAAGTCAACAGAAGTCGTTACGCTGTTGCGAATAGTTCTGCATTCCTCTGGCAGCTCGCTGCGTACCTCTCATGCCGGTTTATCTTTCCGTGCTCTCCAAACCCACAGCCGTCCCACAACCATCGGCTGGGCCACAATTTCATCTGAAGACGCCCTTCGGCGCCCATTGAGAGGCGCAGGGCACCGCCTTCAGCAGAGCAGAGGAGACTCACCCCCCTCTGCTCACCCACAGGAGGACATCGTGTCGCGATGCTCGAGGCTTCTTCGGACATATGGCAGCTGCGGCTCCTCCTGGAGCACAACGTCGGCGCACAGGCTGGCGCCCGGCCGGACGGCTTCGCCATGGCGTCGTGGGCAGCGCTCGGCTGGGCCGTCGCCTTCGGAGCCATGCTCGTCATCGCCATCGCCGGCAACAGCTTGGTCTGCGCCATCATTCTGAGTAAGACGCCGCTTCGCCGGCGAGGCGGCGCCGCTTCGCCGACGAGGCACGGCGCTTTGCGCGCAGCCAGCCGTCGCCTCGTGCGCTCACTAGACTGTTACAGGGACGTGTGTCGAGTCAGGAGCGCTTCTCCGGGCTGCAAGCGCTTCGCCGATTAAGTGGCGCTTCGCCGATCGCATTGGGTATTGGCGCTTCTCCGTGTCGGGTAAGATGCGAGTCTCCTCGCGAAGAGCCCGCGGATTTTCTCGCGAGGCGGATGGGAATCGCCCCGGGAGGCGAGCCTCTCGCCAGACAAGGGGCGGGTGTTTGTGCTCGGATAGCAGGGCATGCGGGCTACCTAGCCGCCGTAAAGACTTGCAGTCATGCTAGTGAATTGTTTCTGCAAGCCACCGAGACGTCCTTCCCCTGTAGAAGCTGACCTAATTACCTCATTTCTTTTCAATCGCTGCCAATACTCAATACGATTGGCTGACTGCAATTATCTCCGATTGCTTTAACATTTTGATATTACAGGCGTAAGGCACTATCTGTTTCAAAATTATTTTGGCACACTTTGATCGCGATATTAAAACGGGAGCGATCACATCGGGCCAGCTGACCACACGTAGGATACCTTGCAGTACTCGTGAAATAGTGAGAGCATGGTGGACAGGGTGAGCAATGGTTCATTGACGTGAGACACGTGCTGTAGTCGAAGGCGGCGTTACCGTTGGAATTCGTCCCTCGATGCACCGCCCTCCCACTGACGATCTTACTGGGGACGCATCCATCGCCTATCATTTATGTAACGCACGGCTGCAGGTATAGGAAGGCCACACATTTTGGTCACCATGACCTTCGAAAGGTCAAACAAGATCACAGACATTAAATGGGCATGTCACCTTTTGCTTAGAACAGGTATCTAGGTTCTGGGAACACTTTGGAGACCAACTTGGAGTTTGACCTTGTTTGACCCCATTTGACCGGAAAGTCACAACCTAGGAGCCAGAGACTCTGACCTAAGTGAGCTCAGGCACAGACCAACACGTCCTGTAAGTTTGTTATCTCTAGCTCTCTTAGTTCCTGAGATCTCAGGCGGGGATCAAATTGATACCCCATCGGGGCAAAGGCTATCGGACTGGCCACCCGGGTGCGTGTAAAATTGAAGTAATATTGTATAGATTGTAATATTTAGCACGTCAACAATTTTTTTGGGGGTCAAGGCTTTGAGTAGATTATTTAGTGCGGAATCGAATTTTATTGGACGAATATCTCACGGCTGCCGTCGGCAGAAGTGCACTCAAAAGCGCATGAGAGGGTGTTGCGGCCAACGGAAAAGCGCGCCGATGGTCTCTTCTGTGGGCCCCACGTAGGGCGAAGGTGGACAAAACGCTGTCGTAAGAACAGATATGATTTGCTGCCCTTTAATGATTATGTTTCAAATTTTTGGAACAATTTAAAATGAGCAATAGCTCTTGTGCGCAAGAGCTGTTCCATTCGACTTGTGCCGAATGTCACCAATACCGGCATTGTTATGTGGTTGGTCATATTTGTTTCCATCAAAATGCTTTCAATCAAAGCCCCTCCAAATACTGAAAACATAACGTTTGTGTGGCGAGGATAAAGAGGAACTAGCAAACTGTGCATCTCAAAATTCAAAGTTATTTTTTCATAGCTATTATAGATTGGGACATTTGTTAAACACCCTATGGTAAGTACGTGGTGTGAGTGTTTTAGTACAAGCATGAAGTGACAGCATACGCCTCCGGTCGTCAGAGTGCCAAAGCAGAACCGAACCCAACCAAACCAGAACACACTTGCCTGACTTCGACCCATTTGTGTTCCAGCTCACCGTCACATGCGAACAGCCACCAACTGTTTCTTGGTCAACCTCAGCGTCGCCAACCTGCTCATGATCTGCCTGAACTGTACCTTCAACTTCATCTACGTGGTGTACGCCGACTGGTGGTTTGGCCTGCCCTTCTGCATCATCAGCAACTTCGTGTCCAGCTTGACGGTCACAGCCAGCGTCTTCAGCCTCGTCGCTGTCTCGATCGAAAGGTGGACTTTATTTCCGGGGTGGCAGTGTTATGTGAACGCTGCGTGCGATGGTAAGGGAAATGGTAAGGATGCACTTCGGCAGGTCCTCGGCGAGGTCAGGAGGCCGTGTGACGAGGGAAGATGGATCCACGCGACCGCGGCGGGGTTGCCGGATACCGAGCTGAAATGCAGCTCTGCGAGGCGACGTCTGAGCTTAGAGATGGATGATCTGCCGGAAGTAAGGTTTTAACGGAATGCTCGTGACGCAGGTCCAGGGTCCACGCTGTTGATGCACCGTAAACGTAAAACCACTGCACGATAAGTTCACCAACGTCCGAGGACGTCTAGCTCAGCGCGCCAGCGCCAGCGCCAGCGCCAGCGCCAGAGACTTCCGACCAAGCTTTCCTACTAAACTGTTTCATCTGAAAGATATCACATGCCCACCATAGAAGAACGCCTGACGGGAAGCGCGGGGATGGGTATGCGGCCAACATAAAACACACAAAGCTGCGCCTCGAAACTCCGCAAGGCAGGGGTGCAAAGAGCGACACTGTTCAAAACCACTGATGTGAGCTACGCTTTGGTCACTGCTGGCAGTGAGGTTGAGGCGTACGTGATCGCAAGTTGCTCAGTGCATTAGCGGGGGACATAGTTCACATAGATAAAACAGCAGTATTGGCCTTATTCCCCGGAGAAAAACCAGGAGAATGGAGATGTAGTTGGGTTCATATTTCAGCAACATGACTTTATCGAAATAATAGCAGAGGTTTCTACAGTGGGTAAGTCTCTTTGACTTCTGCTATTGTTTCGATAAGGCATGTTGCCGAAATATCAACCCAGCTATATCTCCATTCTCCTGTTTTTTTTCTTCGAGGAATAAGGCTAATACTGCTGTCATATCTACGTACGTGATCGCGCTTCACTTGCATTCAGTTAGAATCGTGCTTTGGCAAGGAATCCATCTCTTACGAATGCGTCTTGCACGCAACATTGCAGATCCAATGCATGTGAGCACCTCATGCCCCTGAAATGTGAGGTCAACACTTCTCAATTAGTTGGTGAACTGAAACACCACTGCGTGAACTTGACATCAAATGTGCTTCTACATTGCGCAGAGACATGTGTGGGCACGTAGCAACACACACCAGGGCATACCCCAAGCTGCATGGGCACTGCATGCACAGACGCCAGCCCGTCATCCAGTGCGAAAGGCTGACACTCCTCTGCTCGCATGTGTCTGAAGGAATGGGATTTGCCTAGGGGACGGAGAGCATGTCGCTTAAACCGTGCAACATGAGGCATGAGATATACCGGCGATGCATGGAAAGATACGCCGTTATCACACGACCCTCTGACTTTAGCCCCTGGCGGATTCCTTCCAAACTGCACATTATTGGCGAGAAATGTAAACAAGCTAGAGAAGCTCTGTGGAACGACAGTACCCATAGATTCCCGAAATGATGTTTGACGTGTCGCATGTGTAACAAAGCCTGCCACGCAAGCGGCGACCCGTGGCTAGTGGCGAAGCGGCCGGTGGTCCGTTTCATGGCTGGAATGCTGCGACTCACGACCAGCCGCAGACGGCGATTTTGAGTTAGCAGTCTCCATCTCACGCCTGCGAGGATCCACGTGCGCCAACTGGCGGCAGGTCTCACCCGCCGCCAGCTGGTCACTTCAGGGGACCGCGGTCCGCGGTCCTTCCGAGGACCGCACGGTCCGCCGCTCGCGGGCGTGACGCTCAGCTGGTCGTGACTCGCCGCGTGACGGCAGTGTGCCGGCCGAGGCGTCACGGCTCTGGGACTGACCTGCAGATACATGGTGATCGTGCGGCCGCTACGCCGCAAGATACGGCGCGGCGAGGTGGTCGGCTCCATCATTCTCATCTGGGTGTGCAGCGGCTGCCTGTCGGTACCATACCTGCTCTACTCGGACATCATCACGCACCGGTGAGCGCACTGCAGCCGTTAGGGTGTCGTCGTGGTGCAGTCGTAAGTGAAGTTGTCGTGCTACGATCGTAAAGGTGCCGTCGGGGTACAGTCGTAAGGGTGCAGTCGGGATGCAGTCGTAAGGGTGCAGTCGGGATGCAGTCGTAAGGGTGCAGTCAGAATGTGGTTGTTAGGATGCAGTCGGGGTGCAGTCCTAAGGCTGCAGTCGAGGTGCAGTCTTAATGATTTCGTCGTTGTACAGTCGTGGCGGTGCAGTCGTAAAGGTTGCATTCATGGTGCAGTCATAAGGGTGCCATCGTAAGGGTTCCGTCGGGGTGCAAACCTAAGGATGTCGGGATGCAGTCGCGAGGTCGTGGTGCTGCGATCGTAGAGGTGCCGTCGGGGTGCAGTCGTAAGGGTGCAGTCGGGGTGCAGTCTTAAGGATGCCGTAGGGCTGCAGTCGTAAAGATGTCATCCGGAATTATTTTCAGTAGTGTCGTGGTGCAAACTGCGCTCAAACCTAACGGGGGGGGGGGGGGGAGGAGGAAGGTCACGAGTTCCCTTAGGCCGCAACACTGGCAGGGTAACACGGGTAGCAGGTACCATTGGGTGACACGTTTCTGAATCGGCGCAGTATTTTAGCAGCTGCTGTTAAGATGAGCGTATTTCTCTGTTGTAAATCTCAACAGCACCCGTGCTGTGCGCAACGCTCGCACGATTTGAAACGAATTGTCCATCATGGATCCAGTCAATGCGGAGTTCGACCGAGTTTTGGTGATGCTGGTGAAATTTAATTAGTCGTATGCGTCTATACCCTGGTGTACTGAGTGCCCGCCAGATGGTAATGATGTGCGTGAGGTACTTCGATGGACAACGATATGAACTCACATACAGAGTCTCGCAAACTTCGTCCACTAAAAAATCACAGTTGAACAATCCGAAAATAAACTTTGTTGATCCACTTACATGGATAAATAGCTTAGTGGAATAATTATACTTAACTGAAGAAAAGCAAGAAGCCTGCCCCGTTAGCTCAGTTTGTCAGAGCGTCCGCATTCGAACTCACCCACTGTGGCGGGATGGGCTCAAGACGCTTTGAGTACTTGCAAATTGCAACTGACTGGCACCACCTGCGGCCGATGATAGTAGTCGCTTTAAAGATCAAGTGATATTGATGGGCAGGACGTATCGCGCCGAGCACTTCGGCACGTTACGCTTTTCTGCTCGGACGAATTCTGCCGCTGACTGAGGATCTCACGATCGATGGTGTCACCAGGGTTTCATCGGGACAGCAAATCGTGTTGAGCGTGGATGCTGATCTGAGGAATCCGACAATACAAATAGTTTGCATGAAACACAAAAAGTAATAGAATCGCCGTGATTGACGATAACGAGTGTGTCCACCATGTGCAACGAAGGGTTGCTAAGCGCTGAAGAACGAACTCTAGCGCACTGGCAGTGCATTATCATTCGACAAGCCTGGTCTCAATGCTTCTTTCACTGCGAGTTACTTGGCCTGCTACACACGCCTGACAATCAGCTACAAGGTAGGAATGACCACCTGAAATGCTGAGAAAGCTCGCGACGCAGGGTATTGGGAGCATTCATGCGGTCCAGAAAGTCCAGAACAGGCGGCAGGTTCTCACCCATACCCGCATCACTGGGTGGTATGCATTGTTGCACTTTTGTTAAGAGCACTTCGTTGGCGTGCCATCAAGTTCCAGCGACAGCAAGACTACACTGGTAGCGATGGGCATCAACAGGTACCGTCAACGTTTCATAGAAGTAGCGATGTCTGTTACAGATGCAGTTACTCTCGCGCTGCTCGGGTTATCTTGGGCAGGGGAAGGGTGGGATAGGTCACAACAGGCGCTTTGCTCTATATGCATGACGTTAAAGGAGAGAAATAAATTTCCGCACTATTTGCTGCATTTTAGTTATGTAATTCAATTGCACTGCTCCCCACATCCTGTCTTGCTCTTGTTCTTTTTTATACAATTTCGTTGCCGCTCAGCAAATCCTGCTCACTTTGTACTGAGCCTGAATGGGTTTTAAAGTAATTATTCGTGTTTCATGATATTAAATCAAGCATCAGATAGCATGAAATAAGCCAGTTTCATACAAATGGTATGTGCTTTTTGTACTTTCAAATTCAAAAGACTGATCTAGCAAACCATGGTAACTATGTTCCTCAAAACCGCATCGTTCGATCGCGTCATGGAACGTTTGTACGGTTGTCGAACGGCTTGCAAACTGGCCTTGAAAAATTGCCACCGTAGCGGACGAACCGACACACCTGTAGTACTTCAACGTGTCAATAGGTGGGGTGGTAATCGATGCGATGTTTGCATAATCCAAGTGTCGAGACGTGCGGATGCTTTGGCCCTTTTTATGTGTTTACTTTCATTCACATATTCGGTTATGACGCAGTACTTAATGAACATGCTCCACATTTGGAGATATTGAAGCACCCACCAGATATGCTTAGTTTCCTTATAATTTCTGGCATGGTCTTAAGTAAAAAAACTTCTCTAGACAGCACAGTTTCTCTGACTAAAAGATGTGTTTCTAAATGCGGCATCGTCGTCGTACTTTACGCAACGTTGATTGAGACCCAGCTGACGGCCGTTATATCTGAAAATCGTGCTCCAAAACGCCAGATATAAACGACTCGACAAATATTTTTTGTCTTGGACTTGATCGCGCATGATTAGTGGAATGATAGGATTTGAATGTCTTTATTACGGTGTCCTGGACACCTGAGTGACATTGAAATAGCTTGCACGAAATTGTCTGCACATCTTTACGAGAATGTTCGGAAACTAGAGGGGTTTAGGTTTTAAGAAGGATAGAGCTATGAATTGCACCAACTGGTCTTCAGGATGGCTGCTTCACCTTCAATCCCTCGTATAAATGTGAAAAATGTGGAGCCCCGTCTTTAAAGGGAATGTTCTCCGCCTCTGGAATGCTCCGGGAAAAGCGAGTGCTCAGAATGTGCTTAGCAAAAGGAACCCATAGAAGTAGATCATGGCCTGGGTCAAGGTCATGTGCGGTCATGTGGTCATATCGTGGTTGTGCAGGTGAGCTGGTACTCTTTTGCTCGTGTACAAACACCAGAACTCCACACAAATTCGTACCAATTTGCATTATCTTTGAACATAGAAATTTACCTGACTCAAGGTCAGTAACGTAGCATTTTGCAAAAAAATCTTAAACATGGAAACTGCAGGTACTAGCATGTGGTATTGCTATAACAAGTTTTAACAGTAGCCAATGACCCACAAAAGGTTATATGTGGTCAGCTTTTGGGAGGCTGGCCTTTTTGACCCTCGCTAGGTCACTAATCTTGGTAGCTCAAAGCTTGGAATTTCCACGAAGGACGCCAAATTCAGAGATCAGCAGGTGCTGATCATTTCATGTTGCTGCTGGCGTTTGTATTTGGCTGGCGTCTTCTTTCGATATGTGTTCGAAAAACCGTAGGGGGAAGTGAACTTCCCCCGCCGGCTGGGTGCAGCTAAGTTATTCGATTCCCAGTCTTTTTCGTCATAACTCACAATACTGCCCAAGTTACGGCGATAAAGCACAAAACGTAATTGGTGTTCAATCACCCACCCCTTCTCTTTTTTCTCTCGCGTCATTCTGCAACCTCGCGACGCTCCGTTTGTCCAGGAGGGCCGCATGCGCCAGCCAGGAGTGGGCCAAAGCGCCCCTTCCTGCGGTTCTCACTCGGACGCCGGTCACATGTCCCGCAGAGGGGTCCCTGCACGGGCTTCGTCCCGACAGTTGGGTGCCCAGACGCATATAGACCTGTCACGCCGTTACCCGTTTTTTCATCCCTTAGCCCTGAAGGAATCAATACTGGTCAAAAAGACTCTCTAATCCAAATAGCCCAACAAACAAAACCTTGCCTTCGAACATTCTACTTCATTTGATTTGATTTTGACGTTTATTTTCTATTATGAACATTAAGCAGTACATAATATGAAGGGTGGATTGGCGCATAGGCGGAACGCTTATATCTGATCGCCTCTCCTAACAATAACAAGATATGGTCATCGCCGCCAGGAAGCCCACGACCCACCGCCCACTCGCCCGATCCGTAAGCCGACACGGGCCAGGCGCCCGCCACCACTCTAGTCTACACATATAACCGTCTCGGGCCAGCGGCGGACGCCCGGCCCGGCAACGCCACCCAGTGACCCGAAAGACAAGTCTGGCCTGAAAGACAAGTCATTACCTTTCCTGAAAAAAGACTGGCGGTCAGTAAACGCTCGTACTTGCGTTTAACGAACCCGCCTCTAACTCGTTCTGCATGGCAGAGGTACCTGTGATCAAACCTCGTATTGTGCCGTGGTAATCCGCAATGACCTGTAATAATCCGCCATTATCAGCCCGCCGTTCTGGGACCGTTTCAGTGCCACTGACAGTGTGGCCGTTTGCGACAGCAGGCTACCCTCCGGCGACGAGGTGTGCGGCTGCGTTCTGGTCTGGCCCGACGGACTACCGCAAACCTCATTCGCCGATCACGTGTGAGTAGCCAGCACTGAGTCAGCAGCGAGTCAGCAGCGAGTCGGCGCTAACCCTGACTTTGACTCGGCTGACACTGCACTGACTCGCACTGTGGCTCGCTAGGTCGCGCCGTGGCGGGCAGTGGTGAGGTGGCTGTCATGCCCCGGCATCACTCCACAGCGCCGGCTGGTGGCCATCGCCGCGCGCAACAAAAGTACCTCTCAGTCCCTGCCCGCAGCAGGCAGGCGGGGGCTCAGCTCACTTACTGAGGCTATTATCGTGGGAGCAGTGGACGTGGTCCGCACGGTAGCTGAGCTCAGCTCGTATTAAGGCCATGACTATGCTGGCGATAGTGGTGATGATCTGCCTATGAAGCCCTTATGGTCCACCCGTTGTATGGTGAGCTTCTCTGCCGTGTTTGTGCATAAACATGACGCCACCGGCCCTTGAGGCGTCTGTTTTGCTTGTGTGCGAGTCTGCATGCGGGCGGCTGTGCTCACCCCTACCAGTCGAACATTTATGTGTCACGACGATTATGGTTGAACCACCGCCTTGAGCGCCCCCTGAACGGGGAAAGCCTTCACACATTTCAAAGCTCTCGCACTGGGCAGCCCTTTAGACGCTGCCGTTACAGCTGTCACAAAACAATGTTTCGCGCACAGTCGAAGTGTCACTGACGTGCCGTCTGTTTTGTAGGTACAGCATCGTCTTCCTCTGTCTCACCTACATCCTGCCCATGCTGTTCATGGCCATTTGCTACACGATAATTGGTAAGTATTTCAACCCGGGGCCAATGGTGAGAGTTGACAACGTCTGTCTTTGGTAAGGACTTCCTCCCTTTGCTTTGTGTGATGCTTACCGTGCGATTGATTTAAGGATGCATCTTCTCAGGTGGTGAGCACGCTTAAGTTGGCAGCACCCGGGTAAGAAGCCCTTGCATTATACAGGTGTCCCTTTCACCGAAGCATCAGCAATCAAAATCACAAACTCGTCCGCGCCTCGACAATCTGGAGATCTGGCCTTAGATCCATGGCCTTAGATGGTCCAGAACTGGCCTTAGATCCCGCTAGATACCGCCATTTAAACCGCACCCGCATGTTTGCCGAGGCACTCGGGCAAGAGACCGCGTATGATGTCATCACCGTGCATGTGACGTCACTACAGGCCGCCAGCTGTGGAGGTCTGGTCGCACCGGCTTCAAAACGACCGCCGAGCTCTCAGCCATCCGCTCCCGACGAAAGGTCAGCCAGGCAACAGCAGTGCTTCTTAATGTATATATTTGTGTATATATATATATATATATATATATATATATATATACATTCCTTGCCATGCAGTGTCCATGATTTGAAAATTCCAACTTTAAACCCATGGAACCAAATCAAAAGTACCGCAAACGCAAATGCAAAGAAATGCGTAATAATGAAACGAAAACGCTTCTTGAATAAACTAAGCGACCTATTTTAATAGACCTGAGGATTTTTCACGAATTTCGCTGCCGTTTATCTCACGTGTTGTTTATCAGAGACAAATAGGCTAATAGATTCGTTTGCATGGTGGAAACAGTTACAAGAATGATGAGGTCAACTTCAAACGATATTGTAAGGTTTAGTTCAACAACCAGTATTTCTGATTTTCTCACGCAACAAGTTGCATTTATAATATTCTGATCTGCTTGGGATTACCCGAATTGACTTTCAGCAATGTTCCTGAAGTGTATTTTTATACGGGAGGCAAACTGAGCTAAAATTTTGGAAGTATACTGCTGATACAAGCTATTCGAAACATACCATCACTGTAAACAGTGCAATTAAGACAGCACTGAAACAAGCCTACTTACTCTGAAAACAGAATATATCTTGAAATAAAATTACAGTGACGGTTTTTGCCATTAGTCATCCAAGTTTACCTTTCCTGTTTAAGCTGCCGTCATGTACTTAGATATGTGCTTGTTTTTGTACGTGAGTGCTATTTTTCTTGTAAGATTCTTACTGCAGAAAGAGTTTCCGAGGCATTTTCAACGTATAATATAGCGCGCGGCATGACGACACAACGGCGGGTTTCGCGTAAAATCAGCGTCTGGAAATGCTCACCTCGGCCGCCGCTCACCATGCTGTGTGATGACCGCTCACCCGGCCATGTGATCATTTTCACACGACGCACCCTGCTTCGGCTCACTGCTGCCACCTACCATCACACCTGCGTCTCTCCGGTTTCGTTTCGAGTGACGTGCTTCTCACTGTTCTCGTTCCCCGCGCCTGGTGACGTCTCGTCTCTCATGCCGTCCCACGTCCGTCTCACGTCTCCCCTCTCATACCGTCCTACGCCTGTCTCACGTCTCCCCCCTCATACCGTCCCACGTCCATTTCAGTCTCATCTCTCGTGCCGTCTCACGTCCATGTCACGTCTCCCCTCCCATACCGTCCCACGCCTGTCTCACGTCTCCTCCCTCATGCCGTCGAACGCCTGTCTCACGTCTCCTCCCTCATGCCGTCCCACGTCTGTCTCAGTCTCATCTCCCATGCCGTCCCACGCATGTCTCACGTCTCCTCCCGCCTCGTCGACAGATCGCCCGCAAGTTCATAGTGGTGGTGGTGGCGTTCGCTCTCCTGTGGCTACCTCACCAGGCGTCATGCGTGTACACCTACCACGACTCATGGCTCGCCCGACGGAAATACGTCCAGGTACGCAGCCTGGTAATGTACGCGGCCTGGTAATGTGCTTCGCGCCCTGGTAATGTGTTTCGCGGACGAGTCATTTTATGTGTTGTACAGCCGGCTCTCATAAAGGAACAGCTAGCAAACCATGATGCATCCATGGTAAATATATGGCATCTATGTGTGACAGGCAGTCGCGCTGTTTCGCTGATTCCATCGCCTGTTCTTCTTTAAGTGGCAATGCTCCTACCTTGTGCCAGGGCGCCTCTGCACTGCTCCAATTCTTAGCCTGTTCTAGACTCAACCGGTAAATCCCTTTAGTTTTTTAACCAAAAATTGTTATATTTACACGGCCGATATCACTGGAATCAATGAAGTTCAACATGTAGGAACTGAACAACCAGCCAGAAACTCAGCATGTGATACATGCATCAATATATATATATATATATATATATATATATATATATATATATATATATATATATATATGACCGACACTCTGCTATCGCGTTATGAACTTCGACAGAGGAAGTGTCCACCGTGACGTCATTTTGCGTTTGTTTTACTGTGGCTCGTTGTTTTCAGCACCTGTTCCTGGGATTCTACTGGCTCGCAATGTCTCATTCTATGGTCAACCCATTCATTTACTTCTGGATGAACGGAAGGTCAGTCAACTCCGTCAAATAAGGTGCAACTTGTTGATATTTACTGCTCTAGTTTTATTTGGATGGGACATATAATTCCACGCCTTCATATCTGTTGAGGTTGAGCCTAGAACAAACCTTACGACGCTGCTGCTTGTATGAGGACTGTGTTTCCCTTAGGCTTATTGCGACAAGGTGTCCAAACACTATAAAGTATTTGATTGTAGAGTAGCAGACTTTTCATTGTTGTATGGGGAATTGAGAGTTCTTGCTCTGACAATTATCCACGTTTTATCAGAAGTTACTATGCAGGGGGAGTATGCCGCCTTTGGGCATGTTTCAAAAAGACACCCCGGCGAGGCCCTCGGGATCAGTTATGTCTAATAACAACAATGGAGTGTGTCACTGCAAGGCCAGCAACATACAGTAAGGAAATACATATTTCGTTCACATTGTCCAACTGACGCAAACAACACTTCGACGCGGCCCTAAGCTCCTGCTTTCTTTCTTAATAGTCCCAAGTTATCTTTTTGGAACGGGTTATCTTGGTGCATACGGTACATTCAATTGATACATTTATCGTACTCTCTGCCACTGCGCTTGGGATAATGACAGCGATCTCCTTCACAACCGACATGGAAGCTGGTATGCCGGCGAGAAAGAGTGGCACGCAAACCGCAGCGAGCTTTTCTTAGTACACCTGTAATGTGATGGTCAGAATGTATTCTGCCATTCAGGAGTGTGAGTGACGTCACTAGAAATAAGCATCTGTGATTGGCGCGGCGGCCAGCGCCAGCCGTCCACCGATCGGCGTTTCGGTGGGGGCTGGAAAATGTGCGTCACTGGACTAACGGTATGCCACTGGAACATTCGTAGCTGGTAAACGCAACCTTGCGACGCACTAAGCGTCCAAGTTCACAATGAGCATCCAGGCAGACAGTGTTTCCCAAAGATAAAAATACAAATTTCATGTTTTTGAAAAGGCCACTGCTAGTCATCACAGGGAAGCATCAAAGTCACAGCAAGACGCTTCGCGAAATTCGCGTAGCAATGATCTCAAAGTTGTCTATATCTTTTTCTAAAATAGGGTGTTTCAAGCAATCGTAGTGTTTATTGCACACGCGCGCTGGCCCATTGGTACATTACGAACACAAGAGACTTGTTAGAAAAAAGAAAGTAATACAAGTTATGTTATTACACGCTGGCCCATTGGTACATTACGAACACAAGAGACTTGTTAGAAAAAAGAAAGGAATACAAGTATTACCGTCATACTGGGGAGAAAAAAGTCAGTGGTATTCATCCCATTCACAGGTAAACTTGAGCGGCCACATCGAAAACAAACTCGACATTTCCAAGTGTGGTCATGGCCACCGGTGAGCAAGGTTAAGAAGTTAATTGAATTTAAGAACCAAGCACGTGAATGCGTAAAATAATCCGAAGCAGTGCGTACATTGCACGAAAAATGTGACAGTTAATCCTCATCTGAGCTCCATCATAACACCCAATACTCCACACTCCGCTTTTTGCTACACGAAACGCAGGCGGCTGGTTGGGAGGTTGCGATTAAGTAAAAAGTATAAATCCCGAAGTAGAAAGCAAGAGAATGCACCAGTCACCACACGGATCATAGGTGGGTTCCACATGGGCAACATCATGAGTTGAAATTTCTTGTGTCGATTTAACGACCTTCAGTGTATCAGGAAACTATTCGTTCTTTGGCTGTTTATGAATTATGCTATTTTGGTATTTGTTATCACCGCCATTTAACATTTTTCACGACATCTTTTACCAATAATTCCTGATATATCGAAGTTCGCTTACTGGACATAAGAACTTTCAACTCATAATGCCGGAACACCAGAACCCTTTCTTCCAGACAGGCTCCATCCGCACATACGAGCCATATCTAGAAATCTTCATCTAGCCCAGGTGCGCTGCCAAGTATAGCAAACACGCATTTGAAACAAGGTCAGCATGGCGATTTACAGATCTTGAAATTATGACAGACCAGGATAAAGAGGTGTCTGATTACCGACATATAGTGGCATTCGTTCATGACAAGATCGCGCGGCACGTCATTGGGCTGCAACATTGCAAATTACGATTGTGCACCGTTTTACGGCCGGCCCGCCTATGGCGATCCACAAAGCGGCCGAGGGCGACCGACCGCGCGCCGCGGAGCTCTCCCCCACTGATCAATCGACGGACCAATTTGTGACGAGCCAATCTGAAGAGCACTGAGCAGGGTGGTGTGACATTTATCAAAGCAGAACCGCCTAAAAACTGCTGTAATTTGTGAAAAGCGTGGCAATGACATGGTGATGTTTGTGAGGCTTACCGTGGAGCGCCTTCTTTCGAAGTCAGCGAACGTGCCCACAGGTTTGCCACGTTAAACCAGCACGATAATGCAAATTTTCTCAAATTGTTCTAATTTTCTACAACTTTGGCTCGGCTATACCCAGCGTTTCTATTACCCTGGCCTCAGCACAGGACAGTGGGGCGCCCGAAGCCGGGCTCTCGCGCGGCCGACACCACACCCGATCCGCGCGCATCGGCGCTGTCTCTTGGCAACGTTCGGGCGGCGCTAGCAGTCATTCTAAAGCGTAAACCAGGCAAATCTGGCGCAACAGGCCTCTGAGGGCTAGAGCCGCTAGCCGGGCCGCCGACAGCCGCGGTGGCTTGAAACGCGAGCATACCAATAGCGAGCCGATCGATCGAAGGTGCAGCGAGGCGTGTTTTGATTCAGGCGCCCGGTGCCACATGCACGTGCGAGGGGGACAGGGGGACACAGTCAGCAGTCTCGAATGACGTCATATTGCCACCAGCTGGGCTCTGCATGTCCCGGTGGACGGTGCGGACGAGATAGTCAGTCCGAAATTTTCAAAAAAGTGCCGAGTGCCTCGTGTTTGATAACGTGCGATCCTTTTCCCTTTTTCAAGAGTGCTGTCAAATGGCATTATATCCCAGAAGGTTTGCCGCTTCACGCCAGTGTATACAAACGTATCTAAAATCTAACACCGAGCAGGAGTGTATATTTTTGCATTTTGTCTTATACCAGTGATGGATATTCATGTCGATATGCGATGAGTCCAGATAAACATAGCAGAAGATATGCAGGAGTATACTCATTTTATGCGACGACAGTTCAGCTCATGCGTGATTCTGCAAGTTAGCTTTTTCGAACCATCCGGGCCACTGGCATTTGTCACAGGAAGTCGTTTAGAGGCGCCCTCATGGTCACTGAAGTCAAAGGCCGAGATGTGTCCTCATGTCTGGGCCAGGGAGTTCACACGACAAAAGCAGTACCCAAAAACGGTTTCGAAGTGAACCAGGTCAGCGTCAGTCGTCAAAGAAACCATTGGAAGCTATCTCCTTATCTCAATAACAGTCACCGTCAAAGACCAGGATGTGGCCGGGATTCGGGCCACCAGGCCAGAGACCGTTCAGCATACAGGAGCACCTTGTGAAAACTTTTGTTGGCACACAAAAACAGCTCTCAAAGGCACGCACAAGTACTGTGGTGCGTTTAACTGGTGCCACAAAATAATGCTGTTGAACAGCAATTTCCGATTGGATGATGGGGTCTGGAGTCTCATACAACCCTCAGTATAGACTAATTCATCTAATGAAACGATTTGGACTACACTCATTGGGAAGTGTATGATAGAATTGCTCAAAGTTTTCCATTCATGGATATCAGTAGCTCATGATACCAAGCTACAATGCAACCTTATCCATGACAAAGGAAGGTCATGTAAGTCCAACAAGGTCATGGTGTCATGTACTGCTTCCATAACATTCCACCTTGCGATGAAAGCGCGGTCCCAGAATCTAAAAAAGAGATAAAATCGCGGTCTCAGGCGCAGATAATAGTCTATGCTCCATTTGCTCACTCTTCCTATTTTTATTTTCCGCCACACCACTGTTTTCCTTGTAATTTCCTCTTTCAGTTGGCACCGCTCTAGACCGCTCTCGAGTGTCTCAGTTATTTCAAAAAAGCAGCTTAAGCTAGAAGTCGATGCAAAATTCAAAAATTCCTTACCTCGTTTTTTGGGGGAACGGTGAAATTTAACTACAGGAGAGAATACTTTGTGCTTCTTTTTTAACCAGACGTAGCTCAGGTGAGTTTTTGAAACAGAATAATGCAAATTCATCATGGCGGGAGCTGCGTTTCACCACGTGTCTTAAGGCAACGATTAGTGAGTGTGTGATCACACTGTCCCGCCGCACGAGGTGTGCTAGAGAAAGCCTCAGTACCTGACATCGGAAGAATATGGGCAAGCTCCAAACCCCGCGACTGCTGTTCCGGGTCATTAAATAAAAAATTGCGCTTTTCCTTTCCTGTTACAATACATATGCATGCGTACGCGTGATACGATTTGGAATGCCACACCATGGCAAGACCGCCACGGAGCAAGCGTGGGAGAGTGACGTACGCCGAGAAAGACCCACACCTCCGCAATGGTAGTCCAGCTGTCAAAAGGTTATACCGCTTCATGTTATGCTGGGGAAGCAAGTTTTAGAACGCGAGTTAGGCACCGGTGAGTTTATAGCTGCCATTTATAGCTACCAAATCAAGCACAATGCTCACACAAAGCTTTAATCGCTAAGACTGTGTCACATGCTGCTCGACAAAAATAGTTCATTTTTATCACAGGATTAGGGGATGAGACAAAAAACGGTTCCGTTTTCTCGAACAAAGTACATCTACACAAACTGGACCCAACTGATGTTTTCAGAAGTATAGCCGATTGCTTATCGCTGACGATGCTTCGACACAGACCCTGCATGTGCCATGACACTTTTCATTCTGAAGTGGACTGGGGTCCGTGTTCCTTCCACAATCTCAGAAAGTATGAAACATAGAAACACACGAAATGCGGAAAACTTAAGGCCGCAGTTGTGTTAAGTAAGTTAACATCAAACTGGTCCTGACTGCAGTAGTTTGGAACCATCTGATGGTTTTGAAGTTTGCCATGTTTTGCTGTTTTTGCGTATATTGACCTCTGTAGTAGAGTGGACCGTGTTGTTCCCACTACATATCAGGGAAGACGAAAGCCACACATGGCCACATTGACTGACGCCCGAAAATCAAGAATTCAGTCCAGACATTTTAAAGGGGTCCGCCTTCTCTTGGCTTATGTATTCAAACATTGCCCGTGATAAAGCTACTGAACTTCATTAGAATTGAGATTGCCTCGCTTTTTGCGACCTAAACTGGCTTTGCTTGCAGGAACATCTTTGAAAAGGATTTTTATGAATTGGTTCGAATCTTGTCATAACTTTTGTTCATATCAGCACACAATGTTGCGGAGCATTTAGTGCGCATATCAAGAGCATCTCTTTTAGCATAACATTATCGTCGTAAGTCATTTTCGCGTGAGTTTCTTTTCTGATCGAGCAAAAGAAGCTAAAAAACCATGGTCAGATATGCTACGCGCCCATATGAAATGGCGATTTGCAGCAAAAAATTTCCTACGTAGAGATTGCTTACCGATTTGGGGTAGATGGGAGTTAAAAGTGGGTCCTACAACAGTTTAAAACAAAAATTGTTATGAAAGTTGCCGCCGGGCCGAATTTTTATGCACGACACGCCATATTTTTCCCTATTCGAGATGTGCTAGATGGTCTCAATAGCCTCACAGGTGAAATGCCGGATATACAAAAGAGAAGTCGTGCGTTCGTGGCGGGAGCGATCCAGAACCTATCTACAAGTTCGCTATGTAATTCGTTGAAGCGTTTTCTGCCAGCTAACGCGTGCCATTGGTATAATGCAGTGTTCAGTTCCTCCCGAGTCTTGAAGACATATCGACGTAACAACCTCTTAAGTTTAAGTGCATTCATCATTGTAGCATCTGCGCCATGCTGCCTTCAGTTAGAGGCTTCCAACCGTTAATTGTGAGCTAAAGTCATAGCTAACATTGCACATATAGTATATTTCTAGTATTGCACCGCAATTATATACCTAACTTTGTTCCTCCCAGGCATCCATTGCCCGGTCTGGCGCTGACCCGTGACCGGTGGTGACCGGTGACCAGGGGTGAGCGGTGACCGGTGGTGACCGGTGACCGGTGACAGGGGTTAACCCGTGCTGACACCGGACCGACCCGGCGTTGACCCCTGACCGATCTGGCGCTGGCAGGTTTCGGTCTTGCCTGGCCGGGTGGTGCGGCCGCTCTGATAAACACGCCGGCATGTACATCAAGGTGCACGTGCTGCTCGCGGGAATGACGCCTGCGGCATTGCCGACCGGTAAGCGAGAGCTGATGCTGAAGGAGCTGGGAGTGTGAGAAGATGGTGCTGTGTGGAGCTGGGACTGTGTGGAGTGGGGATTGTGTGGAGTTGGGATTGTGTGGAGTTGGGACTGCGGGGAGTGGAGATTGTGTGGAGTTGGGACTGTGGGGAGTGGGATTGTGTTAAGTTGGGACTGTGGGGAGTTGGGATCGTGTGGAGTTGGGACTGTGGAGAGTGGGGATTGTGTGGAGTTGGGACTGTGGGGAGTGGGGATTGTGTGGAGTTGGGACTGTGGGGAATGGGGATTGTGTGAAGTAGGGACTGTGCGAGTGGGGATGGCGTGGAGTTGGGACTGCGGGTAATTGGGCCGGTGAGGAGCAGTGACTGCATGGAGCTGTGGCTATGGGCAGTGGGGCCTGTGTAGAGTTGGGATGGCAAGGGGTTGGGGCTGCGCAGAGCTACAGTTGTGTGAAACAGGGCAGCGACCATGTGGAGCCAGAGTTATGTAAACCAGTGACTTCGCTGAGCCAGAGTTGTGTAAACCAGTGACTTCGCTGAGCCACAGTTATGCCAACCAGTGACTTCGCTGAGCCACAGTTATGTCAACCAGTGACTTCGCTGAGCCACAGTTATGTCAACCAGTGACTTCGCTGAGCCACAGTTATGTCAACCAGTGACTTCGCTGAGCCACAGTTATGTCAACCAGTGACTTCGCTGAGCCACAGTTATGTCAACCAGTGACTTCGCTGAGCCACAGTTATGTCAACCAGTGACTTCGCTGAGCCACAGTTATGTAAACCAGTGACTTCGCTAAGCCAGAGTTGTGTAAACCAGTGACTTCGCTGAGCCACAGTTATGTCAACCAGTGACTTCGCTGAGCCAGAGTTGTGTAAACCAGTGACTTCGCTGAGCCAGAGTTGTGTAAAGCAGTGACTTCGCTGAGCCACAGTTATGTCAACCAGTGACTTCGCTGAGCCACAGTTATGTAAACCAGTGACTTCGCTGAGCCAGAGTTGTGTAAACCAGTGACTTCGCTGAGCCACAGTTATGTAAACCAGTGACTTCGCTGAGCCAGAGTTGTGTAAAGCAGTGACTTCGCTGAGCCACAGTTATGTCAACCAGTGACTTCGCTGAGCCACAGTTATGTAAACCAGTAACTTCGCTGAGCCAGAGTTGTGCAAACCGGTGACTTCGTTGAGCCAGAGTTGTGTAAACCAGTGACTTCGCTGAGCCACAGTTATGTAAACCAGTGACTTCGCTGAGCCAGAGTTGTGTAAAGCAGTGACTTCGCTGAGCCACAGTTATGTCAACCAATGACCTCGCTGAGCCAGAGTTGTGTAAAGCAGGGACTTCGCGGAGCTAGAGAAATGTGAAGAGGGACTTCCCGAAGTCAGAGTTGTGTGAAACAGGAACCTTGTGGAGCTGGAGTTCTGTGAATCTTGGGCCGCGTGGAGCTGGGGTTCTGTGGAGCTTGGACTGAACGGCATTATAGCTGTTTGCAACTGGGACTGCGTGGAGCTGAGGGTTGTATAAGGTTCATTGCACTTAATCCAAATTTGATAAAAATGCTCCAAGGGTGTTAAGGTTATCCCTGGCAAGGTTTTAAGGCATAAGGTTAAAGCAACGTTAAGGTTTTTCATGGGCTGTCATGCATCAGGAGTCAGTGAACCTTATGATAACAGATAATTAATGTTTGTGCTGCCACAATATATTCGATATACAACGCCACGACATGTGATGAAGCTGGATCATGTCATGCTGTGTCGCTGTATTGAATGGTGCGATCGGTCTTCTCAAGAATGTCTGGAGCGGTGTGCACTATTTGTTCCCTCGTAGCATCAGCTTGTTTTTACGCTATGGTCCAGTAGTTTTGCAAGCGAGACACACAAGCACGAGACGCTTCTAGTCCCTATGAAGGTCCCTACTAGGTAAGCTAGAATGGGAGGCATGTCGGAAACCATGCCGAAAGTTTTTACAGTCATATGAAATGTCGGTGACTGATAACTACTTCAAGCTTACTTGGGTTGACACTCAGGATTTTTTGTCTTCATATGTGCGGATACGACCTAGCATGAATATTAATTTTACCATGTGGTGAGCTCGTAAAAAACAGCCATTTGCACTTAAACGAATCAACAATTTGTTTTTTAAAGGCATGTGCCTACGGCTCTTACTGTCGAAGCGCACCCATTGACATTATTTCTAAAGCGGCAAAGCTATGGAACTGCGCAAGAGGGGCACATGCTTTGAGGTCACTCGAACACTACACATATCCGAGCAACTTTATCATAAAATATTATATATGGGCGAGCCTTTGCAGGCCCGGTATTGGTGTCTCCTACCACAAAGACTTCTGTGACTGATTTTAAATTTCCAGCCCAAAGCGCAAGTTTTGTGATTTTCCCGACTTCGGAGTTGCGCATCGCCATTTACGGATTTTCACCAGAGCATGTAGGCGGGCATCAGATTTCTCATTGTGCCAGATGATATTAGTTCAGTGCGTCATTAACATGGTAAGCCGCGCATATTGGCCCACGCATGTCTCAAAGGCAGCGAAGTCAGTGGTGAACAGGAACAAGGTTGGTTTTTACACATGTATGGACCACAAGCTTGGTTACTTTCTGACCACTTCGTTCATACCATGTACACATACCGTGTACACACCAGAGATCTCCATGAGCTCATACCATGTACACACCGGAGATCTCCATGAGCTCATACCATGTAAACACCAGAGATCCCCATGAGCTCATACCACGTACACACCAGAGATCGCACACGTGCCATGATACGTACGAGGAGAGTAGTCCACATGACGTACGTCATTATGATGCAGCAAGAATAATTCAGCAATAGCATGTCACACTCAGCAAGATAGAAAGGTTGTCGTCCTTTTAGCAATTCTTGTGATAGATGTCGACGCTTAATGACCCTAGATGTTGAATGCGTCTTTAAGTCCTAATAGCGACTAGAATCAAAGCAAGCTGAGTACTCATCGAAAATCTATTTTCCTGCATATTTGTAAACACAGATGTACCCCCCAGCCGGTGCTGGATTATTTGGCACTTTGTAGCCCGCGGTACCATTTCAACACTGCGTGCGCTCCACTAGCGGCGGGTTACTCCCAGACAGACACTCGCCCTCTGAGAAAAATATCTAGATATGGGGATTAATCTGACCAGAAGGGCGCGTTTCAACCGTTGCGATGTGGCTGATATCAGGTGGGATGTGACTTTTAATGCACTACAACTCTGCAAGTGGGATTCGCATTGTAGTGTCATGAGCACCTGCGTAGGGCTTCATTTTTAGCCTTGCTCATTTCGTTGACTATGCCGTAATCCAGCATCTTGTCCTCAGCGACGAAAGGCATTGACAGTTCAGGGTAAGTCGCGGCTGTATAATCCGATCAAGGTAAAACTTGGCCCGTGATTATCCAAACCGCCTTTTCAAGGCACCCAATGTGCTGATGACTCATTGAAGCAGTCACAAGCGACCAGCCTTCTTCCCTTTTAAAGAACCGTGGATTTGATGTTGAAGACTGATGACACTCCTCATAACAGGAGGTGATAAAGTTTCGAAATGCCAAGTTATGCCACTTTTGAGCTTGTCCTGAATGAGAATAGTAGCCAGTCAAATACATTTTCAGATCAGGGGTGTTCCTACTTTGTATTCAGTTCAGGGCTCCAACCCTCCCGCTTAAGTTTGTGAAGAAGTAAGTGTGCTAATCTTGCAGACATCCGTGTCTTGTGGTACATTATATAATTTATCACTGCCTCCAAACCTTTCTTCAAAAGTGATGGCAGCAGTGCCACTTCTTATGCATGATTTGGGGATATACCAACCCGTTGATCGTGGTCAAAAAATTAAGTCCAGAGAAGATTGTTTTGTATCAAAGTTAGCTTTTCTGATATATTTTTGAAACTTTCCAGGTAGAAATGTTGGTGAGGGGGGGGGGGAGGGGAGAAATCAGCGTTAAAGGGGACAAACCAACGTAGATATTGGGTAGTGCTCCCGAAATTGATTTGAGCTGATACCCATGCATGATACGTGACAAACATCACAGATAACCTTTGATTTGTATGCTACTTGCATGCAAAGGGCAATTTTTGCTTGCTGATTTAATTTCTACCAATGTTTGGATGTTGGTAATTCAATGTGCCATTCTGCTGTAGCAGTTAATGGTCTCATGATCTGAAATGCAGATTTTTACACCAGCATATATAAAACGAATAAAAAACATGACAGCCAACAATTTAAATCCTTACCCTGATTCGCCAGTTCTTGTAACGCGGACTGGTGGAGGGGGGGGACTTTCTGACGTTTGAAAATTAAGAAAGGTAAAGCCTCGCAAAAAGCAAACAAACAGTGAATTGTATTTAGCAAAATATCTTGCTTGGTAAGAAGTCTCCTGTTCCAGTGTCCCCTTAAGTCTAGTGGCTCCAATAAACCAGGTTAAAGGTCGAATTTTCCTGAACATCAAACATCAACTTTGCATGTTCGTATATACGAAACCATGTAGTGAAGTGACATGAAACATAAACAGGCATGTCCCTTGTTTAATCATGACTACAAAAGCATGTAGTTTTATATGTTTGGAGCGCATGTGTATTATATAGGGGTTCGTTCATATAACAGTGCCGACTCTCCGCGCGCGGTCCGCAGAATCGTCGCTTGCCCCCTGCCGCACCCGCCGGCCTTAAGCTGTCTCGCGATGATCGCAAAAAAACCTCGCTTCTCCAAAACCAGAATTGCCAGGGGCACTTTTTTGGTGTCGACACGCGTACAATGGATGACCCAGAGGCCAACACAGATTTGAACAAGACTGCACAATATGCCGCACTGGTATCCTCAGAACACCGTAAGAGGGCGGGGGGGGGGGGGTTGTTGCATCGCCCACCCTCCCCCTCCCGTCAGAGCCAACAAGTTGTTCAGGAAGAGCTAGCCGCAGGGTGTGAAATTATTGACAAATTTCGGTAAAATTTACCTCTTGGGGCATGGCGAAAGGCGCTCACCAGTCAAAACACGTTGCGCCAGGTTTGGAGCAGTGCCTGTGTATGGTGAGTAGTTTGATGACGGTTGAGATGGGTCTCGAAGCGCAAACGTGATAGTCAAAATATAGTCGTGCCATGCGGCTGGGGGCCTGGTCTCGTGGAAACCCCGATATTTGACGTCATTCTCAGTGCCGCTTGCTATTGGTTTGGAATCTGTCATGCATTCTGCTGCCTTAGCTATCGAGGTGCTTCGTGTTAAAGAGGAAAGCAAATCCAGGCGTAGATCGAGCTGAAACGTGAGACCCCGGCAAGTCCCGAGGGTGAAAGAAAACTCCTGTTGTGATTGGACTGTCTTATTATCTCTCTCATATCATGTATCTCATTAGCCTAGATCAGGTGTGCCTGCTTTCCTAGCACTCATCCTGACATTTGTTCAAAGGCAGCGTGTGACTGAGCGCTTCGGTTACGTGCACTGGTACTGAAAATTCCAGCAATGAAGGAGACTTTCGGTGAAAGGCTGATTTCCTATGCTGCTACCGGGCATGGATGTGATGACCATTATGTCATATGATATCGCATTGCGCTACTGGCGACAGTTCTTCCTCCAAAATTAGATCGGCGACAAAAAGCACACTTTTACCAACCCCGCGGTGGTGATTACAGGACTGCTGACGAAGACCATAGGCCGTGACATGCGGTGGAGCAGCGCGTGACGGCCTTTGGCCAGGACAGCTGCAGAGGATACGAATAATGCATGCTTAATACAAACCTAACTTAACGCGACCTGCGTGTGATGTACATCTGCGATGGCGTATGTTGGATATTCGAGCATGGGACGTACATGTTTGGTAACATGAATGCGGACATAACGGGGCTTTCATAAAAAACGCCCAAATTCTAACGTAGTTACATAAGAAATCGGAGAAGACAGCGTGCAAAGGGATGTGAAAATATATGCCAGCACAGTAATGCCCTTTTCAAAATTTATCCTTTACAATTACTGGAGCTGTGCATCGTTTTCTGGTGGCATAGTGCCACTCGGTGTAGCTTTGCATGAACTGATAGTTTGGCTTCACTTCTCGCGATAAGAATAACTTTAATACAGGCATACATTCATTAGAGCACAAGGTACGCACCATTTGGTGCTATGAACCCGAAATCTCGCAAGCAGCAGCAGTACGAAGATAAGCTGGTGCAGCGCAGCTGTCTCAGCCGGTTTTGTGGCGACCATGGTGCGGGATTGTCATCGGTGCATGGCGCGTCTTAGTTCCCGGTGGGCTGCTCTTCATTCCCCTGAAATTTCGGTTGGTAATGATAGCGCCTGTAGTAGCGCTTCAGCTCTCACGAATCGCCTCGTGCCCACCGTTCGTTACCCTGCGCTG
Organism: Pollicipes pollicipes; assembly: GCF_011947565.3. Taxonomy (NCBI): domain Eukaryota; kingdom Metazoa; phylum Arthropoda; class Thecostraca; order Pollicipedomorpha; family Pollicipedidae; genus Pollicipes; species Pollicipes pollicipes. The sequence continues at coordinate 22,082,661 of NW_023595962.1, forward strand.
TTCCGCGCTCCCCGTGCGTACGAGGGGCGCCAAACCATGGATGCTCGTCCCATAAGATCTTCTGCCCCAACGGCGCTTGACCCCAAATTCCGACCCCTAAAACGGTCGGGTTGCATGGTTCGGGTTGCGGGGCCGCTTGACCACTCCTATGTCACTGATGGTCGCAGCCCGCGGCGATTGGTTGGACCGCCTGACCGCTCCTACGTCACCGGTTGTCGGAACCCCACGGCGATTGGTTGGGCCGCCTGACTTCTCCTACGTCATCGGCCGTCGGCAGCCCGCGGCGATTGGTTGGGCCGTTGGCGTCTCAGTGACACTTTGGTTTCTGACGCTGGCTGGTCGTGTAGTAATTTCTTCTTTTCCCGGTTTCCAGAGATGAAAGTGCCCCGTGATTTTGTTATGCACGGAGTCCTGGGTAATATGGTGAGTCGAAGTGATCGATTTCTTCCGATCATGGATACGTATGCGGTAATGTCACATTGCATTGCTAAATAACTCCTAACCATTACCAGTTGGCGTCAAAGATGGTGACGGGTCCTCTGGCATGGCAGACTATACAGTCTTCTTGAAATTGTACGAGCTACAAATAGTGACGGACAGTGGCAGAGCAACTTTAGCATGCATTTTTAGAATTAAGTCCAAACGTTTGTGCATTATGCACAACGGCATGCCATAACACATTCATTGTCGGGGGAGTTGGCGTCATAGTAACCACTGTAGCTCTCTCTTTCTCTCTCTCTCTCTCTCTCTCTCTCTCTCTCTCTCTCTCTCCTCTCTCTCTCTCTCCTCTCTCCCTCCTTCTCGCTCTCTCTCTCTTCCTCTCTCTCTCTCCTGTCTCTCTCCTCTCTTCTCCTCTCTCTTCTTCTTTCCTCTCTCTCTCTCTCTCTTCTCTCTCTCTTCCCACCTCTCCTCTTCTCTCTCTCTCTCTCTCTTCTCCTCTCTCTCTCTCTTCTCTCTCTCTCTCTCTCTCTCTCTCTCTCTCTCGCTCTCTCTCTCTTATTCCCCTGTCTTTTCCGCATTACGGTGGCCCCAGCAGCCACGAAATAAGATTAAATCACCAGTATCATGCTAGACCCGCGCTGTTTAAAGTATCCGAGAGGCCGCTCCGCCACGTTGTTTCTTAGGAAGCCTGGGACAGGTGTTCCTGTGAACATATTTTCGATTACAAGATACAAAACAGACTACATTATATTACAAGATAGATAGATAGCTTACGATTACAAGATACAAGATACAAGATACCAGATAGTTTCGGAACAGGGGTTCTGCGTGTCATCCTTTGAACGTGCACTGCTTGATCTAGTTTACGCCCGTGAGGAGCTTACACGGTAATTCTAGCAAAGAGCGTCTTTGTTTGATCACTGCATGAGCTTACCAGAACAAACAAAAGTTAGCTTCTTGACGATGCCGTTAATCGTTTCAGTGAGGTTCATAGAAACCGTTAATACTTTACACCGTTGATTACTTTGTGGTGCTGCCTCGAATGCTAATTAGCAAACTCACTCCATTAGTGGGAAGTGCGTGCATGCTCAGTGATAGAAACTACCCATTTGAACCACTTGTTCTCCATTTCAAAGTCACGATGACTTTGAAAACATGCATGTCACACGGTGACCGACGGCACTCTTTCTGACTTCGTGCAGCTAGATTCTGTTTGCAGTGAATGGCATGTTCCGATTTATCTATGCCAGACTGTTGCACACCCGCCGCTTATGCCACACTCTGATTCGGAGCCGTCTTTCCTGGACATCTAGATCTTCCTGAACGGCTTCGAATCAGGCTTATGCCTCGATTACACAAAAGATCCAAGATCTCAGAGGGTCTTTCAAACAGATTTCACAAAAAATGCTTCACGCAAGAAAGACAGGTCTTCAGCTCCTGGTTTTCTGCTTTGTGAGTTCAAACTTCCTATGTAAAGCCCACGAATGCCATCAACACGCAATCGTTATTTCGCGGAACAGCGTTGTTTAACCAATATTTTTG
>NW_023595962.1:22085643-22137775 GCF_011947565.3 Pollicipes pollicipes
ATCTCTCTCTCTCTCCTCTCTCTCTCTCTCTCTCTCTCTCTCTCTCTCTCTCTCTCTCTCTCTCTCTCTCTCTCTCTCTCTCTCTCTCTCTCTCTCTTTCTCTCTCTCTTCTCTCTCTCCTCTCTCTCTCTCTCTCTCTCTCTCTCTCTCTCTCTCTCTCTCTCCTCTCTCTCTCTCTCTCTCTCTCTCTCTCTCTCTCCTCTCTCTCTCTCTCTCCACCTCTCTCTCTCTCTCTCTCTCTCTCTCTCTCTCTCTCTCTCTCTCTCTCTCTCTCTCTCTCTCTCTCTCTCTCTCTCTCTCTCTCTCTATTCCCCTGTCTTTTCCGCATTACGGTGGCCCCAGCAGCCACGAAATAAGATCAAATCATCAGTATCATGCTAGACCTGCGCTGTTTAAAGTAGCCGACAGGCCGCTCCGCCACGTTGTTTCTTAGGAAGCCCGGGACAGGTGTTCCTGTGAACATATTTTCGATTACAAGATACAAAATAGATTACATTATATTACAAGATAGATAGCTTACGATTACAAGATACAAGATACAAGATACAAGACAGTTTCGGAACACGGGTTCTGTGTGCCATCCTTTAAACGTGCTCTGCTTGATCTAGTTTACGCCCGTGAGGAGCTAACACAGTAATTCTAGCAAAGAGCGTCTTTGTTTGATCACTGCATGAGCTGACCAGAACAAACAAAAGTTAGCTTCTTGACGATGCCGTTAATTGTTTCAGTAAGGTTCATAGCCAGCGCTGATTTACTTAGCGGTGCTGTCTCGAATGCTAATTAGCAAACTCACTCCATTAGTGGGAAGTGCGTGCATGCTCAGTGATAGAAACCACCCATTTGAACCACTTGTTCTCCATTTCAAAGTCACGATGACTTTGAAAACATGCATGTCACACGGTGACCGACGGCACTCTTTCTGACTTCGTGCAGCTAGATTCTGTTTACAGTGAATGGCATGTTCCGATTTATCTATGCCAGACTGTTGCACACCCGTCGCTTATGCCACACTCTGATTCGGAGCCGTCTTTCCTGGACATCTAGATCTTCCTGAATGGCTTCGAATCAGGCTTATGCCTTGATTACACAAAAAATCCAAGATCTCAGAGGATCTTTCAAACAGATTTCACAAAAAATGCTTCACGCAAGAAAGACAGGTCTTCAGCTCCTGGTTTTCTGCTTTGTGAGTTCAAACTTCCTATGTAAAGCCCACGAATGCCATCAACACGCAATCGTTATTTCGCAGAACAGCGTTGTTTAACCAATATTTTTTGTTATATTGAACTTCGTTAATTCCCCACAATAACTTCGAGCTCATAATTCAGTGACTCCCTCAGATCTTGCAAGACTATCCGACAAGATACAAAAAGATATTCCACGTCTCAGCAGACTGACTGCCAACCTAAAAAGGACATATGACATGAAATAATAAAAAGATTGCAGCAGAGACGCTATCGCGGCAGGAGCTTGTTACCTTTGATGTTATTGGTTGGACAAATGTCGCACGGCTCGTGAGGACGTGACGTCACTATGACGTCAACTTCAGCGGCGGATATTTCATGACACTCCGAGTAAGCAGCTCTCTGGAACATGCTGGCACCGGCCTTTAACATTGCATTATTATACAGAAATGGATTTATCGCGACCCAACACTCAGTGGCGGATCTGGTGGATCTAGATCTCAGTTGGGGAATCGCGATATCATTGCTGCACATTTGGAACTAGAATAGCGCTTTTCATAAGCCCGCCATGTTTGCCAACGGTTGTGTTCTATGCATATGGCGACATAATCTAAATTTCTTTCAGCTTGTAGCAAGGCTTAGTGTGGCTTAATTTTTTTAAAAAAACTGCCGGGTATTCCTCAATCAGGGCTTGATTATTGCCGTTATGGCCCTGCATCCCCTCAGAGCTTCGAAAGGCTGCTTTTCTGCGATTTCCAGGATCCGCCACTGCCCACAGCACCGTTAATATCACCCTCTTCGACGCGACTGAGTTGCTCCTGGTGCTAGGCACTGCCTGCAGCGGTGCCGCAGGTAGGAGACTGCAACACCTCGCACGCGCCGCAGCGCCTCGTAAACCTGCACCCGGCCGGTGGTCTGAGGCAGCCGCGCTCGACCGGCGAGGGGGGGGGGGAGAAGTTGGCATCCCCTGGGATCTCCAACTTTCAGACACTGCATGAGAAAAGTAAAGATACCGTTGGAAAGGTACGCGGTACCCCCCTCCCCCGGTCTCCTCCTCCAAAATTTTCTATCCTCCGCTAGGAAATGTCGTAGGTAGCAAGCAGCCTCGCTGGTCGTTTTGCAACGCGAATTGAACAAAGTGTTATGCTTTGGCTTTCATTTCTCCCCTGTGGGATTTGCCACAGTCGCTCTTTTCGGGGCGCACTTTGTCTTTGGGAATGGAGATATCACATGACCCATGTGACGTACTGGTTCGAACTTCAACCCACCAACTTCTCGTTAACAGGCCGTTGCCTGCTGGGTCAGTTACAAACGGTCTTTTATTCGCACCAGTAAAGATGTGCACGGTCGTTGTCATGGCGACCATGGTCGCCACTGCAGAGAAGAGGCGTAGTGCTGTTACAAAGCGTTTACAGCGTGCTGCGGACTCCAAAATAGTTTAAATTGGTATCCTTATGTCTTGACGGTGCTCCGGTGACACTAATCAACGCTATTTTTAGACTTAACAAGGCCTGAGGTTTCACCAGAGTATGTTTCAAAAGGTCTCAAAAGTGGGACGCTTACTTTATTTAGCAGTGGTAAGAAAGACGGTACTAGATCCCAAAAATGAAACCTATAGGGAGTTATGTGAATAGAACCTTGCAAACGATCTACCAAGTTTTTAATCACTGAGCCCCGGAGACGGATTACTTTGATATTTTTGTAATATTTTAGTTCAAAGGGAGCGTTCGACATTTGAGGATGTTTGGTCCAGCACCATATGGGATGAAGTAAACCTAACTGTAACTAATGGCACGCTTTAAAGTGCTAAAGACTGTTCTAGACAACACAATTTCACCATTAAATGGGTATGCTATTTAACACATTATCGTTTGATTACGTCATGAATCGTTCTTTGTGATGTCAGAGTAGTTGGTTAACTGACCGCGCAAAATTGACACCTTAGCGGCTGGGATGACTCATTTAAAGTCCTTTTTACTTGTCCAGATGTGTCGTGCTGATCGGTACGTTGTTTTCAGAACACAAATGGCATGATGTTGCACGTTTTTACCCCTTCTCGTGATTTCCTCGCCTCTTTACCCGCGATTTTGTACTTTTTCTTGCATGCACATGCTCAGTTGCAACGCTTTTCATAACTTAATTGATTTAAAGTCCCATTTCCGTCATAAGTAGTGCTATCGCCATATACCTGTACTTTTGCAGCACGCAACGACACTGGTGCGACCAAAATTCTCTCAACGCAATTTAACTGCTTGCAGGCCAATTGCTGACCGATGCTGCCATGATTCGTGCTGATATACCGCAGACACGGACATGAGATAGCGGTATTGTTGTGACGTTTCTATGACGTCATTAATGCCAGAATGCCTTTTAAATAGACTGCGCGGAATGGTTTGTGCAAGTTCAAGTCTTCAAGCTGAGGGACAAGAGGGTTTGAAGCGTCAAGAAGGGAATGACTGCAAATTGCATTGAATACTCTTTTAAATAATTGTCTGGGTTTAAAGCACATACAAATGATGAACACTCCCTTTAACCCTATTTCGCGCTTCATGTTCGTTGCAGTAACCTGCGTGGGCAGGGTAGAAGAAGAGGCAGGCTCTGCCCCCTCCCCCCCCCCCCCCGATAAATCAGAGATTGTTGGTTTGGTGTTTTCCCGGGGTGCGGCCATCGCTTCATCACGACGCATGCTCCATTTATGAGAAACAAAATGGTGACTAAGTTTGCAGCGGGTTAGAACATTTTAACGTTCAAGATGCCGGAGTTCATGTCAGCTTGTCATATTCACATATATCTCAAGAATATGTCAACATAGATCTGAACACAATTTACAGCACATGCCAAACATCGCTGCTGCGTCTCGCCGCAGGGGGCCACCTTTCTGTGCTGTGTGAGACCTCGGGTCTGTGACGCCGCTCTTGTCGTGTCTCGTTGACGGAGGTCGTCTCTCCGTGCTGTGTGAGACCTCTGGTCTGTGACGCCGCTATTGCCGTGTCTCGTTGAAGGAGGCCGTCTCTCCATGCTGTGTGAGACCTCGGGTCTGTGACGCCGCTCTTGTCGTGTCTCGTTGCAGGAGACCGTCTCTCCATGCTGTGTGAGACCTCGGGTCTGTGACGCCACTCTTGTCGTGTCTTGCCGCAGGAGACCGTCTCTCCGTGCTGCGTGAGACCTCGGGTCTGTGACGCCGATATTGCCGTGTCTCGAAGGAGGCCGTCTCTCCATGCTGTGTGAGACCTCGGGTCTGTGACGCCGCTATTGCCGTGTCTCGTTGACGGAGGTCGTCTCTCCGTGCTGTGTGAGACCTCGGGTCTGTGACGCCGCTCTTGTGTCTCGTTGCAGGAGGTCGTCTCTCCGTGCTGTGTGAGACCTCGGGTCTGTGACGCCGCTATTGCCGTGTCTCGTTGAAGGAGGCCGTCTCTCCATGCTGTGTGAGACCTCGGGTCTGTGACGCCACTCTTGTCGTGTCTTGCCGCAGGAGACCGTCTCTCCGTGCTGTGTGAGACCTCGGGTCTGTGACGCCGCTATTGCCGTGTCTCGAAGGAGGCCGTCTCTCCATGCTGTGTGAGGCCTCGGGTCTATGACGCCGCTATTGTCGTGTCTCGCCGCAAGAGGCCGTCTCTCCGTGCTGTATGAGGCCTCGGGTCTGTGACGCCGCTCTTGTGTCTTGACGCAGGAGGCCGTCTCTCCGTGCTGTGTGAGACCTCAGGTCTGTGACGCCGCTATTGCCGTGTCTCGTCGAAGGAGGCCGTCTCTCCGTGCTGTGTGAGACCACGGGTCTGTGACGCCGCTCTTGTGTCTTGCCGCAGGAGGCCGTCTCTCCGTGCTGGTCTGCGGAGGCGTGCCGACAGCCGAGTTACGCTCGCCCGACCACAGCAGTGACGTGCCATCCGTGTGATCCCACACCGGGCGGCCGCGCCAGTGCAGTGTCGCCGTCGCCACGCGCTGCGGACCAGACCAGAGCCGACCTGGGACTCGCTTCGCACCGGACCAGAGCGGACGGGGACCGGGCTGGACCTGGCCGCCCGCGGCGCTCCGTGCGGGGGACCCAGGTGGCATGGCCTAGCCGAGCCGGGGACTGGCCGGAGCGAGCGCTGGCCGGCTGGCGGCCACCCCCGGGGCTTGGCTGGGATGGCGCCGGGACGCGGCGCACACCTCGCACCATCAGTAGGGCCTGCGTTTGCGGCAGCGCCACGTTTGTCACGCCGGTATGGGCCGGACGCACAGACTCCGCTGGCCGCTCGCTCTGATGACCACGTCACTTCCAGTTCTCGCTTGCTGCCTCATGGACGTTCGGTGCACGGACTTCCAGCTGATGTTCTGATGACAACACGACTTCCAGTTTGCGTTCCAGTGGCTGCCTGCCTCCTGATCTCGCTCCAGATCCAGGGCAGCTCCTGCGCCGGCTCCCGGGATCGACGCGGCTCCTGTTCTGCTGTAGTCACCGTCACTCGCAGCTCCAACAGCCTCCAGCCGCTCTGCTGTCCCTATTCTGCTCTACCATCGACCCGCCGCCGGCGCGCGCCACTCCGCTGCGCCGCTGTCGCTCCGTCGCCTGCCTACCGTCACCCGCATGACCTCTGCCTTTGATCTACCGCCGGTCCACCGTTCTACTGCCCTTCACCGCGCGTGCCACGTGTCTAGCGCAGAAGGCCGGGGGCGTTGCCACCAGCGGGCCCAGTGACCGATGACCGACAGCGCCCGGCAGGGACTCCTCCTGGGCGGAGGTGGCGGCGGGGGACCAGACGCGACCATCGGTTCCCGGCCGCCGCGGAGCGCTGTCCTCCCTTCGGGGGAGTGGGCGGAGACGGTGGTGAGACCTCAGGACGGCACGCGCCGGTCGCTGCGCGGTCCTGGCGCAGAACAGCAGCCGAAGGCAGCTCCAGCCGGAGGCAGCTCGCCTCTCGTTGGCATGGCAACGACAAAGAAGAGGTGGGCAGCAGCATTCGCGGCACTGGCGGCTGCCACAGCCACCGTCGCCAGAAGGCACCATGTGGTGTCGACTGTAGAGCAAACAAGACATTGAGAACAGACCACCGCAGACAGCCGAAAATAATACGTCCAGCGCATGGCAGAGTGCAACTAAATAATGGAAGTGCGCGAATGCGCACACCCCATTTATACCTGTGCCGCTCCTGAGTTGCGTTCTGTTAGCATAAGCGAGCATAGCTCAGTCGTTTGAACGTCCGTTGACTCCAGCCAGCATAGTTTGTGGAGAACCGGTTCAATGGCAGACGTGAAAATTAGATTCGGCTGCGGAGGGGTTTTCGGAATTTCGGACCCCGTCAGTGGGCGTCGGATTTCTTGTCGCGTCCCTGCGTAGGTGTGGATGACGTCATGTTCGTCACTAGCTCGTAGATGTTGCCAGCCAGGGCGGCGACCTGCAGACCTCTGTCTCAGGCAGCTTTGCTTTGGTGCTGCTTCATTCACGTGGTGTTCGGTGTTCGTATCGGTGTCTTCAAAGGGCAACTTTGGCACGACTTGTCAATCTGCAAACAGCTCCGTTTTGCGATTTGGAGCTTCTGTCCCCAGCGCATTTCACCAATGAGACGGTGAAGATGTCAACTCTTAAATGACACACTTCTCAAGTGTCAGATGGGGTCACAGCTGTCTCGACGTCACGTCGGCGAATCTTGCCTCGTGGTCGCCCAATGACGTCACGTCTGCTGGGGATCCACTCCAGGTGACGTCACGCGTGCTGGGAAGCCACTCTCGCTGACGTCACGTCTGCTGGGGATCCACTCTCGCTGACGTCACATCTGTTGGGAATCCACTCAAGTCGGCACGCTGGCAAATGATTCTGAACGGGTTTGCCCACCCCCCCCCTTACGTAATTGACGGCTTGCTTTCGCGGTGTCGTGTGAGTGTAGATTGGTCGCGATTCTGTCAGTCAGGCAGTCAGGTCGCCATGAAAAATTCTGTTGTGATCGAGGTTCGAAATCGAAGCCTCGCACGCCGGAGGGGGTACGATGTCTAGATGTTCTAGTTCATGTGTGCCGGTCACACGTGCTGCAGAGTAATGCAGGCACCGTTTTTTAAGACCAGTGCCGAGTCTTCGGAATTATCAGTGATTTGGCTAGATCCAGTTCATTATCATCATTAAATGTTTGAGCCCACGTGTGATACATTCAGAGAGGAATGAGTGATTTATGTGGCATAGTGTATGTATTGCATGTTTTCTTGTGGGGACCGTGTAAGAGGAAAGAAAACGCTTGTCACAAGTGCACAATTCAGACGCTATATCTGGCAGAGGTCTAAAGCAATCTTATTATCCCTATCACGGTAGCAAATTGACAATTCAAGTCTGCATCAAGCAGTTCATTTCCATTTTACGCAGGACGCGAAAAGATAATGCCCCTCACACATATCATACAACACCTAAGATATGCGCGCGCGACTATACCGCTATACCGGCGTGAACGGCTGTTTGGTTTTATCCAACGAGTTGTGTTCCCGCCGTTATGTACTTAAGAAAGTGTTCCTGCTGTTTACGGCGCTTCTGCAGGAGTGCTATTGACTGGTCTGTGGGTTCGACAAACAGTATGACAATTCCGTTTTTGACACACAGGTAATGTGTGACTCTTAAATCACAATTATTATTATGATAAACATCTAAATTCATCACAACGCATCGAGTTTCTTTTGCGCGTTAAATTGGAGGAGATGAGGAGATCGCATCTCGAAATTATTGTAAAGCAGACCCAAACCAGTGCACGCACCGCGTTCAAGGCACGCTACTGGTGATATCTGAACTTTGGATTGATATGCCAGCCCTGCTTGCCAGTCATATGTACCGACAAGCTACCTCCCCACCCCCAGCACCAACAGCCATGTGGGCACAGTTTGTGGACCTCTGCCGAGGGTATGGCCCGTCCGGCGCGAGGCGCAGTTTGTAGACCTCTGCCGAGGGTGTGGCCCGTCCGGTGCGAGGCGCAGTTTGTAGACCTCTGCCGAGGGTATGGCCCGTCCGGTGCGAGGTGCAGTTTGTGGACCTCTGCCGAGGGTATGGCCCGTCCGGTGCGAGGCGCGTTATCGCGCGCATGCCATGGATTCAGCCAGCAAACGGTCGGCCCTGTCAGCTCCCGGTTCGCATCCCATGTGCGACAGACCATCACAAACCCAAGCCTCAAGTGTATTCAAGATAGTCGCTCACCAGACTGAAACGGTCGCGCGCATGCGCGGAACAAAAGGAAGATTTCCTTGAAGACGTTATCACCGGTCCGACACGGCGTGTGTCCGTCGCTGTCGTACCGTGGCTGACCTACTGAGGCATACGGACCGTGGCTGACCTACTGAGGCATACGGACCGTGGCTGACCTACTGAGGCAGACGGGCCGTGGCTGACCTACCGTACCTGAGTGACGTCACGCCGTTGGATGCTCCGCTGGGGCGTTTGTATTGCATGCGGTAGTTGTAGTGGTCGTGTTACGTGTGTACAATACAGCCGCCTGTGCGAGATGTTTGGGTTTGTGGTGGGCGAGGCAGACTGCGCTGGTGTATTGCTGTTCTTTGTGTGCATTGCTTTGGAACGTCTTGTCACTGATAATCTTTGTTCATTCGATCTCTAATATCTGAGATAGGTCTGCATCGATGTAAGTAGGATGATACCGTTCGCGGCAGTATCTCCAGACCAGACAACCTTCCAGGAGCCTCCAGAAGTACTCGGCAGACGTGAGGTTTGTAGGTCTGTAGACCCACACCTCACTGTTGGTCTGTAGCCTCACACCTCACACCGCACTGTATGTACGTAGACTCACAGTTCACATCTTGGCTTTGGGCGTTCTGCCCAGGCGGGTTTTTCAGGCATTACACTGCAGCATGACATGACGAAAGCTTGCGTCGTACTCGCACATTTTTTTAGTCACTTGTTTATAAAACTCGGTTGCACCGCATAACTTTTCAGATTCGCGTCATGGATGTATCGACCAACAGAAACGCAACTTCCCGGATGTTTGCCTGCTTTGCATGGCACGACGAGCATGACGACAAACAGTCCTTGCGACACAGCCGCTCGTGCAGTCAGTTCTATACATGACGTAAACTGAGTTTTCGCTTTGGAAGACTGATCACGTGACGTTGGGGAGGTCAATGAGAATGGGCACGACTCGAGTGCGGGCAGGATAACATCAGGGAGAATTCCTCGCCGGTGTGCGGGGATGTGAGTGGCGCAGTTGACAGCGTTCGGAACCCGAAACACCCGTACCAGTTATGTGCAGTGCGGAAATGTGTCACGTTTCTATGGCAATCAGCCGGGAGGCTCATGGTGTTTATCATCCGCCATTCTTTCCCCTTTGTTGCTTTATCCTGTATCTTCGCGACGCCTCTCTGTCCGGAGTCAGCGGCATGCACCAGTCACCAGTGATCTTCGGCGTCTCCTGATGGGGCCCCCGTCCGTGTGCCGAGCACGTGCCCCATGTGGGGTCCGTATAGGTGTGGGGCTAAGTCTCTGTGGATTGATACTTGTTGAATCTTGCAAAACATGGCACCTGGTGTTCAACCGATAGCACGATGAATGACGCCGTCGATAGACTGGCAAAACGCCCGCCGCACAAACAGTTACTCAGCTTAAAGGGGTCAGCCAACTGAAACCGTGCAGTTACCATTCAAATCGCTTGCGAACTCGACACGTATACATAAGCCCACAGCTAGATTCATCATACGTTTACCATTAACGCCCAGTATGATGGCCTTGAAATCTGCGATTTTTGCGTTATTTTTTGCATTTCTGGAATCAGTACTGCGAAAAACAGCTCACTTACCCAAAACTGGAAGCAATCACATGACACCCTGTCGGCAGGCAGCAGATAGCTGCTGGATTTTTTTACATGTCATGTTACATTTTACATGTTTTTTTCAGCTGGATGGATCAGCAAATTGCACTCGCTCAAGTCGTAGTTTTGGAATGGCTGCGTGCCAAGCATCTGGCCGAATACCAAAGAAGTACTCGTACCATTGGTGGGACATTTGGATGTGGCCTAGGTTCTCGCAAAAGCCGTAAAAAAGCTCATATAAATGCGCGTGCTATTTTTGGTTCATTCTCTCTTTATGTAGTGTTGTGGACCAATGCTAATTTCCTGAGCTATTAAGGTCGCAGCTGTGCCCCTCATTTATTTCGTTTAGTTAAACATAGGGCTATAAGCAACATTGCGTGGCAAGCAACAATGTTAGTTGATTTCATATGTAGAGATCCAAAGCTACCATCCCAAGTTCTACAAAAAGACGCTTGATTCTTATGAGAGGATCTATCCCTATTAGTTGAAAGGTATGACCATATGTGACTACGTCGTATGCAGGATATGACATGACTCATCTCATTTCATTGCTCTGCTCACCTGATGTGGATGCCGAACAGTGAGTTCAGGTGCGTATGGCAACATTTATATATGACAACCCACCACACATGGTCAACAAACGGACGGAATAGCGGTCGGAGTGGCCGGAGCTTTTCAATGTAAATCGTTACCTTTATGACATGTCCTCTAGTGCAGCGTACAAGTCCATGTCACATGGCATAATCGTAGTGAATGCGAAGTATGTTTCCTCTCCTTAAATCAAGGGAGAATGTAATGGGTCACAAAGTGCTGCCCTCATACGGAGTAGCGTGTAGCCTGTGCCCATATACACAACTTACCTTTTTGCATAATTTGACATAGAGGCTTGTAACGCTGCCTTATGGAAGTTGTGCATTATCACATGCAATAAACTACTAAGTTATTGTTATGCCCCGTTATAATTTGTTTTGCCATCGATCAGGTAACCACAGAGTATCTTCAGCGTCCGACACTTATGTGGGAGACCTAATCATAAAGTTTCGGACATTTGTTTGGCTAGACACCAGCTCCGTTTGCATTTTGGCTTGTTGCCGAATGCAGCGTGTGAATTGTTAACGTTTTTCTGGCTTTCAGTTGTGCTGTATTTTATGATAACATCTTTTCAAGTGTCTCCGAAATGCTCTATAGTACTGGGAGACCTTTGTCCCTGTTATTGTGTTTATGCATGTCTATTTTGCCATGAAGCCTCTTCAATGTAGTGCTTGCGAGCACGGTGATATTCTATAGCCCGTCTTGTGATCCTTTAAAGAGCCTATCGTCCTCTGACATGTGAAACTCGGATGTGAGCCTACGTCATTTATGTAAAGCGTCTGTCTCATGCAAACAAGGCTGGATATCACCCTACGTTTCGCCGGCAGCCAAGGCCAGCAACATGAAGGTGGTGGAGTTTGATCATTACAGGACGGAACCTCAGCCAGATGCAATGTGGGAGTCCGCACCTCTGGAGGTAAGGATAGCAATTACTCTGTATTACCTAGCCAATAGAGTAGAATGCTGAAAAACTGGATCAACTCGGCTGACATCGTCCGACGGTAAGTGCTTGGTCGGATATCGGCACACCAATCATCTGTATTACGATTAATTTTCAATGCCTTGCGTAACAAGGTGTCATGGTTAAGACCCACCCTCTTCTTAGCATCTTTGTGCATTTTCTTTTCCTTATAAAACAACATCCGTTGTGTCTCCGTACCATTACCAACCAAAACCGCAAACTGATTGAGTCTCATGCTGTCAGGTACGCAAACATTGCTTAGGATGCTGCAATACTGTACGGTATCGGTACGGTAACGCGTACGGTATCGCATTCAGATACCTTCCGCCGCTGGAGCCATCGACACAGCGCCACACTGGGAGGAGTAGTCGCCCTTTCTCGAGGCGCATGGGGCAGCAGGAGGAAAACATCTTCCTGTCGCTGCTTCCAGCGATGGCTGCCGTGCTGACGTCAATCTCAGCTAACGGCCTCCCATGAAGCTGCATGCTCCCGAGCTATGGCCGGTGCGCATGAATAGAAGTCACTGCAAAGACTCCTCTACAGACGGGCACAACTCGCTGGAGTTATCTACCACTTCCCTGGAATTTATCACTTCTTTTTCCCGTAGTAAGGGGGCTTGAGGACATAAAGTACTTCAGCCCAGTGCTGGCGAAGGTCATATGAAGGACAATAGCCACGGACTGGCGTTATCGTCGAATGCAAGCGACACCCATCCGCCCAATTGATCATCACTTCAATCATGCGGAAAAATAGTCGTGCCTCACACGCAGTGTGTCAATTGTTTTGTTATGCAACGCAGAAAGCGCCTACTTAAAGCAATCTTTTTCCACAGGTTTTGTAAGATGAACTGCGGTTCTTGCGGTAGCTGGCGCGACGCAACTGCCCTGACTACAGCCGCCCTGTACCGGCAGTACGAGCAGCCACCAAAGGTCAGAACGTCGCAAGACGGTTCAGCAGACATCACTTACTACTCTGTCTGAATCTAAGGTGATGGAGAAAATGCGTTGCATTGCAAATGTACTTTTGGCATTCGATCAAAAAGCCATTTCATCAGTCTCTGTTTTGCCCTACATGCATGCACCCAAAATGTACTTCAAACGAATGCAACTTCAGCCGCGTCAATCCCCGAGTTGCCAGTCCACATCCAAAGGCTGCTGTGGCGACCAGACTTGTTTCTAGACCAGTTCAAACTTACCAACAGAGGCAATCGTATCATTTTCAGGAGCCAGTTCTGATAGCCGACACAGCTAAACTTTCTTGACGATCCGACGTACACGCCGCATCCGGGGCTGATGAAGCCCTGTGCCCAGGCCCTCGCGTCCGCCAGATCCGAGGGTTGATGGCTGATCAGCAGCGTCTGGAATCGGAGGAGGAATCCCGAAATGCTTACCATGGTGTCGGTCTTCTGGTTTTCGAGTGCATATGCGGATTTGAAATTGAAGCGACGGAAGAGAAGTTGGTGCTGCTGCTGGAGGAGTGGGAGTTGGTGCTGGAGCAAGCCGCTGAAACGAATGGATATTGACATTTTACGCGCGCCCATGGTTATGACAGTGTTTTGAATTCTGCACGACTGATGCGTGTAACAGCGTGAGGTTTTGCACGACTGATGTGAGCCACAGCGTGAGGCTTTGCACGACTGATGTGAGCCACAGCGTGAGGTTTTGCACGACTAATGCGAGCCACAGCGTGAGGCTTTGCACGACTAATGCGAGCCACAGCGTGAGGCTTTGCACGACTGATGCGAGCCACAGCGTGAGGCTTTGCACGACTGATGCGAGCCACAGCGTGAGGCTTTGCACGACTAATGCGAGCCACAGCGTGAGGCTTTGCACGACTGATGCGAGCCACAGCGTGAGGCTTTGCACGACTGATGCGTGTAACAGCGTGAGGGTTTGCACGACTGATACGAGCCACAGCGAGAGGCTCTGCACGACTGATACGAGCCACAGCGTGAGGTTTTGCACGACTGATGCGAGCCACAGCGTGAGGCTTTGCACGACGCTGGGCTTGGCTTCCCAGTATTGAAAGGGTTCACCAGTATCCCCTGCCCAGAGGACGTTTTCAGACGGCGTGTCACGGGCTCAGAACAAAGGATGCGGGTGATGTTATCCGGTCATAACCAGCGAGCAACTATCCATTGAGGCAGTCAAGTTTGCGCCTAGTCAGCCGGAAGGCGTGGCGTGTCAGTTTAAGTACAGTTTGCGCGAGGGTCTCGTGGCCTTACAGTGTTTTCGTTTGTACTGGAGCGGCACACGCTGGCGACGCGACCCATGGCGTCGAAGGCCTCCGTTGGTTGCCCGCCGTTCTGGCGCGGCCGTGATGGCAATACCGAATGCAATCTTGCGAGCTCAACGCTTCTATGCAAACCAACGGGTGAACATGCGAATGACAATACAACGCATTTCTGGATGACGTGCACAACACTCCTACGCTTCGCTTCAATATGTGACGCTCCTACCGCCATGAAATCTCAACATAGCGAGCACGAGCGCCACCGGGCGCGTCGGCGTTCGTGGCCAGTGACGTCAGCACGGGCCCGGAAACTGACGTCAATGGCCTGCATACCGCACACGGCGTCTTTCAGCAACCCCCGACCCGCCCGCATGACCTCCAGTAGGGCCTCCAGCAGGGCCTCCTTGAAAACATCGCCCCTGGGACCATTGGCCTACTGGTCTTGATAGTCTCTATTGGTCTTCCTGTCTGGCATAAGCGTTTCATTTCCTCAGCAGTCAGACGCTGGACCTCTGGATGCGCAGAGGCTTTGACAACCGCCGTGTAGTACGGCGTCACTTTGTTCTGGTTCATGCTGGTTCCGTTTACGTTCGTAGACCTGCTGGCGATCGGCTATAAGGCCGTAAATGCAGAGCTCAGGGCCCTGATCGCCGCGGGTCACCAGGCGGGCTCTGTTGAGCTCCAGCAGATCGGATATCGGCAGAGGTGTCTCTCGCCAGCTGCACTCGTCTCACGAGCACCGTGACAGCGGAGCTGATCACAAGCATGGCGGCTGCCGTCGCTGCTCGGATCACGCGGATGATATCTCTGGTCAACCTTTTTCGGTACGGAGAAACGCTTTCCCTAGCTGCCCCTCACATCCTGTATCAGTTACCACCGGCCGTCACGCTGGCCGGACTATGCGAAGCTCGTCGGCGCGTGCCGGACCTGGTCGGCGAGGGCCGGGATCTGCCGCGAGGGAGCTACGTCAGCTCACTGGGAGTGGCCCGGCCTGAGCAGCGGGGCGCCCGGGTCCGCAGGTCGGTAACAGCGTGTTCTGGACGCCCTGGGTGGTATGGCAAAGTTCCACTTTCAGCGATCCACCGTGCTCAGCACCACGTCCACTATCCTCACGTTCATCATCGGGAGGGCGCAGTTGCAGGTCTCGGTGACGGGAGGCGACGGCGTGTGGAACGCCGCTGCGGCAGATGGTCCAGGGGCTTTACATCAGAGCGTAGGAGGGTCACAGCGCGGCCCCATGCGGGTCGGTACAAGTGTATAACCCGTACACGTAGAGACTTGTGGAACTCGGACCCCTCGTCTGGCGACAGTCAGTCACTGCCGGTCCGGCAACAGTCACTGTTGGTCACTGTGTGTCGTCTGTGCGTACCCGCACACACACAGACTGTATGTGCGTGCGTGCACACTCACAGGCCGTGCGTGCATGTGTGCAATCGTAAGCACATCCTTCCCTGCACACACGCGAGTGACAAGCAATCGACGACGTATCTCGCTATTTCGCGAAATTTTGAGCTAATTCCGGCACGAGTAGGGTGTTTGGTCATTGCGCACAGGTGGTGCAAAGAGAAAGCGCTCTTCTACTACTCCAAAGCTCTTAAAGCTTTATATCTAGGCATCGTGAACACACAGTCGGTGATATCATATGAATGCAAAGAATGTCTGTTGATGAGGATCTCCACGCGTGCAAATAAAAAGAGCAGTGACCGACCTTTTGTTTTTATTTCCGCTTGAAAGATCTGCAGGCGTAGACCGCAAAGTTGCCTCGGGAGCTTTAAATGGCAGGAAGCTTGTGAGATCGATGGAATCGTTCCCTGCTGTCAGGAACGAAACGTCCAGATAAAATACAAATGACCGGCATACAGTGCGGGGTTGTAGTAAAGGCGTCGGCCATTTTCGCTCACAATGAGAGAAAACACAGAAATTTGACCAAAATCAGGGCATCTGGAGCCTTTTGGCTGTCCAGGAGCCTTTTGGCTGTCCTTTTGGCTGTCTACTCCCGACAGCAGGGCACCCCCGACCGCACACGGTATGATGTGGTGAATCACGCTATAGGCTGGCACACGTTTCTTTCTGTTTAGAGTGCGCATAGAGCCGCCAAACAGAGCCCAACATCTGCCCCGCTCACTGCTGACGGTTCCGGGGCGGGCGCACGCGTCACATGCATGTCCACGTGCCCTTTTGTTGGTCGAAGGTTGATGTAGCTAGTATGCATCGAACAACGCTATTGAAGCATTCAAGCCTTGGAGGCTGAATGGTGGCTGGGACCAGTCAAGGTTAAGACAGCTATTTCCATTGGTCTGGGATGCACGGCTGCGGGAGGGCCCCCGCTGATAGGGCGGATATGTCGTGCGTTCAGCCTCTCAGCGAGAACCGGGGACTCCCCTCATTCATGTTGAACTTCCCATTTCTCGGACGCGTGGTTGAAAAACTAGGAATTAACCACAGCGTTGTCAACGCAAATCACCGTTGTGGCCAAATTTGGCTCACACTAGCCCTTTTTACATTAATGTTATAACACAGGAGCCTACTTCGGTGCTGTATTTGAAATGCACGAAAATTAAGACAAGCAGGAGCGAAACCCATGGAAGGCCTCCAGTCCATCAAATTAGCCAGTAAATGTTACGATGAAAGCAGCGTTGCTGCATTCTCATGCACTCATCTTACAAATCCGCAGATTTAATACTTCAAGGTCTATTTATCGGTGAAGTAAAGAGGCCCAGAACCCCATGGCAGCAGAGCTTGTTCTGTGCCTAAGAGCAATATTCTCTGCCAGTTTCTGCTTCACCTCCGACGTCAGGATCGCTCAAACCGGTTCAAACTGGTACAGCGCCGCTCATTCTTCCCGTCCTACAACTGTTGCCGAACCAGCTGACGTGATGACGTCATCACATTTCAGCGGCTTGGGTAAGGAGGTAGACATCAAGTTGATGCATCCGAACACGATCGCGTTGGTGATACTAATACGATAACAGTGACAGCGTTTGCATTGTGAAAAACTGTTTAAAAAGTCTTTAACCATGGCCACAATAGGAATGGATGCAATCCCATAAGGTTTTTTTTTAGAATACCTCTCTAACATACTGCGCAATGGCGCCCAAATGATCCACAGTCCTATGGGGCATTCAATGTGCGTGTTTTGACACCAAAAAGGTGTGCCTAGCTTTTCTGGATTTGGAGCAGCAGCGGTATTTAAGGAACACTGCACGGCGGCCTACCGCCGGCGAAGGCGCCGGGCAGTAGCCGATGGCTCCGCGGAACATGAGTGGCGGGCTGATATGGTTGCATTAACGGAGCCATACATGATAAATGTATACTGAAAACATCGATGCACCATTGCGCTCAGAGTTGAACAAGGAATGCATGTATTAAAGGTTTGTGTCGCCGCGAGCCATTGTCTAGTAAATGTGATGTTGTAAGGGTGAAAAAGAACGATTTTCTAGGAAATAAGCCAAGAACATAATAGCAAGCAGCAATCACAAGATCTCGTTGAGGCGAATCCACGGGCTTTTTTCTACTGAGCTCCATCTTTGTTAGCTTGGAAACGCCAGGGGGCCATATCGATCCCCGCCCTCAAAGGTCGGCGTTATGAAAAAAGGCGATCAGGGCGGGATAAACAAGAGTTGGTACCCCCCCCCCCCCTCCCCCCTCCGCTCTCCCTCTATTAGCAATCCGTGGTAGCGCGCACTGTCTCCACCTCTCCCCCATGCTGTGCTGCTGAAGCTAGCAGGGTCAACGATGCGGAGGATATTACATCGCATAAAGCACGAGCTACATTGTGTTCTTTCGGTGTCGTCAGCACTCTTCTCGGACGGCATAACACGGCGGCAGATCTGTGCACGGAATGGCCCTGAATACCCGGTAGCATTCGCAACACACATATCCCCTCACAGCTGTCATTACGTGCGTCGTACCTTTTCCAATGGCGGATGTGATCAGCTATCAAAGGCCATCGGTGGGATTACCAAAGGGCATGACAGAGCTTTGTGGCCCAAATATAAATGACAGTTGCTGACAGTTGCTCGCGGTCTGACCTGACCGAGTATTGCTGATGCTGCCAGCGCGCAGCTGCACGCCTTACGTGGGCAAATTGATCGCGTAAAAATAGCTGAATTCGCGGAAGTGCCGCAATCCAGCTGCATTCCGCTCTCTGGTGCGTTTCACAGTGTCTGAGAATGGGTGAGCGTTGCAGGCGTTTGTTGATGCATGGAGGCTGATATATGGCTTTGGGACGGCTGGATCGATGGTAGGCATTGGGACGGGGTCCCTGGCAGGCATTCGATCACATGAACAGGCTTCCGCGACCGGTAGGTAAAATCCCTGCTACGAAGGGCGATGGTTGAACACTCGCTCTACGAGGAAAGGAGGCTCAGATGCCCCCTGTAAGGGTTTACCCCTGAACGGGTTTAAGGAAAAACCTCTGAACGGGTTTGAGCACAATGCTGAAATGTTAGCTGCTTGAGCTTGCGTTCTTCTCAATCGGCTTGATTTTTTGACTTCTTTGACTTGAACGACTTATGATCCTCTACCTCTTTCTTTACTTCTTACCCCTATCTCTTTACATTTACATCTTTCATTACCATTTTCTCGAGGTCATGTTGGTGGCTTCTTGCTCAAAAAGCATCCGTAATGCTGCTCCCCCAGGAAGTGCACTCCAAAGAGCTTTTCGGACCCTTCTTGTCCATTTTACTCTGGACAGCATTGCTTATGTTTTGGCGGCTTTTTCAACATCAGCTCACACAAGGTCTGCAACCTGAATTGACTATTTGAAGGTCCTGCAATTTAACCATAGCCACACATATCCTACGGCCTCAAAAGGCGTTTCTAACACTTTTCTTCCTATGGATATGGATTATGTAGTTCTTGATGCGTCTGCACGGGCTAATACAACAACCGACACATGACATGGCCTTTTCCATGCATGTCATATCACAGGTCACGTGTGATATACCACCAGTAGTGTCCATTTAATAGAGTTTTGAAGGTACGCAATTACGTACCATAGTTTGTGTGCTTCATAAACAGCATGCATTGATTTATAGGGGTACTCTTTTTAGGGGTACTTAGGGGTACTTTAGGGGTACTTTCATAAGTGCCAGGCAGACATATGCCTTGTTCCCAATTCCGGTTCCTGGTTCCCACTGGCTCCTTCAATGACCAAAACGCTGGAACTTGGATCCCTACAGTTCTTTCGATAAAATCAAATCCTGGGTCATGGCTCATGCTGATTCTTTCGACAAACTTAGATCCTGGAGCTTGGTTTCCACTGCAGAAGGGGCTGAGTACCCTAACTTTTGAAAAAGCAATATTGGCCTCTTGAAGATAGAGCCAGTGCTGACTAAAGGGCCGACGTTGACTATAGGCTGACCGGGAAGGATCAGCAAAAATAAAACCCCACCCCCAAACTGGGAGAACTTCAACTCTTCCCGCTGCTCCATGTCAACAAAAATTCAAATGCTCTTCATAATATGTCTATGTTGTCATGCCCATCTCGCTTTAGAAACTTACAAGTCCGCATCAAGTGATACCGTTTTGGTTATAACAAAACAAGATGAGCTTATCTCTGGATTTTAGAGACAGCCCCTGATTGTCTCAGGACTCATGGCCATATCACAAATTAGATGGATGAGATGTGTGTCGGAAATCAGATACTGGCAGACCCATAGTGGGAGATGCCAGGGGGAGATGCCAGTGTCGGTCCGTCAGCTGATGATCGTCTCTTCTCCACTGTTCACAAAGTTACGCGATCTCAGAGGAAATTCAACACAGTTTTGATCTGATGCCATGTGCAGGCCGTTACACTTAGTTCAGTATTGATTAGAGCTTTCGTCATAAGTATATGTATCTTACTACTACTTGTTTCCAAAATGGTTGTCCAAAACCGCCAGTTGACCAGTCAGCTAGCGCGGCCCGTGTTATTTGCGGTTTATTTTCGGTTCGGTTTAATATTCGGTTATTTTCAATGCTACCCAGCTTGTATTAGCTTGGCCAAAGATACACATGGAGGAATATACAGCAAATCAGAAGTTGGGCCAAATTCCGTTGCTATTTTGTGTTTTGGTCTTGTTGAAATGGTGCCGTGAAAGCTTGCTCACACCCGTGACACCTGGATCAAGATTTTGCAGGATATTTCGGCTTAATACTAGTGCAAATCTTGGTTGCTGCAAGTTCCCTTGGTTTATTTTCAGAGTTGTTCTTGGATTCTTCCTGGTTACGGGAAGAAGAAAGAGGAAACGGTTCCCTGGAAGAACTCTTGGTAACCTGGCTCACGTCTGACCATAGGCTAACATTTTTGGCATCACACATCATACAATATGTATTTAATCATTGAACAGACTTTGTGAATGCATTAACTTAGAGGTCACAAACTTCGATTCGATGTTCATAGCCTGCAACCTGATGCCACTGTTTGCAACCGTATGCTACTCAGAACAATGCATCTTAGTAAATTAGTAACTGATGCATTAGAAAGTGATGGACGCTATTTTGAATTGCCCCAAAATAGCAGATATTTTCCAAACCTAACATGTGTTCAAACCATATTGCATCTGCAATTGTTGTCAGGTTCACTTATGTTACAGCATGCAGGGCCTTCAATCCATCCTAAATCCGGGAGCCTGTAAGCTGGTATCATTAGGTGCAGTCTCAACACGTGTTTCAACAATCCAATCCGTAAGCAAATCGAACTTGGTTTGCTTATTCGACCAATCCAATCCGTAGACGGATTCTGAAGCGACCGATTTATCGCAGCCGTGAAGGAGTTTCCCAAGGCAAACTATGCTAGGCTCTACCAACCAGTTCCTTTGCCGGATTTAATTCGATCCCCTTTGCTAACCTATGCCATCACTTGGCCGCTCCAGCTGGGGTGTTGCAGTTTGGTGCAGTTTCCCACTAGGCCTCACTTCTACTTACCGAGTAGACATCCCATATATATAACGAAGAGTTCTACACGGGCTGAATGAACCTAAATGGGTAACGGTGAACGGTCCCCTAAGTCTACAACTACTGTGTCATAGCTCTGCCTAAATTGTGAAACACCGACGCGTACTGTTCTGCCAAAAATATCAATACGTTGAGGAATCGCACCGATCGAATATGGAACTGATCAAAAACGGATTCGTCAACGTATTGGCCTTGAGGCTGCCGACCTGAGTTAACCTGGATTTGAGAAATCCCATCCCTAAAGCCCGTTAACCAGACAAAGCTAAGTCTGCACAATTATTGTCCGCGAATGCCCCGTAGGGGCGCCAGGATTGAGAACAGCCACCAAGTCGAGGAGAGGAGCGATCTGGCCGTAGGGGCACCGGGTTCTAACTGAGAATAGCCACCAATTCGAGGAGAGGAGCGACCTGGCCGTAGGGGCACCGTGTTCTGATTGAGAACAGTCACCAAGTCGAGGAGAGGGGCGACCTAGGCCGAGTCCTCTGTGTATTGAACGTCGTGAAACGTTGATACTGGCTCGCTTGATGTAATTGAGATTAAGCCGGTACGCTCCACGCCAAATCTGGAGACCCGCTCGTGTTTGTAGCGTAAGTGACGCACTTCACATTGAGTGTTTCCACATGGGTGACATGCTTGTGGACCGTTCATAATTTACTCAACGCTAGAGGGGGAGGGTAGAGCGAACCAGGAAAGCGGCAGAGTGACTTAGGCAGCGGTATGCACAAATGTCCTCTGTAAACGGCCGGCGATATGTGAAGCGGAAAGAAGAGGCAAGCACCCAACATTGCAAAGCCGACCATGTGCTCCAGCTCGATGGCTCAGTCGGTTAGAGCGCCTGCATTCCGATTCACCGAGGAGGCGTGGGTTCGAGTCGCTATAGACCCTCGCTAATTACACCTGATTGGCACGGATTGTGACCGGTGGCGGCGACCGCGCTGAAGGTGAGGTGAAGTCAGAGGGCGGGACGGGCAGTGCCGGACATTGCAGCAGGCTCAGGTTCCAAGCTTCCCTCACAAAGCCCTCGCGTTGACCCAGAATTTCAAGATCGGCTGGAAGAGCATCATGACTAACGCAGCGAGAACTGCTGAGCGCGAGTACCTCCACCAGAAATCCACCCAAGTCATAGGTTCGCAATAAATCTTCAAAACAAAAAGCATGATGGTGCTGCGTTGCTTGGCTGGAGCGCCGGCCGCTGGTAGCGCCGATAGCGCGGTAGCGCCACTGCACAGATCAGCGGCGCTACCAGGCTCTACATAGCTGGCAGCGGCGCTACCAGGCTCTACATAGCTAGCAGCGGCGCTTCCGGGCTCTACACAGCTACCACCGGCGCTGCACAGATCGGCGGCTCTACCATGCGATCACGCAGAGTCTTCGGCCGCCGGGGACGACATCTCTGGCATGGCGCTGAGCTGTCGGCCGCCAGGTACGACATGTTTAGCATGGCGCCGAGCTGTCTGCCGCCGCGGACGACATATTTAGCATGGCGCCAAGCTGTCGGCCGCCAGGGACGACATGTCCTGGCATGGCGCCGAGCTGTCGGCAGCCAGGGACATGTTTAGCATGGCCCCGAGCTGTCGACCGCCGGGGACATGTCTAGCATGGCGCCGAGCTGTCGGCCGCCGAGGACATGTCTAGCATGGCGCCGAGCTGTCGGCCGCCGGGGACATGTCTGGCGTCGAAGGACCGCGGCACGGGACAGCACACCGACTGCAGTCAAAACTGGGTCGCCTATGTAGTTGCTTACTATGAAAAACATATTTTGTAGTAGTGTTTTATAATGCCAGTGTCGCATATTCATTATGCCCATAGCAAAACAGCCCAAATGCGTAGCACACATATGATACAGTTATATGTCCGGTATAGTTATATGGTATATGTCTGATATAGTTATATATATAATATTACAATATTTGGTAATCTAGTAACGCAATTTCCAGTGGACTTCTTGGTGCAACCTTCCGCCGACCTCTTAAGGGGATGGTAAGTTCTCTCCCATAAAGCTGAGTTCCTGAAACACTTAGATAAGGTTGGTAATAGCCCGACAGCACAATGTGGTCTCTAAATAGATTCGCTCGCGCCATATCAAAGGACATTGACTTGCTTCTCGAAGAGTTTTATTGCTTTTGAGATTTGATCCGAAGCTCGTAAGTGCATAGTTGTCTAATATCATTAACTGCGATCAATGATGACTATTCATCCAGCGAATTGTTTCGTTTAGACGTGCGCCTGTGTTAGCTCGTAACGTGCCACTGGTCCGACCAACATCAAACAACATTGCGCCACGCTACATAACAAAATATAGGTGGAGTTCCTGGCCGCGTCGCAAAAAATGCTAATTTAACCAAAACTGGTATTTTGATGTTTCTTAAAACATCAACTATCACGGACAGAACTAGTGGGTAGATGGTGGCGCCGGATGCTGCCCTTCCCGCATCCACAATGTGCCTCTTATATCCATCTACCGCTCGATGGTTGGATCTCTCGCCCGGATACAAACAGATCCTGGCGCTTTCAGGTTTGCTTCGTGGGATTACATCGCCAGTATAGTGGTATTTTTCACCACTTTAGGTCAAGCTAGTGAGTTAATGGTCCTGCATTAGCTGTTATCTCTTGGCGCTTCGGTGCCCTTTCCTTTCCGCTTTCGCACGCTTTGTCACCTTCTGGTCCACCGTCCTGCAGGTACGCTGTAATCCCGTTTGACAGCGTAGTCATAGGGTGTTGGTGCGCAGGCGCTTGCCTGTCGCCAATGTAACCGATTTGAGTGAGCAGATAACGTCAGCCATTTTCATAAATGAGCTGTTCCTCGACAGTGTGCCGTTCACAGCTAGTTTGACTATCTGGTGACATTTGCAGCAAATTGTACACGAAGTAGGTGAGACTTGCTGGGAAGCGGTCCTTTAATATCATACCATGAATGATTCCCTCTTTAGCCTCGCACGCGGTTGGCTTACGAATCTGGTGATGCATTTTGACGGGGCAATAGAAGTATTCCGAAGTTTGGGGTGGAAGCCTTAGCTATTTTTGGTGGTTTCTTTCAAGCTGACAACCTGAAGGTCAATGCTAAATTTCCAAAAGGTTGCCACAGCTCAGCTTGCCTTGCCCCCTCGTTCTCACGCCCTCGTAGTCCGATGTCGGTGCCTACGACGTCTTCATCTGCTTGTCCCCGGTGGGAGTGGACGTTTATGCCAACCTGCCGACAGATCTGGTGTCAATATCAGATAGATTGTAGCTGTTGTTCACAAAGACCTGTTGAGTTCAGTCCAGCTCCCGATGTACGCGCAGCCATGACACGCAATGTTCGTGTGTTCTGTGCACATCTGATCGGCTCACGGGTACTTGATCTCCATCCGGTCTCCCGCTTTTGCCGTCCAGGCGTTTGCCAGCGCCTGTGGGTCTCCTGCATACTGAAGTTAACACTTCTACACCTGACGCATTAGCAGCTGCGCGTGAACACGTGAAACGGCGCTAGGTGAGAACCAGGTTTGCGGTCAATTTAAAGCTATCAGTCGTCAAGAAAATCCGGACAGCGTAGTACGAAATTCTCGACAGCAAAGCAGAGCTCTCTGATGTACATTCTTGAATGACATTTTCTTAAGCTTTTGACATTAGACAGAGAAGCCTCGGTTCGCTCGGTATGGGCGAAGATGTGGGCGTACCGAGCAGGTAGTGCGCAATTGGACAGCCAGACGGGGTCATGCCTGACACACGACAGTTACGGTAGCCACTTGAGTGGCTCACGACAGTTCCGGTAGCCACTTGAGTCGCTCATGACAGTTCCGGCAACCACTTGAGTCGCTCATGACAGTTCCGGTAGCCACTTGAGTCGCTCATGACAGTTCCGGTAGCCACTTCAGTGTCTCATGACAGTTCCGGTAGCCACTTGAGTGGCTCATGGCAGTTCCGGTAGCCACTTGAGTAACTCCTTTGTAGAGCCTCGTCAGCTTGCAGTTATCTACCGGCAGATGGATTTCATGCACCAGGGTCTATCTGTTTTCGGATTATCTGTTAAAATATTTTGCTCGCTGCTCATTATTTTGTTTAGTATTTTGTACTAGAAAAGTCAAAAATATCTGGCAAGATAAACGCGTGGAGTGCCACTTCAAAGTCCAGGCTGGGAGTAGTAGATGACAGCGGTTGTTTCTGAATCAAGCACATCAACCTTGGCAATGATTTGGCAATAAACACTTCAACTCATGACCCTCAAGTCAAGCTGGTGCCAACCGTCAGGGTCTCATTTGTCATGAAAACGTCAGTAGCCGGGGATGCTTCCAAACATTTAAGCAAAATAAAGATATAAACATCAGCATGAGTGCGGAGGTCGTTCACGATGGCCACATGGCCATCATTGCCACATGACCACATGACCATATTGCCCGTCTTCAGTCAGCGGATGACAACGGCAAGCCCACGCTAGGATTACGCCGCATCGACGACTGCGTTGGGAACAGTGATCGAACCAGCGTGCTGGAATGAAAGCCACACATGCGCTAGTTGGAAGACTGTGACTGCCATTCGAGTAATCTGAATGAAGGCCACACATGCGCTAGTTGGAAGACGGTGAACTTGCCATCGAGTAATGGTGTGGTCAGTGTTCAACTTTCTGGGATCAGTTATGCAATGCCACAAACATGACCATGGGAAGCACGAACATGAATATTGCTTAACAGCCCTTCCTTCATGCTCCACGACAACCTTCACGCACAGAATGCAATCTGGGCAGAGGTGGAGACGCTCCTGTGCAAAATAATTGAAAGCTCAACCTTTGCTCCCATTTGGTTTGGACCGCGGCCGTGCTCAGCGCATATGGGCCCCGGCGAAGCGCGATGTAACCAACAGCTTCTGACGCAGCCTGGACATGCTGGAGGTCATGTCGCACGAGCGGCGAGCGCTACTGGCCCGGTCGGTGCGCAAACGAACGGCCACCGAGTCCTCACAGTCCAGAGCCCGTGGCAATGCTGCGCTGTGTTCGTTAGCACGTGCCCAAGAACGACCCCCGACAGCTGAGGATAAGCAGGGCCGCTTGCTCTGAACGGCGGCGGCGGCCGGCCCTGCAACAACAGCGCCGCCAGCGCCTGGTGTGGCCGCTCTGTTGACCCTCCGGTGATCCTCCGGTGACCCTCCAGTGACCCTCTGGCGACGCTGCGATGACACTGTGGTGACAGTGCGATGATACTGCGGTGACGTTTCGGTGGCACTGTGAGGCACTGCGGTCACCCCGCAGTGACAACGTGGTGACATTCCGGTGACATTTCGGAGATTCTCCGGTGACACTCACCACGCGGCCCGCAGTGCCAGAAAAGCCTGACGTCACCAACAACGTCATCTGTATCAGCTGCGGCAGCGCCGGGCAATGACTGCTGGCGGCGGCACCGTGGCGGCGGCGGCGCTGCCGGGCGACAACCGCGCCAACATTGGCAAGAAGGTGACGCGCCGTCACCTGCACCCTGGCGCTGACGTTCACGGACGGGGCGGTGGACCTACGTGCTCTGGCCGCTCACGTCCTCATGTGGCGTGGATGCCTCGAAGCCAAATCGAGATCGCTGTCACACCACGCGAACTGACGTCAAGCACTCGTGTACACTGTCAGTGAACGGCGACGGGGACTGGCATTCCGTTCACGAACTGAGTGCACAGACTGACCGCTCGTCGGCCAAAGGTTCCTGAGTGACCCTGAGTCACGGCAGACAGAGAGAGAGAGAGAGAGAGAGAGAGAGAGAGAGAGAGAGAGAGAGAGAGAGAGAGAGAGAGAGAGAGAGAGAGAGAGAGAGAGAGAGAGAGAGAGAGAGAGAGAGAGAGAGAGAGAGAGAGAGAGAGAGAGAGAGAGGGAGAGAGAGAGAGAGAGAGAGAGAGAGAGAGAGAGAGAGAGAGAGAGAGAGAGAGAGAGAGAGAGAGAGAGAGAGAGAGAGAGAGGGGGAGCTCTTGATGTTGTGGTAACGGCGGTGAGGCAAGTACCGGAGCCCATCAATGCCACACTACAGATGATAAACAATGTTTTTGCGCGACACCTGCAAGGGTGGTTGCTCCACAATAACACGCACAGCTGCATCCCTCACGTGCCAGACACGAGCTAACCAGACTGTCGGAGGAACCCCTAGCCGGCCTGCCACCGCCAGCCGGCAGAGGGCGCCTGCGTGTGACGGCCGTTCGCGACGGCTCCCAGACCCTGTCACCCCATGCGGACGACCTGACCACGTGATGTGCGCCACGCCCGTCGTCGCACTGCAGGTCGCGTCGCTGCGGACGCGCACGCCATGCTCGTCACCTCCACACTGACCCTCGCACGGATCGGTTGATAAACATCATTATGCGGCCCTGGCCTGTAAACCATGAGAGCGGTCAGATGTCAGGGGTCAGGGGTCAGAGTGTCCATAAACGAACGCATGCAACTTGAAGAAGTTGTCTTGGATTCCGGGGCACATGCACCATCGAGGCAGTGGCTTCTCACTTGCACGGCGAGGGGGCGACATGGCACGCGCGACATGGCATCCTCCTGCGCGTGGGCATCTTCCGGAGTCAACCAGATATGACGTCACTCCTCGTGGAGGTTTCTCGGTGCCGTGTGCCTCATGCACCCGTTTTTTGAGTGTACCCGCACCGAACGCATTGGATATCGTGTTCATTGCAGTATGCGGTGTGCTGCTGCCCCCAAATGTCCACTAAGGCGACCAAGACCCGAACTTAGTTATGTCAGATGCCGGCTCAGCCCCCAAGTTCAGTTCGCCCGCGCCACCACAAGACGAAGTGCTAAATCTCCACTGGTCATTCCAACAAATTGATCGGCATGCCCCAGAAGCAAGGAGCACGCCTCATGCAGCGCGTTTAAAGTGACCGTATCACTACCTGCAAACGACGAGCGTGCTTCCAACGGAAGGCATCACTGCAAGCCATTCACCACTTTCATAACTAAATGCGAGTGCGGAAATTACTTGGCCGATGCGTTCTCATTCTGAACTTCCCAGTTTATGCCGAGAACCTGGCTGCGTATACGAGTCCCCGCTCTTTTGGCAAGACGCGCAGAAAAGACGGGAAGACGGAAAGACGTACGTGTTTCCCCGCCGAGCCCTCTTA
The DNA here is from genome assembly GCF_011947565.3 of Pollicipes pollicipes. NCBI lineage: Eukaryota > Metazoa > Arthropoda > Thecostraca > Pollicipedomorpha > Pollicipedidae > Pollicipes > Pollicipes pollicipes. Next base: position 22,113,381 of record NW_023595962.1, read on the forward strand.
TTAGTGGGGATTTGGTCTTCCGTGGCTGACGGTGCCCTGCACTGCCTGCTGCGCGGGTGCCCTGCCACTGACTCCCTGACCTAACGAGACCTGACCTTACCCGACACATCACCAGCTGGCCGCCGAGCGTCGGGGGCAGATACGGTGGTTTGCAGTGTTCACGACACGCGAAAAAAGCCTACCGTTTTTATTCGATGGCATCATTACCATTAAAATGTATCATAATATTATTGTTAAAACATAGTATTGTCACCACAGGCCTATCATTTAAGATTAATGAGCCAATACCCGTACAGTTCACGGAAGCTTGTCGCTGTCCACTCTAGGGCTGCGACTGAGACATGCTGGCGCCAGGTGCCAGATTCCGTCTCTGCAACGCCGCCGCCGCGGCCCGATGGAACCCCGATCTTCGATGCGATGCTCGGTGACCCGATGAAATCGATGTCTTTTTTTCCAGAAGCAGATCGACCAGTGCCCCTCATCCCCCTTCTTTGCTGTGAGCTCCAACAAAGCACGGGCAGGCGATGACGTTGGGAGCCACGCAGACATGCAGACACAAACATTAGCGTTGCCGTCCTGTCCTTCACCGACCTGGCGCTGACATAATTCCCAATTTCCAGTCCGTTTGGTAGTCTGGGAAAGTGGGCGGAAGTGGCGCGAATCAACGCTAGCTGTTATCGAGCGGTGCCGTCCCGGAATCGGCAGCCAATCATCGCCACCCGCGTCGCCAGCGTCTTTGCACGGCACCTTCTGGAAACAGAGCGCAGGTGACGGTAAGCTTGCTGGCAATCTGTCTGGCCTGGCGCAGTCAAGCTGGAACACCGTCCACCTCATCTGATCAGCAAGCACCGCAGCATACTTTTTTGCACTGCACCGGTGTCAAAGCAGTACCACGGAAGAGGATCATCATCTTACAATGATCGCTGACGGAACGTCAGCGACGGTGATCAGCGACGGTGATCACCAACCTGCATCGTCCGTCCACCGACAAAGGCCAGAATGTTGTGATCAGTAACCAGTATGCCGGGATCAGTGACCAGTATGCTATGGTCAGGAACCAGAATGTTGTGATCAGTAACCAGTATGCCGGGATCAGTGACCAATATGTCATGATCAAGCACCAGAATTTTGTGATCGATGACCAGTATGGTGCCATCAGCAACCAGATTTGTGACCTCTGGTAACCTTACGTGTGACCCAAGGACGGAAATTTGGGATGCATTTTTTTGAGTGAACAAAACCTTTAATGCCGTATCTTTTTCTCACACAGCGTTTGGAAACTGGGGATCCTAGGGTGGGGGACGTACGCTTTCCCCTCCCCCGGCCGGGCGCCGTTGTCTCAGAGCCCTTGTCGGGCGCAGCGCAAATCCTAGCTTATGGAGCGGCATGTGTGTGCATGATTTTTTTGGAGGCATCTCCCCGATTGTGTTATGTTTTGTCATTGAGCTGACACTTTGGATACCTTCTGGGGCACCTATTACACGTCTTTTGACACCAAAAACGTGTCGCTAGCATTTATGGTCTTTGTGTAGCGAGGGTTTTCTAGGAACACTACACGGCGATCCACTGCCGGGGCCGGTGGCGGCCGGCAACAATCTATTTCGCTGGCGTGCGCGGCGGTCCGACACTGTCACATCGACCGAGTCCTACAAAATAAACGTTTGCTTAAAACATATAACATTGGTTTTCATAGTACTGATAATTAGACGATGAATATATCTGTAAAAGTTTCGTGCCGCCACAAGGCATGGTCATGCACACACGAGCATGTTGAGCCGACAAATTCTAATTCCAGGATAATTATTATTCAAGTATTACGTGTTATATCTGCCCAGACCAGACATGAGCGCTGCGAGACGGCAACTGTATTAAGCCGCGAGGTGAGCAGGCGGCGCCGACCCCAGGCAGTACACCGCCGGTCAGGGCTGCGGCGTGCCGAGGTGCAGCAGCACTGGCGGCGCGAGCAGGGGCGGCCTAAGGCGCACGCCAGTGGCATCCCAATACAACTATAATTTTGACATTTTCTGATGGGGTCCGTTTTCAGCCTAGAAACACACAACTATCACTAATCGCGAGATCTCGTAGAGAACAATCCGCTGTAATTCCTCGCGAGGCTCCATCTTTGTTCAACCTGGGAACGGCAGGATTTGCACCATCCCTCCGCTACTATTGTCAAAAACGGAGAATCTGTGCGAGAGTTATAATGCTACTATCTCGTTTTCAGTTCTACTCAAAATGTAACGCCGTCCACCACGCGATGATGGCGATACCCGAAGACCGTAGCGCAGTCAATCCAACGCGGTGGACCAGACCAGATATTAGTGAAGAACGAAGCCTCCGACAAAGAAACCTGCTGACACTGGTGTCTCGCGCAGTTGTCCTATATCACGGCTTAATTGTTGCCAGGGATAGGGTCCTGAAAAACCAGTTGTGGTGTAAGTGCGTGAGAGGTTATGGCACGTTCCCGATTCATTTGGTATTCATTTTTTTGTTGGGTTTGCTGATAAACAGTAATCCAGCGATAATTTTCTCAACGGTAGTACAGATCTCAACAGGTGCCCCACGAGCGATTGGTGCCACCTAGCGGTACATTCGCTGTGGGAGTGTTTTGGCAACGACGGTGCGCACACTTTGGCACAGGTTACCAATTCAGGATTTGCTGAAAGGGGGGGGGGGGGGAGGGGAGTTGAGAAGCGCCGATTGGATGCATCTTGCTCGTTCTACGTGTCTTGAATAAGGAAATGGTGGGGAGGCCAAACACTCTTGAGTTTGCTGAATTTCGCACCCTGCGAACAGTTAACATCTACAGCGTCTGCCGAGTGAGATTGTGGCAACACGGTTTCGCCGGTGTATGGCATGCTCTTTACAGGCAGGCTGAGAAAAGTTGCTAAAAGTTGGTAAAAGTAAAAGTCGCTTGCCACCTGAGACACATACTCCACCAATTCAAATAAAACGAACATTGATTAAAGGTCGCGAGTAACTATCACGTTGTGAGCATGGGACATTCAGTGAACAGTGGATGGGGGGAAATCTGGAATTAGGAAATACTTGTACTTGGGTGAGATACCAGAGGAGCAGGATCGGTGATTGGGGCCTGAACAAGAAGGAGGAATAGAGCACAGCATTCAAATGTGGTATGCCTCAACCCATTTTTGTTGCATCAAACATGGCGGCAATGGTCTTCCATCTCTCAAATTTTTCGTCTCCTTGTGAATTGTGACATCAGCGCTCCACCTAAGAGAAAAAGGAATTTCAGATCACTAAATAGAAAGTCGCACGCGAAGTCGGACCGCAGCTGAACATGCCCCTCACGACCAGCTCCCATCTGACCTCTGGTCAAGGTCAGACATGCGGACACGACCTATGGTCAAGGTCAGGCCCGGTAACACAAAAAAACGCGCCGGTACACTGACTCGTCCCGCTGTAGACGGCGACAGGACCAAGATTGACGCAGCGTACAGGAACGGCTCAAACGCTGAAGCATCTCTGGTGATCCAGCGACATCGAAGGCCGAGAAGGTTTGTTCCAGCCGACTGAACGTTCAGTGGCTTCAGAGGCCCGGTGGGGTCTGACTCGCCACTTTTTTGAAGAGTTTGCATTATTGGATACACTGATGGTGTGACATTGAGGGTTTAGAAATAAAAAAAACGCGATGCTTTAGAAGCCTTGCAGCTTTTTTCTCAACGCACGAAGTGTAAGCTTTTGGATTAGCCGTCGCTGTTTTTGCAAACTTGTACTGCCACTTCTATTTTACTTTCCTGCTTTAACTTGTGTGCGATACATATGATAATATATTTGCGAAAAAATGACCAACACGAATCGGAAATAGCCCAGATTTGGACGGAGATGTCGATGCGAGGCCGAATACTGATGACAATGCTGACGGCGGAGGCGCCGACAATGATGACGGTGGGGACGCGAACAATACTGACGGCGGAGAAGCCGACAATACTGACGCCGGAGAAACTGACCATACTGACGGCGGAGGCACCGACAGTACTGACGGCGGAGGCATCGACAGTAATGACGGTGGGGACACGGACAATACTGACGGTGGGGAAGCCGACAATACTGACGGCAGAGAAGCCGGCAGTACTGACGGCGGAGGCATCGACAGTAATGACGGTGGGGACACGGACAATACTGACGGCGGAGAAGCCGATAATACTGACGGCGAAGAAGCCGACAGTACCGACGGCGGAGGCATCGACAGTAATGACGGTGGGGACACGGACAATACTGACGGTGGGGAAGCCGACAATACTGCCGGCGGAGAAGCCGACAGTACTGACGGCGGAGGCATCGACAGTTATGACGGTGGGGGCACATACAATACTAATGGCGGAGAAGCCGACCATACTGACGGCGGAGGCATCGACAGTTATGACGGTGGGGGCACATACAACACTGACGGCGGAGAAGCCGACCATACTGACGGCGGAGGCACCGACAGTGATGACGGCGTAGAACCAGCAATCGCACCGACAAAAGCCTGAGCCGACGTGTGTATACTACCACAAGCCAGGTTTTCCCAGGCTTTGTACATAGCGGTGAGGTCACTGGTTTCGAGACTTCAACGCGGCGCGGCTGCTAGCTGTGGGGCGTAACGTTGTGGGGCAACTGAATGATGGGAAATCCTCGTCCATATAACGAGAAAACTGCGAGCGGGAGGTGCATGTGACTGACAAGGTAATCGCGTGGCATTTAACGTCACATATGATGCTGTGCTTTACACGCGCCCGGATGGCCGGTTGGATATCCTTCGCTCGATCAAATTGACTTGGTCAAGTTGAGATCTTAGGAACTAAGAGAGCTAGATACACCAATTTCACAGGGTGTGTTTTTCTGTGCTGAAATCCCATAGGCCAAATTTTGAGTTTCCTAGGTCATGACTTTCGGGTCAAATGAGGTCAAACGGCGTCAAAATCCAGTTTGGTCTCCAAAATGCCTCCAAACCTAGATACCTGTTCTAACAAAAAGTTCACACGCTCAATTAAGGCCAGAAGTCTTGCCTGAACTTTTGAATGTCATGGCGACCTAAGTCTTACAAGACTGCTCTGCGTTTTACATTTCAATAAGCGACAAAGATTACGCTAGGTAGTAGACAGCATGTTCCTAAAAACAAAATGCAGACCTGGGTCTTTTTAGACTAGTGACTTGCCCTATCCTCTAAGAAGTTCATGGAAGACGTATAATGCGATTTCCGTTAACAATATATTAGACATGACCACCAGAAACTACACATACAGCAAGCCCTAAAGTAATAAAAAGGTTGGTTTTGACCTTGGTTTGACCTTCATACCTAGCCCCAGGTCAATGGAATTTGTTCATTAAATTGCTGTGTTGCCTACGAAAGTATCTTAGAAATATATGGTTTCGTCTAACACTCCGTTGTATCAGATTGAACGATTTCCTAGAGATTGACTTCGCTGATTTATGACCCGATTTTTTACCTGCCGTAGGTTAGTGACTTTACAGGGGTCATTTTAATGGTTGATAACAAAGATCCACAATTCAATTATCTACAGCTACACACAATTTGGTGCGGTTACGCTACGCCATTCGGAAACCATTCTAGAAAAAAACTTCGGGGTGGGGGGGGGTCAGTTTGACCCCTACTCGAATGCATGTTAAGAGGCGTATGCGGCCGACCATTACGACAAAATCGGCGTGGAAATGTAAAGCCCCTAGGCAAGAGCTCAGGCAGAAATGGGCTGCCGAGATGTCCCGACTGCCTCCGTACCAGTAGTGAACAAACGGTTGAAGGCAAGTGCATATAACCAGAGGCCGAATGCATGGATGATAACGAGGAGCATGATGATGCACTTGTTACACGCGTATGCGACTAGCGGTTAAAATCCGATCAGCATGAAATGCATAAACGTGCACACTCGGACTGTTTGAGATAGGCAGCCCAAATATCAAGTTACCTTCTCAACACCCGCGCGGGTGGGGGCCAAATTGATCCTCCCAGAGGTTTTCCAAAATCATTTCCGAACGGCGCGACGTAGCCGCGCCAATCTTTGCATAACTGTATATAATTGAATAGCGGATCTTTTGACGTAAAAATTGGATGCACCTTGTAAGGTCAATGACCTATGGCAGGTCAACGTCAGGCCACGGCCGCCAGCGAAAGGCATTTCTGGGGAATCGTTCAGTGTGATGTGACAACGGGGTGTCAGGGGGAGCCATACATGTCTGAGGTACTTTCGTAAGCAGTAAACCAATTAAATCTACAATTAAAATCAGTCCCATTGACCTAGGACGAGGTAGAAAGGTAGTTAAAAGTCAAAACTAGAAGAATTCAGAGCTAGAAGGAGCCAGAACTAGAAGTCAAAGTCAGAAGGAATTCAAAACTAACTTGTTTCTTACACGAGAGCTTGGTTTTAAAGGGCATTTTCTGGTGCTCGTTTCGAAATTCTGCAATCATAGGGACCGCCACAAAAATGCCCCATAGACATTTTAGAGGTCAGAGTTGGTCACTGAACTAAAATGACCCCGGTCAACAATTTATTTCTTGGGAACATGGTGCCTAGCGTAATCGCTTTCGCTTATTGAAATAGCCAAATGGGAGCATTATCTTAGGCATTTGGTCACTCTGACATAATTAAGGTTAAACTAGGTAACTGACACCATTGACTTTTTGCTTAGAATAGGTATATTATAGGAAGAGGAGTTCTAGTTGACTTAAGACACCAATCTGGAGTTTAACCCCTTTTTACCTTATTTACCCTTAAGGCCATGACTAGCAGGCTTAAATTTTAGACCGAAGTGGGTGCATAAACAAGTCAGTGTACCCTGTAAATTTCGTGTCTCTAGCTATCTTACTTTTTGAGATCTCATGGTGGTCAAATTGACCCCGCCCCAGCGAAAAGTGTTCAACCGGCCACCTAGGCGCGTCTTCAAGGGAGTGTTCAACGTTTGCAGGGGGGTTTGAACTGAACTGGCCATCTTGAAGATCATTTGGTGCAATTTACAGTCATTCCCTTCCCAAGAACTAAACCCTTCTAATTTCTAAGCTACACGCCCACGAATATGTGCACTTTTTCGGGGAGAACCATTTCAAGGTCACCCAGGTGTCCATGACGCCATGATAATGTCCTTCAAATCCTGCCATTTTATCGGTCGTCCGGTGATCAAGGCCAATATAATTTTTTTTTCGAGACTTGCATACCTAGCGTTCGCGAGCACGATTTCTAGATCTAATAGCCGTCAGTTGGCTCGCAACCAATGTTGTGCAAAGTACGATGACGTACCCAAACAATGACGTATTTAATAGCTTATTTACAAAACAGAGATACTATTTGTACTTATAATTCTATCATTTGTACTTATTATTCTAGTTGTACTTCGTACTCATACTTCACTCTTTGTGCCTCATGGACTTAGGAACAGATGGGGGGGGGGGGGGGGCAGGTGGGCCATGGCCCCCCACTTTTCAAGGTGGAGGGAGGGGGCAGCAGTGTTAACTGCCCCCCGCCCCCCCCCCACTTTTCAGATTAATGTTGTTTTTAGCTTACTTTGCACCACATTTAAATATACATGACGGTTTAACAAGTTCACCAGCCATCTTCCTCAAGATGCGTCATCTTGTTCGTTTACTTATTGGCCATCGCCTAGTGTCACAGCAGGCCTATGCCACGCGGCCTATGGCAACTGCAACGCCGGATGCTTAGGCTGTCGCTGCTATAACTCGCAAGCGCATGTTTTCAGAACTATACTACATAGTTTTTTTATCAGCAATCAATTCTGACTGAATCTTGAACATTTTAAGACGAACATGGATTAGCCATGTTAATAAAAGCTTAGGACTACACTTCATGTACAATTTATGCTCAGGAATTCCTCGATATATCTGAAGAAAACAGGAAAGCACGGAACTGGAGCCTGTATGACAATTATTGGACCACCTTTGGCGATCAGGGATGCCATTGCGTCAGTGAGGGTTTCTGTGCTGATCCGGGGCCAATTGCGCGGGTCAGAAGGCCTCCCGTGTCAGGAAGGGGAACAATGCGATATGATATATCCTTCGAAATGGCTTCCGGATCGACCATGAGATCCTGCCCCGTGTCGCCAGAATTGCAGCCAGAAGACGCTTTGCGATGGGACGGAGTGGCCCTTGAGTTTTTGACCGGAACCGGTAATGTGCCCTTGGCGTTCTACTCAAGGGTTCACTTGTCCGGGAAGGAAATAAGGGGCATCATTGTTGTTGAGCAGAGTGGAAGTCTAATTATTGTTGAATAAAGTAGCTCGAAATATATTTTTAAAAAACGAGTAAGCGCATACCATGCTTGTTTAAGAACGCTCATTTTTCAGAATGGATTAGTGAAAAGTGCATCAAAAAGTTTAAACATGCCCAGTCGCAATCTCGAGAGCAAGGACATCCATGGTATGGGTTGCAAATTCCATAAAACCGAACGGCGTCGGCCACTGCAAGTGCCACCAGACGTTGGGTGCCGTGTTAATCGGTCTTCTGGAAAGATTGATAGTTACAGAAACACTGAAAACATAAAATTTGTCTTGACTCTTCCGGTTCCACAACCAGACTGCAGCGCCACTTCACTGTGCTTTAAGAGCCAATCTGTTCTTGTCAGCAGTCTAAAAATCGCATGCGTGAAATGAGCGTCCAGACTGCCTCGTAGATGTTAGAGTTGATGTCCTGAAGTGTTCAAGGGTACTTCTTTCAGAAGCGTTATCTTTTTCTTCCACCCGTTGGCCACGACTCAGTATTAACTGTTGAACCGACGCTGCGCGGTCTATGGAGATTGCAGCGCTTGGCGTCATTACTAACCGATTTGAGTGTTGAATCGTAATTATTTCAGAACCGTTATCATTTTCGCTCACCGGTGAGCCGTGACGAAAAGTTCACCACTAAGCTAGCGCTGCGCGGACTAGGGGGACTGCAGCGCCTGGTGTCGAAGTTTTTGTTGCTAATATTTATGAGCGCGCATGTCAAAAACCACGTCATATAAATTGCATCATTAATCGATTCTGACTGAATGTTAAACATTCCCAGACAAATATGGCATGGTGATGTTAATGCACATTGTTGACCACTCGATCTATAATCAAAATTTTCATCTTCAAGTTTCCATCAAACATATTGTTATACAGTCCACCTTCCCAATGTTCTCAACGCCTGTAGAACGCAGATGAAACATCTTGAAAATCTTCTGACTTCTATCGGCTTAGAGATGGTCCAATTTAACCACCTTAAACACATTGGGCACCGCTGATTTATTCCCTGCGGTCATTCAACGCCTGACTGATTGCCCTGCGGTCATTCAACGCCTGATTGCAGTTTATTGACCTTACGCTCGCTCGGGTGGGGGTCAAACTGACTCGCCCCCGAAGGATTTTCCAGAATGGTTTCTGAACGATGCGGTGCAGTCACGCCATGTTTTGCATAGCTGTAGAAAACTGAATGGCGGATTGTTTAGCGTAACACAATTTAGATGCACTTTGTAAGGTCGCTGGCCTATGACAGATCAAAGTCAGGTCATGGTTTCAGCGAAGTCAACTTCTAGGGAAGCATTCAGTCTGATGTAACAATAAAGTGTTAGACGAAGCCATACATCTCTGAGATGCTTTTTTGGGCAATACAAATATTGCATGAGCAAATTACGCTGACCTAAGGTCAGGTATAGGGGTCAGACCAAGGTCAAAACCAACCTGTTTTATTTCTCTGGTGCTTGCTGTACGATATAGTTTATAATGCTCATTCCAAATTTATTGATTGCAGAAACCACATCATACATCTTCCATGGAGGTCAGAACAGGTCACTGACCTCAAATGACCTAGGTCAACATTTTGTTTTGGGAAACATGCTGATTAGCGTAAGCTTCGTCGCTTATTCAAATGCAAAACTCAGAGCAGTCTTGCATGACTTAAGTCACCATGACCTTTAAAAGGTCAAACAAGGTCACTGGCCTTAAGTGAACATGTGACCTTTTGCTTACAAACAGTTATCTGGGTTCTGGGTGCACTTTAGAGACCAACCTGGAATTAGACCTTGTTTTACTTTATTTGACCCGAAAGTCATAACCTAGGAACCTCGAACGTTGACCTGAGTGAGTCCACGTACAGGTCAACACACCCCGTGAATTTGGTGCCTCTAGCTCTCATTAGGTCCCAAGATCTCAGGGGGGTCAAATGGACCCTCCATCCGAGCGAAGGGTATCTAGCCGGCCACCCGGTCGCGTGTTAAAAATGTAAACAGAATTGATTTCACGGTAGGTTCTGGTTTCTGTTCTGGGTACAAAGTGAAAATAATAATGAAACAAAGAAAACCGCATCCCTTGTTAACAAGCAAAATATGTTCGGGGATATCTGTTTGGTGGGGGTATCACCATACAGGGGGCTTTTGTCACCCCTGTGTTCCTCTTAGCAAGGCTCTGAGTACACCCTGCCTACACGCAAGAACAGACCAAGTCATCTACGTTGAATGACGGGCAATTAAATGTCCGCTGGGCCAATTCATACCTTAAGTAGGCAGCTTCCCGGCGGCATTTTTCTGGGATGGTGTGGTGTTAGAGAAGGATAATTCCGAAAAAGGTACTGTTGCAGGTGTCCAACACATGTTTTACATCCCAATCAGTAGCAACGCTGATCCAAAAATGTGCAACAAAGCAGCCATACGGTCAGTTCGCGGTCAGTCATTCGGAGACAGCCTGGCCAGGACAGTAGCCACCGGCGGCTGACGGAAGCAGAGCTCAGACAAGGAATATATGACAGACTGGTCTTCATTCTGTGACCTGGTTTTCAAAGGGGAATCTCCAGTTCTATGGCTTTTGTCACATGGTTTTTGGCAGTTTCAAGCTTCCGAATTTGTTTCCGCCTAAAATGCCGCGATAGGTCTTATCCCTTGAAAAGCAGCCAGCAAAATGAAGGCGCATGCAAAACCTGTCGTACTCTTTGCCATCGATTCGCTTTCAAAGTTCTCACCAGCCTATGCTCAGGCCATATTTTGGCATCTACCCTGTGGAGACGGACGCCTCCTCGATGACCCAAAATGCCTACCCGCTCGTGGAATTTCGGCTCCCCAGGACAGACAAGGTTGAAATGGACGAAATACCCTCGGAAGGCTGGGAACCATTTATTTCTTGAATGACATAGATGAGTCGGATAGGCAAGAGTGTGCACCAGTGAGAAACATCTCTAGGCGCATATCTACAATAGCAGTCATTACAATAAAGAGCGATAACCTCTATCTCTACGACCTACGCTTGTGTTTCTCGAAGGCACTCTCATTACTGTCGGGATAGCAGCATACCCATCTCACAGCCGACCTCCACTTGTACCAGACTGCATGTCTAGTCCAATCCAACAACGAGCCTCAGCGCCGGACCGACCTCATGCTTACTACACGCGGGCATGATGTACACTCATGACGCGCGGGCGCACTCCCACGGGTGTGATACACCCCTCCCCCCATGAGTGCCCTGGGCTGGGTAAGAACACTGATGGGGGGATCTGTCGTGGGTGTGACTCCGAACGCGGCGTTTGGTGGCGGCATCACGAGCAGCACGGACGGGAAGGCGTGGAACACCGCCTTGAGGGCATACCGCCTCATTATCGCCACGCTGGTGCATGTCTCCTGTTTATTGGCAACGAGTCATGCCAGGGGAATGCCCTACTTCCTGGAGTCAGCCCGAGAGCACTCGACCGGAGAATATCGGCATGCGCCGTGATGGAGGGGCGGTGCGCGGGGACAGCGCGGAAGTGGGGGTAACTGAGGCACGTGGGGGCGCGTGCGTGAGCAGGGGGCGGATCGACCGACCCACTGAGCGCAAGCGCTATCACTCTCCGAGGGATTGTCCAACTGTTATATGAACATGATTCCACTATGCTTAGTTACGGTTTTACACTACTTGACCTGCACCCAGCCGCGTGGGTCTAGCTGTCTTCCAGCTTGCACTCGTTCCTAGTCAGCAGACAGTCTCTCTTGAAGTCCAAATCACTATAATACGATTTCAGCAGCTTTTTAAGGATCGCGATGTGGACTCGCGAAAATTTACGCGTTTCATTGCTTTTACTCGTTGCTAGATTGCTACAGTACCATGATATGTGTGCCAGGATACTGCATCCAGGCAGAGTTGTGAGTCAGTCATAGCCCATCGTTTTGCGGCGGCGAGTCTCTGAACGGACACTGTAGTACTTCCGAATGCACATGTTTGTGTATGTATTTTAAGTCCCCTATATTACATGCGCGTGCATATAACACATGTCAATATTATCATGATTCATAATGCATGCAGCTGAAGTCAGCTGTACCATTATAATTAGTACGAGAAGACAACAAATGACATATACTGGTCAAGAGCAGGATGTTGGGGATACATGATTAATTTTGAAGTTTTTAATCTCTATTTCACCTTGACTTTAACCCCATACATCAAATTTAACTGCGGAAATATGCTCCCTTATATCAAAAATCAATACCAGACCACCTAAAACCGAAAACAATACCAAACCTCCTACCATGCCATCGAAATAAAGCATTGCAGCTGAGCCAACATCTAAGTTGGCGGCGTCCGCCATCTTGAATTTAGAAGAATATGTAAAGATGCGCAAATAGCAACTAAGCTACTTTGCGTCTCTAGCTACGTAAAATTAGTTACATTGGAGATTTCTGCCCAAAAAAAGCGGCTGCCAACATTGCAGGGTTTCATATAGGATGTATAATGATGGTAACTCCACTACACGTATCCAACGTGCGAAACAGTCTCCTATTATACAAGCGTCGTGTGCGTAGCATATTTTTATACGATCACTGTACAAAACACACCCAGCTTTCGTGAGTGGTCGCTTACCATGACTACGAAAAGGCAACGAGCGACATATATCGATCAATGGAGGTGATTTTCGATGTCGTGAGCACCTTTGACTTTTGACCCTTGACTTCATTTTGCATTAGACCCCATACGTAGAAAATAACTGCAGAAATGGACTCCCTGTACTAGAAAATCCTTCAAAAACGGTGTCCACGATACTCTAAGTCCTTGATAAGGAACTCTGAAACTCGACCAACATTCAAGATGGTGACGACCACCATCTTGAATTGTGCACAATGCTCAAAGTGCTCAAGGCGCGAAATAGACCAACGTCAAAACTAACGCGTTCAATTACTTTAAAGCATGCTGTATGAGGTAGTTTCTCGTGCTCATTTCGAATTTATTGATAAAAGGAATTGCAGTATACATCTTCCATGGACTTCTTAAAAGTAAGAATAGGTCACTGACCTAAAATGACCCAGGTCAAGATTTTGTTTTTAAGAGCATATTGCCTCGCGTGATCTTGAACGCTTATTTAAACGCAAAACTTAAAGCAATCTTGTATGACTTTAATCACCATGGCCTTGGAAAGGTAAAAAAGTCACTGACCTTATGTGAGCGAAAGTGACCTTTTGCTGAGAACAGGTATCTAGTCTCTGCGGGTACATAACACACCGACCTGGAATTTAACCTTGATTGATCTTATTTGCCTTGAAGATCATGACCTAGGAGCCCTTAATTTTGACACAGATACGTTCACGTACATTCCAACACACCCTGTAAATTTGGTGTCGATAGCCATCTTAGTTTCTGAGATCTCAGGAGCGGTGAAATTGCCCTCACCTAAGCGAAAGGGGGGGGGGGGCAATTCGCATTTATTTGCAATAACATTTATGATTGCATTTTGCCATCAACACTTATTATTTTTTGGTCCGAATCACGCTGTCAGCCCTTTGTAACAGCACTAAGCTTCTTCCCTGCAGTTGTCGTGAACACCGTCGTCATGACAACCGCCGTGTCACACCTACTGGTGCGAATAATAGAACGTTTGTGATTGGCCAAGTGGGTGGCAAGGGCCTGTTACCGAGAAACGCATTGGTTGAAGTTTGAACCAGTCAGGTACTATGGACCTTGCGATATTTCCGTACCAAAAGCCAAAAAGCTCCTGGAAAAAGCCACTGTGTAAACGCCATAGGGAATAAATTAAAACCATATTGTAACGTTTAGTTGAATTCGAGGTATAACAGCTTCATGTTCATGTAGCTTCACGCAGCGTTACAATGACCCACGGGGCCTTGCGGATCAGATATGCCGCATTGGCGAGTTGGAAATTTGCGTCTTTAGTATGAACAGATGCAATGCGGGCGTTATGAAAGTGTGGTCGATATTTCAGTGACGAGATTTTATAGCACTTTCAGGGTATGTTGTGGCGTTTACGACATAACGTTATTTTGAAGATGTAGCAAATCGTGACAAAGGGGCGGGGATTTGATGATATGGTCTCTGCTCGACGATTACTAGCAACTTGCGAGACACGACACAATACAACATCAGTTTTAACGTATCTTTTCCGCTCCTGGGTATGACATTGGCAAGAGTTGTTAAACGTATATCAGTCCATGGGGGTCTTAAGCTCCCTCAGTCATTTCCAGCTCTTCAACAGTGAAATATGCCCAGTACACTCACATATATCGGTCTCCAAACCGGACCCAGGCATGCAACTCCAGGGACATTTTTGTACATAACGGGTCTGGCTGCAGACTAGGGTACCATTCCGAAGATGAAGGCTTTCCTCGCTCTGCTGGTGCTGGTGACGTTGTGCGCCACCCTCTCTGAAGGTAAGTTCATATCCCGCTGTGTCCGAGGTGCAAATACTCCCTGCCTGTGTGTGATTTTTCCCCTGTAATCCAGCTTTGGAAAGCAGCGTTGCGCCGTCAAAAAAGACAATGTTCATAACGCGTGAGGTATGCTATGATTCGCGGCCGTTGCAGGGTATTCTTCCAAAAAACGATGTGATCGTACTTCTTGCCGGGCCTCTAATGAGTAAGTGATGTATAGGCGCCCTTGACACAACTGTAAATGTTAGTGAGCTGCTTCAGTCAGTCACTGTCCCGCACTAGAACGGTGACACCCGAGGTCCATGAACTTTGCAGGCCTGGTGGCTGCCATGGGGGATTTTGATTGGAGCTGCCGGTTACCAAATTATATGAAAAGTGCATGATTTTAATTTCGAATACACTTATTCCTCACAGCTACAAGCTGTCATTCGTCAAGTCTGAACTCGTTGTCACCAACCGAAACGCTGGCCAACGGCAAACTTCATTCATTTAAAACCATGTCGGCGCTCACCGTCGAATGGAACTATTCGTTTTATCGCCAGGCTTATCCATCTCATCGAGCCTTTCTTCAATTCAGATTATACAGACCCCGCGGATATTGGTGACGGCTTGTTGCTGTGCTGCTCTCCGTTTGGATTACTATCTTACGCTATTTGTGAAGTTCGCGGGCTCGTATTTTAAACATAGTTACATGGAGCCAATCCTGCTAGTCGAATTACCAGCTCACAGGATGTTAAGTTACAACTCGTGAACATTTCAAAAGGGTCACTTATACAGCTAAATTATGCAGATCAATTATACAGCTATACATACAACACATTTTGGTCGCATTCGTATACTTTGGTGGCCAGCAACTCCAGAGAAGCCACCCCACGACTGCCATGAAGCCTACAAAGTCCTCCGACGTGAAGCATCGCTGATCTAGTGTGGGTGACTGTGCGTGAATGAGATTTGCCAACATTTTCTGTTGTGCTAAGAACGCCTTCAAATGAAATAAGACTAGTGGTCTAGTAAGAAGCAAGATGACCTTATTTTTGGAATTAAGTTTAAACACGAAAGGCACAAAAAGTGCACTATGTATAACAGGCGCGCAACAGAAAGGTATATTTCATTAACGTATTGCACAATGTATACGTGATGTATACCACATAACATGTACACACACACACACACACACATATATATATATATATATATATACATATTTGTGTATGTAGGCAGCATGCTCTAAATAGTGCAAGCAATGTGATATGCAATGTACCTTTAATCGATTTCTTTCGTGTTTGCTCGATTGCTCGTATGAAATTCTTTGTTGTTTTCGATGTCATGAATCAGTTTGTTCAAAAAGCACGCAGCATGAACACAAAAGCATGAATCAGTTTGTTCTAAAAAGCACGCAAGCAGCCTTTTGGCTTATTAGCATCACTGGATAGTTTATTTACGAACGTTCCGGTAGAAGAGACGATACAAATGCGTTCCTACCTCCAAAGGGGCTTTAAAGCCCTGCTCTGATTAGATACAAATACACAGTGAACTGCAGCGCATCAAGTAGGTCCTGGTAAATAATGACTACTCCAACAGTGCCATCGACATGAGACCAGCAGCTTTATGCTACGATATCAGACAAAAACTAACGCCATCACGCCTTAACCGAATCCAATCAAGCTGTTCTATCGGATTTAAATGTCTGATAGTTATAAGACAGACGAGCGTATCCTCAAGAAAGTAACATCTGAAAACGTCAAACCAGTCAGTCAGGACGACAAGATAGCGGTCACCATGTACTACAAAAACAAAAAGGTCACCCTACTCATCATGAAAAATAATCTCATAACCAACTCTGAACACCTTGAAACAAATCAACGTCGTTTACCAATTTCGTTGTGACATAGGAGATTGCAGGCTTCTAAAGCAATCCGTTAGGGACAGATGCCGAACGGCACCATATGACGGTCTAACGCGATTTTTATCCGTATTAGATGATTTTCTATGGAAATTAGAGCCAATACCAATAGCAAGTGACCATGCTTTTCATTCCATGGATAGCATGACATCGGACAGTATCATAGATAGTTCACATTAAGTCGTCAAAGTTCAATGTTGTGAATTTTTACCGCGATCATTAGTGGAATATTTAACAAATGCACATTTTTTCGTCTGCCAGTCCTGCTGGAGCGAAAAGCGATTCTGACGCGCGTGCGACGACTCACTTCTGCGGCGCCTTTTTGCATTACACCTTGTATGGCGCTGCTGCTGGTTGTTCTCGTTGTAGTTTTTAGAAGTCGGGTAGTACATATATGTATATCATAAGTGTGCTGTGATATCAAATATACCTACGCGTCGGTGGTATCCTGCTTGCTTTTTTTTCTTGTGTGTTTCTTGGTAAGTTTGTAATGATTTATTGTCAAATACCTACCTACCTATGCGAAACGTTTCGTGAAGGGGGCACCCCCTGAAAACTTTTTCATGTTGTTGCCATTATTTTGTAGTAATGCTTTCAATTTTGTATTGAACAGGTTTTTCAATCAAATGATCATATGGTGAACGTGGAATGAAAGCTCGAAGCCATTGCTGTGCCATGATAGGTCAAAATTAGTGGTTTGTTGGGGAGACACCTTACCTACCTTTCTAGGAATCTAGGTGCCTATGGCGCATACTGGAATTAAATAGGGTATTATTATTCTTGGGTATTAAAAATGCTCATCATGTGCATGAATTTTGTGATATGTAACTTTAAATATTTTCGCTTTACACATTATTGGTTATTTGACTAGCAGTATATTATTTTGTTGCAGCCACAGCCGCAGCCGCAATCATTTGTATTAAATTGGTATTCTTAAGTTGAAGAGAATGTGTTCTTAAATTCTATGTTGCAAAATACAGAATGACCATTGTAGCTTCGTATTTATTTTGTGCAGTAAGCACCGATTTAGAAAGCCGTTTTGTATATTATGAAATATTTCTTTTAAAATTTGACGACCCTGACCTTCACCCGTACTTAGTATGAAGGCTATAATTATGGTATGGTATTGTATAGTTATAATATAGTATAGTCACATAACACGTAGAGTGTTTTGGCGCAGACGTGGCTAGGAGCTGCCCATTGTACGGTATACACGGGCCGAAGCGTAACAATATTCGACATTTGTCCTGACTTTGACCTGACACGTGACATCGATTTCAAAATTTTGAGCACGTATAAGGTCCGTCTCATTGAGGGATTTCAAATGCCACTTCTTGCGTGTAACTGTGGATGATTAGTCCGGAAAATAATGCGGGAGCAATATTTGCCCCCCCCCCCCCGTCCGGTCAATATCCCTGGCGGCGATGACATGGGCAGCCAAAATGTGTGCCGGACATATTAATGAGAAAGTAGCAATCAGGTACCTACTGTGGTTATATTAGAGAAGATCGCATGAAGAAAGCGCTACTGCTAAGGCAGGTAATAATTCATTATGTTCCCCTGAAAACACATGCAATTGTAATATGTTGCAAGTTCCCATACATCCCAAAATAGCAGTATACTGATTGCGCTACGGTACTAACAACGTAATATAATTTTTTATTTCGCTAATGAAATTACATTCATGTCGTTAGGCATTGACTCTATTTTTCTGGAAAATTAGTAAAAAGATGTTGCACATATATTGCCAAAATGACCAGGTTTGACTTAAGCGTTCAAAGAATAAAATGACAGCAAAAATCTCCATTTAATTCTGTACACAAAACCGGATGGAGTTACATGAAATATCCCGCAGTATCTGTGGAAAATTGCTTGGAACAAACACTGCCGTGAATTTCGGCGCCCCCGTAATGCTCGCAAGATACAAGAAGGTATTATTTGACTCAATTTCGACCGAACCGAAAATCACAAAAATCAGAAACGACTGACTCATTTCGGAAGATGATCAACTGTAGAACATTAACCCGAGTGGGTTTTTGGGATATCCCAAATGGTTCGGCAACAATATGTGTTTTATGACGATTATTCCCTTTCTCCCCTACGGCGCGCAGCACAGCATACCACCGTAGGGGACCGGCCCGCGCGCCTCATGAGCGCGACGGTCCCTAACGCCAACTACGTTGGTGTCACTACTACCGCACTTTCAACGTGGTTGACGGTGCACTTGGCTGACGGTGCTCTAAAACAGCACGTGCGAAAAGAACACTACCGGAACATCACCCCAGACGACCTCATCAGAAAAACCACCATCATAGCATCATACTCAAAAAGGAGGAAGATTTATGTTCTAAAGGCTGTCGCAGTCAAAACATTTTCACCAGAACTAAACAAGCAAGCCAATCCCTCAGGCACCCTTCACCACATTTAGGGGCGGTCGATGCCATCCGTAGGTGGTAGGATCTTACCATTCAGCACGTGTTTTGCCGCCTGAATCCCCACGTTCCTAAAAAAATGGCAATCACCTAATGTAGACTCTGTACAATTTGACGATCGAACTGAACTTGATCATACCTTATTCGTTATATCTTACTGGTTATACCTAAGGTTAATGTGCAATCATTTATTCGTCACTTATGCTTTGTGGTGTCTGCTTGGGTCGCAAGCTGCGCTAGATGATTGGCAGGTACGTATTTTAGGCAGCGACACGGGGGCTGAGAACTAGCAGTGCACAAGGTCTAAGCCATGAACTGACTTGGATGGTAGCAATGGACCTATGGACGTGGACTGGATGGAAATAACAAAACATGGCTTTGTCGTCCCTCCCCGACCAGCTTCTGGACGACTTTCATTAACCCTGGCATGGGCTGTATGCTACCATGCGACGAAAAAATGACAAAAATATGAATGAAAGCTTTCTGGAAAACTGTATATTCTTCTTCACCAGGGCTACAGGTGAGTCAGGCTGTCTACTACAGTGGCAATTCTGACAGTCAGTGTAGCGGCGACTCTGACGTCATACAGACGTTCTATGGCGTAATCAAACGATGGCTCATTGAGGAACACATCTACAACATAGTGAATTGTGTTGTCCAGAGTAGCCTTTTACACTTAAAAGCAGCCTAATAGTTACAGGCAATCTGATTTCATCATCACTGATGCCTGCCTCAACATTTTCAAATGTGGAACGCTCATTCCCGTTAATACGAAACTCGTTAAAGAGGATTGATAAAATATGCTTGGCGTGACATACTTGTTTGTTAACGACGTGGCTTAAAACCTTGAATATAGAACCATTAGGAATCTTTATCAAAATTCACTAGTCCGGACCGGACTAGAATGAATTTAGGATCGGACCGGATTGGACTGGATTTTTTTTTAAAAATTGAGGGATTGTGCCCCATTTGTATGAGGCTTCTAACTGAAGAGCCAACGTATAGATCATCCGGTGCAGTTCACATCCCCGCCCTTCTGAAGACCTAAGCCTTTTTAGTTCTGAACCGCACGTCCGGGAAAATGTGCAGATTTTTTCTGGGAGACTATTTCATGGTCACCCATGCATACATGCCGCCATAATAACGTCAGTCAAATTCTGCCATTCTATTTGTCATGCGGCGACCAAGGTCAATACAAATGTAATGATCAAGTCGTTCATATCTGGCGTCGTTGGCACGATTTTCAGATAAAAACACTCCATTGGCTCTCAATGTGATGCAAGGAACAATGACGTAATCAGCAATGACGTATTGAGCGGCATATTTACCAAACACGGAAAGTACGTTGCCTGGAGCAGTCTTGTCCACCAAAAAGTACACCAACATTTTTCAGTAAGCTTATTTTATAATATCTGATATTCAGTTTAACATATTCAAATGTGAAACATTCCCTTTAGTCTGTGAAGTGCTCTAATTCGCACTACAGGCATGAGCACTTCACGCACTTGTAACTTTGAAAACAGCTGGCATTTTCCCTTCTTCAAATGTTTGTCCCAGTATAAGTTCGCCATTCTGCTGTCGGCATTGAACGGAATCTGCATGGAGGATACATTCTCTCATGGTTGATGCTGAGTGCACTGACGCCTATTCTAAACCTCGTGAGGCTGTGTGGTTCTTCTAGCCTCCGACAAAGCCTTGCTTCTGGCTGTCGCTTTTGTTCAATGCGCCATTGCAAGTGATCAGAACGCATCGTGAATGGGTGAATGTGTAGCAAGTCTAGAAATTGACAGTATTGGGTCTGCCTCCTCAAAGCGGCTTCCAGCCGCCGCGCAGCACCATAGAGATCGATAATTGATGGCATTCAGCTCGGTTTCCAGAAAAAAAAACCGTTGCGAACGTACTTCTCCTGCATTTGAAGAGTGCTTTCGACTAAGCGTGACTCGGCCATCTGAGCTCTTTGAATCGAGCTGCATACATTTGGACTTCGCGGCAATCTTGACCAAGTCATCCAAAACCTACTCACCGAGGGAATGTTTACGGTGCGTTGCGGCGGCACCCATTCCGAACCTGCTCAGCAAGGAATAGGACCAGCCACCGTGCAGTGTCATCGCAGCGATCGTGTTCTTTATCACGATGAACGATGTTCTCAACAATCCATTACATTTGTCAGCGCCCAAACTACCCCCACGCCGGCCCACGCTGATGATCTGCCTGTGTCGTTCAGCCTCATCGGCGTCGGTCGCAGGAACGAAGTAGTTCAGCATCCGCTAAATTTCATTCAAAGTTGATGCGGCCGGTCGGTATCATATGGCATATATTTGGCGGCGATTGGCACGTATCATGTATCATGTATCATTGGCATATATGCCAGTCGTTGAAGTTTCCTTGACACGATATTTCAAGAAAAGCGTGGAAGTTCTACGTGAGTGGGATTTTCAACAGTTCAAGCAACAAAGACTGATGAATGTTGCTTAATGCGGAGGTGTGATAAAGTCATCGGTTTGCATTACGGCACGGTCCTTTTCAACCTTGCAAGCGGCGGCCGAGCCAACGACGAGCTAACGACCACGTTTTGTAACAGGTTTGGAGACAAGTGGTGCTACGGAGCGTTATGGATTGAAGCAGTTCAACACAAGCTGTCATTTACCAATGTGCGTGGGCAATGTGGGCAATCTTCTCCCCCCCCCCTCCCCCACCCCCAAAGTGGGTGGGGGAGGGGGGGGGGGAAGACGGGGCATGGCGAGGAGAGACTCTTCTTTCCAGTCGATACCAATGCAGGTAATGTTCTATTTTCAGAAAGCTTGGCGACTCTACTTCATTGTCTGCGACAACGCATTACCAGCGTTCCACCTTTTTGGTGTGATACGCGCGTGCGAGAAAAAACAACAACGTTTTACATTGTTCACATTGAGCCGCCCTTTAGAGTCTCACGCCCATGCCTTCATCCGTCACGCCGGCAGCTACTGCTGTGACATCTTCGGCGATCGCCGATAGCCCGTTCTCTCCCGCGCAACCGTCCACCAGTTCACCGCCGCCTTGGTTATGGCTGTTACTGCCGCCTGGCCGCCGGGCATCCGATGTACCGACTGCTGTCGTCGCTGTCACACCGGGCTAGCTGAACGTCGCTGTCACGCTGGGGTAGCTGAGCGTCGCTGTCACGCCGGGGTAGCTGAGCGTCGCTGTCACGCCGGGGTAGCTGAGCGTCGCTGTCACGCCGGGTAGCAGTCGCTGCCATGGGGCGGTACCGTTATTACGGACCACATGCCACGACCGAAGTGCAAAAGGTGCATGTCGCGACTAAGAACGCCGCGGTCCCGTAGCCACTGCCGCTGTGCCGTAGGTCGCTGCACTAGTCGCCGTAGTCACAGTTGTCCGGCTTTAAGAGCCAGCCGTAGAGGTTGGGCGAAGTCAGTGCTGCTGCTGCGGTCCTGGTCCGTGGAGCGATGCCGGTCGTGGTTTGCGAAGCAATAGCGGTCGTGGTGTGTGATAGGACAGCGGTCGTAGTCCGTAATACGACAGCGGCTGTGGTCCACGAAGCCATAGCGGTCGTGTTCCGTGATGCGAAAGCAGTCGTGGTCCGTGATTCAATAGGGGTCGTGGTCCGTGGTGCAATAACGGCCGTAGCGTGCGACGCACCAGCCGGCATCTGCATTGCTGCTGCAGCGGGCATGGGCTGTGCTGCAGCAGCGGGCACAGGCTGTGTTGTACCAGCAGGCATGGACTGTGCTGCAACAGCGGGTATGAGCTGTGCTGCAGCAGCGGGCATGGGCTGTTCCGCAGCAGCAGACATGGGCTGTGGTGCAGCAGCGGACATGGGCTGTGCTGTAGCATCGGGCATGGGCTGTGCTGTAGCATCAGGCATGGGCTATGGTGCAGCAACGACGCAGTAAGCGCTGCGGCAAACGGCGGAAGCCTTATTGACGCAGTCGTTGCCACTGCCACGGTTGACGTGCGTGTGCTGCTGTAATATTGCGAGTCTGGCATCAGCCGGCCACTGCCTTGATATTGAGTGAATCGAGTGTGAGCCTGCTGTAATTGACCGTACTTGCCAGCGAAGCACCAACACTTGGAGGCACGTCATTGCTGCCGGTCAGGAGCTGAGGGGCCATTCCGTCTCGCTCGCAGCGGTATGCCTGCCGGCTGCAGACTGGCACACGGGGCGGGATCCCCTGGTAGGTCCGGAAACCTTCAGGACAATCGTGTCACGTTGGTCCCGCCCCGACGAAGGAGGCCTTCTGACCCGCGCGGTTGGTCCCGGATTGAAGCAGAAACCCTCATTGACACAACACCCCTGATCGCCGCAGGTGGTTTAATAATTGACGAACAAACTCCAGTTTGACCAACGGGCCCATGCTGGAATTGGGTTGGAGGGCCCACCGCTCGGTACTAGGAGGCCCTGACTGACGCAGGCTTTTCCGTTGCCTCAATGTCAACACTCATCGCAAGTTTTCATGTCTCCTTTCTTGTCAGGGGGGCCCGACCAACGCAAGAGGTCGTCTGCCGTTCGGGATACAGCCCTTGTTCCTGCTGAGAACATATTCCCCTGACAGATTCGAGGCCCCTTGTTGACACAGAACTCCTTGTTATTCACTGTAGACTCCTGAGCAATACAGGAGCCCTGCATTGTTGCAGGGACCCCCGATCAGTGTAAATCGCGGGGCCCGGTCTTCTCCCTGCTTGAGGATTGGGACGCGAGACCTCAGACGGACACGGAGCCGGTTGTTCGGTGTTGGTGATCTCTGACCGAAATAGAGGGGCTCCTCTCTTCTCTCTCTCTCTCTCTCTCTCTCTCTCTCTCCTCTCTCTCTCTCTTCTCTCTCTCTCTCTCTCTCTCTATCGTCTCTTCCTGTCTCTCTCTCTCCTGTCTCTTCTCTCTCTGTCTCTCTCTCTCTCTTCTCTGTCTCTCTCTCCTTCTCTCTCTCTCTGTCTCTGTCTGTCTCTGTCTCTCTATGTCTCTGTCCTCTGTCTCTGTCTCTCTCTCTCTATCTGTCTCTGTCTCTGTCTCTGTCTCTCTATCTCGTCTCTGTCTCTGTCTATCTCTCTCTGTCTCTGTCTTTTCTCTGTCTATGTCTGGTCTCTGTCTCTGTCTCTCTCTCTGTCTCTGTCTCTGTCTCTGTCTCTGTCTCTGTCTCTGTCTCTGTCTGTCTCTGTCTCTGTCTCTCTCTGTCTCTGTATCTCTCTCCTCTCTCTCTGTCTCTCTCTGTCTCTCTCTCTGTCTCTGTCTCTGTCTCGTCTCTCTCTCTGTCTATCTCTCTCTCTCTCTGTCTCTGTCTCTGTCTCTGTCTCTGTCTCTGTCTCTCTCTGTCTCTCTGTCTCTGTCTCTGTTCTGTCTCTCTCTGTCTCTGTCTCGTCTCTGTCTATGTCCTGTCTCTGTCTCTGTCTCTGTCTCTCTCTGTCTCTGTCTCTGTCTCTGTCTCTGTCTCTGTCTCTGTCTCTGTCTCTCTCTCT
>NW_023595962.1:22138775-22161275 GCF_011947565.3 Pollicipes pollicipes
TCGCAAGCTGCGCTAGATGATTGGCAGGTACGTATTTTAGGCAGCGAACGGGGGCTGAGAACTAGCAGTGCACAAGGGTCTAAGCCATTAAACTGACTTGGATGGTAGCAATGGACCTATGGACTGTGGACTGGATGGAAAATAACAAAACATGGCTTTGTCGTCCCTCCCCGACCAGCTTCTGGCGACTTTCATTAACCCTGGCATGGGCTGTATGCTACCATGCGACAAAAAAATGACAAAATATGAATGAAAGCTTTCTGGAAAACTGTATTCTTTCTTCACCAGGGCTACAGGTGAGTCAGGCTGTCTACTACAGTGGCAATTCTGACAGTCAGTGTACCGGCGACTCTGACGTCATACAGACGTTCTATGGCGTAATCAAACGATGGCTCATTGAGGAACACATCTACAACATAGTGAATTGTGTTGTCCAGAGTAGCCTTTTACACTTAAAAGCGGCCTAATAGTTACAGGCAATCTGATTTCATCATCACTGATGCCTGCCTCAACATTTTCAAATGTGGAACGCTCATTCCCGTTAATACGAAACTCGTTAAAGAGGATTGATAAAATATGCTTGGACGTGACATACTTGTTTGTTAACGACGTGGCTTAAAACCTTGAATATAGAACCATTAGGAATCTTTATCATAATTCACTAGTCCGGACCGGACTAGAATGAATTTAGAATCGGACCGGATTGGACTGGATTTTTTAAAAAAAAATTGAGGGATTGTGCCCTATTTATATGAGGCTTCTAACTGAAGAGCCAACGTATAGATCATCCGGTGCAGTTCACATCCCCGCCCTTCTGAAGACCTAAGCCTTTTTAGTTTCTGAACCGCACGTCCGGGAAAATGTCCAGATTTTTTTCTGGGAGACTATTTCATGGTCACCCATGCATACATGCCGCCATAATAACGTCAGTCAAATTCTGCCATTCTATTTGTCATGCGGCGACCAAGGTCAATACGAATGTAATGATCAATCGTCCATATCTGGCGTCGTTGGCACGATTTTCAGATAAAAGCACTCCATTGGCTCTCAATCAATGTGATGCAAGGAACAATGACGTAATCAACAATGACGTATTGAGCGGCATATTTACCAAACACGGAAAGTACGTTGCCTGGAGCAGTCTTGTCCACCGAAAAGTACACCAACATTTTTCAGTAAGCTTATTTTAAAATATCTGATATTCAGTTTAACATATTCAAATGTGAAACATTCCCTTTAGTCTGTGAAGTGCTCTAATTCGCACTACAGGCATGAGCACTTCACGCATTTGTAACTTTGAAAACAGCTGGCATTTTCCCTTCTTCAAATGTTTGTCCCAGTATAAGTTCGCCATTCTGCTGTCGGCATTGAACGGAATCTGCATGGAGGATGCATTCTCTCATGGTTGATGCTGAGTGCACTGACGCCTATTCTAAACCTCGTGAGGCTGTGTGGTTCTTCTGGCCTCCGACAAAGCCTTGCTTCTGGCTGTCGCTTTTGTTCAATGCGCCATTGCAAGTGATCAGAACGCATCGTGAATGGGTGAATGTGTAGCAAGTCTAGAAATTGACAGTATTGGGTCTGCCTCCTCAAAGCGGCTTCCAGCCGCCGCGCAGCACCATAGAGATCGATAATTGATGGCATTCAGCTCGGTTTCCAGAAAAAAAAACCGTTGCGAACGTACTTCTCCTGCATTTGAAGAGTGCTTTTCGACTAAGCGTGACTCGGCCATCTGAGCTCTTTGAATCGAGCTGCATACATTTGGACTTCGCGGCAATCTTGACCAAGTCATCCAAAACCTACTCACCGAGGGAATGTTTACGGTGCGTTGCGGCGGCACCCATTCCGAACCTGCTCAGCAAGGAATAGGACCAGCCACCGTGCAGTGTCATCGCAGCGATCGTGTTCTTTATCACGATGAACGATGTTCTCAACAATCCATTACATTTGTCAGCGCCCAAACTACCCCCACGCCGGCCCACGCTGATGATCTGCCTGTGTCGTTCAGCCTCATCGGCGTCGGTCGCAGGAACGAAGTAGTTCAGCATCCGCTAAATTTCATTCAAAGTTGATGCGGCCGGTCGGTATCATATGGCATATATTTGGCGGCGATTGGCACGTATCATGTATCATGTATCATTGGCATATATGCCAGTCGTTGAAGTTTCCTTGACACGATATTTCAAGAAAAGCGTGGAAGTTCTACGTGAGTGGGATTTTCAACAGTTCAAGCAACAAAGACTGATGAATGTTGCTTAATGCGGAGGTGTGATAAAGTCATCGGTTTGCATTACGGCACGGTCCTTTTCAACCTTGCAAGCGGCGGCCGAGCCAACGACGAGCTAACGACCACGTTTTGTAACAGGTTTGGAGACAAGTGGTGCTACGGAGCGTTATGGATTGAAGCAGTTCAACACAAGCTGTCATTTACCAATGTGTGTGGGCAATGTGGGCAATCTTCTCCCCCCCCCCTCCCCCACCCCCAAAGTGGGTGGGGGAGGGGGGGGGGGAAGACGAGGCAAGGCGAGGAGAGACTCTTCTTTCCAGTCGATACCAATGCAGGTAATGTTCTATTTTCAGAAAGCTTGGCGACTCTACTTCATTGTCTGCGACAACGCATTACCAGCGTTCCACCTTTTTGGTGTGATACGCGCGTGCGAGAAAAAACAACAACGTTTTACATTGTTCACATTGAGCCGCCCTTTAGAGTCTCACGCCCATGCCTTCATCCGTCACGCCGGGCAGCTACTGCTGTGACATCTTCGGCGATCGCCGATAGCCCGTTCTCTCTCCCGCGCAACCGTCCACCAGTTCACCGCCGCCTTGGTTATGGCTGTTACTGCCGCCTGGCCGCCGGGCATCCGATGTACCGACTGCTGTCGTCGCTGTCACACCGGGCCAGCTGAACGTCGCTGTCACGCTGGGGTAGCTGAGCGTCGCTGTCACGCCGGGGTAGCTGAGCGTCGCTGTCACGCCGGGGTAGCTGAGCGTCGCTGTCACGCCGGGTAGCAGTCGCTGCCATGGGGCGGTACCGTTATTACGGACCACATGCCACGACCGAAGTGCAAAAGGTGCATTGTCGCGACTAAGAACGCCGCGGTCCCGTAGCCACTGCCGCTGTGCCGTAGGTCGCTGCACTAGTCGCCGTAGTCACAGTTGTCCGGCTTTAAGAGCCAGCCGTAGAGGTTGGGCGAAGTCAGTGCTGCTGCTGCGGTCCTGGTCCGTGGAGCGATGCCGGTCGTGGTTTGCGAAGCAATAGCGGTCGTGGTGTGTGATAGGACAGCGGTCGTAGTCCGTAATACGACAGCGGCTGTGGTCCACGAAGCCATAGCGGTCGTGTTCCGTGATGCGAAAGCAGTCGTGGTCCGTGATTCAATAGGGGTCGTGGTCCGTGGTGCAATAACGGCCGTAGCGTGCGACGCACCAGCCGGCATCTGCATTGCTGCTGCAGCGGGCATGGGCTGTGCTGCAGCAGCGGGCACAGGCTGTGTTGTACCAGCAGGCATGGACTGTGCTGCAACAGCGGGTATGAGCTGTGCTGCAGCAGCGGGCATGGGCTGTTCCGCAGCAGCAGACATGGGCTGTGGTGCAGCAGCGGACATGGGCTGTGCTGTAGCATCGGGCATGGGCTGTGCTGTAGCATCAGGCATGGGCTATGGTGCAGCAACGACGCAGTAAGCGCTGCGGCAAACGGCGGAAGCCTTATTGACGCAGTCGTTGCCACTGCCACGGTTGACGTGCGTGTGCTGCTGTAATATTGCGAGTCTGGCATCAGCCGGCCACTGCCTTGATATTGAGTGAATCGAGTGTGAGCCTGCTGTAATTGACCGTACTTGCCAGCGAAGCACCAACACTTGGAGGCACGTCATTGCTGCCGGTCAGGAGCTGAGGGGCCATTCCGTCTCGCTCGCAGCGGTATGCCTGCCGGCTGCAGACTGGCACACGGGGCGGGATCCCCTGGTAGGTCCGGAAACCTTCAGGACAATCGTGTCACGTTGGTCCCGCCCCGACGAAGGAGGCCTTCTGACCCGCGCGGTTGGTCCCGGATTGAAGCAGAAACCCTCATTGACACAACACCCCTGATCGCCGCAGGTGGTTTAATAATTGACGAACAAACTCCAGTTTGACCAACGGGCCCATGCTGGAATTGGGTTGGAGGGCCCACCGCTCGGTACTAGGAGGCCCTGACTGACGCAGGCTTTTCCGTTGCCTCAATGTCAACACTCATCGCAAGTTTTCATGTCTCCTTTCTTGTCAGGGGGGCCCGACCAACGCAAGAGGTCGTCTGCCGTTCGGGATACAGCCCTTGTTCCTGCTGAGAACATATTCCCCTGACAGATTCGAGGCCCCTTGTTGACACAGAACTCCTTGTTATTCACTGTAGACTCCTGAGCAATACAGGAGCCCTGCATTGTTGCAGGGACCCCGATCAGTGTAAATCGCGGGCCCGGTCTTCTCCCTGCTTGAGGATTGGGACGCGAGACCTCAGACGGACACGGAGCCGGTTGTTCGGTGTTGGTGATCTCTGACCGAAATAGAGGGTCTCTCTCTCTCTCTCTCTCTCTCTCTCTCTCTCTCTCTCTCTCTCTCTCTCTCTCTCTCTCTCTCTCTCTCTCTCTCTCTCTCTCTCTCTCTCTCTCTCTCTCTCTCTCTCTCTCTCTCTCTCTCTCTCTCTCTCTCTCTCTCTCTCTCTCTCTCTCTCTCTCTCTCTCTCTCTCTCCCTCTCTCTCTCTCTCTCAATGGTCCCCAATCGTTAGGAGACTCCAACTGACATTTGAGATCACGGACCTACGAGCGTGGATCCTTAGTATGTCGCACAGCCAGCCTTTCGGGCCATTCAGCCTTTCAATCGGGCCTTGGATCTTTGGTCCTGCGGGTCCTTCGGCCCCTCTTCGGACCTCCTCAAACAAAACCCGTGGACGACTCGGCGTCACTAGCCGGTACATGACGCCCTGTTAGGCGCTGTGGGCCCCTGACTGACAAAGGGGTCTCAATAATTGTTTTAGGGGTGCAGACCAGTGCAAGTCGTGGCCCCCGACCTTGCTCCTGCTTGGGAAATGAACCCCCAGGGTTCAGACTGACAGGGAGCTAACTGCCCGGTGTTCACAGTCTCTGGTCGACCAAGACATCCACATTGTCTCAGAGGTTTTCAAACAATGTAAGAGGACCTCTGACTGATGTTTTAGGTCACGGCCCTACAGACCATGGTCCTTTACGTGACCTACAGCCAGTCTTTCGGGCCGTCATGCCCTCCAAACGAGCCCCTGATCGTCGGTTCCGCTGGGCCACCCGTGCTCCTCTTCTGGCCTCATTGAACACTGTCCTTTGTCGGCTCGGGGCCTCTTGAAAACACAAGACCCCCTGCTAGGAATTGCGTCCCCGACAGGCACAAGGGCCCCGACCTGTTAAATCGCTGGCCCTGGCTTTTGTAGCTGATTGGGAAGTGGGCCCTCAGCCCCATACCGAAACGAAACTGACTGTGCGGTGCCGTTGGCACCTGACCGACATTTACGTCCATGTCCACTCAGCGGTCCCCAATCGGCGCAAAAGGCCCTCTGACTGTCATATGAGGTCTCGTTCCCGCAAGCTGGTGCCCCTGAATAGGACCCGACCAGCCCTACGTGACCTTAAGCCCTCCAATCGGGCCTCGGGTCATCGGTCCTGGTGCGCCCTCCAGGCTCTTCTTCAGGCCATCATTGAACACTGCCTCTGGCCGACTTGCGACCCTTGCCAGCACAGAGCCCCCTTTAGGGCGTTGTGGGACTCTGACATACGCGGGGCCCCGACCAGTGTAAATCGCTGGCTCCTGCTTTTTCCCTGCTTGGAGAATGGGCTCTCAGGCCCATACCAACACAAAGCCGACTTAGTGTTACTGGTGTCTGACCGACAGGCAAGCCCTTATTGACCCAGGAGGCCCCTGATCAGTGCACAAGGCCCTTTTGATGGCATTTAAGTGCGCGGTCCTGCGGGCCGGGACCCTGAATACGACTTCCAGCCGTCCTTTCGCGCCCTTCGGGCCCTCAAATCGGCTTGTTAATTGTAGGTCCCGAAAGGCCCTTCGGGCCCTTTGGTACCTGGTGGGGGGGGGGGGGCACATGTCCCCTGTGCTCCCCTGCCAGCGGTACTGATACGGAATCGGTGCATCTACGGACGAGGAGTGCTATTCAAGGCTCCATAGCAATGGCTGGCCGTAGCTGGGCTGGACAGGCACACACGTATACATGAAAGCGTACGTTTGACGCTGATAAGGTATAACATGAACATCCGTTGACGATTTCAGCGTAATGAAAATATTGTTTCAATTCCAACTATCCAACCATCAGGGTCTCCCAAAAATTCTGTAATGGGTGCAACAGCGGCAGTTGCAGCAGTTTTTCTTAGTAAACACTTTTGCATTTACCTCTGAGATGGGTGTGGTGAATGGGGGGTGGGGGGGGGGAGAGGCTAGAAAGGGTTGGGACACCTGACTTTTGAAAAATTAAATACGGGCCCTCGCAAGGTTGAGACAATGCTGACTATGGGTTAATTGAAAAAAACATCAAATATAGACATCGACGCCCCAAAATTGCGCTGTGGTCGCACGCCGTCTGACGGAGTCTGGCGCCAGGCTTTTGTGTTCCAGATGGTCTGACGACGGGCTCTCGTGTTCCAGATGACCTAGCGCCAGGCTCCCGTATTCCAGATGGTCTGGCGCCAGGCTCCCGTGTCCAGATGGTCTGGCGCCAGGCTCCCGTGTTCCAAATGGTCTGGCACCAGGCTCCCGTGTTCCAGATGGTCTGGCGCCAGGCTCCCGTGTCCAGATGGTTTATCGCCAGGCTCCCGTGTCCAGATGGTCTGGCGTCAGGCTCCCGTGTTTCAGATGATCGGCAGGAGTGCTGCTGGCTATTTCCTGCCGTATCAGGGACGGACGGTCTTCTTGACTCGCCCGGCAACTTTACCCCGCCTTTTTCCTGTTCGGTAGTGATGGGTATGGTACACTTTGCGAGCAGCGTGGCACACGTCATATTGTTGGCATGATGCGCCCGCTTCATCCGCTCTATTCTGGCCTATGATGAATCTTGTCTATGGTGATGAAGTGAGGAATAGTTGTATTCCGTGATTCATTCAAACTTATGGAAATTCCGGAAGCGGCATTTACCGATGCAAGCGAGGATTTTTTGACGTGTGTGTGTGTGTGTGTGTGTGTGTGTGTGTGTGTGTGTGTGTGTGTGTGTGTGTGTGTGTGTGTGTGTGTGTGTGTGTGTGTGTGTGTGTGTGTGTGTGTGTGTGTGTGTGTGTGTGTGTGTGTGTGTGTGTGCATGTGTGCAAACGCGCAATCACGTAACAGTGGCATGCCGTTGGAACGCGTCTCTACCCACCGAGGGTCACTAGAGAGGAGAGGCTGTACGGTCTTTGGCACTGGCTGGACCCTTGGGACGAACCACTGCAAGCCCCCCTCCCCTCCGCGCACACAAAGGGCCGCAGTCGGCGGCCCCACTCGTGTGGAGCGCTGACCGGCACGCAAGACTCGGCACGCGCGGAGCGACGGGCACATGCACTCCAAGAACCGTAAGGCCGGGGTGTTTGGTAATAGCCAGGGGCGACCGCGCCACCAGCCGGTCAAACAACACGGGGGGGGGGGGGGGATCCGGGAGTCGGTGTCCAGGAACCGGTGGCCAGGACGCAGTGTTCTGTCAGTCGCAGGTGGCTAAGCTGCGAGGTTCTAACAGTCGCAGGGATCAGCTGCAGGTGGACGGTCGCTCGGACGGTCACGGTGGACGGTCGCGGAGGACGGTCACGGTGAACGGTCGCGGAGGACGGTCACGGTGAACGGTCGCGGAGGACGATCGCGGAGGACGGTTACGGTGGACGGTCGCGGAGGACGGCCACGGAGGACGGTCGCTGGGCTAGAGATAGCGACAGCCGGCTGCCGCAGAGGTATAGGCGATCGTCGCAGCAGTCGGTGGCGGGGCGGGGCCGGAGCCCAGCCCACCGATGTCGTTTGTCAAAGGCTTCCGGCTGCTGGTGCTCCTCGCGTGCACTGTGGCGTTTTTGGTGCTGGTGAGTGCTCCTGGTGCTGTTACATGACGACGCTGGTAGAGCTGCCCAGCGAGCTAAGCTGCTTAGTGAGCTAAGCTGCCTAATGCTGGCGGCGCCAGTGAAGTCAGCTGGTGGGCCCAAGGGGCCGACGCGAGATATTAGTGGCAGAGTCAGCCGGTGGGTTCAACGAGTTGGGTTCAAAATTGGACTTTGTCGGATAATGGATTGAACCCATACTGCGATCTGTAGATTACGCTGCTCTCTTCGTGCGAACAGTGCTATACATGTCTTAATTTCGGCCGCCTCTCTTGGCTCCCTCGGCTCTCTTGGTTCTGATACGGGGGAATGCCTCACAGCGCTCCGGTTAGAGATAGATGGAATGAGCCCAAAGTGAATGTGTTTACATTTGAAAAGCGAAAGCTTTCTATAGCCTGCTGCCGCACTCGTCGGTGGAAGCTGACTGCACTTCGAAGGTAAATTAGAGCTATTTGCACGGTGTTGTAGGGTGCTGTACGTGACTGGAACAATGTCGTCCGTTACTGAAACAATCTCTGTAATTTTTACTCTAAATCTTCACTCCCTTCGCCTCGTTTCCATCCCGTAATTCGGCGTTAAATTCCAGCTCTTCGCCATGAAGGGCGTCAAATCATCCAGGGAAGTCTTTTCGCGGCAGGCTTGGGTGCTTACCGCTCCCTACGCCACACCACATAGTTCGCCGGACAGCCCCCTCACGTGCCTACGGACGCGACGCTCACGACAGCGCTCACGCACGCACGCACACGTCTGCTTGCGCAGAGCGGCATCAGCGTGTACAAGTTCGTCCGGGCAGAGCTGGTGAAGTCGTTCAAGGTGGACGAGTCTGCCCGGCAGGAGTTCGCCGTCACCCTGTGCAAGACACAGCCGGTCATCTTCAAGCCGGAGGTGTACCAGCAGCTCACTGGCAGGTGAGGCGCGGCATACGCGCAGCGGAGGACCGGAAACGGCTGGCGAGACCGGTGGTGGCGGCCGACGCGGGCCGGCAGGGGAGAAATGAAATGTTATGACTGCGAATCAAGAGGCGGGCGGTGTGTTCTGCTCAGGATTGTTAATGGCTCAAAATGGAGCATAGTCACTTTGGGTGGGGATATTTAAAACGCGTTAGTATTTTAGCTGCCGGCCGCGCAGAGTTCGGGTTTTACAAGGCCAAGGGCGATGCGCCCGTGCGGCGCAGGGGATTCATGGTTTTTCAACAGACTTGGGAACTTTGACGGGCCTTCAGAATTTAAAATACGCAATATCTTATTAACACATGCAATAGAAAGCATGCTTTGGTCACTAAGTATAGGTACATCTGGAAACTTTACGGCCAGCAAGGATCGTAGTCCGGAGAACATAAATTTGGTACATTTAAAAGTGATACGCACGCGCGAAATATTTCTGCGCTGGTTACTTATGATACACAAACTTTGTCTTTGAATATATTGCACATTGAAAATACAAATGAACGAGCAATAGTATACAACTGAGAGCCCGTTTCAATATGCTGACATGTTTGAGAATTTGCTTGTTCTGCATGAAATGCGTGAATAGACTAAGCCCACTAACAACATCGTCTTTTCCAATTTTTCTGTCTGTCCACTTAGGTCGATTGGTAACATGGCTTGTTTTCTGATCTACTCAGCCCTGACGGGGTGGGTTTGTGTCACTTTAGGCGCGCTCGACTTTTGCCTTAGCCGGTATGGCTTGCGGCCGGCGGCAGGGACCGCACTAAAGGTTCGGTAACGTCAGAGACGGACAGGGCAGACGTCAAGGCAAACGTCAGAGAGACTCTGCCGAGCGATCCGACACGTCAAATTTTAGCCACAAAATTTTCCCCTGAAAGCGCGTAATCGGATGGTAGGGGTTAGGGCTTAAGCACTGCTCAGTAGGATCTCTAATAACAGATATCTACCGATTCAAAAAGTCCGTATTCTCAAAACGAAATCAACGGCGAGCGTGTATTTTCTACCAAAGGCAACCGTACACCTAAAACAGAGACACGTTTCCCTAAGGCCAGCTGCTAGCCCCTCAAAACAAGAGCGTGGGTAATGGAGAAAATACCGCCTGGTCTCTATCTACAGGAGGTTGATTTTCACGGCGATGTGATACTTATCTATTCGTGATCTGCTACTGCTACTCATATAAGTGGGGGTCGGTAGTGATTTGTTAACATTATGTAATTTGAAATGAACATTTGGCGGTTCCCATGTTGATCACCAGCAGTTTGCTTTTATTTCTAGGCTGTTGACGTTCTAAACACGCAATTGTGTTTTGTCCTGTCATCTTTTACAGCGTGCTTGTTAAAGCATTGCAAAGTTCAAGATGCATGGCTGCAGCGACTTTGAACTTCTATTTATGGCCTCGTACTTCGTTATCTCCGAATTATTCATCTCGGCTCTGCGTCATCCAACAACTCGCAGAAATTAGTGTTCGGACATAAAAATTCAAATCAAGCAGTCCCGTGAGTTAAGTAGCTAGTGCATTTCTCAGAGAGGATGAGTCTGGCAAATGAAATTGTTTAACCAGCTACTTGGTCTATTGAGAGTCGATGATCCTCAGCAGGGGTGAAAAGCGCCTTTTCTGTCACTGACGAAATTTGGAACGGTTTGAGTTGTCAACTGGAGTCAAATCTTTTAAAAATCTTTGCAATATATGTCTAAATGCGATCTACCACAACAAACAAAACAAATTAAATGCAATGCGGCATAGCCGTCAACCATTTTCGTCTCGGCTGCTCATTTGCACTCTGGTGTCATTTGTGGCCATCAAACACTGAATGATGGTTATGAATGAACTAATATAATTATCAGATGAAGGCGTACTTGAAACAACCAGCCTAAGGGCTTATAGTTTTCTTTTCAGTTGGGGCGGGGGGGGGAGAAAGTGGGGTTGTGTCTCCGCACCAGGAATGCACTTTTCTGTTTTGAGGTTTCATTTTATCCATTCTCTTTAATTGATCATAATTTTGTGGATTCAGCCTCCTTCAAAACTAGTCTTGAGAAACCTTCCGCCAACTCCCAACTGTGAAAAGAAAATGCGTCAAATCTGAGAAGAAAACTGTTCTATGTGCATTTGGAGGCGTGCCCAAACAGTTGTTCTTTCTGCCCCCCCCCCCCCCCCTTACCCTCCCCGTTTCCTCCCTCGCCTCCACTTTTTGTAAAACCGCATTTCTGAAGCCCTACATTTACCGGTAGCATGGTTCTGCAAGCACCTGAAGCAATATCACCCTAGTATAGTGACGTCATTGTACAATCAGCTGGAAGCGTTGGCGACCTTCACTTCCTTCGCGTAATCATTGCTGGTGCAGAACTCGCGCTTCGTAACATGATCCCAATTATTAAGAGCAAAAGTCATGCAATATTGGTAGCAGCAGATGCAAACGACATTTTTTAACACCACTAGCACCTTCATTTAGTTTTATATGCAGTATGACAAATAAAAACGTTTTACCTTACGCCTGTCCTCCGGTCCGTACGCTACGTCTGAGGTGCAACGGGCAATGCGGAAGAACTACACCAGCAATCTTACCTCAAAGCCGCTATTTCTCTCAGCAGCAGGGAGCCCCGGATGAATCCTTGATGAGTGGCGCTCCAACCACCCCCGTTTACCTCTGAAGCTACAGCTTAGGTATCCACAAACAACGGTCCTCCTAGATCCCATTACCTAAAAAAACGGGCGATTAACTACGTTCTTCTAACCAATCAGGTACGAGTAATTATCAGTTATCAGTTATCAGATATAAGTAACCAGTTATCATTGCATTAAGTTATCAGTAACCAGTCAGTCAGCCCGACCAGTTCCTACGGCATGAACGCAGCCAACATCAGCCCTTAGCCTAGCGCTGCATGCAACGCATCACCGCGCGGTGAGCAATCAAGCCCATCTGTCTCAAATGGCACGACGCTTTAAAACTAAGCGTGGCAGTGGGTGCCGTAGCCAGGCACGATTCTTACGACTAGTAGTAAGCCTAGTTATTTTGTGTTTCATACTGTGTTGCATGTGAAGTCACTCTCGGATAAAAAAGACTGCGAATAACACCGATCTGGGGGGAGTTGGAAAAGCACTGTGCCACCACCAATCTCTGACATCAGCACTGATATGGTATAGTTTATAGTATGCTTCTGTCACCTGCTAAAAACTATCTGATGAAAGCTACTATGTTTGGCAGCATCTTATCGCTTAACGTGCTCAAACAGCGAAACGCCAACATTTCGGCATGTGCTCTACACATGCTCACGCTGCAAGCGTTAGCGAGCACAGACCAATACTAAGGTTTGAGTTTCGTCTAGCTGGGATGATCTGCTGTAATATAGTCTGGTCTGCTGAAATTTTTCATTTTCACAGTTTTGTCACCATTGGTTGTGCAAAAGTGTCAATCTTTGTCACCAATCATATCCCTTAAATCAAAAGCTGTTCACCCCTGAGGAAGAAATTTACCCCTGATGCTCAGCAAAGCAACATCCTACTCACAAATTAGTAGAAAACAAGTCTGGCTCAATGAATTTAAGATTGTAACGTCATTCAAAAGCCAGTAGAGAAGGATACCAGGAGCGAGATGGAGCGTGACTTCAGCGCCAAACTACAGATAGAACCCCAGCCAAAGTGCAGGGCTCTCTAAACAAAGGAGCTACACGATACCAGTGTACATGAATTAATGCCCCTGTGTGATTAACACGCGCCCGGGTGGTCGGTTGAATGCCCTTCGCTCGGGTGGGGGTCAATTTGACCCCCCTGAGATCTCAGGTACTAAAAGAGCTAGGTGCACCAAATTCATAAGGTGTGTTGGCCTGTATGTAAGCTCACTGAAGCCAAACTTTGAGGTTTCTAGGTCATGATATTCGGGTCAAATAAGGTCAAACAGGGTCAAATTCCAGGCTGGTCGCAAAAGTGCCCAAAGAAGCTAGATAACTGTTCCAAACAAAAGGTCACATTATCATCTAAGGTCAGTGAACTTCGACCTTTTAAATGTCATGGTGACCAAAACCATACAAAACTTCTATCACTTTTGCATCTGAATAAGCGACAAAGATTACGCTAGGTAGTGTGTTCCTAAAACATAATATTGACCTAGGTCATTCCAGGTCAGTGACCTATTCTGACCTTTAAGAAGTAAGTATATGGAAGGTGTATAATGCGGTTTCTGTTATCAATAAATTCGAAATGAGCACCAGAAACTACCTCATCCCACAAACGCCAGAGTAATAAAACAGGTTAGTTAGATGTATGGCTTAGTCTAACGCTCCGTTGTTGGATTAAATTGAACGATTCCCTACAAATTGCCTGCACTGAAACCGTGGTCGATCTGATGCCAAACGATCCGTGGTTCAATTTTCTACAGCCATGGAAAAATTTGACGCGGCTAGGCTGCGCTGCTCGGAAACCATTTTGGAAAAACCTTGGGGAGAGGAGAGAGAGCATGATCCAGTGCTCCCCCTGGATCTGTCGCTGGCCCGAGCAGCTCATTAGATAAGGCCCCGACAGGAGAACAGGGCAATCCATTAAAGCTGGAGATGCATACGACACAAAATAGAGGCCTACGAACGATCGATTGTCCCGAGCAGACTAACAGATAGGCCCCCCCCCATTCAAATGGGGGGGGGGCTTCACACCAGGCCTTCACCCCAGGCCTGGTGTGAAGGGCCCCCGAAAAATAGAGTGTACCCAAGTGATCGAGTGTGAGGTGGCCCCCGGCGGTAGTGCAGATCCCTACAATGAAATACCAGAACGCAATGTTATGTGCAGAGCACCTGAACAATTTGGTGTGCTCGCGCAGGCTAACAAATGGTGCCCCCCGACAAGTGCGTGGTGCCTTCTATTCAAGTGGGACGTACCCGAGACACAAAGTAGAGGGCCCCGAACGACCGAATGTGCCCAAGCAGGTGAACAGATAGGCCTCTGACCAGGGCGTAAGACCCTAATCGTGTGCAGAGAATTGGAAGGGCCCTAAACCGATGTAGCCGGCCCATGAGCATAGCAGGAGTGTGTCGGCAGGTTTAATGGAGTGTGCCACATTTATATGCGGTTTTGAACCGCAATGGCCATCTTGAAGACCTCTCGGTGCTGTTCACAATCTCACCCTTCTCAACACGCGCCCGAGTGGCTTGTTGGACACCCTTCGCTCGGGTGACGGTCAATTTGATCCTTCTGAGAGCTCAGGAACTAAGAGATCTGGAGATACCAAATTAACAGGGTGCCCTAACCTATACGAGAACTCGCTTCGGGTAAAGTTTGAGGTTCATAGATCACGACCTTTGTGCCAAATAAGGCCAAAAGAGGTCAGCCTCCAGGATGGTCTCCAAAGTGCCCCTAGAACCTAGATACCTGTTCCAAGCAAACGGTTATACGCTCATTCAAGTTCAGGCACCTTTTTTGACCTTTCGAAGGTCATAGTGACCAAAATGATGCAAGACTGCCTTGCGTTTTGCACTTGAATAAGCGACAAAGATTGCGCTAGGCAGTGTATTCCTAAAATCAAAATGTGGACCTGGGTCATTTTAAGTCAGTGACCAATTGCAACCTTGAAGACGTCCATGAAGCATGTGCAGTGCGGTTCCTGTTATCAAGAAGTTTAAAATGGGCACCAGAAACAACCACTTACAGCAAGCCCCACAGTAATAAATAGGTTGCTTTTGACTTTGGCCAGACCCTCATACCTGACCCCAGGTCGATGTAATTTGTCCATTCATTTATGTGTGGCCTGAGAAAATATCTCAGAGATGTATGGCTTCGTCTAACGTTCCGTTGTTACATCAGATTGAACGATTCCCTAGAAAATAACTTCGATGAATCTATAGCCTGAATGTGACCTGTTGTAGGTCAGTGACCTTACAAGGTGCATCTATATTCTTGATACCAAACTATAAGCTACTCGATTTCCCACAGCTATGCAAAATGTGGCTCCGCTACGTCGCCTGGTTCGGAAGCCATCCCGGAAAAACCCTCAGGGTAGGGGTCAATTTGACCCCCACCCGAGCACGTGTCAAAACCTAAGCCCCCCCCCCCCCCAGCTTCTGAGCTAAACGATCGTGGAAATGAGGGGAGTATTTCAGGGGATGTATTTCACAGTCAACTTGGCATTCATGACGCCATAACAACGGTATTTAAATCCTGCCATTCCACAAGCTGTGTGGCAATCAAGGTCAAGACAAGCATTATCGTCGATGCGCTCATATACGGCGTTTGTGCGCACGATTTCCAGATATCACGGCCGTCGATTGGCCCTCATACAATCTTGTACAAGGCACAATGACGTAATTAAACCATGACACATTGAGCAATATATGTACTAAACATAGCATTGTGCTGTCTGGAGCAGTCTTTTTTAATTAAGAATTATACCAATAACAATGCGTGAGCTCGTTTCATTATAGCCGATGCTTGCCTCAACATCTTCAAATGTGAAACATTCCCTTTAATTGAGACCAACGCGAAGGGCCCAAGAATAACTGAGAATTCTCGGCAGGTTAACATATGGGGATCCGGGCTGTAGCGTGCCTGATTGACGACAATGCCCGCTAACACGCAGGAAGGGACAGCAACAGTGCAGGGCCCTCTGAAGAAATGCAAGGAGATCGAGGGCAACATAAAATGCTCCCAAACGATGGGATTGACTTTGCAAGCAGTCATTTAGGGAACCCGGAAACAGCTTAGGGTCCTTTGACAGCAAAATGAGCCCTAAAATCTTCCATTCGCCATCCTCTCAAGCAGTGAAAAACCATTTTTGTCTACTCATTGGACCTTCATTGCTTGCTACTGTTCTCCATTGCCTGAAGGCCCAAAGATGTCCAGTTTTCTTGCGGGGGGGGGGGGCATGGCCCCGTGCCACCCCCGCCCCCTGGATCCACCCCCGTTTGTGGTCCATTCTGCGGACAACATTGCACACGGGAACCGCAATCGAGAATGAAGCAATCGATGGGAAGCAGCATGAATTGTCTAATGCTATAGGGAATACAGGAATCCCCAGCACAGCTTCGTAGTATCTGAGAGAATGGAATGGTGAAGGGACGATACAACTTCTGCCGAGAGCCAGGCTCGAACCTGCCAATTTCAGTTGTGAGGCGAGCGCTCTATCGGCTGATCCGCACCGTCTGCTAAAAACTTAGAGGCGTCTGTAGCGTGGTTCGAGTAGTCTGTAGTCTGTTCTGATTACCATACAATCTGTTTTAACTGGTCTGCAATTTGATCTGAAAAGTCTGC
Organism: Pollicipes pollicipes; assembly: GCF_011947565.3. Taxonomy (NCBI): domain Eukaryota; kingdom Metazoa; phylum Arthropoda; class Thecostraca; order Pollicipedomorpha; family Pollicipedidae; genus Pollicipes; species Pollicipes pollicipes. Next base: position 22,155,009 of record NW_023595962.1, read on the forward strand.
AGTCTGATGCGAGCAGTCCGCAGTCTGACTTGAGCAGTTTATAGACTGGTCCAAGCAGTCTAGTCAGGAGACAGGAGTCTGGAAACCCGACACCATCGCAGTCGAACCGACCGTTGGCAGCCCCAGTTCACACCGCCGGGGTTAGGGCGTGTCTGGACGCAGCACATAACGTGGCAGCAGCGCGATACGCCGACTGTCTAGGTCGGTGTTATGCAAGCTAATCAAGCAGCGGGTGTTACGCAAACAGAGAAAGCAGCGTTTGTCAGAAACGCAGGTGTCGTGAACTTCGCCACAACGCCGTCATTACCGGTTTAGAGGGCGTAAAATATAGGCTTTCTCTCACCGGAGAGTTCTGATTTCGGGCACGTCCATGGCGTTGTCCTTGTCCCACTTCGTAGACATCAAACATAGCCCAATGCATGGGACGCTCGCGGATCCCTTTCTGGCAACAGTGATGGCAGTTGACGAGTTGAAAATAGTCGCCAGTTTAGCCCGGCCACGGGTCGTGTTTACTGTTACGGTTGCTGCGTTATCCTGCCACATGAGGACAGTTTGGCAAGCAGCCTTCTGCCGGCTGCGCTGGCTCCCCGGTGGTCTTCATATTCGACAGGGGGCGCCCGCGTCACCCTCACATGCAGCACCCACGGCGGGTGGTGCTCGAGGCGACGCCCCAGCTGCTCCCCATTGCAAGGAAGCATAGTGAATAAACCATTGGCAGTAACACACGCTAAGCCAAATCACTTCCTCCCCGCAGCCCATACCGTTTCCTACTCAGCATGTGGCTCGGTGTGAGGCCTTCTGTGGCAGGTTTGTGTGGCAGGACAGTGGCGCTAATGACACCTGCGAACGTTGCAGGGAGTACGAAGAGGTGCGTGATCCGATGAGTCTTCTGGCCGAACATTTCCCATTTGGAGAAGTTGACTTGGAGGCAGCGCTTTGGAATATGACCTACGGCATAGACGACATCTTCGAGGCATGCACCAGCTTTTACAACAAGCTCTGTGGTGAGGAATTTCATAGAAGGGGGACATTGCATTGAAACTGGGAGGAAATGTTACAAAAGCGGCGTGCCTTTTAGGAATGTGATTATGGTGATATATGCACTGAGCGTCGGTTAGTTGTATATTTTCACCCGTAATTTCAGTCGACTATAACACTGGCAAGATATTATCTGCTTCCTCATGTCGTTATCTTTCAAAATAATCATCATGTTTGACCTTCGATATTTTGCGCTAGATCCCACTTAGGACCACTTCACGAATGCTCTAGGACTGAGATGTCGCAGAAGGAGTTTGGTGCGAGGTGCGATGACACGATCAAAGTCGTGTGCAAGGTGTGCAACCGTCTTTGACGTGTGCAAAGTGCGATGATGCAATCAAGCAATGGCGCATTGAAGAGCATGTTTACTAAATAGAGAGACTGCTATCTCAAACAGTGATTCCAACTTAAAGATGCGCCAATAGTTTCAAGCGAGCTTATTTCATCAAATATGACGCTTGCTTCAGTATCTTAAAATGTGTAGCGTTCCCTTTACTCCATCGTGCGCTCTAGCTTAGCTTGCCGTTAGGTGACGTAGGGAATCTGACATCTCTTGGATACGCACATTGATCGAAGCATCCGAGTTTCCTTGTAGCCTCGCCAAGGCTGAGCTCCTAAGACGAGGATTGCTGACAGAAATCACGATATCCGAACTTTTTTTTCTGCATGCGCCCTATGCTTTCGGGATCACTCACACCACCGACTGTAGACGCCAGAAGTGCAGAGCTGTTAAGTTGTCTGACCTTTTTCCAAAAAGCAGATGAAATTGCTTATCTGATCCCCAGTCCGGGACGCTGATGATCCCCAGTCTGGGACGCTGATGATCCCCAGTCCGGTACGCTGATGATCCCTCGCGGGTTAGGCTGCTGAATGTCAGCACGCCGTCGGTGGCTAGAGTCATAGTTCCCAGTTGAGGATGTTTGTTCCGAGACGACCTTTGAAAATCTCTAATAAAATAATGACGTCACATCGCTCTGGCTGGCATGCTGTCGTCAGCATCTGCCACCATTAAAGGTGTTAACTATCCGCGCCATTTCTGGCATCTCACAAGCAGCTCAGTTGTACATGAAATATTTCTCCCAATGACGGTTTACTCGAATCTCGAGTGCAGCGCAGGGCACTTTGAGACGATGGGCCAATGTAATGGCGCGAAAGTACTGAAGCACCCGGCGGCGATCCTGTGGTTTATGTAAATTTACTTATGTAATTTACTTAAATTTACTCGTTTGATTTATGTAGACTGTGTTACTCGTTTGACGTTCATACACGACAAAGACGGCCGAGCTTGTTGGACGCTCTGCCGACCGTTGAGTAAGCTGAGAGGGCGGCTTCTGCTCCAGGGCCGCGAGGTCAGCTGATGCGGGCCAGCGGCGCCTTGGGCGGGGAGCCCGAGCCCACTGCGAGCGACAACGCTGAGCAGGGCTGACAGATGGCAGATGAGGAGGGGGGGGGGGGGGGGCAGAAATAACTATGTGACTTCTTAATGTTCTCTAACCCTGCGATGGTTCATGCCAAGAAGTGACTTAGAAACAGCCGCCGCCCCCTCCCAACTCGAACAGGGTTCGGCCGAGGGACAGGCTGCAGCGTTGGTCCAACTATACAACTGCGCATCCAACCACACGACTCTACGTTCCAACACCGCGAAGCTCAGGGGAGCCCTCAGCTCAGGGGCGCCCACCCCCACCCCTAGGTGCTAACTACCGAGGCAACGCCGGCAGTAAGTGATCCAGACCTCGCCTCTGAAGGCGTCGTGACACGTGACCCGGGCATGAGCGGCGCTGCGTAACGCCGCCGCCACGTGTTCGTCCGGCTGCAGACCGGAGAGACATGAGCAGCCGGCTCTTCCACTACGGCGGCCAGTGCCACACGGTGTGGTTCGACGACTCGTTTGCCCGCGGCATTCAGCGCGGGCTGATGCTCGACCTGCTCAACCAGACGTGCGACAGCTGCTTCCGCGGCCACTGGGTCATGTACGCGCACGCCGTCAAGGACGAGTACTACGGTGAGCTGCTGGCGCTGAGTCTTCGACGGGGCCCGTGACGAGCGGGGCCGGAGACATCAGCCGCTCGCTCAGTTTAGGGATCGCTGGAGGCCCACAAACGGGATTTGTGACCTTTCCAGCAAATGTCAATTAGGATTGGTCGTAGTGGCGGCCAAACGTATTCAGGGTCAGCTTTGCTATACAACATGACTCAGCCATTGATGCGTCGAGAATGTGTGGAATGTCGCACCGTATGTGTCATGAAAATATGCAGTATCGAATATCGGAGTTAGCCTTGTCCCCAGAGCCGTGCCAAATTCGGGCGTTGGAGTAATTCTAGCATGCAGATATGTGCTTGACGTAGCGAGGCATTGTATGCTACCTCACCATCGTGTCCTCCATGTCCAGCTCCGCATTGTCTGCAGAGCGCATGCTGACAGCTGCGCCGACCGCGCAAGCAACCTTCTGGAATCTGAAACACGGCGGTGCCTTCTTCCACCCACCAAATGACACATAATGACCTCATTATGAAATTCTAACTTTAGTTCGCAGCGTCTGGGATCGAACCCCAGAAAGTCCCCGGTACTGCACTGGGCAACAGCGAAGTATTTCACACTAATCTCATGTCTATACATCAGTGATTGGAACCAATAACTTCCCCGGTGCTGCACTGCACTCAGTAGGTAACAGCTGAGTATTTCACACTCCGTGGCAATTTCACACTGCGTAGCAATGATGCACAGGTTGGGTCAACTCAACCCACAAATGATTCGAAAAAGCGTCCACGGCCATCAACCAACGAACACTTCAACCAGACGAATCAGACGAAGTGTTTTCGTATCTGTCTCGACCAGTGGACGATCCACCGCTGTCATGTCGACCTGCATGGCTGCGAGAGCTCTGCCTTATCTGATGGAGTCGGAAGTTTCACTGATCCGGAATCAGCCATGGGTGGCACCTGCACCCGCCTTGGCCACCCGCAGAGCGTCACCGATAGCTTCCGTGATGTTTATCGCCCCGTGTTGTGTCCACAGACTGGGAGCACGTCTGGGCTCCAGCGCGAGCTTATATGGAGATGGGGAAGATGCAGGCGTTTCGTGTCTACCGAACCCTGGACATTCGGCTCTCGACAAAGAAGAGACCCTGCAAGGATGACATAACATATTCCAGGTCAAATGTGAGAAATTATTGTTTTTCTGTCAGTTCATACCACCGTCGCCAGATGCCTATTGACAAACTTGTGAAAAAGCGACTTAGTTGCGCTGCGCTCAACGTCTTTTATGAGCTTGGCACGTTAGTTGGTCACTTGAATTCGCAAAGCGGCGTATTGTTTAAGCGTTCACTATTTCAGCCGGCCACGTATGTGATAAAATAGAAATGGCTGAGCTCATCGTTTGGGTGCCTAAAGGATCACTGGGTACATTTGTTATGCACAAGGACTAAACACCAGGCAGTGCTGCTCGAGTAGGCGGAAAATCATATGCAAACGTCCATACGTTCTTCGCGGAAGAGGAAATCCTGCAGCCGTGCTCAGCGGTAGCGACTTATAAAGCGATTACGCCTCACGGAGCAAATACTGTAAGGCGCTCGTTCGGAAATGTGTGGCAATGACACAGTGGGCCATAACAAGGAAGAGTGTAAGCGGTGTTATTTTGCAGCAGAGACTTAGTTTCCTAAAATGGCGTAGCGGATGGGCTGAACAGAGAAAATGGTACTCTCTCGGAAATGCGTCAAAAAAGGATTTCTCTCCGAATTTGGCCCCCATCTTGTCAAAGTTTGGGGAACCCCCAACTGAACAGAAATGATACAGACGCCCCTCTTTTTCAGTGCATCCGGTCTTGTTTCTTCGAGGAGATGGCTAAACTCGGTCGCGGCTGTCGTCTGCCCTGGACGGTTGCCAAGCTGCCTGTCTGCAGCAACCGCACCGACTTCACGGACCTTCTCAAGTACTCGACGATGGTTTCCCGCTCTCATGTGGTGTGGTTCCACACGTACCATGAGTTGAAGATGAACCATCACTACCGCACCCTGAAACGGTACGCTAATTTTACTCCAGGGCATAACTGTACACCGCTGAAGGTTTCTTGATCGATGCCAGTGGGAGCGAAAAGACATCTTGACCATATCATAAAGATGCGTAGCGCAAGAAAAATGCACACTGCAGCTTATTTCGGCACGGCACTACGACCAGTATCTGCGGCTATTCGCAGTAACGCAAGTATCAAACGGAGCCCGGATACGGCGCCTGATGCGCATGCGCACGCCGGCCAAATGCAGCTGAGTACACCCGCAGCTTAAAAGGAATGTTCCACATTTGAAGACATTGAGGCGATCATCAGATATGATAAACCAAGCTCACTTGACACGATTGGTATGCTTGTACGTGCAGTAGACTGCTGTCAACAGCAAGCTTCCACTATTTCGTAGACACGTCATTTCGTAGACACGTCACGTCACACGCTCCTTCACACGTCACCGCTTGATTGCATCATGGGGCATCTGTATGACGTCAGAGGGACTGCCAAGATGGCCGTGCGAAATTGCCACCGTAGCCGTTTCGAAGCGGAAGACTGACTCACTTGTAGCATGTCAATTTTTCGAAAGGTATCGCGCGGCGCTTCCAGAACCCAAATCAATCAATATGCGCGCGAGTTTAGGCTTTCTCGTGATGCTCTTGCATGCTGATTTGTGGCATTATGTTGCTTACTTGCATTGAAGTGCTCGGTTGTGAAACTATTCTTAAAGCGTTCGGATTCTGAGCCTTATTTATGTAATAACACGCACCACTGCCTAACTTCCTGCATCATATGCCACAAACCTAGAATGATTTTCGAAACTTTCATAAGGCATTATCTTGATTCATAGCGGATTAAAGCCTGCTCATGCCAGAAAGCGTGTTGACCTACGCCTAACACGGATAGGTCGATGGTTATGTTCGTCATGGCCTTGAACACTATGTGGCCAATGAGGTGGCAGGATTTGTGTGACATTTCTAAGGCAATGGCATCATGCATGCCTGGATGACCTTGAACAGGTCTGCGCATGTTTGTGGTCGTCCAGCCCAGAGCCAGTGGGCTCTAAGTCTTAAGAAGCTCAATGCTCTGAGCTGCACTGGATGATTTTAAATTGGCTATCCCAGTTGAAAACGCCACACAAATGTGGAAAATTCCCTTTAACGCACGGAGGACAACGAATAAAATGTTGTGATGATCGATAAACATAATTTAAATGGCTTATTCTAAATTTGT
>NW_023595962.1:22166275-22270094 GCF_011947565.3 Pollicipes pollicipes
GAGGCAGGTGCGATTATTCCAAATATTAAAAGTGGTAGCTCTGGTCTACGCCACCCACCAGCGTGTTTGCTTTATGCAGCAACGTATTTAGGGGCTGCCAGCATAACACTTTGCCTTTCCGAACCCACCGGCTTTGTCCCGGCCAATGTACAGGGTCATGCTGAAATAAACACAAAAAGCCTTCTCTACTGGTTATTTCTATCACAAAAAGTCACGCATTTTCCAGCGCGTCCATTCAAATCCTTAAGTATAAGCCACCCTCTACCCGCGTAGCCATCACCGTACATACCAGCTACGGTAGGTGGGATAGCGCCTACCGCCTATCTACTGGCGGCTTTAACCTTCCTAAGATTAGTACGCCAAGCGCAGTGTTTATTGCTATTGCTATTGCTATTGGAACGCTCGAATGCTCCTGCATTCCTTCCTTCTAATGCCCTAAGGCCTAAATGCATATAAGTATCTCAAAAGAAGCATTCAGCGCTTTCCACTCACCATCAAACACTTGTATTTCAACTCTCCAAACATGACATGACAAGTGAGTGTGTACTCACCCAATGAGACATTCGTGCAGCTAAGCCCACATATCTCTTCCACATAAATTGAAATGCCACCGAGCTTTTCGTGGGTTATAAGCACGCCTTCATATTTTGTCATCGGCTACCCTGGACAAGGTGGCGTGAGAGCGCACATTGAGCCACGTGCGGCCTGGACGAACAGTGCCACCGTCCGAGCCCAGCGTTATTACTTTTGACCCCGGCAGAGTAATGTCACTCGCTCGCTTCCTGTGTGCGGTCGTTGCTTCAGCCGGTCGACACTTGCCGTTTTTAGCCGCGTAGAACGAAGAGTGGTGTCAGTTTGTAGACCGTGGCTGATACCGGCAATGTAGAAGGATGATGCTTTTCCATAGAAACACGTTTTCGAGGGCAGAAAAAATATTTACATCGCGGGGCAAAAACACAGGTGAAAACGACAGGACGTCGTCTACCTAAATTTCGACATAGCTGTGGCGGCCGTTGGTAAGTCGCACTTGGCGAAGGGCACATTCGCCATGGTCCCGTCTCACAAACCAGCACGCCCGCATTCCCACGAGTCGGCTACAGCGTTTGCGCTCTTTTTGGCCAAGGTGCATTCACACTCAAGGCATGTGCTTCCTAAGGCATGAAATTCATGACGCACGCAATGTGCGCGTGAATAAATGTTTACAGCTAACATTCGAGGCGGACACGTGAAACCAAATAGATTGGGAAAGTGTGATGTGGCTACTAAACGCTACTAAAGGAATTTCGTGGTCTGCAGCGCGTAAATCGGATTCGCATCGAGCCCTTTCAGCTGAGCGCCCGCTCCTCCCCCCCCCCCCCCCTCCCCTCCCCCCGGCATCGGCAATTTCCTGCACACGCCCGGGCGTGTGGTCTCGGAATCGCAGCGCGTTCAAAACATTACAACGGTCACCTTCTGACTGTTGTAATGTTTTGACTGTTGTAACAGTCACCGTGGGACTGTTCGCCCGACAAATCGCCGATAAATATCGAAGTGGGCGCGCGCGTGTTGCTCGGCAGTTTGCCGGGGGCTGAATGCCGGCCAGTGGCGTGATTTGAAAGCCTGCTGCTTGGTCACCTGCTTTGTTCTCAGGCGTTCAGGCAACCTGTCTGGGGCTATGAGTTACCGCTCCAGCGAACGGGAATGTTACCGTGCCGTAGCAGCGGTTGTCGTACTTTCATTATCTTATGCTTGCGTTTGCTTCGTGTTTAACGGCAATTGGTTTTTAGAACAAATTGTTGTGTTACCGTTGTAACTGCTCTGCATTATGATTCCGTTAGCTGCTCTCTTTCAATAGTGTTTTTTTTTGTGGACCGCAGAACGCGAGTAAGTGTGATTAGAGGCAGAGACCATTTATTAAAATAATAATATGAACCCCGCTGGTGCTAAGAAAATGTCAAGTCTACGCATGCTAACAACGACCTGGGTCATCAGCTGCTCAATGTCCGTCTCTTATATACTTCCAAACAATGACGCTAGAGGTCGCACTGTGCTTTCCACCGAACAGTGACGCACGCCATAAGAAACAAAGACGTGTGTTCTAGGCTTAACAAGGTATCGTTATTCACTAATGTCACTGCAGTCACATAGGTCCTACAAATTGAAAGCCTGACAATCAAATCAGCGCGAGCTTGAAGTAACACACATAATGATTTACGCACACAAAAGCAGTCATGGATATACAAGGAGTGAAACGACGCCTCAACGCAAAGCAAACACCAATGATATCGCAGATTATGTGTGTATGTGTGAATATTACTTTGTGATAAGGTGAGCGAAGCATATCGCCAACACAACCGATGGCGTACTCAATAGCGCACCGGCCATAGTCTTTAGCTGTGCCACGGGCTCATGTTTTCGCGTGAAACCGCTGCGCCGACAGTGCTTGCACGGCCGTGAACCGAACACCGTACAGACTGCACGGCCGTGAACCGAACACCGCACAGACTGTACTGCCGTGAACCGAACACCGCACAGGCTGTACTGCCGTGAATCGAACACCGTACAGACCGCACTGCCGTGGATCGAACACACCACAGACTGTACTGCCGTGAACCGAACACCGCACAGACTGCACTGCCATGAACCTAACACCGCACGGACTGTACTGCCGTGAACCGAACACCACACAGACTGTACTGCCGTGAACCGAACACCGCACAGGCTGTACTGCCGTGAACCGAACACCGCACAGGCTGTACTGCCGTGAATCGAACACCGTACAGACCGCACTGCCGTGGATCGAACACCACACAGACTGTACTGCCGTGAACCGAACACCACACAGACTGCACTGCCGTGAACCGAACACCGCACAGATTGCACTGCCGTAAATCAAGCACCGCACAGACTGTGCTGTCGTGAACCGAACACCGCACAGACCGCACGGCCGTGAACCGAACACCGCACAGACTGTACTGCTGTGAACCGAACACCGCACAGACTGTACGGTCGTGAACCGAACACCGCATAGACTGCACGGCCGTAAATCGAGCACCGCACACACTGCACTGCCGTGAATCGAACACCGCACAGACTGTACTGCCGTGAACCGAACACCGCACACACTGCACTGCCGTGAATCGAACACCGCACAGACTGCACGGCCGTGAATCGAACACCGCACAGACTGCACGGTCGTGAACCGAACACCGCATAAACTGCACTGCCGTGAACCGCGCATTGCCGTTAAACGAATGCACAGCCGCTCAGGGGATTCATCAGGCACCGACCCCGAATCGCGGTCCGCATCCAGGCGGACCACCATCACGCATCCAGACGGTCGGCACCACCCTGCCCGGCGCACCCTGCTACATGGGCGCCTGGTCGCGCTGCCGGTAAACCTCGAACAACGGGCGGCAGCTCTCCGCCCTTGGCTGCGATATAGGACGGGTCACGTGAGTGGCCGACCTTGACCTGACCGAGGTCACGGTCGGGACCGATATTGAAGACGGGGTCACGGGTTGTGTTGAGGCTGCTGCAGCGGCGTTTCCAACACCTGCGCAGGAAGTTTTCCAGTACGTCGTACAGTGTCATGGCCGAGGCGCCCAGCAGCAAACCCAGGTTGCCGCCGATGTCAGACATCATCTGGAAAAAAAACGCAGTGATTTCACGGGACTCCTGCCGTGACGGGCAATCACAGGAAGCTGCGACCACGTGACCATGGCGCGCAACAAATGTCGCGCGCTTTGTTACTGATGATTTTGATTTTGCACCCGGCTGGGTTTGTAAACTCCCAGGGTGCTGTGGACGACGCACGCTGACTGTGTGGCACTCTCGAGGTAGTCTCGTGCTGTTGTGGGTGGGGAGCGGGGCTAATGTGGTCGGTGGGGGCAGACTTATGGGTGGGTGGGCAGGGACAGACTGTGACACGCTGAATGTAGCTCTCGTACTGTTGTGGGTGGGAAGGGGCTAATATGGTCGGTTGCTGCGCTGCGCAGCTGCCCAGCTGCCGCCGGTGTTCTGCATCGCTGGCTGCCGGTATCACGCCTGAACACATGAGCGGAGCATCGCTGGCTGCCGGTAGCACGCCTGAACAAATGGGCGGAGCATCGCTGGCTGCCGGTAGCACGCCTGAACACATGGGCGGATGTATCATGAGGAGCCCATTGGTTGGCATACGGGACGGATGATGTTGAGCACATGGCTCGGCACGCCATGACGTCAGCACGCCCAACATCAACTCACACGTGTGAGCCACAGAGCTAGAATGCAGGGGGTGGCCGGGGTATTTAAGGCCCGGAAAGTCCGGTCAGGCACCATGAACGGCTGCCTTCCGGTAATAGTCCATGCGCCATTAAGCACGGTGTCGCATCTCGACCGTCTAGCTGGTGGTAGTATTTGGATGGGACATGAACGGAAACAGATGCACCGAATAAAGTTAACCGTCCTTATTCCCGAGGTATGCTGGGAAGTGATTCCACGCAACCGACCAGCGAGGACAGGAAGAACATTGGCCAGGACCCGCTAGATTTCGACCCAGAAACCCCCGTCTTCCTTAAAGGGAATGTTTCACATTTGATGATGCTACATCAATTGTAGGATATGATGAAATATGCTCACTTATAACACTTGGTAAATTGGAAGTGGAAAAGACAGCTCTGGAAAATACAATTTCTCTGGTTAGTAATTATGCTCCTGAGCAGACACGGTTTGATTACGTCAACGTATCTTGCACGATGTTGATTGAGAGCCAGTTGACTGCCATTTTATCTGAAGATCGTGCTCACGAATGACAGATATGGACAACTCGACAATGATAAGCATGAACGACTCCAGGACTCGGTCTTGATTCCCCAAGGCTAAAGGAATGGCAGGATTTTAGTGACGCCTCATGACATCGTGAATTTCTGGGTGAACTTGAAACAGTCTCCCCGAAAAAGTCTGCACGTCCTAACGGGCGTGTACCTCAGCAACAGGATGGGCTTAGCACTTAAAAAGAACATGGCTGTGAACTGAACCGAATTATCTTCAAAATGGCTGTTTCTGCTCAAAAGCCCATGCAAATGCGGATGAGTCGCTTCAAAGGGAGTGTTCCACTAAAAACAGAATGTTTTGAATGGAAATAACCATCTTGAAGATCATTCGGTGCAATTTACAACACTGCCCTTCTTAAGACCTACGCCCTTGTAGTTTCTAAGCTATACGCCCGCGAAGATGTGCAGGCCTTCTCGGGGAGACTATTCCAAGGACACCCAGGTATCTATGACGTCATAATAACGTCCTTCAAATCCTACCATTTTTTTGGTCATGCTTCGATCAGGGCTAAGAAAATGTAATTGTCGAATCGTGCATATCTGGCTTCGTAGGTATTATTGTTATGAATAAGGACCGTAGGTTGCCTCTCAATTGATGTCGTGTATGGTGAGATGTAATGAAACAATTAGGTGTAGAGCATATTCAATTAATCAAACATTTGTGTTGTCTACAGCAGACTTTTCCACGTAAAATATGCCAATAGTTATAAATCGGCCTATTTCATAATAACTGTTGCTGGCTGCAATATCTTTAAAATTGGAAACTTCCTTTAAATAATCCACACAAACTTCATGCATTTGATGCCTCAACATATTCATTCCCAACATACACTCATCACTCATCTCGGTTATGCTCTGTTCTTGTAAAGTAGTCTTCCACGTCGATTTTTTCGTGGCGGTTTTGCATGATGAAGCAACAACTGTGGGCGTGGTGCTCCGTGGTGCTCCGTGGTTAACAGCAATTGCGTGTTTGCCCTGCTCTATTTCTCGCGCATTTCCGGACATGTATGGCTTTCAATGCCTGGAATTTCCTGATGTTCCGAACGGCGGCGCCAGCGTGAAGAGCCGGGAACTCCGGCTCATTCTTGCCCACAACAGCACTTGCCCGATGATAGTTTTTCCGTGGTTGGGGAACGGCTTCTATGTCCCGCTTTCCACTCGATGCCCTCACTCGTCGAATGTGGAGCACTCCCTTACATCACTTCGTGACCCACAATACCGCGCGCGGCTATGTGGTCCGGCGGTCTGCAGTGGCCATGTCTAAATTTCTGTTTCTACATTTGTATGTGGTTTTAAACTGGCCCAGCGATTTTCAAGATAATTCCCTGATGTTCACAGCGGGTCATTTCGCGCCGCCTAATTGGAAATGGCTCAGAGCTGTAAGCCGTTGTAGAAAAGTCGCAATAACCTCGTTTTCGGAAGAGTCGTTTGTGTTTGTGTGACGAAAGGGAAAGCAAATGTGACCATTGTTTGTTCGTGTGTGCAGCACAAATCGGCACAAATCGCCGTATCAACAGACAGCTGTTGGCTATAACAGTTTCGGTCGCAAAGCACGTTTTGTGATACATCAAACAAACATCTGCGCAGCTCAGCAAGCTATGACTGAAATGAGCCTTAAAATGGAATGGTTCAGAAAAGCGCGATAACCGAGAATGCAGTGCAGGTAAAGTAAAGCCATGCTATCACGGAGAAGTATAAAAGAAGCCACGGGAAGCGCCAAAATACGCGGACATGACGATTGTTGGTTGGCTTTCGCGGATGAATTAACAAGCCACCGTGAGACGAACTGAAGTACAAGTGAGTCAGACCGCTCTCTACTGAGGCAGTTCTGACACGGCCAGTCTGGCAGCGACTCTGACGTCATAAGAACGTTCCATGACGTTGTCAAACGGTGCCTAGCGGGTATAACATTCAATAAACGGTGAAGTTATGTTTAAAGCAGCATTTTGGACTTACCAAAATAATATTTAGTATCTTGGCAAAGTTATTAAAGCTTACCAAAGTTACCAATGAGCTTTTCACGATACTCGATGTTTACCTCAATACCTTCGAATGCGTAATGCTCCCTTTGACTCTGGGACTAGGACGCAATCAGGATTTGCTTTTTATAAGGGAACGCGACACTCGTCATGTCCTTACGTGGAGCGCCAGGGACCGCATTTGCTATATTAACGCTCAGGGGCCATGAGGCAACCGAGATTCGAAGCCGAGCTCTCCACGTGGGACAACCGAGATTCGAAGCCGAGCTCCCCACGTGGGACAATCGAGATTCGAAGCCGAGCTCTCCACGTGAGACAACTGAGCCGAGATTCGAAACCGAGCTCCTCACGTGGGGCAATCGCGATTCGAAGCCGAGCCCGCCACGTGGGACAAGCGTGATTTAAGGCCGAGCTCCCCACGTGGAACAGTCAGGGTTTGAACACACATGGGACCAACTTCCTCCCCGCTCCTGAGTGTGTCTCCTCACCTGCTGTGAGTCATAGGCGACGGACTGGCGGGAGACGTATAAACCCTCCGAGATGCTGAGTGCTACCCACGTGGCGTTCTTTTTGTGGTTCAGCCGGTCCGCCATCGAGAGGGTGATGGTCTCCTTGTAGCACTGCTCGACGCATCGTTCTTTGCAGACGTCCTCGATCCTGCCAGGCATCGATAACACTTACGTCTTAAACTGCAAAAACCGGATGGCCATACAGCTGGACCGTCTTCATCAGCTGACTGAATACGAAGCATGTCTGATAGATATGTAGGGCCACGCATCTGCCCCCTCTCCGTCAGCTAGCTCAGAACGAAGCATGTCTGATAGATATGTAGGACCATGCATCTGGCCCCTCTCCGTCAGCTAGCTCAATGCGAAGCATATCTGATAAGTATGCAGGACAGTGTATGTGACAAGTAAGACCTTCACCCCGTCGAAGCGCCTGCTCCATTCAGCTCGAGTTCAGGCGGTGACATGCACCGTGAGGTCCCGCATTACAAATTCCTCCAGAGCGGACGGCGGTGCTCGGGTACCGAATAGCAGCCCATCGAGAATCCTGCGAACTGTAAGTGAGCCCGCGCACGCCATCCTCCACTGAGACGCCTTCCGGTGCTAGCGTGAGCGACAGCGCCCCAGTGCAGAGTCAGCCGTCAACATAAAGTATGACGCCGCGAGTTGACGCTAAGAAAGAAACAACAGGGGCACTTCACCGTCCCGCGCGCCGAGCGGCGGCGGGTAGACGCTACGAAAGTACAACAGAGGCACTTCAACGTCCCGCACGCCGAGCGGCGGCGGGCGGGCAGAGTGTGGTAACCATAACAGCTTAGGAAAACGACATGTGCATACATGAACATACGTGCAAACGTGCGACGCCGCAATCGGTGAACGTGCACCGAGCGCACGTGGCCAGAGACCTGTGTATTCTTGGGAGTTCCTGTGATAAGCATGTGTGTTACAACGGACCAATTAGATATATTTTGACTCTCATTGAGCGAGTGAGGCGGACATGTGTTTATTTATTTGTCAAGACGTGAACAGCTCACAGCGGAATCAGCTGACTGCACTACAGCGTGACCGCGCAGCTTCCTCCGACGCCCTGACATGGTCAGGGAGTCACTGGACTTGTCAGCTGACTCCAATACAGCGTATCAGCGCAGCACCCTCCGACGCCCTAACGAGGCCAGGGCTTAGGTCCTTGAAATATTTTTCGGCATGGAAATACGGGATAATGCGAGGATCCCGTCAGTTCATATTCTTGTCATCTGGCCTGAGTATACCTGACACAACAGTCAAGGTCACGGGACCCTGTTAATCTTTACTTCTGGCGACTTCAGAGTGTAAACATGATATTTGGGAGTGGACCTGCGGTCCCAACGCCGCGGCACCGCCTTCAGCGGCGTTAGCGACACCGGAAATAATCTGTTTTGGTAGGCTGCCCACCATCGAGATGAGCCCAATATTCACAACTGCCATGCAATTAATCATCGTTGACGCTATGACGTACAACGTCATTACATCTCCACCGTTATCGCCAGGTCTCACCAGAGGTAAGAGAAGGAGGAAAAATGTACCAGATGTGCCGTTCTCTAAAAAGCGTTAACAAAGTCACGTTGTCCAAAAATGTTGGAATGAAAAAGAAAAACAAAATGCTACTATCTACAACCTTTAGCCTCAGTCCCTACTCGCGTCGCTGCATTCTCTCACTCGAATCGAATGAAAAGAAAGAAATTGATTGTTGGTAAGAGTTCTCACCTCTTAAGCGCCATATAGTACTTGTTTCCCGTCAGTTGGTCTCCGCTGTACTGCCAGACGATGTGGATGCGGGAGAACATGCGGGTGTAGTTGAAGAGCGCCTGGTAGTCCTCGGACGTGCCGCAGACGGGCAGCTGGAGGGGCATCCAGGGCAGCCGGCAGCCGGGGCCCAGTTCACCCAGCGTCCGGAACAAGCACGAGCGCATGCACTGCCGGCGGAGCCGGCCGCGAGTTAGAGGGAGCCACAGGGAGCTTAACACACGACCATTGCCCCCCCCCCCCCCCTCCCCTCCTCGTCCTCCAGCCGAGTGCTTGGCTTAAAAGGGACTGTTCCACTTTTATATGGGATTTTGATCCGAAATAGCCATCTTGAAGACCTGACGGTGCTCTTCACAATCCTGCCCTTTTTAAGATCTAAGCCCCTCTAGTTTCTAAGCTACACGTCCGCGAAAATGGTGAAAGGTATATCGGGGAGAGCATTTTAAATTGACCTTAGCATTCATGACGTTATAATAACGTCATGATATGTATATATATATATATATATATATATATATATATAAACTATATTTTTGACGAGGACACATGAACGTCATGACAAAAAAAACTGTCGAGGCTTTCATATGTGGCGTTCGTGAGTGCCATTTCCCGATATCGCGGCCGTCAATTGGCTCTTAATCAATATTGTGCAAGGTACGATGACGTAATCAAATCACGACGCATTGAAGGGAACATGTGCTAAACAGAGAGTTGTGCTGTCTGGAACAGCATTCTTCACTTAAAGAGTACACCAATAGTTTAAAGTGAGCTCGTCAAGAGCGGTCGATGCGGTCCCCCGCCCCCCCCCCCCCCCCCCACCCCCTAAGGTGCTCGGGGGTTATCTCTTCGCTTTGTCATGTGATCCGGTTCCAAATTTCGGTAGCCTACGGGACATTTGTTGCGCGGGCTTTGACATCAAAACAGTGTCTCTGGCATTTAGTTTCCCGAGCAGTGTTAGTTTGTAGTTCTCATACAGTTCTGAGGGCCAGTTCACGGCGGTTTACTGCGGACGCGGGCGGCAGACTGCATCCAACGAGTCTGCCGGTCACTGCGGACGCGGGCGGCAGACTGCATCCAACGAATCTGCCGGTCACTGCGCGCGCGGGCGGCAGACCGCACCCAACGAATCTGCCGGTCACTGCGGGCGCGGGCGGCAGACCGCATCCAACGAGTCTTCCGGACACTGCGGGCGCGGGCGGCAGACCGCATCCAACGAATCTGCCGGTCACTGCGGGCGCGGGCGGCAGACTGCATCCAACGAATCTGCCGGTCACTGCGGGCGCGGGCGGCAGACCGCATCCAACGAGTCTGCCGGTCACTGCGGGCACGGGCGGCAGACCGCATCCAACGAATCTGCCGGTCACTGCGGGCGCGGGCGGCAGACCGCATCCAACGAATCTGCCGGTCACTGCGGGCACGGGCGGCAGACCGCATCCAACGAATCTGCCGGTCGCGGGCTACGGACCGACACTGTCACATTAACATATCCCAACGTGTGACATATGCTCGAAACAGACAATGCTAAAAATTCAATAAGGATTATGTCTGTGTAAGTTTTATGACGCAATGTGCCATTGTTTTGTAAATATGTGAGCTGAAAGTGTGTTCAGCATGTAAAGCTGAAATGTTCGTTATTTGGGATAAATAGCCTTTGGTTTGTAAGCTGTTAAGTGTATTTGCGAGGACCATTGTCAACATACATAATACTGTAGTAAGAGCCTTATTCCTCGAAGAAAATCCAGAAGAACGGAGATAAAGATGCGTTGATTTTTCGGCAACATGCCATCATCGAAACAATAGCTGGAAGTGCTGACTGAGCCAAATATTGTCATGTGCTGGTGGTTTGGCCTTTTCTGATGGTGTTTTTGCACATTTACCGGTGAGTTAAAAACGTTGACTTGAACGCACACTCTCGGCTGCAGCGCCATTGTTAAGCTATCCCATCGCAGGTCTTGTTTTCGGTAATAAGAAGGAATAATTTAAAACTCCTGGAATTTTGTAGCATAAACCGTAATTTCCGATCCTCTTAATCCCTGCCTTGCTTTATCCGGAATCCTTGTGACACCCCGCTCGTCCGGACAGGCTGCCTGCGTCAGCCACAAGTAGGCCGGGAGCCCTCCTGGAGGGGGAACCCCGACCGGACGCCCAGCACACGCTTATAGCGGTCCCTGCGCGGGCTAAGGCTAGGCGGTTCACCCCCTCCCCCCTCCTCCCCCCCCCCTCCCTCAGGTGCATGTTGATCTTTCCCACCGTTTTCCATTCTCCTTCATCCTACAGCCCTGAAATGATAATTTCTGGCCAAAAGGGCTCTATTCCAAACAACCAATCGTGTTTCAACCTTACATAACTGGCATTACAATTGAGCCAATTGGCTGCCGTTATTGCTGGAAATCGCTCTCACGAAGTCGAAATATGAACGATCCGACAATTACATTTGTCTTGACGTTGATTGCCGTATGGCCAGTGGAATGACAGGATTTGATTGCAGTTACTATGAGGTTTTGGATGCCTGGGTTCAGTTCGGTTCAAAACCCCATACAAACGTGCAACATTTCCTTTAACGTTTCTTAACCTTTATCTCCTGGTAAACTGGTAGACCATTATTTCAACGTAAGAGTTAATGGCCTCTCAAGTTTCAATGTTCTCCATCACATGCCAAAGCGTTGGTCGCGCCTTTTCAACCCTCGCCCTGATCCGTCGTGTTTCATAACGCGGACCGATAAGGGGCTAATGTGATACCCCTGCCGTCCCCAAACTACTCAGGATAGAGGTTGACAGAAAACGCCAGTAGATTGGACGTGGTCAGGTCTTGCGATTGGTAATTGCTGTTATTTTGTAGGTCAATAATTAACCGCATTACGTCAGGTGAAAGGTTTAATTTGGAAGAAAATTACACTTGTTTAGTTCTACACGATGACATCTTCGAGACCATGCTTCGTAGTGACACGGAACCTAGACAGGCGTGTTTCTCGTATAATGTTAAATATAACTGTATATAGTTTTAGCCCTATAGTTATATGATGTGATATTTGTAATGCGCTGTAACGCATCGATCAGTAAAACGGCGTGACCGAAGATTGACACGCCCCACGTTGGCAGGATGAAGAGAGCACCCCACCCCTGTGTTCCTTTCGCTTATTGTTATACCAGATGTTTGGTACTATGCAAGTAATACAAGCAAGGTACAAGCAAGTAAGCACTATGCAAGTAATACATTTCGTTTGCTCTGCTTTTTCTAGCGTGTGTGTTCCGTAATGTTTGCAACACACTTATGTGCCAAACCGTGTATATGATAATTGCCACGAAAGCTTGAAACGCACTGCGTAGAAAAAAATATATCCAAACATGGTGCTATTTTCCCGAGAATTCAATGAAACGTTACACTACAGCTTTTATTTCGTCGCTGGGGCATCACATGATCGATGTGATTCTCGGGTTCGGATTTCAACCAACCAACTTCTCTGTAACATGCCCTTGCCCGCTGCGCTCATCACAAACGTTCTTTTATTCACACTGGCAGAGGTGCTCACGGGAGTTGCCATGACGACGGTGGCTGCGCTGCAAAGACGCGTAGTGCTGTGACAAGACGTTGACAGCATAATTTGGACACGATAATAATCAAAAACTGATATTCTCAGTATAGCTTAACAGTCATGCAGTGGCAATACCGAGTGTCATTTTATTAAACATAACTAGTTTTGAGGTTTCACTAGAGTATATTTTTGAAACATGCCCCATATCTACACCCTTTGGGCGGGTGTAGATACCACGTCATTTAGATTTCAATTGCTAATATAGCTAGATACACAAAATTTACAGCATTGAGTAGCACTTTTGATGAAGTCATTTGTGTCAAATTTCTAGGTCTTAGTTGGTGAACTTCAGGTCAAACAATGTGAAATTCGAAATCGGTGCCTAAGGTACCATTAGGCCTCCTCACCCAACTAGCTTTAAATTAGGTACATTTTCTTAGCAAAAATCCCTCGTGTTCATATCATGTCAGTAATCTTATGCGGCCTAAAGAACGCCAAAATGACCAAGCCCCCTCCATCTCATTTGTGTTTATTAAGTTACAATCAGCGTTCAATAACTACCCCCGGTGTTCCTCAGAGCGAGAGGCTGATGACGGTAGTTTTAGGTTAGTTATCTCCCTCACTTTTACGAATTCTAACTAAGCTTCTGTTGACGTCCATGCTATCAAAGAATTATAACTGGGAGTAAAACTGCCAACAAAAAAGCGCACCAGTAAAACGCTGCTTGGTTTTGCCTTTATCTGAACTTGATATATGACTCACATGCAATGGAATCAGTTTTACTCCTGATGTAATTCATTAAACTTGTCTAATTATCGAGGGAAGCATCTTAAAGCTGCATCCCTACGTCTTGGTCGTCCCATCAGCTTCACAGGTTTCTACAAATCGTCATCGCTGACGGGTATGGCCTGCCCTTCGCTTCCTGCATACCAATGGCCTTGCCTGCACCCGAGCTCGTGTTAAATATAAGCTAAATTTCCTCATAACATATATATATATATATATATATATATATATATATATATATATATATATATATATATATATATATGTATATGTGTATATGTCGCATGTTATATACACACACACACACACACACACACACACATATATATATATATATATATATATATATATATATATATATATATATGCATATATGCTATGAGGAATGCATGTGTATATATGCATAGCTGACCGACAAGTCACAGCAAAACATCATCACCTCTGAACATAAGCCTTGCTTGAAAACCAAGGCGTTTTGGCATTTAATGGCGTCACGTTATTTTGAGGAGGTAACGTCACTTTGTCATTGCCCAGTATCATTTTGCTCTTCAGATGCATTACGACGGCCGTTTGAGAAGAATATGACGCTTCACTAAAACGAAATGACGGTACGTCAGGACACAAACGACAGCAAAAATTAATTTGGGCCAAAGGGAGAATCTGTATAGATATTGTGGCAATGCGCAATATGAGCTTACTCTCTAAATAAGCAATCGCGACCTCGCTTCACAGGGCCAGGCGTTCAAAAGATATTTAAATGCGCTACTTAATTTCATATTTCTGGCCACCTTTCCTCCGGTGTCATCGGGAGGGCGCGATCACCGGCGCCGCACGGCCCCTAGTAAATGGTACGTCCAGCAACATGACTGGCCGGGGGGAAGTTGACTTCCCCCCCCCCCTCACTGGCATCTCCATCTTCCAAGACGCTGTATGAACCAAGCAAAAATGTCGTTTTAAACGTCTCATCAAATCATGAAGAATACACACCAAATTTCCTGATGTAGGTCAAATATGAGGTCACCAGAAATCACGAAAAGCCAAAAATGGGCGCTCAGATAGATGTGGTTAAAACCTGTTATCACATCAAAATGGGTGTCGGGGACACGGAAAACAGCGTTAAGACCAATAAAAGCGCTAAGACCGTAAGGCCATTTCTGACCGTAAGGCCATTTCCGGACCATTTCTGCTTCCCAGCAAGGGTTAAGTCAGATCAGGTTGCCGTTCGAAATGGGTCTACCAGTAGCCTGCAAGAGCGATTCTTTTCTTCACAATGCGCTTTTAAGTTTGTTTGATCAGGTGCAATTATTATTTATATTTTAGACACAAAAACGTATTTTAGGATGACCTAAAGGTGATTTGAGGTCGACATATGTCAAACTTATAACCATCCGAGCGAGAAGAGATTCAAGCGCTAACTTGGTCTATGTAACCAGTGCAATGCGTTCACCGTGGTCAGAAAAAGTGTGTTGTACTTCCACAGGTTCTCAAAATCGCATAGCGATTGTGCACGTGATACATGGTCCCTTCGACGCTGGACGAGGTAGTTGTAACAAAGTGAGAACAGCTACGGTGATGCATTAAATAAGACGTCATCAGCTTCACGGAACCAATAAGGAGGTGGTTACACGTGTCGCACTCGTTCATCTAGACTCTTCGCTGCTGGCAACACGGGTCATTGGCCTTGTATCACGTTATTTGGCATTGTATGTTCTCACATGACCTTTCGTGACCTCATTGCACTTTTTAATATCACAACATGCTTTTATCGGATCGTTCAAACTATACGTCGCCCAAAATTACTTAACGATGCCGCATATTTTGAGCTCAGCATGTGTTTTGCAGGGGGCAGCCAGACAGACAAGTCACGACCTGACCAAGGTCATGTGCTTTGCGGTCGTGTAACAGTTTTGCATGCGCGCAAGTACTCCTCATATATAAAGTACTCCCAGTAAAGTAAAGTGGTACTCTTCATACACCTCACAAACAAATGCCAAAACTACATAAAATGAGTACAATCTTGAATTAGTTACGAAAAACAGCAAAGGCTCACCTGACTTCAGGCCAATGAACTCCTATTTCTGAAAATCGGAAATGAGTAAACTGTAGTGGCTGTCATGCTCTCACGTCATAACAAGTTTTAACGATGGCAAATGACCCGCAAATGCGTTATGCGTGGTCAAAGATTTTATGGGCTGACCTCTTTGATATGACCCGGGCTAGTGATCTTGGTTATGAGGCTGACCTCTTTGATATGACCCGGGCAACTGATCTTGGTTATAAGGCTGACCTCTTTGATATGACCCGGGCTACTGATCTTGGTTATGAGGCTGACCTCTTTGATATGACCCGGGCAACTGATCTTGGTTATGAGGCTGACCTCTTTGATATGACCCGGGCTACTGATCTTGGTTATGAGGCTGACCTCTTTGATATGACCCGGGCTACTGATCCTGGTTATGAGGCTGACCTCTTTGGTATGACCCGGGTTACTGATCTTGGTTATGAAGCCGACCTCTTTGATACCACACGGGTTGCTGATCTTGGTTGATCAAAACTTCAAACTGGCACGAGGCATGTCAAATTGATAGATGAAGAGGTGCTGAGAATTTTGTTTTGGTGCAAGCCTCCATTTTGGCCGGTGCTTAAACGGCCTTAAACGGCCTTAAACGGGTAGAGTCAACTACCCCCGGCTGGGCACGGGTCAGCCCTCTTTCTAATAGTGGGGGTGATACACCCCTCTAAGGTTCTTTGAGGACACCTCTCCGGCAGGTCGTGCGATCTAACTTATACTTTCAGTAGACTAAAGGGCATCTGTTGCTCGTGTTTTGACATCAACAGTGTAATCCTTATTAATTTCGTTTCGGAGCAGCGGTGTTTTTTTAGAAACACTTCACGACGATCTACGGCCTGAGCGGGAGTTCAAACGGCAACCGAGGATGACGCGGAGCGCTCGCTGCGGGACGAGATTGTTACGTCAGGGAACCATGTGTCATAAATCTACGCCCAAAAGCTATGAAAATGGACACCAATTTGTTCGGAGTTGAACAAAAAACGTCTGCTTAAATTGCATGCTACCGCAAGGCAAAGTCTGCGATGTAAGACGTTGTAAGGTTGAAAACTGTGCGACGCTCTGGAAAATTCGACCGTTGGCCAGCCATAATGGGATCAGTTATTGATCTGACGACATCAAAACCGGCCCCAATCGCGATATCTCGTTTTGATAAGTTCAGTAGTGTTTAGCTAAACTTCATCTTAATTTGCTTGCAAACAAACGCCATGGGGGTCAATCTTCTGCTCAGGCGTGTTATGAAAAACAGAAAATCAGGCCGAGGGTTAGTTGGTCATGTCATTGTTGTTGCGTTGCGACCACTTGTCAGAAAGCCTGTGAGCCCCATGCCGCCGAACACACAGCATGGCTATCATACACCTCACCTCACTGCTTCACGCCTCACCTCACTGCCTCACACCTCACCTCGCTGCATCACACCTCACCTCACTGCCTCACGCCTCACCCCACTGCTTCACACCTCACCTCCACTCACATTAGGCCTTGAGTAGTTTCTGTCTTGACTACATGGTCGACTGGCTGTTGGCAGCGTCACCTCCAACGTTCTCTTCACCTTGAAGTTTTGCTCCTTTCCCACCTCCAGCTGGGCCTTCGGCGGTGCCCATACGTGCTCCCAGTCTGCAGACAGACGCCCGGCGCATCATTGAGCATGTTAACATGTCAACAAAACGTTTATGCACATTGGACTCTGTTCTGGTCACGCACGTTGCAGTTTCAGTCGGTAAGGGTGGCAGTTTTAACAGTTTTGAGCTTTATGCACTAACGGCTGTAAAAGATGGTTGCAAGGCAGACGACAATTTCTCAGAGAGAGAGAGAGAGAGAGAGAGAGAGAGGAGAGAGAGAGAGAGAGAGAAAGAAGAGAGAGAGAGAGAGAGAGAGATAATCCGAGAGAGAATCGATCGTAGAGAGAGAGAGAGAGAGGAGAGAGATAGAGAGAGAGAGAGAGAGATAGATAGATAGAAGAGAGAGAGAGATTAGAGGAGAGAGAGAGAGAGAGAGAGAAGAGAGAGAGAGAGGAGAGAGAGAGAGAGAGAGAGAAGAGAGAGAGAGAGAGAGAGGAGAGAGAGAGGAGAGAGAGAGAGAGAGAGAAGAGAGAGAGGAGAGAGAGAGAGAGAAAGAAGAGAGAGAGAGAGAGAGAGAGAGAGAGAAGAGAGAGAGAGAGAGAGAGAGAGAGAGAGAGAGAGAGAGAGAGAGAAGAGAAAGATAGAGAGAGAGATAGGAGAGAGAGAGAGAGAGAGAGAGAGAGAAGAGAGAGAGAAGAGAGAGAGATAGGAGAGAAGAGAGAGAGGAGAGAGAGAGTGAGATAAGAGAAGAGAGAGAGAGGAGAGAAGAGGAGAGAGAGAGGAGAGAGAGAGAGAAGAGAGAGAGAGAGAGAGAGAGAGAGAGAGAGAGAGAGAGAGAGAAGGCAGAAAGAGAGACAACCATCTTCTCTCCCTTCGCTCCCGCTCTCTCTCTCTCTCTCCTCTCTCTCTCTCTCTCTCTCTCTCCCTTCTCTCTCTCTCTCTCTCTCTCTCTCTCTCTCCTTCTCTCTCTCTCTCTCTCTTTCTCTCCCTCTATCTCTCTTCTGTCTCTCCCTCTCCCACAGTGCACTACCATATCGATGTAGTGATCCCCGGCGAAGGTTACCGACAAACCCATGTCATGGTCGACGTGTGAGGGCACTACGATACCCATGTAATGATGCAATAATTCCCTGGCCATGTGCAGCAGCATACCTATGCAACGTTCGATGGACGAGCGCAGCACCATACCCATGAAATGATCGATGGCCGAGTGCACGAAGATGTTCCAGTGGTGACGACCGCATCGCTGGCAGTGTTGTTTTCGCAGTGACAGCCAGAGCCCTTTCTGCACACCCTCGGCCGCTTCGTCATCGAACCTGACCGTGTGACACTGGCCACCGTAGTGGTAGAGGGCGCTGGTGACGTCAGAGGCGGCTGGAAGAGTGACGTCACACGGTGTTGTACTTGATTGATGCGGCGCCGTTGCCCAAGGTAAATCGGGGAACGATGCCATCACACGCAGTGGGGGAAATGTTAATGTGACGGATTGCGTTAGCATTGATTGCACCATACTTAGTTCTAGCACTTTTGAGCCCATGTGTCCGCGTGGCGTGCGCCCGCAGAGTTGAAAGCGAATATTGCTGGCTACAGTGCGGGCACTGGCCGGTGTTCTGCATCTAAGATTATTTCACTTGTGTGTTCCTAGCCACAAATGTATGTTTTGTTGACCAGCAGTTGTTGGTAAGGAATGTCAATTGAAAGGAAGTTATCTGTTTCCACACACCTGATAAGATATAAAAATTAAATGCGTTTATTAAGGCTTCCAGCTATACAACGGATGCCATTTCATGTTCATAGCATCCGTAGAAAACGCAGTAATATGAGCCTTATTTATCGTTGAAAACCAGGAGAATGGAAATATAGCTGAGTTGATATTTCGGCAACGTGAAACAAAGATCAAAAGTAAAATCAAAACTGCCTGCCGATGCTCATACTTTATTTTTCAGTTGTTTTTTTTACAGGAAACCACATATTTTTTAGTTTACCAACACTCCGGGGATAAGACAAGAAGTAATTGACAGCCATCACTACGATACAGTGCATATCTAAGGAATAGAATACACGGACGAGACGTGTAAATGCAAATGCATTCGATAAACAGGCATGACGCACCACCCTTCATGCAAACATGCAAGCGAGTTCAAATAAACAGACATCACACATCACGCATCAATTATGCATGAAAACGCTTTCACTGCAGCGGGCATCGCGCATCGGTCTTCAAGAATCGCGTACACATGTAAGCGATTTGAAGCTGGCATGCATCACACATAATGCACGTATCACACTCACATACTCGGTCATGATAAGCCTTGTGCCTTAAGGTTTGGTTGTCAGCTTTAAAAAAAAATCACTTGGTTTTCTGTCTGGGTGGTCCTGTGCTTTGTAGATGACTTTGAGCTCTAAAAGATGCATAGGGCCAATGTCTTTTTCGATTTCAGCATGAGCGTCTTTTGCCAAAAAATGGGTACTGTAAGGGACATTCCCTGTTTTGTTTTTAGCATATTGTAGGAATTCATTTTATCTCAAACGGATGGAGCTCATGGTCTCCTCGACATAGACTATGTCTGTCAGATGTTTTTTTTCAAACAATTTACAATCAATTTCGTAATCACCGTCTTTTGCTTGCAAACCTTTGAAACATAGACTTGTATGAATGACATATATTGCCGCCCGGGACTTCGAGTTCCAGGTAGATATTTCACCGGATACTTTTTTAGTTAATTGACGTTCTCCCAAGCTATGCCTACGCGTAGTACTGATTTTCTGATGTTTGATCCTCCAAAGCATATGCTCATCTATGTGAGGTAGCGTTAAGAATCTGTCGTCTGACAGGACATGTTTCCACCTCCCACCACCCATCCCCACGCGCTCTAGACTTTTTGTTTCTTTGAAAATCTCAAGTTTCAAGTCGAGGAGAAAGTGCACTGTCCAACAGTAAAGTTAATATTCTGTTTATGTTCTTTATTTCCTTTGCATTACCTTACCTATTTACCTTGCAGTACCATTACAGTGCATTACCATTACCTTGCAGTACCTTAGACTTCCATGACACATGCTACGACGAATCACCTTGTGCTTAGTGGAAGTTGGATACGCAGATTCGCAGTACAGAATTATACCAGAGTTCATGGGTTTGATAAAGAGCCCCGTTTCCAATGTTTTGCGGTTATTCCTCCTTCCCACCGTCACTAGTGTATCCAAATATGGGACCCGTTTCCGCTCCTGTATGCTACACCGTAGAGACCAAATTTAGTTCATAACTCATAACTCATAGTTCATAACTCAGTAGTTCATAACTCTAAGATTTCTTCAAAGACATGCTGTCCCTGCGTTCATACTCCAGCCCAGTCATCGATGTACCTAGCTAAGACAGTTGATTGAATGGGTTGGCGGCCAGGGCCTCCGTTTCAAATTGGTCTAAAACATCATTGCCAAAAGGAGGAACGCGTGGGCTCTTCACTACTATGCCAAATTTCTGACGATAGACGTCATCTCCGAACGGGGTAATATTGTTTTGGAGACATTGTTCTGAAAAGACTGCAAACATCCTGTTTTGATAAGCCGAAAACATCAATTTTATGGAATTCTTCGCCTACCGTACTTTCCCCGGTAGTGATATGTTCATTGACTGGCATATTGCCATATAAATTGACATCAACACTGAAGAAAATAATGCTCTTTGGTACACCTTCTGTCTCTGAGCGACTGAAAGCCTTTTACAAGCATCTGGTGTCCCACAGATGAGTGGAAACAAACCTCAAGAGTTGGTTTAGTATTTTCTCCTAAAGACACGGAGCATTTTCTGTGGCGCCACTGCACGGAGGCATGACAAGTCTAAGGGGCAGCGCAGGTTCGTGATCTTGAGGCAGTCTATGGGTTGCAGGCGTTCTACTGTTTCTAGGTGTTAGATCTTTAGTATCCTTCGCGACTTTAAGGTGGAGTGTTAGGAGAAGTAAAAAAGTCTAGAGCGCTTGGAGAGATGGTTGGTAGGAGGCGGGAGCACGTCATATCGGACGACATTCTTAACGCTACCTTACATAGATGAGCACTGTGCTTGGAAAATCAAAAATATCGTTAGAAAATCAAAACTGCGTGTACGCATAGCTTAGAAGAGTGATAGTAAGGCAAAAAGTATCTGGTAAGTCTACATCGAGGCCGTAAGTGCCCGGGTGGCAACAGATGCCATTTATGGAAGTCTGGGTTTCAACGGGTTTGCACGCCCAAAAAGTGATCTACGAAATAAGGTGTAAACTGTGTGAAAAACATGGGAGAGACATAGCCAATGTCGGGGAGTCCATGCCCCCTATTCTTTTGAGGTATAATGAACACCTGCGAAACGCTACAAACAAAACAGGGAATACCCCTTTCGGTAACTATTTTTTGGCAAAACACGCTCAGGCCAAAATGCAGGGAGGCATGGACCGTGTGTCACTTTAAGAACTTAATACCATCCACAGAACACACGACCACTCAGACAAGAACATAAGTGGATGTTGCCTCATAAAAAGTCGGCGACCAAGCCTTACGGTACAGGGCTCATCATGCCTGATTATGCGAGCGCGATATGAGCCTTAATGTGTGGTGCGCGCTAGCTTAAGATCGTTTATACCTATAAATGATTCCTGACGCGTGATGCGCGCTGCCCGTTTCAGCGGAATCGTTTTCATGGATAACTGATGCGTACTGTGTGATTTCTGTTGGCTTCAACTCGCTTGCATGTTCGAATGATGTGTGATGCGTGATGTCTGTTTACTTGAATTCGTTTGCATGGACACGTATTTTGTCGCATTCTAATTTTCGGTTAGATATGCACTGTATGGAAGTAATGGTTGGCAAACGCTCCTTGTTTAATGCCCTGAATGTTCGTGAGATGTAAAAACTGTGGCTCGATGTTAAAAACACTGACAAATCAAGTACGGTCATCGAAGACAATTCTGAACTAACTTATGCTATTCGTTTTGATGGAGGCATGTTGCTGAAATATCAACGCATCTATATCTCAATTATCTTGGGTTTTCCACGAGAAATAAAGCTATTACTACTGTCTTATCTACGTGCATACATTTTTTTAAACTTAGCTTAACAACTATCATATAATTCATTACATGCTGTAACTTGAGGAGACTAGTAGGGCTTAATAAATGCCAAACCTACAGTTGGGCGCAATTACTTAGCTGTGTATTCTGAGAAGATGAGATCTCTCCACAATAGTAAAGGTCATTCTGGAATAATCCCACCTCAGGGAGCAGCTTCTGCTATGGGCGTGGTTTCCTATTCAGCTAATGGGCTCCAGCTCCAGTTCCAACAGGAAAATACATTTAGCCGTTTGCCCCTACTCAGCTCCGGCAAAGCGTACTTTGCAAAAACTGCACTCTTGAATTTTGCACACCATTTGCCAGATAAAACACAGGTCACAGAGGACACAGATTACCTGCAAACACTCAGTGGCTTATAGGCAAACCTGATGGATGCAACACTACGCAGGACATGTCCAAACAACAAATATCCCCCAATGCCTGGATGAAATTGAAAGCATGGTCCTGCATCGCAAGTAAAAAACATGGCCGTGAAATCCATAACTGCAAATCAATTAAACTTTCTTGGGCTCAGGCTGAGGCGTCAGAAGGATTCTGTCTTGGGCAAGGAGGATTTATTCCTGGGACCAAGGGCTTGCATGTGTTAGTTTTTCAAGAGTCTCTTCTGGGTGAGTCATAGTACCCGATCCTGTAATAAAAAACTGAACAGCCAGTCAGTGTCAAATTAAAAAAAAACAGGTGATAGAATAGATGTTTGCGGATTCGAAAATTTTTGCGGTGGCCCTTATATCATCAGGCTAGGTATGTGCACCTGAAATCAATATAAGGTTTTTTGATGTTAGCCATGATGAAAGCATACAAGAAGGGATAGATATACCGTGGGGTTCCTTACAGCTTCTTGATTTGGCACTAATAATGTTATAACGCTAGCTACGTGTACCTGGAATTCGAATAAGTTTGGTGGGACCGTGCGAGCTATTTCGGCATGTCTGTCTTGCGGAGTGGGTACGGACTCTCAAAGTTTATTGCAGAGCGGGTGCTGGCATTCCAAATTAAAAAGGTGTGAGATTTAACTATGCATGTCGTTGCAGAGTTGACGCCAATTAAAACAAATTCAAGTTTACGCAGAAAATGTCTCGTGAAACTGGAACTGTGTTCCTTCGACTGGGGTGTTCCTGAGAAAGTTGGCTCATCTGTGATCAGCAGGTCAGCGCAATTGCACCATAATCACAGGTCCTGTGGACACTTTTTCACATCCGTCAAATCTTCCGAGCGCACAGGTTGACTACTTAGCCTCATGTCATCCTATTAGTGATCAGCTGCGTGTACAGGAGGAGCTGCCTCGAGCCACCTAGAATACATTACCTGGATTGCGTCCAAGCCACAAAACATGCAGCTCATTTTTGAACGTTCCATCTTTTCTCGACGAATAGCTTGAGGTACAGCCATATACCCTTTGTATGCTTCACATTAAAGTTAAAGGATGTCACAAAGAACGAGGCTTTCTCCCGACGGGAAACAACGCCTTCACTGTTCGCGCCCGTGCCTGACGGGGTCCCTCCCCTTCAGACGCTCCTGGGTCCGTCCCTGCCCCGTCAGTCCGCGGCTACGCACCGCACGGCTGGTTGTAGAAGCTGCCACAGGTGGCGACCAGGTCGCGCCAGTCGTAGGTCACGCTCCAGAGGGCCTGCTCCAGGTCGGCCCCGTCCCAGGGGAACTGGGCGGCCAGCAAAGAGGCCGGGTCGGAGAGGTGCTGCAGCCGTCTGAGGGAACACGGGCCCGTCGGGTCAGAGGGACGCGGTAGCCGTCTGAGGGAACAGGGGCCCGTCGGGTCAGAGGGACGCGGCAACCGTCTGCGGGAACAGAGGCCCGTCGGGTCAGAGGGACGCAGTAGCCGTCTGAGGGAACAGGGGCCCGTCGGGTCAGAGGGACGCGGTAGCCGTCTGCGGGAACAAGGACCCGTCGGGTCAGAGGGACGCGGCAACCGTCTGAGGGAACAGGGACACGTCGGGTCAGAGGGTCGCGGCAACCGTTTGAGGGAACAGAGACACGTCGGTTCAGAGGAACGCAGCAGCAGTCTGTGGGAACAGGGACCCGCCGGATCAAAGGGACGCGGCAGCCGTCTGCGGGAACAGGGACCGATAGGTTAACATATCGGCACTCAGCAACGGTCAGCCAGAGTATAGTCAGCTAAGCGGCTTAGAATAGTGATGAGCCAGGATATTAATGCCCTTTACACTCCAACAAGAGCGCAACGAAAATCTGCGTTTTCCCACACCAACCCTCACTCCTCTTCGCCGGGCCAGCTTGCACCGACCGGTAGCGGTAAAAAGCACGTGTCCTTTCGTGCGCGGGTTTGCCAGGACGTCCAGTCCAGGGAGCAGGGAGGTGACCCGGGGCTGGCAGTGGGGCAGTCAGCAGACCAGTCCAACCCCCCCCCCCCCCCACTCCACCCCCAACAAAAGGGAGAAACACACACACAGTTGCGAACGCACATAGTTGGGTCCAGTGGCAAGTGCACTCCTTACCAAAGTTTAGATGAAATTTTAGGTACGTGACTGAATCTTGAAGGGAGTGCTTCACATTTCGACAAGGCTTTGAGCTCAAATATCCATCTTGAAAGCCTTTCGGTGTAGTTCACAGCCCTGCTCGCTGTACGGCCCCCCCGCCCTAGTTTTTGAGCTATTCGTCCGCGAAAATGGAGAGAGTATTTCGGGGAGAGTGCTTCAAAGTCATCTTGGCGTTGATGACAGGCTCTGATGCAGCCATGTTCACAACTTGTGTCCAAATTCATGTCGCTGGCTCCGGGAGTTCTTCCAGCAACAAGCTCCACTTAGCCTGGTGGACTCTGGAAATCCAGCTCAAAACCCAGCACGATAATGACCAGTTAATTGCCCCTCGGCTTGTGTGACTATTCAACACTTACTAACACTGTAAATGAGTGGTAGTAGCTTATTGGGTGGTTCTGGCTGGCTGTCATCAGCTGACTTTGGCTATGACTACTTTACGCCTTTTCGTGTATGATTTGTCCTTGCCTATTGCAGAGCACAATTCCTGCCGGGTCTGTTCCACCTCTTCGCCTGCTTCTGTATGTTTGTTTCCTCTTCCTAGCTGGGAGTGCCCCGACTTGACTATGTTTTCTGGTGTTAACGCGCGCTGGGATAGAGGGGGGAGTACTCCTGTTAACCCTTCCTTGGGTAACGGTATTTCAAAAATGACGTCACAATAACATCATTTAAATTCTGGCATTTCATAAGCCATGCCTCGAGAAAGGCCGAAAAAAGCATTGGTTGAGCCGTTTATATCTGGTATTCATGAGCACGATTTCCAGATATAGCGGCCGTCAATTGCTCTTCAATCGATGTTGTGCGAGGTACGATGACGCCATCAAACAATGACGTATCGAAGAGCATATTTACTAAACGGAGAAATTGTGATGCTTGGAGCAGTTTTCTGCTTTAAACACATCAAATGTCCTATAAGTGAGTTTTTCCCCATATCTGAGGTTTGCCTCAGTATCTTCGAATGTGAACAACCCCTTTACAGTGAAAATAACCCGGCAGGCGCATAAAAATGGCAATGTCGACACCACAGCATGCTATTCTTCCATACACAGATGTCGCGAGCGTGCAGCTCACTAAGCAATAAAACGTTTTGTTCACTGAATAGTTTACTTTTGCCCCTCCAACCGCGAAAGCCTCACGCAAATCTGTCCTGTGTGGACAAAAAATAAACGTCTGATCAAGATTAAGGAACCATCATTACACGTTGCGTTGGTAAAATGAACCACGTGTGGCGTAATAACCGAGTGGTGAGCACCATCGACCTGCACTCGGGGAGTTCGGACCCCGGTTTCGTCACGGCCCCTGAGGGCTAATACGACCTCTGCAGTCGCTGGCGCCCCATAAAGCTGTGACCTCTGCAGTCGCTGGCGCCCCATAAAGCTAATATGACCTCTGCAGTCGCTGGCGCCCCATAAAGCTAATGACCTCTGCAGTCGCTGGCGCCCCATAAAGCTAATATGACCTCTGCAGTCACTGCGCCCCATAAAGCTAATATGACCTCTGCAGTCGCTGCGCCCCATAAAGCTAATATGACCTCTGCAGTCGCTGCGCCCCATAAAGCTAATATGACCTCTCCACTCGCTGGTGCCCCATTAAGCTAATATGATCTCTGCACTCCCTGGCGCCTCATAAAGCTAATGTGACCTCTACAGTCGCTGGCGCCCCATAAAGCTAATATGACCTTTCCACTCGCTGGCGCCCCATAAAGCTAATACGACCTCTACAGGCGCTGACGCCCCATAAACCGAGTCCGGATGAAGTGCAGCGCGGCCGTTTTTTTTACAAAAAAAGAAGACGAGCTATGCTGACCTTAGATGCCACACCCTGGCTGCTTTGATCGGATCAGCTCACGCAGATGAGGAATTGGGTGAGCAATAATCAATGCATCAAAGAGGAAGTCAGAATGTAACAAGCATTGATGCATCCTTAGCATTAATTAGGCATATTCAATTTTTCTGTTGAGACTCTCAAGGGCTAAAATCATTGGATATCATTGGGCTTGTATGTGACTTTTATTTGGCCATTTTGAACGAGCCAGAAGTCGTGCTGACTACCATGTGGACGTGTTGTGCCGCCGTTGTACAAACGTGCTGAAAACTGGGCAATAAGAAACGCAAAGTTTTAAACATAATTAAGTTAAGTTAAGTTAAGTAATTAAGTTATTTTCAAACAGTATTATTAAGTTAAGTTAACATGTCGCTGGGTTTAAAACGTCCAGCATGGGCGTAGATGTTCAGAGCAGAGTTTACAGTCAAGGATTACAAACGGAATGTCTGCTAACCGATAGTTTTCCTGCACGATATGCTGGCCCTCACCTGAAAACGCACCCATGGCGCTAATGTGATGAACAGCCATCATTATTGCTACGCTCGCCCGCGAAGCTTGCACACTGGCTTCGCCAGAGCCGTGCTTGTTTGCGGCGCCCTACCATGGGCCGTACGTCCTTGGGTTAGGTCCCTTCGCCCTCGTAAGACGGAGTGTGTTGCGCGCCTATACGATGCTGCTCCATCGCCCAGTTAGGTGTTGACTCCCCCACGCGCACGCTTAGTAAACTCGCCTCCTAGCCCTTGTCCCCTCAATCCCCTCCCCCCCCCCCCCGCCACCATCTAGCCCATGTCCCCTCGACTCCCCACCTAGCCCTTCTCCCCTGACCCCTAGCACTGGTCCCCTCGACTTCGCGTCCGTGCTACCTCCTCGATTATCCCCCTTTACCATCTGACCTGGGCCGATATGTCCCTAGGTCCCACTCTCGCCACGTAGACCGATAACTGCCGGTGATGCTCTGGGTCCCGACCCACCATGTAGTCCAGTAACTGCCGGTGATGTTCGGGTCCCACCCTAGCCATGGAGTCGGGTACCTGCCCGTGATGTTCTGGTAGACATCCGACTTGAAGATCTCCTCCTGGATTCTGCAGAGGGTGACGGCGAACGTCTGGCGCGCCTTCTCGTCCACCTCGAACGACTTGACCACATCAGCCCTTACCCACTTCGTCAGGCTTACGCTGCTCTGAGGAGGGAGAGCGTTATGATTGGAGCACCGCTGCTCTGAGGAGTGACGTTTGGTTAGAGCGACGCTGCTCTGAGGACGTTTGGTTAGAGCAACGCTGCTCTGAGGAGGAAGGACGTTTGGTTAGAGCAGCGCTGCTCTGAGGACGTTTGGTTGAAGCAACGCTGCTCCGAGGACGTTTGGTTAGAGCAACGCTGCTCTGTGGAGGGGAGGCATTTGTGAGAAGAATGCTTGTGTATGAGTGGATAATACATTTGTGCTGAATGATGCCGTTCTGAGCGCATAGGACTTTGGTTTTACTTAGCAGTTCAGGGTATGTAAAGCATTTAGTCAGATTAAGGTGATTGTGGGAAGAACGGACATGCAGTTGATGGCTGGCGAGGAATGCAAGCAAATGAAATACACTGGCTGCAATTGGCAGTTTGATGACAACGTAATAAGCTTGAGTATAGGAGCAGGGGGGCCAGGGGGCCATGCCCCCACTTTTTAAAGTTGAGGGGACAGCACTGTTAACTGCCTTGCCCGCTCCCCCCCCCCACACACACACTTTTCAGATTAAGGTTGGATTTAGTTTACTTTTTGACTACATGAAACATGCATGCCGATTGACCTAGTTCTCCAGCCATCTTTACAAGATGCGTCATCTTTTTTGCTTGGTCATTGGCCATCTCCTAATGTTACACCCACAGGACTAACGCCGCGTGGTCTATGGAGACTGCAACGCCGGGCGTCAAGGCTGTTGTTGCTATGACTTGCGAGTGCGCATGTTTAAAACCATCTTATATAGTTTTTCTTAAAATCAGTAATCTATTCTGACCGAACTTGAACATTTTAAGACGAACATGGATTAGCCATGTTAGTACAAATTTGGCACCCCATTTTATCTGCAATCTACGTTCAAGGAGTCCTCGATATCTTTAAAGAACGCAACCAAAAAACGTGGAACTAGAGTCTTTGTGACAGCTGTTGGACCCCCTGCGGCTATCAGGGATCTTTTGGGTCAATGAGAGCTCCTGGGCTGATCCAGGGCCAACTGCGCGGGTCAGAAGGCTTCTTATATCAGAGAGGGGAACAATCTGATACAATGTATCTTCCAATGGTCTCCCGGTCGACCAAAAGATCCCGCCTTGTGTCACCGGCATGACAGCCAGAAGACACTTCACGATGGGACGAAATGGCCCTCCAGCCGTTGACCGGAAACGGTAACGTGCCGCTCAAAAAGCCCCCTGCCCGGAGGGAAATAAGGGGTCTCATTATTGTTGAGTAGAGTGGCGGTATCATTATTGCTAAGTATAGTGGGTTGAAATGAGTGAGAAAAGTCCGTCCGTTTGTCCGTCCCGGTGGCTCAGTTGGTTAGAGCGCCTGCCTTCCGATGCACCCACCCGTGGCGGGGTGGGTTCGAGTCGCTTAAGGGCGCTCGCTATTTGCCCTTGACAGGTATGGCCTGCGGCCGGTGGCAGCGGTCGCGCTAAAGGTCAGTTGACGTCACAGGGCAGGACGGACCGTGCCGAGCATTGCGGCACGTTAAGCTTTCGCCACCAAATTCTGCCGTTGCCCGGAATTGCGCGATCGGATGGTAGGGGTCAGGGCTCACACAACAAGCACTGCTTAGCGTGAGCTCTGATCCCGGAAATCCATCCATTCAAAGGGTTCGGATCAAATCTTTAAAAAAAGCGAACAAAGCCTTCCGATGCTTCCCTGAGAACGTTGATTGTTCAGAATGGACTAGTGAAACAAATTACATCAAAAGGATTGAGCATACCCGCCCACAACCCCGAGAGCAAGGACAGCGATAGCCTGGGTCAGCTTCCTCAAAACCGAACGGCGCTGGCTACTGCAAGTGCCACCAGACGGCGGGCGCCGTGTTGACCTGCCTTCTGGGCAGAATAACACGGGGCCCGCCGGGCACAGCGCTTCTGGGCAGATTAATAGCTACAGAAACACGAAAAAAGAGATTATACCTTTACTCTTCCAATTCCACCCCCAGATTCCAGCCTCGTGGTGCTTTAAGGTCCAGTGAGTTCCTATCATCAGTCTCAAGATCGCAAGCGTGAAATATGTGCCAAAATTGCCTCTTCTGTGTAAGATTTGATATCCTGAATCGCTTGAAGGTGTATTTTTCAGGAGCGTCGTCCATCATCGTCCACCCGCTGGCCATTACTGCTGGGTCGAAGCAGCGAGGCCTACGGAGACCGCAACACCAGGTGTCGCGTTTTGTTTTGTTTCTAAGCTTTGCTAGTGCGCATGCTCAGAACTGCGTCACACAACTGGTTTTACTTATCGATTAAAGTTTTTAAAGGTAACTATTTCAGGAGCGTCATCATTTTTGCCCACCGGTGGACCGGGGCCAAAAGTCAGCTACTGGGCTCATGCTCCACGGACTATTGAGACTGCAACGCCTGGTGTCAAGGTTTTTGTTGCTGAGATTCGCGAGCGCACAAGCCGAAAACCACGTTACGCAAATTGCATCACTGATCGATTTTGACTGAATGTTGAACATTTCCAGACAAGCATGGCTTGGCCCTGTTAATACACACCGTTGAGCACTCAATCTACGATCAAATTGTTATTTTCAAATGTCGATCAAACATATCGATCTACAATCTACCTTCGCAATGTCCTTAATGTCTCTAGAACCCAGATAAAAATGTTGACAATGCTTTTGAATTACATGGGATTAGAAAGTCCCTTAAACCAATGTAATTTAAGGACACTGGTGATTTAATACATGCGGTTGTTCAATGCGTGATTTCTGCACTTTATTGACTTCAAAATGCAGAGTTGATCTCACGGTAGCTGCTGGTTTCTATTCCGGTTACGAGCTAAAAATGACGACAAATCGAGAAAACCATGTCCCATGTTAAGAAGTAGGCTATATGCGGGGATTTTTGGGGGGTCACCATAAGAGGGGCTTATGTCAACCCTGTGCTCTCCGTTGGCAAGACTCTGGCCACACTCCTGCTTGCACATAAAAGCGGATCAACTTGGCTACCTTGAATGATGGACAATTAAATGTTCAATAAGCGAATTCATGCCTGGGGCAGGCAGATTCCCGGATACTTTTTCTGCGGTAGTGTGGTGAAAGGGAAGATGATTAGCGAAAACAGGCTGTTGCAGATGTCCAACACATGTTTTCGACACCAATCAGTAGCAGTGATGATTCAGAAATATACAACAAAGCGGCCATACGATCAGTTCACAGTCAGTCATGCAGAAGACATGCGGGCCGGGACAGTGGCCGCCGACGGCGAGCGGGAGCAGGGCCTAGATAAGGAATACACGACAAAAGGGCCTTCATTCTGCGGGTTGGTTTTTAAGGAGAATCTCCCGTTTAATGGCTTGTGCCGCACTATTTTTGGTGGTTTCTAGCTTCCAAATTTGCTTCCGCCTAAAATGTTGCGACAAGTCTTATCTCTTGGAAAGCAGCCGGCGAAACGAAGGTGCATGACGAATCTGTCGCACTATGAGCCATCGATTTACTTTCAAAATTTTTACCAGCCTGTGTCTAGGCCGTATATTGGCCCTCTTGTATCCTTTTGTATTTTGTACCCTGTGGAGGCAGATGCCTCCTCAATGACCCAAAGTGCGTACCCGCTCGTGGAATTTCGCCCCCACAGGAAAGACATTGTTGAAATGTTAAATCGGACGAGTAGTCTTGGTAAGCCGGATAGCCTTATTTGCCGAATAACGTAAATGAGGCGAATAGGCAAGATTGGGCACCAGTGAGAAACAGCTCTACATGCATATCCAGCATAGCAGCCATGCCATTAAAATAAAGAGCGTTACCTACCCTTCCTCCTTCTCCCTCCCCCCCCCCCCCGGTCATAGGGCTTGCTTTCTTGAAGAAGCTCATGAAGTACTCCTTGAGCATGGCTTCCTCACTTTTTGAAACGTCCTTTCGCCTATGAGCAAACGGGTTTGTATCAAACGCTTCATCTGAATGACGTTGCCCGTACTGCAGGCCACGCACCTTGCCCACTGTGGCGGATACATACAGGCTGCGTCGTCAGGCAACGTGGTGGAACCACCGAACTCCTCGGGACGCGGCCGTAAGCGGTCAGCACTCACCAGGACGAGAAAGGCGGTGAGACAGGCGGCGAAGATGATCAGGCGCAGCCCCCTGGAGAACGACAGCTGGCTGAGCAGCGACCGCCAGCTGCCGCACCGCATCGTGCTGACCTGGGCTGACCTCAGCTGACCTTGGCCGGCATCAGATGACTTTGGCTGGTCTCAGATGACCTCTAACGACAGGCTGACCTTAGCTGACCTCGGATGACATTCAGCGTGGTTCAGTTGACTTCGGCTGACCGGCCGACCCTGACGGACCTCAGATGAACTCAGCTGATCTCAGATGACCTGGGCTGACCTTGGTTGACCTGGGTCAGCTGTCGAGGAGCCTCCGCGCGCTCTCCACCCCTCGGCGCGGCGCGGCGGTGGCTGAGGTCGGCCCGAGGAAACGCTGCTAGCACCTGGAAGTGGGCGCGACCGTTCTCACGGACGCTTTTGTTCGCTTTGTTGGCTGGGGGCGTGACAGGTGGACATTAATGACCGCACTCAGCGACGCCCTTCCTCACGTCCCCTGGGGCACGGGCATGGGCAGGTTGGTGAGCTTGATGAGGTGTTGAGCCCGGTTCACACCAACTCCGTAACGGCTCCACATCGACTCCGGGAAGGCGCCCGTTCGCAGCGGTGGGAGGAGCCTAAAAATTGCGCATGCGCATACGCATTAATAACCCCCACACCTCCGAAGTACTGCGGGCAGGAGGCCTGCCAGTGGTTTGAGGCCGCCGCGGCTCCTTAGCGCGAGGGGCGGATCCCAGTCGGCGGCCGCTGCTGGCGACAGATTGATTACTGCACGCGTGTCACCTTTGCGACCTGCTGTAAACAGTAATGCTCTGTTTAAGTTGCTTATAGGTACGTCAGTGGCCCGAGTTACAAGCTAATAGTCCTTGATATAGGTGCGGTAAGCGTTACAGATATGGCAAAATTGCAGGAAATGTTACAGGTATTGTTCGGGGAGAAGCATACTTGGGGAGAAAATCAAGCGAAGATGAGTCTGACGAGGACAACTCATTCATGGCGCAAGTCCTGTTGACATGTACGAAACATATACACTGTTAAACAAGCATGTATTTGCATTGCCAATATAAAGAACTTATAAATGTCCCGTATTTAATTGTAAGTGGACAGCTTGCATGAGCATAATAGCGAGTAATAGACACATTGCGCCATCAATTGGATGTGACAACAATGGCGTTAAATTTTGGCAAGTGACCACAGCAATTTTATAAGGTAATTAAGACAACACAAATGCTGCAGCTTCTTGATCACGTAAAGAGTTTGCTTCAGTCTGAAGTCATAATTCCTCTATTTTGTTATGCTTTTTCAGAATGCGTCAACAAACTATCTGCTATTTTTTATTTATTTGCAAGATGTTCACAAGCGGAAAGAAGCTGGCATAGTGCTGTGCATAACTTGACCAAGTTCTTCCCTTATTGATCTTCATAACGTTTGTGAGTCCTCTCGTTGGAAAGCAAGGCGTGCTCAGGTTTTGTCCGACGCGCGCCACTTACGTCGAAGTTGTCTTGTGGTAGCTCCCGAGCAGCTGCCAGGACCACAGAAGGTCCGATGCCATGCCCTCAGACCTACCCCCCCCCCCCCCCCCCACTCAAGCCAGCCCCCTCTAAAACCTAGCCCCCCCCCCCCTCCCACACTCAGACCTTGCCTCTCGTGACTGGCCTTTTTGTCTAGGGAGCCGCTGCGGCCGCAGATAACTTGAACAGGCTTCGGAAATAAGCCGGGGAATTGATGTCGGACTGCGCACCGTAGGCCGCAGATGCGCCGTGGATCTACTCAAGGTCAAACGCACATGTGGGAATGAGCTGAGCCGTTGCCATTTCTACCAAGATTGCAATGTCCGATCTTAGCCAGATTCGTAGTCTTCTATAAGGAAATTATGCAAACTTTCCCATGTTGCCATACGGCCCATGCCATTCCACATGGAATGTGCGGTCGTTGTGATATGATAGACTCTCCCGCCACCCAACGCCGTAACACTAGTTCCCACACCCATGTTCTTTTCGCCCGGTTCTCCTCCACTTCCAAATAGGCCGGGAGAAGCCAATCTTCCATGATTCACACAACAAAGCACACAGATTTC
This sequence comes from Pollicipes pollicipes, assembly GCF_011947565.3. Lineage (NCBI taxonomy): Eukaryota > Metazoa > Arthropoda > Thecostraca > Pollicipedomorpha > Pollicipedidae > Pollicipes > Pollicipes pollicipes. The sequence goes on from NW_023595962.1 coordinate 22,200,055, forward strand.
GTTTCCTTCGCGCGCCCAAAGTCACCACAATCCTATCCGTACTACGGCAATGTTTGGGAATTCTAAAATTGCTCGGTAACCTTCGGGAGTCATTACGGGGGAGGCCAGATCGTCTGGAGGATACCATATTTTCAGTTTTCTTAGAGATTTTTGCGTGGGGACCTTGGTCTACAGACTTTCCCGTCGCGTTGGCCATGCCCGTTATGGAGTGAAAAACACCAAATTTATCCCATGGCTCATTGAGCAGACTTGTAGGGGAGCACTGTTGAACTAGTTAAGCGATTAAAACGTAAGAATTATTCCTCAGAGAAAAACCAGGAGAATGGAGGTAAAGTTGGGTTTATTTTCCGGCAATATGCCTTTGTCGAAACAATGTCAGAAATGAATTTCTGCCATTGACTGCTGCTTTATTTTTATGCATTTAGCAGGTGTATTTCTGCTATTCACCTCTGCTATTGTTTCGATAAAGGCATGTCACCGAAATATCAACCCAACCATACATAATTTCTTCTGGTTTTTCTCCCAGGAATAAGGCTAATACTATTGTCTTATCTACGTGAATAATGATTCTCGCTAATGCACTGAATAACTTACGTAAAACTTAAGACTGTAGAAAACAAGGATTTTGCTGAATATACACTATTTCATAGTTTGAAAAATCTTAAAATGTTTGACGAGTTAAAATCCGTGCTAGTGATGTTTTCGTGTGTAGGTGCCTCTGACAAAGGCCTCCTACGGGTCCACACACTTGGCAATAGCAGTTGGAAGTTCTTCCGATGAAAATAATCGTCATTTCACATCTCAGAGGTACTGGTTAGACGATATCATCAAGCCAGCATTGGTTATATAGAGAAGGAGACGAGAATGAGACAAACTTGCAAGCATGAGCATCACGTTGTATCGTTTCATTTGTTTTCACATGGGTATTAAAATGCAAGCTTTATTTCTCAAAAATCGTGAAGAAAGTGAGCTGAAGTGCGAATTTCCTGCTGTTGTAAGTCTCTGTGGGCTCGGTTCTGACAAACTGGCTGTTTAGTCGCATATTTTTTTTTTCGCATTTTCAAGGCGATAGTGAGGGCACAGTTTTATCAAAATGCTGCTCTCCTCTATGGTCAGGTTTGAGCCGTGAGCCGGTTCAGGGACGGGTTTAACAGCCATTGATGATGGTGTGGCTGAAGGTGCGGCTGATACTGATGATGATGGTGCGACTGAATGTGCGGTCGATAGTGCGGCTGATACTGCGGCGGATAGTGCGGCTGATGCTGATGACGATAGTGCGGCTGATGCTGATGACGATAGCGCGACTGATGCTGTGGCTGATGATGCAGCTGATGCTGATGATGATGGTGCGGCTGACAGTGCGGCTGATGGTGAGGCTGAGGCTGATGATGATAACGCGGCTGATGCTGCGACTAATGGTGCGGCTGATGCTGATGATGATGATGGTGCGGCTGACAGTGCGGCTGATGGTGAGGCTGAGGCTGATGATGATAACGCGGCTGATGCTGCGACTGATGGTGCGGCTGATGCTGATGACGCTAGCGCGGCCGATGCTGCGGCTGATGGTGCGGCTGATGCTAGTGATGATAGAGCGGCTGATGCTGCGGTTGATGGTGCGGCTGATGCTGATGATGATGCTCTGACTGATGCTACGGTTGATTGTGCGGCTGTGTTCAGTGATCGATCTATGAGCTTGTGGCGGCATTCTAGCCAATGAGTTGCGTGTTTTGCTCGATTTCTTGCTAAACTGTCATGAGCACGTCACGCTGTCTTGAACATAGACCTTACTGCTACATTAAGGCGTCACGATTAGCCACCAAAACAAATGCTATGGCATTCAGTTCAAAATGCACTTCTCCCGAAGTTTCGACACCGCCCACAAAGGGCAGGCAGTCCGCTCAAAAGGCGTGCTAACAAGGTGGATTGCCTTACGCCGCCGTGAATACGGTGCTTAGCTGTTGTCAGCGAGGACAAAAGACCGTCACTGAAAGCGACTGTTGTTTGCTCTGTAGCACGAAAGAAGCCGCCCTGTGTGGCCCAGTCTGAGCGAATGCAGCGCTTGTGTTTCGCATGTTAGTTTTGGGCAGAATGTGCCGAAGCGAATGCGTTGTGTCCCTCTATTGACTTCGTATGGTATTTAAAGACAAATGCGAGCCCCACGTACGGTGACGTCACCGCACAGCGGGACACCATCTTGTGTGGGGACGTGGGAATGGTTTCCATCACACTTGGCAGCACTTCGCAGCACTCGACATTGGCTTTCTTGGATTCCTGGCTAGAATATCACTCTGAGATCACTTTAAGTTTAACACGCGTCCGGGTGGCCGATTGGATACTCTTCGCTCGGGTGGGGATCAATTTCACCCCACTGAGATCTCTGTGTGAGATCGAGTTAGCTATAACTTAAATTCAACTTTTTAACCCGCTCTAATGATTACTGCGCATCGCGGGTTCAATCATGTTTGAGACGGTCGGATTCCCAATTCTAACGAGGAGCAAGTTGGCCTCAGGGATTTCTACAACTCTGCTCCAAGCATTCGGAAATAACGTTGTTAAATTTGGCGATCGTTCCAACTGAAAAAGACAAACCTTCAAGGCAAAAAGAAAGCACTAGCATCAAATGTGCTTAGGCGTACATACACATGGAACGGGCTGAGGTAAGGCCGGGAGTGCTACTTGATCTAACCTACCTCATAGTCTGATTTCTGCCTGCATTTTGCCGCTTGAATTCGCGTCCTTGGCATTGATTTTTAAAAAAAGAAGTTTAATATCTTGCACACTCAACATTGTTTTCCGGAAGAGAAAGGACTTGTGAACCACTTTCCGTGAAAAACTTGTCCTGGGGTTTAATTACCAGAAAAACATCATATTAAATCTGAGGAAGGAATCACTGATCAGTGCTACTGCTGCCAATCGTGTAGCATAACCAACGTAGCTACAGTTATGCGTCAAACACAATCAGGGAGCTAGGATCGCTTTTGAACTAGGGTGAGAGTGAAAAATTCCATCGCAAAGAGGCCATGTGGGAGTGAAAAAATCAATTAAAAAAGATGGAACTTATGAGCTCGTGACTGGTGCTTCAGCTAACAAAGACATCTATTTCAAGTTGGCATGGACGTAATATCAGGAACCTGACAAAACCATTCCATTTGTTGACATCTTAGGTCATTAAAGTGAAACAGAATAAATTAACACGCGCTCGGGTGGGGGGGTGGAGGGCAAACTGACTCCCCCCCCCCCGAATGGTTTTCCCGAATGGTTTCTGAACGGCGCGGCGTAGCCGCGCCAAATTTGGCATAGCTGTAGAAAATTGCATAGCGTTTGACATGCAAATTTTAGATGTACCTCGTACGGTCGCTGACCTATGGCAGGTCAGAGTCGGCCCATGGTTTCAGCGAGGGCAATTTTTAGGGAATCGTTCAACATGATACAACAACGGAGTGTTCGACGAAGACGTACATCTCTGAGAAGCTTTCTTAGGCACCACAAATATTGAATGAGCCAATTGCGTCCATCCAAGATCAGGTATGATGGTCAGACTAAGGTGAAAACCAACCTGTTTTATCACTCTGGGACTTGCTATATGGGATAGTTTCTGGAGCTCATTTCGAATTTATTGACAGCAGGAGCCGCATTATGCATCTTCAATTGATGACCCGAATTGAACGTTTTGTTTTAGGAACATACTGCCTAGTATAATCTTTGTCGCTTATTCAAATGCAAAACACAGATCAGTCTTGTATCATTTTAGTCACCATGACCTTCAAAGGGTCAAACAAGGTCAATGACCTCAAATGGGCTCGTGAACTTTTGCTTAGAGACTGTTGCCTAGGTTCTGGGGGCGCTTTGGAGACCAACCTGGAATTTTGCCTTGTTTGACCCTATTCGACCTGAAGGTCATGACCTAGGAAGCTAAAACCATAACCGAAGTGAGTCCACGCATAGGTTGAGACACCCTGTAAATTTGGTATCTCTAGCTTTCTTAGTTCCCGAGATCTCAGAGGGGTGGGGGGGTCAAATTGACCCCCCGCACCTGAGCGAAGGGTATCTAGCCGGCCAACCGGGAGCGTGTTAAAACATAGTAATTTCATGACAGTATTATGAGCATAACAACTTATTAACACCAATAATTTGATGCTGCACTTTTCAATTCCCTTCCACAGCACTTTTAAAACAAAACAAAGCAAAGGAATTCAATAACAAAATAACGACAGAAAATTCAACAAGCATAAAACACTCAAACAAAAAAACTTTGGACTCCAACACATCAGCCCATCATCAAGTCAAACACAATACGCATACTTCTGGCTTCTGTTGTGATGGGGTCAGGGAAAACGAACATTTTGTCACTGTTTCTTACAAACTACCAATGCTTATTTCCATGAAAGTAGTCTATGCCGAACCTAAGGAGGCCTTCTATCATCTCACCCTATATAACCTGTTTGTATCACGGCAGCAGTTGTGAGTTACTGATCCTTGCACAATTTCTATTGCCACTTGCCACGTACTTGACCTACTTAACCTAACTTAGAGTAGCCCATATGATGAACATCATCTCAACTCACCCATCTGTTGACAGCGGCACTTGTGATAAAAAACATGATATTTAAAACTAGTTTTTGGCTGGTTCCAACTTACATCTTTATTCACTTCATTTTTGTATGCTTGTTGACATCAGACAAAGCTGACAACACACCAATCAAAACACTTTAAATCACTTTGAACGACTTAATTTGATTGCCATGGTTAGTCTATGTCAATGACAATAATGGGTATGCCCCACAAAACAATCTCTCTTCTCCAAAAAAAAAACACAACTTTTAGATGACCGTGCCAGTATTGCTGCTTGTCTTTTCAACTGCAGCAAATGCATCCATTTGCCTGGTTTATTCATATTGATTGACAAAGTCTGAGATGTTGGCTTCACATTTGAAATGGCTGGTCTGACTATTTGTTACATACCAATATTTAACTCATATTATAATTGTTATGCAGCTTAGAGCATCCCTGTGCTAAAAAAAATATAGTGCATATGTACAGTACAGTCATTTGCCGGTCAGCAAACTATTACAACTATAGAAAACGTGTGGTTAAAGCAGCCACAAGCGACCACTTTAAGAAGTTTGGGAAAAATAACCAAGAATATGGAACAAAATAAGCCCATTGCATGCCCTGTGTCATCACAATTTGTCTTATGGCAAAACTCGATGCATTAAAACAAAAAATGGTTCACTCTGGTTAGCAATCATGTGTTGAAAGCAGGCAAGGTAAGCAATTAGTTGATCCACAGGAGGCTTACTGGCTTCTTCCTGCTCCCCCAAGAACAAAAATTAAGCACCTTTTACATGGTCTGCTGGCAGACAGTCATCCAACTCACTCCTCAAATATAAATATAAATCATGCCCACCAACCTTCGAGGTTAAAATGCGAAACAAGTAAGAGGTGTGCATGATAAGCATCTCCAGAGGGCAGAATTTCGCCCTCAAACACTTCTGTAGACACAACAAACACAACATGCACATAAAACACTGCGTCAGGTCGGTCCCAAGGCTCTGTATGCCAGCATTTATTATAATGGTAATGCTTTGCCAGGTAGCCGGGTGAGTGAGATGCTCGAAAGGCTTGGATTTATCATTACTGAACACCGCCATGAACCAAGAAAACGGTTAACCGAGGGCGCAAAAGACAATCAAGAACGCAAAAATGGCGGTAAAAAAGTTCCGTGCTTCAAATTGTCTCCTTCATTCCCTGTGAATTGTTTACGCTTGGGTGCATATGGGTGCAACATGTTTGGGCGGCTGGCGAATTAATCCAATTGATGTATAAAATGCGCACAAGTTTCCAAATGGAGCGTCTTGCAGAGAAATTGGTCAAATTTTTTAGCAGCAGATGGTACCTCTAAAGACCATCGAAAAGGAAGGAAGAATAAAGTGGCATGACACTAGTATGATACCAAGAAAAACAGAAGTAGCTAAATAAATATAAAGACTGATACTTTTCTCGCAAAATTTTGTACTCTGATTTGACTTAAAATCCGTAAATATAAGTGCTCAAATGGATATGCTCTTCTCGTAACTTTAATTTATCAGACATTTCTTAAACTTTTCACTGATGCATTTCGGGAGTAATGCAATTTAGTGGTTAAGTTTCTTCGGGAAAAAATAAATACGTGGAGTAAAATTCTCTACCAGGTATTGCTGGTGTTTGCACCAGGCCCTGCTTTCGTGGTGTGGTGGTGAGACCAAAAAATAGGGGATGGGTGAAAACCTTGTATTTGGCGCACAGCTGCAGATTGTGATGCATTTTGTAAACAAACCAAATTTAATGCGTGCAAGCGGCTGGGGTCCCTGGGGTTCTTGGGCTTGGAGGTACCTGGCGCCCTTGCTCTATGCATACATAGACATGACTCAGATGTAGGTGAGGCAGGACATAGCCATTGGTGTCCAGGTTCTGCGCGGCCTCGTTTGTGCTTGGTGGTTTCAAGTGAGCTCGGTTTGAATGGCATCTGAAAACCTCGGAAAGGGAAATAGGGGTTTGGCATGTGCGATTAAGCAAGGTCAGACAGGAGTGAAAAATTCACATAAAATATGGGGAAAAGGAGTGAAAAATTCCTCCTCGTAGTGTGTGCTTTACACCCAAAGTCCGCAATTCCAGAACACTGAACACAATTGCCACTGCTTGGAAAAATATTGACTTGTACCTGGGCCATTCTGTACTTTTAAAAGCTGCCACATATTGCGGTCAGTTGCTGTTTATTCCAATCCAGGCGTTACCATTTGAAAACTCGTCAACCATTTGCAGACTACCTTAAGATATGAAGGAGTTAGCATGACAAAAATACAGGACACTTACAAGACGCTATTTGGTACAAAATTAACATCACACTAATTGATGTGTTTAGGTACATTTTAGTTAATACAACAAAAGTTCGAAATAATGGTTCTATATATTTTTGTCCCAGTATTCCTTATTTCCTCAGTCTCACTCAAACCTCACAGGAGGAGGACTCAGAGGGGTCAAGGCAGTTTTCAGGGGCTCAAGTCCGCACTGGGGGGCTCGATCCCCGCCCCCCCCCCCATAGTATACTACGTGACGCTCTTGAGTCAGGCTTCGGCTAGTGAAATGCGCCATACCAGCGAATTCTGCCCTGGCTATGCTTCAGCTGCCCGCCTACCATTTTACAATTGCACTGCAACATTCAACAATGCAAGAGGAAAGCAGTTCGCATAGTTAAGACAGCGGTCTTAGCCTTATTGCTTTGGAAAAAAACCGCAGAATGGAGATGTAGTAAGGTTGATATATCGGCAATATGCCTTTATTAAAACAATGGCGGAGGTGAATTCCCAATCGTCTGCCGATAATCCTCCTCGATTTCTCATTTTTTTTGTAAACAGCAAGCCACAGTTCCTACAGGGCACCAATATTCAGGAGATAATACAAGAGCGATTGCCAGCCATTTCCAAGATACAGCGTCTATGTAAGAATTTGAATGTGTGCACACGCGGGCGCATGCAAACTAATTTAAGCAAATGGTCATCATGCATCACGCGTCATTTAAACATGCAGCCGAGTAAAAGTAAGCAGGCATAACACATCGCGCATTAACACGCGCCCGGGTGGCCGACTGGATGCCTTTCGCTCGGGGCGGGAAGGTCATTTTGACCCCCTCTGAGATCTCGGGAACTAAGAGAGCTAGAGGCACCAAATTTACGGGATGTGCTGACCTGTACGTGAACTCACTTAGGTCAAAGTTTCAGGTTCCTAGATCATCGCCTTCGATTCAAATGAGGTCCCCAGGCTGGTCTCCAACCTAGATAACCTAGAACCTAGATAGAACGTAGATAACGGTTCCAAGCAGAAGGGCACATGCACATTTAAAGTCAGCGACCTTGCCTCACCTTCGAAAGGAAATGGTGAACAAAATCATACAAGCTGCTTTGAGTTTTGCATTTAAATAAGCGACACAGATTACGCTAGGCAGTATGTTCCGGGAAACAAAATGTTGATCTGGGTCATTTTAGGTCAATGACCTATTCTTTTCTCCATGAAGTCCATGGAAGGTGTATAATGCGGCTGCTCTTATCAATAAATTTGAAATGAGCACCAGAAGCTACCCCCATACAGCAGGCTCTAGAATATTAAAACAGATTGGTTTTGACCTTGGTCTGACCCTTATACCTGACCTTAGGTCAGTGTAGCTTGCCTATTCAACTGTTGTGTTGCCTAAGAAAGCATCTCAGAGATGTATGGCTTTGTCTAACACCCCGCTGTTGCGTCAGATTGAACGATTCCCCAGAAATTGACTTCGCGGAAACCATGGCCTGACTTTGACCTGCCATGGGTCAGCGACCTTACAAGGCACACTTAAATTTGTGATGCCTAACAATTTCCTATTCAATAGTCTACAGCCATGCAAAATTTAGCGCGGCTACGCCCCGCCTTTCGGAAACCGTTCCGGAAAAACCTTCGGGGGGTCCATTTACCCCCCCCCCCCACCCCCACCCGAGCGCGGGTTCAATTATGCATGCAAACGCTTTTCAATTGAATAGGCATCGCACATCACGCGTCAGGCATCACTTGCACATTTAAACAATTTATGGTTGCACACATGACATATAGAGGCACATATCACGTTCGCATAAGCGGCCATGATGAGCGCCACATGTTATGATTTGGTCGCCAACTTTTCATAAGAATAGATTCACTCATTTTCCTGTCTGGGTGGTTCTGTGCTCTGTAGATGACTTTGAGCTCTAAAAGGGGCATATGGTCTACACTTCCCTCAATTTTGGTCTGAGCGTGTTTTGCCCAAAAAATGCGCACCGTTTTGTTTTTAAGTTTCACCCTGTTTTGTTTCCAGCGTCCCGCAGGTGTTCATTATATCTCAAACGAATGGGGCACATGGACTCCCTGCCATAGACGATGTCCCTCCCATGTATTCCACACGGTATACACTTGATTTCGCAAACTACATGTGTTACCTGCAAACCTTTTGTAACCCAGAACTGCATAAAAGACATCTGACACCCACCCAGACAGGAAAATCAGCGAATCTATTCTTTGAAAAAGTCGGTGACCAAATCTCAACATACAGGGCTCATTATGGCCAATTATGCGAACGTGATATGCACCTCTATGTGTGGTGTGTGCTAGCTTGAAATCGCTTATATGCGTAAGTGATGCCTGACGCCTGATGTGCGGTGACTGTTCAATCAAAATCGTTTGCACGTATATAATGTGTGTATGTATATGTGTGTATATAAATGCGCGCTGCTTGATGCCTGCTTACGTCAACTCGCTTGCATGTTTGAATGAAGCGTTATGGGTGATGCCTATTTGCTTGAATTCGTTTGCACGTGCACGTATGTCCGCGCATTCTAATTCTTAGATAAGCACTGTTTTTTGGTAATGGCTGGCAATCGCTCTTTGTTTAATCCTCTGAATACTGGTGTACTGCAAAAACTGTGGCTTTCTGTTTAAAAAAAAACCTGAAAAATCGAGGAGGACCAGGGCAGGCAATTTTGAATCCACTTCTGCTATTGTTTCGATGAAGGCATGTTGCCGAAACATCAACCTAACTATATCTCCATTCTCCTGGTTTTTCCGAGGAATAAGGCTAATGCTACTGTCCTACCTATGTGAATAACGTTCCTCGCTATTGCACTGAGCAACTTAGGAAAGCAGTTCGATTAGACGCAACGGCCTCCTCTATTGTGGTGTCGCTGAACGCGACGCGGGCGCCACCTGCCGAACATAGAGGGCGCTGGTGGGGCTGCTATGCCGGCAGAAGGCTGCTTGCCAAGCTAATTCGATAGCCACATCCAAGCAGCTTTACCCTCAGCTGCTGAGGTTTTATGGCGTCGTCTGCCTCTCAGCCCGGCAGGAAGAGCGGGCACCGCCAGGAATCGACCCCCGTACCCGTGGCTTCCCAGGTTTCCCGTGGTTTCCCAGACGCGCAGGGGTTAACGCCAACTCATTAACATGCGCCCAGGTAGCAGGATGGATACCCTTCGCTCGGGTGGAGGTCAATGTGACTGCACTGAAACCTCAGAAAGTAAGTGAGGTAGAAACGCAAAATTTTCTGGGTGTATTGACCTGTACGTGAACTCATTTAGGTGAAAGTTTCGGGCTCCTAGGTCATGACCTTCGTGCCAAATAGGGTCGAACAGAGTTAAATTTCATGTTGGTCTCCAAAGGGCCGTAGAAGCTAGAGAACTGTTCTAAACAAAGGTACATGCTCATTTAGGTCGGTGGCCTTGTTTGACGTTTGCAAAGTCACGGTGACCAAAATCATACAAGACTGCAATGAGTTTTGCATTTGAATAAGCGATTAAGATTGCGCCAAACAGTATGTTCCTAAAACAAAATGTTGATCTGGGTTGTTTTAGGTCACTCATCTATTCTGACCTTTGAGAAGTCCATGCAAGATGTACCATGCGTTTCCTGTGCTCAATAAAGTCGAAATGCGCACAAAAACTACCCCATACAGCAAGCCCTAAAGAAATGAAGCAGATTGATTTTGACCTTGTTCTGACCTTCATACCTGACCCTAAGCCAACGCAATTTGTTCAGTCAATTGTTGTGTTGCCTACGAAAGTATCTAAAAGATGCATGGTTTCTTCTAACACCCCGTTGTTGGATCAAATTGAGCGATTCCCTATAAATTGCCTTTGCTGAAACCAATGCCCGACTTTGACCTGCCGTAGGTCAGCAACCTTACAAAGTATATCTGAATTGTTGATGCCAGACAATCCGCTGCTACTCAGTTGGCTACAGCCCGTTCGGAAACCATTCCTGAAAAGAACCTTTTGGGGGGTCAATTTTATCCCCGCCCAAGCATGTGTTAACCACTACACTATCGACCCCCTATGGTAAGGCGATGCAGTTCCCACAGCAGAACGCGCGAGTCCGTCGCGAAGTTCAACGGGCGACACTGCGCCAAACGCGAGCCATTATCATGTACACTGTTTACATGTTCAGCTGTGGTTCAAATTAAGCTGCGACCGACCCTCGGTCCGACCGATCAGGCCATGTGCACAGCCGCGCGCAGTTCAGCAAGTTCGAATCATGCGGCTGCTTAAGCCCTTTCCCATCAGAGAATCATCCGTCCAGGAACGCATTTGCCGCCCCAGCAGCTGCGGCGTGTAAATATGCCGGCCTGTCGTCACCTGTTCGAAAGTTGCGTGTTTCTGCTTCCTTACATCATCGTCCGCGTCATCGTGCTGCATCTACCGTTCCTGGTCCATGTCTGTTGTCCTCAGCTAGCCTGTCCCGCCTCCTCCCCTGCCGGTGTGGCTTTCCACGTTCGCCCCCCTCCCGCCCCCTCTCTCGTTTTCTCTCACCCCCCCCCCCCCCCCCGGTCCACATTCAGAATATTGATTCCGGTCCAAAGTCGATCCAATATTGACCATACATGTAAAAAAGGCAACAGCCGTCAAAACAGAAATTGTTTGTCGGTAGCGACAGTGCTGAAGACGACCTCCTTCCGACACAAGCCCCTGCACCCCCACCACCCCCCTCCGTCTTATAACCACACCCTTCTTATATATCCCAGCCCAGGTCAGCGTGCGTTCTTCCAGGCTTAGGTTACAAGGTTACACAGCATGATCTACAGGACACATCTGGCTGCAGTCGAGGACGAGCTGTGCCAAAACGGCTTACCATTTTTGGTCGAACCAAAATCAGAACAGCGCGCGAGACCGTCCCATGTAAATTTAGAATAAGTGACGTCATTAGCAATGACTTTGTAAGTCACGCACTGGATTATCGCCAGATTCGCCACACATTTTACTGCCGCGCCGTTGTTATCGTAAGTAAATAGTAAGCTGTTACATTTCTGGAGTCTGGCTTCTCGTTTGTATGGCTTTCTGGCTCGTCCGATTCACATGATTCGCGGAAGTTAGTGGTACGAAAATACGTTGGCAATACCGAGGAGGCACGAAACCTGCGCCTTGAAACATACGCATTAACCTCACATGACCTCTGCTGCTTACCTGGTGTGATCTCGTGTAGCATTACTGACCTGGTGTGACCTTGTGTAGTGTTACCAACCTGGTGTGGCCTCGTATAGTATAACTGACCAAGTGTGACCTCATGTAGTGTTACTGACCTGGTGTGACCTGTTATAGCATTACTGACCCGATGAAATCTCGTATAACGTCACTGACATGGTCACCTCGCGCAATATTTCTGACCTGGTGTAACCTGTTATAGTGTTACTGGCCTGTTGTGACCTGTTATAACATTGCTGACCTGGTGTGACCTCGTGTAGTATTGATGAGGGGCCGGTGTGCTCTCGTACAGTATTACTGACCTGATGTGACCTCGTACAGTATTATTGATCTGATGCGACCTCGTATAGTGTTACTGACCTGGTGTGACCTCATATAATATTACTGACCCTGACTGGTGAGGAGTTAAAATAGTCGTGGGATCCCGACGAAGCAATCCAAAATAAAAGAATTATATGCATTGCTACCCGCACATGTATAACCAGCTTGGAACTTTCACTGATGGCGTTATCACTCAGTGAGCTGACAAAACATGCAGCTGTGTTGGAAACATGTCAGCTGGATTGCCGACAGGCATAGCCGCTTTCATGACCCAATTAGGCACGTTTGAAAGGAATTCCACGGGCTCTAAAGGGCTTTAAAGGAAGGCCCCAAAGGAGGACGCTTCAGGTTAGCCTAAGCGTGAGATGCCGTCATCGCGTGTGTGCTGACACGACACGACAATGCTACGCGTAACAGCCTTTTTTAAAAAAAAAAACTTAAGTCACAGCGAATCATGGCCAAGACTTAATGCATTCAAACTCTTGGAATGAACCAGCTATGTCCTGAAAGGTGGGGTCATTATGGTGATTTCTCTGTGGCGCAAATGCAGCCTCGCATCTCAGAATCCCGAATAACGGATAGACATTCGCGCCGTTCTCCGTTGAGTGAGTGGTGATGCTTGTCACAGGCAAATACACTATAGTTAGACACATTCCCTGCATTTTGAAAACAAAGGTGGTCTAAGCTGCGTGATGTAACTGATGTACGTGTTTGCTGTATGGCGCCGCTCTGGACACAGCATCGTTCTGCACAGGCAAGTTATGACGCGCATCTGTCGTTAACCATTCGGTGTTGTCATATGGTGATATTAGGCAGGTATTCAGGTTGGCACGGAATTCCTCAGTTTCGCGGGTAATTGTAAATACTTAAACGTCCTTTTCCAAATGTGACTGTTGGCTTTGGCGCCGCCTGGCCTGAATCGACGCGAGATGACGCCAAATCCGATGCAGCGCGAGTTGATGAATGTTTGATGCGGAAAAATGGAGCGTTTTTCTTTTTAAAATATGGTCTGATATTCGTTCGCTGTTGCGAAGACTGACGTGACCTGGAAGCCACTGACCGACCTGAGACACTCGATCCCGAGACCGTAGGACATTCTGAACATGGAGCGTACACGCTGGTGTTTGTTCGTGGCTCTTGGATCACGTGGGCGCCACGTGGTGCAGGGCCGCCACATCTCTGGCCTGGCGCGTGGCGAAAATATGTCCCGACCGGCGGGGAAGTTTTCTCACATGTGGGCTTAAACGATGCGTGGGCCGAAATTATTATATTCCCGACAAATTTTAAGCGCTAACAATCACCCTGCACACATGTCTGCCACACTGACACTGTCACTTCGAGCCGGCCTGTCTGCTGCGAGCAAGGCGCTTTGGCTCTCTGCGCAAAAACGGACAGATTGCAGGTCGCTGGAGGAGAGCTGTCGGACCCACCATCCCATCAGCGTTTGACATCAGCCATCGGGTCTGAGTTCCGACACCTGTCGGCTGAATGCCCGCTCGCGATGAGCGCCTCCGCCGCAGCAGGAGTGGGTGTCGTAGTCGGCTCTTGTCATGTAACATCCTGGTGCAGGGCTCTTTTGTTTCAGCAGGTGTCTTGCGCTCGTTTGTTAGGAGACGGTGGCACATTTTTGTCGGCCACACGCTTCGCAGATTCATGCACGCCGCTGGACCGGATCACATCAGCATGCTGTGCTGTTCAGAAGCATGAGAGATAAGCATTTGGTTATGCGCAAAACGCACCGGACTTTTCCGGTCTCAGAAAAAGACTTCTTGAAGTCCTCCAGATCCACCCCTGCCGCCTCCGCGTCCACCACCGCTACCTCCTCGTCCTCCAAAGCCACCTCCAAATCCGACGCCGCCGTTCCCCCCTCGTCCACCAGGGCCACCCCCAAATCCACCGTCGTTGCTACCTCGTCCACCTGGGCCACCTCCAAATCCACCGCCGCTACCACCTGGTCCACCAAAGCCGCCTCCAAATCCGCCGCCGTCGCCACCTCGTCCACCAGAGCCCCCTCCAAATCCACCACCGTTACCACCTGGTCTACCAGAGCCACCTCCAAATCCGCCGCCGTTGCCACCTCGTCCACCGGAGCCTCCTGAAAAGGAGACGGGCTCTGTGAGCGGACCGTTTGTTGATGTTGATCGTACTGAACATACCTGGACCATACTGGACATATCCGGACCATACTGGACATACCTGGACCATGCCGGACATGCCTGGACCATACTGGAGATACCTGGACCACACTGGACATACCTGGACTGTACTCAGGGGCGGATCTAGCCTGGAGTTTTTTGGCGGGGGTAGCCGTTCGTCGCCAGCTGGCTGGTGTGGGATCCGAGGTCCAGTGCATGGTGCCTCTCGCGAGTACCTAGTAGGGACACCATTCAAAACCGAAAAAGCACCGAAATGCTTTTGAGTCTTAAGCAGAAGTTAAAACAAATCAGTAAAAACAGTTAAAGTTAAAACAGACGGTAGGTACACGAAACTTTTATGAAGTTCTGGGAATGTTTTTTTTGGAGGGGGGGGGGGCCAAAACATGCTCCCAGAGGGTATTTTGGGGGGGGGCATGGCCCCGTGCCTCCCCCACCCCAGGATCCGCCTATGACTATGCTGGACATGCCTGGACCATACTGGAGATACGGGATGCAAGCGCCACACTGGCCCGCAGAGGATCAGGCGAGATGTTAGCGGCGCAACTGCTCGGCGTTTGGAGAGCTCCCTCGCTTTTAAAATGTTCTACGCACTCCCATGAAGCAAGTTTACCAGCCCAGACACACTTGGCAGGCCACAAGGCTTCTGTTCTATCGCCAGTACAACACACGTATCATTTATGAAAACATCTGACGAGCACATTCCGGCAATTTCTGTTTGTCTCTGATCCGGTGGCGGACAAATCCACGAGGGGACAGGTCATCAAGGTCATCAGGCGTACGTCAACAAGCGCCAGGCGCTGGCTGACGGGAGACGTCCATGCTTCAGTGTCAGCATAACACACGATCAGAGTGATTCTAAGGCAGCAGCAGCTTTAAAAAAGAACAGTGCGAAATGAAGAGCAGATCGACGCCTGTCGGGCGGACGAGACATCAAGTGTAGAGTGAAGAAAGCTCAACAGACTGCGAATAGATCGCCGAAGTCGCCTTTCAAATACTGACCAATATGATGCATGTAAAATATGCGACGCATGCTTTTGTTTTAGCAGCCGAGGTCTTGCCTTGTTGAAATACAATTACAGGCACATGTTGTCCGAGCAGCAAATGCCGTAATAATATTGGAATGTTCCTTTACAGTTCCTTCCGAAAATCTTATCACTTACAACTTACTATAATATTAACCACGCTACGCTCGGTACGCCCAAGGAAGACACTGCATGTATGGTCATCGATTGTCAACACCTTGTTTTTACACGTGATCACCTCACACGGCTCTTCATGGCCGCTCTACTGAGAGAACACGCGGCTCTTTATGGTCGGCTTATGGAGGACACGCGGCTCTTTATGGCCCGTCTACGGAGGACACGTGGCTCTCCATGGCCGATCTACGGAGGACACACGGCTTTTCATGGCCGATCTACGGAGGACACGTGGCTCTCCATGGCCGATCAAGAGAGGACACACGGCTTTTCATGGCCGATCTACGGAGAACACGTGGCTCTTTATGGCCCGTCTACGAAGGACAGCCAGCACCTGCGCATGCAGAGCCTTAGCGGATTTGATCAGTAACTTACCTCCGAACTGGGCAGCGCAGCCTGCCACGAGCACCAGTAGGGCCACCAAGGTCTTCATCTTTGGAGTGGATGCCAGTGCCTGCCGCCGGGCAGCTTAAGTACACAGCTCCCTCCCCACATTGCCCGTGGCGCACTTGCCCAGTTCCCAGACAGCGGGACTTTGCGTGCGGGAAAGCACGCGGCGTCGGCCTCCTGTGAGGCCCGTGCTGTCGCCAGAGCTGTGTCTGCTGCTCCGGGCGATCCGTGGCGCAACCGGTGTGGGAAAACCTACTGAACACTTCATCTTCAGCTGGTTGTAAGAGTAGCGGGAAGAGGGAGGGGGGGGGGGGGCTTCTGGCGATCGGAGGGGGGAGTCCCCAACACAGCCAGTCAGCTGATCACGGGTCCTGCACGGCTCCGCGGCCAAGGAATGCCCACGCGACTCGGTCACCGTAGGCTCCCGGGAGCGATGTCGGCTCGGTCACTGTGGGCTCCCGGGAGCGATGTCGGCTCGGTCACCGTAGGCTCCCGGGAGCGATGTCGGCTCGGTCACTGTGGGCTCCCGAGAGCGATGTCGGCTCGGTCGCTGTGGTCTACCAGGAACGATGTCGACCCGGCTCACGCAGGAGTGTAGTTTCCTATTCACATGAAGGGATACCAGCCCTCTCCCCAACCTGGGCTCTATCCGCCGTTCCCCAACTTTGAGCAGAAAGCGGACCGAAGTATACCATGCGGAGAAAACCCGTTTATTGGCCGGTTTCGCCGTGGAAGACATTATTTTTTACTGTTCAGCCCTCCCCCCCCCCTAATTCGTTTTCGAGACCTTGAGCCCTCCTTAGGCTAGGGGTTTGTAGAAGCGTAGTGATGTGCAACTATTGTGTGATGAAACGGCGTACTTCGCATTGGTTGAGGAGCTTACTTATGCGGCTTGGAGTTTTCGTGAAAGAAACGGGATTTGATGTAGATGAATTGTCACGAATGCATGACCTCTAAATTTTATACTTACAAAGTGGCGGCTGGTCTGATATCGTTTTAATTGAAGTTAATGGAGTGACGCATGTCAAATAGCCTATGCTCTTTGTTGGGTTCAAAAGATCAAACGAATGGCTAATATTTTTGCCGTGTCATGTCCTTGAGTCTACTTTCTAGACTTAGAGTCATGACAACTTAGAGGCGTGTGTTGTACCTTTTGATCGCGAGGCTAGTATAGTTTGTCATGTTTTGAGTTTGGAGACCATAACTGGAACACTGTAGGCTTTATATTTTACATCTGAAGCGTGCAAGTCGTCTCCGAAGTTCTGGTTGCAACACTGCAACTGGTCTCTGAAGCTTTGGTTGCAACACTGCAACTTTAGCAGAACCAGAACTGGGTGCGCGATGTGCAGAGGCGATGTTCGCGTCCAACGGCTGCTACCTTCGCAGCCATCTGTGGTAGGTAGGTGGACGCTGTGACTGCTACCTTCGCAGCCATCTGTGGTAGGTAGGTGGGCACAGATGACGACGAGCGAAATGTGAGGAATTCTAGAGACGTCGGGGGTTATATATATAGAATGTATTTCAGCTATATTTGACCTCAGCATGCCAGCACACGTCAGGGGATGTCGGGGCTCGACGCTACGATAAAAGTGGAAACGCGTCATTAGTGAGTGCTTGCCTAGTGATTTGGGATTTAGTATCAAAATCATTAACGATGCTTTCAAATCAAACTTGGCAATGGCCAGATTCAAGGGGCCCGCAGCCGGTGCAATCTGTGAAGATGACGCTCAAATATCAAGACGCATATAATCCGAATGGGAACAAAGGTCCGGTCGCTCAGACTCCTGCGTGACCTGGGTCCAGTCAGCCGGGTCCAGTCAGCTGTTCAGTCAGCTGTTCAGTCAGCTAAGTCGGCTATCAGATAAGTCCAGTCCGCTGGGTCTAGTCAGCCGTCCAGTCGGCCATCCAGTCAGCCGTCCAGTCAGCCGTCCAGTCAGCCGTCCGGTCAGCCGTCCAGTCAGCCGTCTAGTCAGCCGTCCAGTCAGCCGTCCAGTCAGCTCTCCAGCCAGCTGGGCTCTTCAGCCGGCTGGGTTTTTACTTGTAAAGCAAGGCTGCATGCAGCCTGGATCCATTTCAAGCAGCCCATTAATCAGTATTCACTTTGACGTATTCATTAAGGCACCCATTTCTTAGTGGATACAACCCACGTCGCCCGCACGAAATCGTGAGGTCATCGCGGGTATGTTTGTTGCGGGGTTTGTGCACCAGAACACACCAGTGCAGCAGTTCTGCGTCGTGTGTGGCTAAATATGTAGCTATAGTCTGTGGCTGTTTTCCCAGCTCCGGACGAAATATAACATTGCGGCGTTGCACGGAAAGAGACGGTGTAAAAACCCGGTGCGCACCTCATCTCCACAGAGTTTCCTCCGCTTCTGCAAAGGGATGGCGCCCGGGCCCGAGCGGTTCACCAACGCATAGAATTCTAAGTGTTGTTTTTCTATAAAACTGAATTGTGGCGAATGGCAGAACTCCAGTGATAGTCTATTTTTTGGAAAAGTTGCAAAATTTTGGAACATTTTGGTCCCAACGATCTACAGGAGATCGCGGTCGCGTTTCAAGGGATCGGCTTTCCGTGCGTTGCGCCGAGGTGGATGTGGCTGACGTTCGTTCGATGCGCACTCTTCGGGGCTTCTCTCGAGTTTGAGCTGACCTGTTTGAAACTCAGATTTGACCCTGACCTATCTGACCTGTCAGGTTCAGGGCATGTTTCATTGCACAAGACGCTGTCAAAATGCTCACGGTTTTCCAGTTGTCGCCTTCGTCACACGACCTTAGTCGCACACGCGATACCGGCGGAAAAGCATCTTCTAGCAAGGCAGACCTCGAGGCGCAGTCCAACGCACCTTTTGCTCTGCAGCTGCTCGATATTTGCCCAAATGGAGCTGCAAGACGAGCAGCTGGTCGAGCAGCTTGTTAAACAGGAGTGCGACAACGTGTGGGCCAGTATTTGTGTGGCTGTGTCCTGCGGTTGTGTCCAGTGGTTTTGGTCAGAAAACGCTCAGAGAGTCGCACAGCGTCCTCGGCCATCAGGAGGTTCAAGTGTGTGCTTCTCAGATGGACGTGTCCGGCCATCAGGAGGGTCAAGCGTGTGCTTCTCAGGTGGACGTGCTCGGCCATCAGGAGGTTCAAGTGCGTGCTTCTCAGATGGACGTGTTCGGCCATCAGGAGGGCCAAGTGTGTGCTTCTCAGGTAGCGTCCTGTCCTGCAGTAAGGCTGAGTGGGCGCCAGGCACTCATCATTCGCTTTGCTGGCTTGAAGGCTGGTGGCTGAGCAAACAGCTATTGCCAGGCGCAGACGGGACCAGCCTCTGATTGGTCCATATTTTTCTTCAGCTGTAGCGAGCGTCCCTATTGGACGAAACCAGGACGCTTCAGCTCTGCCCTCCGGAAGTTCAAGTCCAGCCTTGCAGATAGGACCGATGGCGTTCAGCCCATACCCAGAAGTCGATGGTCGATGATCGCGAAACAGGTGGTGCTGAGTCTGTGTTCTGACTGTGATTGCACTTAAAACGGTCAGTATGGTGCCAAAAGTGGCATCGCTTCGACGTCAATACTAAATTATTTTGTTAGAGCTGAAGAAGAAAGGGTCTTTATAAAGATATCGACGTTTTGGTGAGAAAGGTCAAGGGAAAGCAAGCTTCGATAAAATGTCGAGGAAAAGACTTCCACCTTTCGAGAGATGCTTGTCAACGTCCATACCTTTTCGCCATTTTGGTACTCGACTCCGGTAATGCTGACCGCATGTCGCGTGGTTTCCTGCTAAAAACAGGACAACACGCAAGTTTGGCTCTCGTACTTGCCAGTTATCACAGCCCGAAAATTGTGCTCGGGCGGTGAAAATGTATTTGTTTAATCTAACGACTAATTTCTGATCCCCTTGTGTTGGGGAGAAGACTGATGCGGCGTCGCCGAGGTTGTTCCCAAACAGCCTGCACACAGATCCTGTGGCGGCGCTCGCCGTCATTGCGGCGTACCTCCAATCAACGTAAACTTGCATGTGTATGTTAGCACTGTATGTAATGCGTGGTTTCTTGCATAAAGGGAGCAGCAGGGGTGCGACTGGACAGGCAAACACATGGCGGGCGACAAGTCCAACGTTGACCTCTGGGGCAGCGTTACAACATGAGCTTGTATCGGAAGCTTAGCCTCCTGTCTGAAGCTTAGCTTCTATCTGTTTAGCTTAGCTTCCTGCTGGGGAAATCAATCGAGGCACCCCCTCATTTTAATTTTAATTGATATACCTGTCGCGTAAGATGCAGTGAATGGTCTATATGGGCCTCATCGTGTCCAATAATGCAGCTATTTTTCACTGTGCATCTGTTTTGGGCACGATTGCCAATGGTATCCCCACTAAGTCAACTGCATCCGCACTTCGGGGTTGAGAGTCAAAAGAGTGGGACAGGTGTGATTTATTTTTCTAACAGTGGTTAACAGAAGTCTCCTCTCTACGAATTTGTCCCGATATTTTCGTTGAAGCGTAGAATGTGTTCACATCGCCAAATTTATATCCGAAAAGGGCCGCAGCTATCTACAGGGTTCCCAAATGCAAGTTACGTGCAAAGCGCAGCAAGAAAGCAAATCCGATAGAACACTTCGGTCCAGTTTTTGCCGCTTGTCACCAGGCAGCAAACCAATGTGCGCCTGGGTTCAAGAGAGCGCCAACACCGGGGACGCCTCCATGTCCGCCGACGCAGTGGCGGAGTCAGCGGCGCCGGCGGGGTCGGTGGACTCTGCGTCGGCGCGGGGTCTCTTGCGACGGCGGCGGCGGCGGCGCAGGCAGCAAGCGCTGCCGTCTTCGCCGACCTGCTGTCTACAGCGCAGTCTCCTCCGCCGCTTCCTGCGGCCGGCCCCTCCCCCGGCCGTCGAGCTGGCATCGCCGCCGTCTGTGGCGTCAGAGTCGGCATCGGCGACCCCCGCTGTTGACTCCGACGCGTCGTTTGGTGACATCTGGTCTCCGGCGGACTCCTCGTCTCCCAGCGCCTCCTGGGCATCCCCAGGTCCGGTACCTCCTCCACGCATGGGGGGCCTGCCGTCGCCCTCAGCGTCCGCGCCGTTCACTGAGAGGCCATTTTGTCCGTCTCCCATGTCGCCCCCGTCTCCGCCACCTGTCAAGCCTTCCCCGTCTCTGGAGCCTACCATGTCTCCCGCGTCTCCTTCGCCACCTGTCATGTCTTCCCCGTCTCCTCCACCCCCTGTCATGCCTCCGCTGTCTCCTCCGCCGCCCGCCATGTCTGTGCCGTCTCCTCCGTCGCCCACCAAGTCAGCACCGTCTGCTACGCCGCCCGCCATGCCTGCGCCGTCTCCTCTGCCGCCTGCCATGCCTGCACCGTCTCCTCCGCCGCCCGCCATGCCTGCGCCGTCTCCTCCGCCGCCTTCCATGTCCGCGCCGTCTCCTCCGCCGCCCACCATGTCTGCGCCGTCTCCTCCGCCGCCCACCATGCCTGCGCCGTCTCCTCCACCGCCCGCCATGCCTGCGCCGTCTCCTCCGCCGCCTGCCATGCCTGCACCGTCTCCTCCGCCGCCTGCCATGTCTGCGCCGTCTCCTTCGCCGCCTGCTGTGTCTGCGCCGGTCTGGCTGGCCGTCTCTACGCCATCCTGCACCGTGTCCGCCTGGCCGCTCGTCGCCGGCTCCTCCTCATCCTCAGCCGGAGGTATAGTGGGCGGCGGCGGCGGCGGGGGAGGGGGTGGGGGTGGTGGTGGTGGCTGGGTTCGGCGAGCAGCCGCTTGCTGCATCCGAACTACATCCTCGATGGTCAGTCGCTGCGGCTGGGGCTGCGGGGAAACACCAAATATCGTAGAAATTACGACAGATAAGGTACGATAGATATGGTACGATCTGTTCGAATCGCACCGAGAGGAACGGGATAGGGACCGTCCACACAGGGCGAGGGAGAGTAAGGGAAGGGCATGCATGCAGGGGAGCATGGAGGGAGGGAGTTGATGGAGCGTAACAGAAGAGTAGGAGGGGTGGAGGTTAGAAATCGTAAGGCTAAGCTTGGGTGTGGTTGAAAATCATGCTGGTCCCCTTTTTACGTTTTTAAACATTTGCTTGCTTATTCATTTGGGGCATAAGCAGTCCATAGGCAAAAACCTAACTGCGGAAGCAGTTCATTGCTTAAATGCAGTAAATACACGATACATACACGAACAACAAAGCTAGCCATACAGAGACATACACATTATACGCATTCAAGCATACACCTTACACAGTCACACATACAGGTCACACACAGCCAAACATACACCTCACGCACTCAGATACAACGGTCATCAAAAGAACACACCGCGAGTGCCGGCAAACCTGATCAAGGTACGTCGACATGATCTTGTTGGCTGAACAAGTCACTTGAGGGAGAATGCTGTAGAAAAAGATTGCAGGCAATGGGTAGACGTGTGGAAAAGTCCTTTTTAACAGTGATAACTATTGCAGATGGCTCGTGCAAGAGGCCAGTGTGCCGAGAGCATCAGGCGGGACTATGTGGCTAGACCGAACAGTGATGTCAGGTGAGCGCAGTCAAGCCTCAGATGATGTGCTTTGCATAACAATAATACGTCAGTTTGAGTAAAGCATGACGAGGCAGATGCCGTTTTGAAATAAGCGGGAAGATGCCCATAATCCAGTGGAGCACGCCGGGACTGGGCACTCGAACCCAACCACATGAAAACCGGAGCGGTAGTCGTTCGAACTGGGAGAGATGTGAAACGGTAGCACGGCTCCCAATAATATAACCGTAGTCCATCAGCGATCTTACATGAGCATTGCAGGCATGCAGCAAAGTCTGGCACGTTAAACCATTAAAAGTCTGACACATAGACACATTAAAGACGGATACCGTTGACTTTCTTTCACGACCATTGATGCGCCTTTTTTTGTTTCATGATCCAGCTCGATGAGGGGTCAAACAGACGTTAACTTTTTTGGAATGTTGCGCTTAACACAACGAAACCAGAGAAAGTGAGAGGGCTTCCGTCGTAAACAGTGCTTAAACAGGAGATCAAATATTGACTAAAAAGGCGCTACCTAATTCATGGACGATCCATAGTGAACTCTATTCGCGAAGACAGCAATAATCACGACAATGAAACTGATGTTGCAAGTTTTGCAACCGAAGGGTCGACAAATGAGGCTTTGTTTTTTCTTTACCTTTTCTCTATTCAAGCTTTTCGCCCGTTGTGCCGTTGACCTGACAGTTGAGTGCCCACAGTGGAGTCCTGAAGAGCTGGGGAGGGGGAGGGGGGAGAGGGTCCAACATGTGTCTGAACACGTGAGCGGCCGATCTCACGCTCGGCGTGGTCAGCGAGTGTGTTACATCGGCATCGGATATTGGCCGGTACAGCTCGTAAGGCGTAAGGCAGCGTTACCACTCTAGAACGCTAGAGCACGACGTTTGAACGCAAAAGCGGCGCGTGCGGCCCTCCCTCTGTTGTACAATTCCCTGGAAATTCTTGGCGCGCTGTCGCATCACGAACGTCGAGCGTGCATACGGCAGATGTTCAACGTAACGGTTCGCTAACATAGTGTCACCTAACCATTAATTTCAGTCATTTTAACCTACGGACACTGCGTTGGCGCAAACTATCAATCATGACAGACAGGTGGACCATTATCATGGATCAATAGCACACGCACCCTGAAGATTTGTATTTTTACTGGTACGGTTTTGCTGATCTAGGGGTGTGCGATTTCAAGCGTTTTTCAGCTTTCTCAGATTTCAAAATTTTCAGATTTTTTTTCGGGCGGGCAATTTCAGCGAACATAGAACTTCAGCAAACTTACCAGCATAAAAGTTTTGGCAGGCTTACTGAAACTCTAGTTTCAGTAAGCTTACCAAAACTTAAAGCTAACAGTTTTTTAAACGGCATAAAGCTCATGCCAGTTTAAAAAACTAGTAGCATTCGATTTGTTTAGCTAAAGCCTAGCTAGCTAAAACAAGTGCGAGCATTTGACACGCAGCTGTAGAAATCGCTGGAAAGACGACCCAACACATCACACGACAGGACATGTCACAGGACATGTCAGTAACATGACACAGGACATGTCAGTTTACCGTGTCCTCACCCTCACGGCCACCAAACCACAAAGCACATCAGCAGCAAGTAAACTCGCCCGTTCCCCTCGTGCCTCACCGCCGCCGCCGTAGGACCGAGCACGGCGGCGATGCCGGCCAGCAGCAGCAGGGCCGTTCTCAGCGTCCGCTGCCGCATGGTGATGACGACTGACGCGGGCCGGACGCCCAGCGGCACCTGCAGGGAGGTGACCTCATGGTGGGAGGTGACCTCATCCCCCCCCCCAGGGGGGACACAGCGGCCAACAGTCACGTCCGTTACTGCATGCAATTACCTGTAATCGGTGCCAATCGCCCGGGGAATTGGTGCGAGCGGGCGGTACCCGGGGCCGTCAGGAATCACTGATAGGCTTGTTCCAGGTGGCAGAGTAGATGGCGGAAGCGGACACCACGCGTCTGTTTTGCTGTACGCGTGCACTACGTACGCCGCTGGCGGAGCGCTTGGTGCGTTGTGTGGCTCATATTCAGCTTTTAGCACTGGGAGATGGACGTTGTGATCACGAGATCGTGTTGGCATATTTTTGATAACCTGGTCATATTTCAGACCCGTCAGTCGATGTTCGGCAATTTTTCGGTGTACACTACAAAAAAACGGACGCTAGATGCTATACATATTCGTGTCAACGACTCTCTTGTTGCCAAAGTCCAACATTTGAGTTTCGTAACGTGAATTTTGATAAGACGACAACGACAAACGACAACATGCATTGAAATGCGGGGAAAGTTTTCCTTCCATTTGCTTTTTGCTTTAACTTGTTGCTGGTAAGAGTCCAGCTTACAGTTACGACCACACCGCAGTCCTAAGTGTAACCGTTTTTACGTATGATTCGATACAACTGTCGCGATCTCACATCAGACCAGCACACATATATCACCCTATGAATGTTATGTGCAGGCTTAACCCGCAGGGCCGTCTTGCATATGTAAGTAGCTTGATAAAAGTATCGATGAACAAGTTCGTTTGGTCGGTTCTAAACCGACTTTTCCTCACACGGAACCTTGCTTTTGCTACCCATAGGGTCCTACTAAAATTAATCAAATGATGACGTCTAATAATGCCTAATGCCGAGCAAAGCCACGCGGGCGTCCCCAACAGTCGACGATAGTGAATGCTTTCAGTCTCCCCCGTTTCATGTTCATGTTCTTTCCTTTTGTATCATGTTATCAGTGTTGATATGCGTTATCAGCACGTTATGGGTTAATAAAATGTTCTGATGATTCCACCCCAAGTCATAACAGTGTTACGATCTGACCTCCACCACCACATTTGGGTTTTCCAGCTTGCCTGATTTTCGAGCCAACCATTTTTAGGACCTCCATTTGCTGGTGATCGAGAGCACTATGAAAAACTAACTTAACACAGGAGTCCTGAGCCCAAAGACACCCCTGTAAACAATTCGGCATAAATTTATAACACGCAAATGACAGGTCATGTCAAAACTAGGCCACTCGCGATGACGTCACGTGATATGACGCGATATGGCGTAATATGACGTCACGCAACTACACAAAAACAATGTTTGCTTATAGCTCCCGTCTCTCGTGTCCAGCTGTAATCATTCGAGATCGCATCTTGCCGCCCTGTCACCTCACTGTGCATTCCATTTCGCATCGACGCCGTCATAGATCTCACCAACGTATTCCAATTTAAAATAACTGCACTGCGTAGCATTAGCGGCGCACAACAAGGCGTGTTATGAATTCCCACCTCACAGCAGCCGAGTATCATAAACCCCGTATGTAGCCCTGCCCAGTGTTACCCCAGCATGATAAGCCCGGTGTCATAAGCCCGGTATCATATGCTCGGCATCATAAACCCAGTATCATAACCCCAGTATCATAACCTCAGTATCATAACCCCAGTATCATAACCCCAGTATCATAAGCCCAGTGTCATAACCCCAGCATCATAAGCCCAGTATCATAACCCCAGTATCATAACCTCAGTATCATAACCCCAGTATCATAACCCCAGTATCATAAGCCCAGTGTCATAACCCCAGCATCATAAGCCCAGTATCATAACCCCAGCATCATAAGCCCAGTATCATATGTCCGGAATCATGACCCCAGTATCATAAACCCAGTGTCATAACCCCAGCATCATAACCCCAGTATCATAACCCCAGTATCATAACCCCAGTATCATAACCCCAGTATCATAACCCCAGTATCATAAGCCCAGTAGCATGCACGTGGTTTCGCTGATGACGTCATCCGCCTGACCGCTTGCTCAGCCGTGATTTTAGTGGGGCACATAAGTCAATACAAATGGTTACGAGACCCTGATCTCACCAGATGTGGGTGGTTCACAGCTCGGTATAAATACTGCCTACCATGTACTAGTGTTTGAAGTATGATTTACGTGCTAATGCATGAAAAACGTGTATAAATGCTTTGATAGGGCCCGACCTAGCATGACATCGTGTATTTATCCCACAAACTGTCTCGTTTGTATGAAGTAATTAAGGCTTCGCTTTTCGCTTCACTGTTGGTCTCATTGATTTTTATATTTACCCCTCACTTTGAATTGTTTATGTACAGCTATTGATAACTTCACCACGCCATCGCTGTTTAACTGCATTTGACGTATGTATTTATAACTGTATTTAACTGTATTTGATGCCACGGAGCTGGTGCGCACTTTTGCATCTGCGTCGCGATGTTCCGCCCGTTTGAGGCCACATGTCATCAGCGGCCAGCCGGCGGTCGTTTCCGCCGACATTCTCACGGATGCACGTGGCGGGACGGGCGGTTCGTCGCGCCACGCCTCGTTTCCAGCGCGCCACATCGCGGACGGACATCCGCGATGTGACGCAGCGCGCCTGCGGCAGCCGGCCGTCCCCCATCCCCATCGGACATGGTTATGGGCCGGCAGACGGCTGTCGGCATGGAACGTCCCGAGAGCAGGCGACGGCCGTCGCTGAAGCGGGACGGAGCGCGCGCCTGCGCGCATGCACGTGCATGCCCGCATGTACGTAAACATGCGCTGGAAAACGCACGCGCGTTGACAAGCGCGTGCGCGTTTGCACGTACAAACTCGCGCTCGCACGCATACAACACGATGCATAGTGAAATACGCACGAGCAGCGCGCTTAAAAAGGTCGTGCATGATCGGGGAACCAATCTCGTCGGTACTAACCACCAGCGCAGCCATAGGGGAGGGGGAGGGGGGGGGGGGGGAGCGGCAGAGCACTACGCAGGCCCGAATTTTTCATTTCTTATCATAAATGACACAATCAGCGTGATGCGTTTTCAGTAAGCTCCGGGCTTTCCCTTAAGCAAACCCCGGCTGGACCCCTGGCGGTAGCCCCCACGCACGAGTCAGCGCGGCACTAACCCGCGGGTTCTGGCCGCAACACCCGCGGAATCCGCGGACGCGGCGCCTGCTCTTTCCTTGGCTTTCGGCTGACCGGGAAAGTGAAAGCAGGGCCTTCTTCGCATTGTCCCGGGCCCACCGGTCTCTGATTTCAAGCAGACCAAAACGCCGTTCCTGGCTGCGCCTCACAGCCCCTCTCGTGACATCGCAGGCACTCTGGTGACATGACAGCTCCTCTCGTGACATTACAACCCCTCTCGTGACATCGCAGCCCCTCTCGTGACATTACAACCACTCTCGTGACGTCTTAGTCCCTCACGTCACATCGCAGCCCCTCTCGTGACATTGCAGCCCCTCTCGTGACATTACAACCACTCTCATGACATCTTAGCCTCTCCCGTGACACCGCAGCCCCTCTCGTGACATTACAACCCCTCTCGTGACATTGCAGCCCCTCTCGTGACATTACAACCACTCTCGTGACGTCTTAGTCCCTCACGTCACATCGCAGCTCCTCTCGTGACATTACAACCCCTCTCGTGACATTGCAGCCCCTCTCGTGACAATACAACCACTCTCATGACATCTTAGCCTCTCCCGTGACACCGCAGCCCCTCTCGTGACACCGCAGCCCCTCTCGTGACATTGCAGCCCTCTCGTGACATCACAGCCCTCTTGCGAAATCGCAGCCCCTCTCGCGACACCACAGCCCCTCCCGTACTCTCTGCAGCCCCATGGCTCTCGTTCGGAATGCCTACTCGGTGGCCCCTTCACATCCTAGCATCCCTCTCTCACCGCACCGCTTGTCAAGTTTCTGAAGCGAGGCGAGCCCAAACGTCCCGAGACGGTCGCGTGGGGGGGGGGAGGGGGGGCTCGCGAATGGTGTCTAGAAACATCGCGATGTAACCAAGAATTTGCTCGCCCGGGTTTTCCAGTGGTGCAATCGCCGTTGCCAGATCTGACTGCAACATGTTCCAGCTGACGACGTGGAGAAATCAGACCATCGGGGCAGCGGCCCCCCCCGAAAGACTCATGCAGCGAGTTTGGGAGCAGCAGCCATAAAAACCTAAGCGTTCGTGAGCGCGTATTAAGCCTGAGATCTTTCAGTTCAGATGGGAGCCTCCAGATTCGAGTCGAGAAAACTAGATTGGGGTCGAAATCACTCGGCCGGGGTCGTCGAGCCGGCAATGCGGGAGGCCACAGCGTTGACCCCGGCTCCGCGGTCACATCTAGAGGCTTTCGTCGTGTCGAATCCAGTCAGCAAACCGACCCAAGCTCGACACGTATGATCCCCACTGAGCAGCGCACGGTACGTGCTGCAGCCGCAGGCGACCCCCCGGACAGGCGATGCCGAACACAGACGAGATGTCTTTTGAGGTCACCTTTAGATCAGCCCCCCGCAGTAAACTTCATCTTGCGCAGGCTTTCCGTCAAGCATTTCCGTCAAAAAAGGGACAAGGCAGCAGAGACGGCAGCTATTACTGTCAACTAGTCATAGATAATACAAATATGCTTACATTGGCCTTAGGGTAACACGGGAAATAGGTTCATTTGGGCTTCAAGATGGCTGTGTGGCGTCGCCAGCGATAGAGAAGAAATGATGATCAGGTTGCATGCCATAATCTCGCTCGTCTTCACACGTCATCCTGCACAACTGTTTGCGGCGCATGCCACAATAATGAATCCAGGAGCGGACGTGGAAGCGTTTGTAAAGATTGTTTAGCCAGAGTAATGGAACGATGTGCAGATTATCTTTGAAATGGCTCACGAAGCAAGGGACTGCTGGATTTCACGAGTAATGTTGTGGCAGCCGTGCTCGCACTCAGACAACGTGTTGATGCCGTTGCACGCCTGCTGCTCGTGGCATTAAGTAAAATATAATTATTTGGGATGCAATCTATGCTCCATGTCATATCTTTAATGCATCCTTATGCAGTTAAATTGAATTTTCGCATGTGTTCTATGTCATTAGACCTTAATTAATGAAACAGTGTGATCTTCCAGACAAATTTTTAAAAAATACTCTTGACAAAAATATTCAACCCCGAAAACCGAACATTTCTGATTTCTGTTTTGTGCACCAGGGGATGCAGAAACGGCGTCCACAAAAAGATAAGATAACCCTTAGGCTCCTTCATGCGTGTTACGATCGCAGGTCTTGGATTACGCCCGCAGCGCACGTTTTGCGTAACCTATCATGTATAACAAGTTTTTTGTGTCACATTTACTTGATGTGTGATGTATGTCATATGTCACGCGCTATCCGTAAATAATGACGGGAGGAGCTCGGACACGAGAAAGAAGCGTCTTTTTTGTCACCGACGAAATTTAGAACAGCCCAAATTGTCACTCGGGCGAAATCTATCAGAAATCGCTGCAAGATAACTCTAAATGCGATAAACAACACCGAGCAAGATTACTGAAATGCAATGCGGAGAAAGCATCAAACAGTTTCGTTTCGGGGGCTTCATTTCCACTGAGGTTTTTCCATATTCCCACTCGTCGGCCCCGTAGACTCAGTTGGTTAGAGGGCCTGTCTACCGGTCCACCCAGCCTGGGCGGGCTGAGTTCGAGTCGCTTTAGACACCCGCCATTTGCCCTTGACAGATATGGCCTGCGACCGGTGGCAGCAACCGCGATAACGGTCATATGACGTCAGCGTGCAGGACGGACCGTGCCGAGCATTGCAGCACGCTAAGCTTTCGAAACCAAATTTTACCGTCGGTTTGGAAGAATTGAGAATTGCTGTGCTGTTGTAGACACAGCCATGACTTCTGTCTATAATTACGGCGTCTGAGATGGAGCGTTATAGCTTTCCATAGTTCCTAAAATACATATTGCTAAGCCTTACAATCCGTGCTTTGGAAATGTTTACTCCCAACCCGGAACCACCAACCAGAAATCCAACACTGGATGACCATTAATAAGAGCTTGGGGTGCATGAATAGCGGGTCACTGGTCACGTGATGAGCCGTGCTTAGCGGGATTGCTTAATTATCTGAGGCTTTGGGCGCTCAGACTATCTCGTCATACGACGAATTTGTGTAGTGTTTCGCAACAAATCTGGTTTCAGGGCCGCACACGGAACAAGGCCGCGCCCTCTAAAACTGCCGTTTGGGCAACGCACATACCACAACATGTCCGCTATCCTGTTATGGGTATATCCACACACAGCACATCGCGTATTCCAGCTGTGAACCTACGAACCATATCACATATCACACATAACATGTATGTGATCACATCAATTATCACATATCACAGACTCGTAAAAAGTAGAGCCAGGCGTGAAATGATTGATGCATTAGCCCGTGCCGTGCCATGATGATATCATGCATCTTAATAGAACGAACGACGCCAGCACCTCATTGCAGCGGCGGTGAGCCTTTCGCTGGAAGGTCGCTATCTAAATCACTGGAGCTGTCGAATGTCCGGCACAGGAAGGGGCCGGACATCACTGTAATGTGTTCATCGTAAAGGCTTTTCTGAAAGTCATCACGGTCTGTTTGGGTTCTGTCCAAGAGCGGCTATTGAATTGGATAACCTTAAGGAAGCCATCAAACACTGAATGATGGTTGAGACTAATCTTATAAGATTGTCTGATAAAGGGCTTACTCAGCATGACTACCCCTACAGGGATGCAGTGTCCTATTCAGTTGGCGGGGTTGTGCCTCCTAACCAGAGGCGTAGTTTCCTATTTTTATTTATTTTGTTTCACGTTTTATCATTTTACTACCCAGCCCCGAAACTAATTTTGAAAAACCAGGCCCTTGCTCCCAACTCTGAAAAGAAAGTGGGTCAAATCAGGGGAGAAAACTGTTTTAATTGCATTTCGGAGGCATGCTCGGCCATTTGCTTTCTTCCTGCCCCTCCCTCTCTCAATTCCCTGCTTTTCTCAAAACCGCATCCCTGTAACCTTACATCTACCGACAACTTGGTTCTTCATGCGGCTGAAAACATGATCACTTTTAGTTCGTAACGTCACCGTACAATCAGTGGGAAGCGTTGGCGACCTTTACTATCTTCGCATAATGACTGGTATTACTTGTGCAGACGCTACAATTCGTGATATGGTCCCAATCATTGGAATCCAGTGCAAAACCTATGCAATATTGGTATCAGCAGATGCAAAAAGACTTTTAAACACCTCTAGCAATGTACGTCAGCTATGCATAACATAAAATGACGATAAAAATCGTTTTGTCTCACGACTGTCAACCGGTCAGAACGCTAAATCCGAGGTGTGACGGCCAATGTGAAAAGCCTACGCCGGCGATACTCGGCCCCTACCCCAAAGTCACCGTTCTTTTCCGCAGCAGGCAGCCCCGGACACATATTTGACATGTGTCGCTTCAACGTCGTCCATTCACCTCCCAGGCTTCAGTTCGGGTATCCACAGACAAGCCTCCTAGATCGGACGCTACTGCAGCGACGTGCTCTGAGGTAGACCTTAGGAGAGCCGCACAACGCCTTAACGACGATTTAGATTGATTATTTAGATTGATTACACTGATTGATTAGATTACTTAGATTGATTACACTGACGATTAGCTACGTTCTTCAGGCCAGCGAGTTTCTTACGGCGCGAATGCAATCAACGGCAGCCCACAGGCTTGCACTGAGCTCAGTTCATCACCACGTGGTGAGCAATCGAGAGCATCTGTCTCGAATGGCACGATGCTTTGAGCCTCACGTACCAAACTGATCACATTCGTCGCAAGACGCTGTGGCCAGCCAAGCCTCTTACAACTACCAATAAGCCTAGTTATATGATATTTTATACTACTTATTATGTGAAATGGATCTTGGCCGAAAGGTTTGTGAAAAGAATTGATTTGAGGGGCATTGATAAACGTTTAACGTTTATAACGTTTGGCGTTTAACGATATACGTTTGTAAAAAACATTGATTTGAGGGGCGTTGATAAACAGTGTCTCCGCTGATCTGCGACGTCATCACTGATAAAGTATGCTTTGTAGCATATTTGTGTCACTTGCTAAAGCTTATCTTGACTGGAGCTTCTATGTTTGGCATCATTTCGTGGCTTGACTTGCCTATACAGCGAAACGTCAATGTTTTGCCATGTGCCTCTACGTTGCAAGCGCTAGCAGGTATAGACTAATACTATGTGTTTTGGGTATGGTCTAAGTGGGACGGTCTGTTGCAATGCAGTTTGTTCCGTTGCAATTTTGTTCATTTTGGCAAGTTTGCCCCAATTAGCTCGCAAAATTGGCCATTTTTGTCACCGATCGTATCCGGTATATCGGACCCTTTTTCATCTTGGAGTTTGAGTACTTAGCTTTCTACATGAGCTAAGCGAAATTGCTAGTGATCTTAGTGATTTCATCTTGATCTTACTAATTGGGGTTACATGCTGGGAACAAACAATGTCTGCAATCACACATGAGGCACGCGCAAATAAGAACAGTGCAGTTGCAGCCCTGAAGAAACATTGCGCTCAGCGCAAGACAGTGCTTTCAGCCTTACTCCATCTAGAATAACCAAGGAAATGAGAAATAAATGTACTGATTTGTCGGCTAAATATCTTTGCGAAAACGAATATCAGTAGTTTATTCAAACTGCAAAGTTTACCATTTTCACCATACTATTGATAATTGTTTCACTCAAGGCGTGTATCCGAAATATCAGCTAGTATAGTTCTCCTTTCTCCTGCTTATTCAACGAGGAAAGGGCCTGGACAGTACTGTCTTGTCTACCGAAGAAATAGTGTTATTATCACCATACCACGTGTCATGCAGGCGCAAACCCATGTTCAGCTGAATCGGCACAGCGCGGACAATCCAACTGCAGAAAAACGCCAGGATTCTGCCTGCCGGACGAGCTCTGTTTTCCCCACGGCTTGGCCGGCCGAGTGGAGCGCGTGCCGGGCGTCAGTTTGGCCCGGCAGGCTGAGGGGAGTCACCGGGACGACGGACCGTCCGATCACCAGCCCTGGCACCACGGCCATCGGCCGCCGTAACATCAACACTGCGCCGTGGTGAGCTGCTCCTGGAAACGCTGCGACACTGGCCGCGGGGCACGCCAGGGTGCGCCAGGGTACGCCAGGGTGCGCCAGGGGGCGCCAGGGTACGCCAGGGTGCGCCAGGGTGCGCCAGGGTACGCCAGGGTGCGCCAGGGTGCGCCAGGGTACGCCAGGGTACGCCAGGGTATGCCAGGGTACGCCAGGGTACGCCAGGATATGCCAGGGTGCGCCAGGGTACGCCAGGGTACGCCAGGGTACGCCAGGGTATGTCAGGGCACGCCAGGGTACGCCAGGGTACGCCAGGGTAGGTCAGGGCACGCCAGGGTACGCCAGGGTATGTCAGGGCACGCCAGGGTACGCCAGGGTACGCCAGGGTACGCCAGGGTATGGCAGGGCACGCCAGGGTATGTCAGGGTACGCCAGGGTGCGCCAGGGTGCGCCAGGGTACGCCAGGGTGCGCCAGGGTATGTCAGGGCACGCCAGGGTACGCCAGGGTACGCCAGGGTATGTCAGGGCACGCCAGGGTACGCCAGGGTATGTCAGGGCACGCCAGGGTACGCCAGGGTACGCCAGGGTACGCCAGGGTATGTCAGGGCACGCCAGGGTATGTCAGGGTACGCCAGGGTGCGCCAGGGTGCGCCAGGGTACGCCAGGGTGCGCCAGGGTGCGCCAGGGTACGCCAGGGTACGCCAGGGTATGCCAGGGTACGCCAGGGTACGCCAGGATATGCCAGGGTGCGCCAGGGTACGCCAGGGTACGCCAGGGTACGCCAGGGTATGTCAGGGCACGCCAGGGTACGCCAGGGTACGCCAGGGTATGTCAGGGAACGCCAGGGTACGCCACGGTACGCCAGGGTACGCCAGGGTATGTCAGGGCACGCCAGGGTATGTCAGGGCACGCCAGGGTACGCCAGGGTACGCCAGGGTACGCCAGGGTACGCCAGGGTATGTCAGGGCACGCAAGGGTACGCCAGGGTACGCCAGGGTACGCCAGGGTATGTCAGGGCACGCCAGGGTACGCCAGGGTACGCCAGGGTACGTGCAGGAACCCGTGCATATTCGATGCTTGTAGAATCGTGAAAACATGTATATATGTTTCCAGCACCTACCAAACTCCCGCCTTCTCAGACGGCTGCCGTCGGCTGCCGTCTATCCTTGTTTGCGATATGTTGGGTACTGACTGGCCCTGTTTTCGATATGTTGGGTGCCGGTTGTCCCTGTTTGCGATGTTTCGCGCGCCGGTTGTCCCCGTCCCCGATGTGTTGGGTGCCGGCTCTCCCTATCTGCGATTTGTCGGGTACCTGTTGTCCCCGTCCCCGATGTGTCGGGTGCCGGCTCTCCCTATCTGCGATGCGTCGTGCACCGGTTGTCCCTGTCTCCGATGTGTCGCGTACCGGCTGTCTTTGTTTCCGATCTGCGTCATCAAGACTCCGGGCAGCAATCAGAACTGCGACTCCGCGCTGAGAATCAACCGCTTGCGCATCACGTGCCGAGAACGTCACTTCTGTATAATGCGACCCATGCAATGGCTGCACAGATCGCCAGTCACCCCTGCACTACCTCTCCTGCTTCCAAAATGAAGGGGCATCGCGCCTTCACCTGCCTTTCATACTTCTTTCGACAGCAAACCTCTGCGATCTTACATGAAATACGCCATCAGCAAGAAATAACGAGAGCGTCACATTGCTCCAACTTGTGACCCTGCAAAGATTCAAAATGGCCTCGTTATACCGAAGCGCCTCAAATGAAACGAATAAAAGTAATGAGAGCACGACATCAGACTCAGCACGAAGTGGTTCAGCTTTCCGCCCTGCCTGTGGCTTCCGTTCTGCTCATGACAGGTGATTAGCTGGGGCACTCCTTGGTATGCGACTTTGCACGCGCAACTTTGAGAGAGGTATCAGTGTGCCTGGTAACTGCCTGCGATTGCACGCCTCTGCAAAAGCTGCTCCCCCCCCCCTCCCCTCCCCCCGCCCACACACTGGACTGGTGGACGACATGGGAGCGTGAGCAAGATTTCCATTGGGGAAGGGAAGGCAACTGAAAAATGTTATCTGAAAAAGTGTCCAGACAAATTTGGCTTTTGAGTCAGGATCGTGCTTCAGTGTACAGAAGTACCCGTGTTCATGAGACTGGACCACGGCCCGAAGATACAGCTATGGATAGGAGCGATTACACGATATCTGAAAAGCAGAGCCATTGTGAGTGCTTTATAATCATCACTTCGCCATACACACGTCAAGCCGAACCCAAACAACGTAAGCAGTTTCCAGAACTTCAATGTCAGGGGTTTCACTGACTTCGTCTCATCCTAAGCTGATTTAGCCCGTCGCTGAGGCCGCCGTGACCTGACTGCGTCCCGTGTTCCTTGGACCGCGCCCAGCTGATGCCGCCCGCTGGCACACTGCTGCCGCCTCCTCTGGTGCCGGTGAGCCCAGGGAAGCCCGGGACGATGCCGCCGCTCTCGATGGAAACCAGTCCGCGCCACCCGATGTGGGGTCCTCCACTCCGGAGATACCCAAGACGGTCGTGAGAGAAGCTACCCCATGTGTGGTCCTCCACTCCGGAGATGCCGAAGGCACAGCCGGGGAGAGAAGCCACTCCATGTGTGATCCTCCACTCCGGAGATACTCAAGACAGTCGGGAGAGAAGCTACCCCATGTGTGGTCCCCCACTCCAGCGATGCCGAGGACACAGCCGGGGAGAGAAGCCACTCCATGTGTGGTCATCCACTCCGGCGATGCCGAAGGCACAGCCGGGGAGAGAAGCCACTCCATGTGTGGTCCCCCATTTCCGCAGATGCCCAAGAAACAGCCAGGCAGTGAACGTAAATGAAGCGTCAGCGTGCAAGATTAACTGACCTGGCTCTTACATCGGCAGCTATGTTTATTGATCGAATGATACGTCGCACATCTTTTTAGATGTACATCACAGCAAATTCATCGCATCTGACCTTTGTCGTATGTTCGAGGTGTCGTAGGGTGCGCTTGTCGTGTTCGGTCTGTACATATAGATTATTGCCAAAGTGAATTTATTGCTTAGCATTTCGATTATTTCGATGATCAGTCATGTTTATCTATTGCTGGTATTACGGAGGCTGTCGCCCCAGTCGCATGTTGATGATGGATGCCATGTATCTGACGTGCAATGTCTCAAGTGTGATCAGGCGTCTTTGGTCTGTGGCATGCACTAGTGAGGTGACGTTCATGACTGATATATTGTCGGTGAGTGGGGTGTTATGACGTGTACGCGCACGTGTTTTCAGTGTGTCCCCCGTAAGCGCACAGTTAAAAGTCGGCTGCGACTGGTTGCAGCCAGGCCAATGTAGTTTACCTTGCTGATCTCTACAGTCCCCGGCAGCGCATCTGAAACAGTGGACTACAATGGATATGTCAGCTTATCCCTGATTTGCTTCAGTTTATTTTTCATTACCAGGGAAGATATTAATGGACTTTTGTAGCATAATGAAAATCTACTTATTTCCGTTGATCGACGGATGGTACAGTGTTGCGCAGTGGAGGCACAATGTTTGGGGATAATGCCCTGATAGTGGAAGTAATCCTCCAAAAATCCGAAATGGCCTACTTGCCACAAGAGGGGCAAAAACTATATGAGGGTTGTGAAATGAGGGCAAACTTTCCATATCAGGGGCATGAAATGTCACATGAAGGGCATGAAATGTCACATGAAGGGCACTGTTTCAATAAGTTCTTACTTCTAACTTCTATAACTGAAGCATATCTGCCGTCCAAAGGCAAAAAGGCATGAGTGCCATTTTACCCAATGACGCTTCGATATTTTTGCCTTTGGACGGTAGATATGCCAGACACTACTGCGATGTCAACTCTCTTAAAATTTGGAAGATATCATGTTGATATTATAATTTTAATTTTTGAATAAAATTTTGAATGCATGAAGGAAGGCAAGCGTGAAACGACCTGTCAATGAAGTTGGCAGGTTTCTCAGCGCCCTATTCAGCGACGAGCTCAAACGACAGCGACGAGTAAGCCCCGAAGTCTCAAGGTCACGTAGCTCATGCGCTGGTCAATATTCTGACGATTGAAAGGTTAAAATTGGCCGGTACGTTTGGGTTCTATGAAATTTCCCGTCATTTGAGCCTGAACTTGAGCTGGAAGGGGAGCCTTTAGACGTTAGGAGAATTTGATTGACGCTAGCTCCTTTTGTGCTGAACGTTATGATGCCTGCAAATTAAAAACCGGCCAGCTATTTTTCGGAGATAAGGATTTATCGTCATGTGAGCCTTGGTTTGACTCCGAAGCGTAGCCTTGAGAGGTCAATACTTATGACGGACTCTAGTTCATGCGCTGGTGAATATTCTGATGCTTAAAAAGCTGAAATCGCATGTTTTTTTTGGGGGGGAGGGGTAATATTGTGTTTCCAGTCCATAAGGCCTGAGTCTGACCTTAAAGGTGACCCTGTGAGGTTAGGGCCTTTCAACGAACACTATCTTATATTCTGGTGAATATTCTGATGTTTGAAAGCTTAAATAGGCCCATAATTTTTTGGTTTCATGGAGTTTTCCGTTCTTTGACTCTGATTTGACGTCTAGGAACATGTGATATTGCAAAATAACTGTAATGTCTGATGTTCTCGTACCTTAATTAAACCTCTGAGGTGTTTTCAGAGAAATCGGAGCTTGTTGCTGAACATATCGCTGAATAAATCGCCAACTTCACGGACATTCAGCGACGGCTTGGACTAAAATTTTGGAGCAATTCATTTCACACGGGTGTAATATATTCCTTTTTACCGATATAGCTCAGACATTTTTGCCAGAATTTTAATCTAGGCCGTTAAAAGATATAAAGGATCATGTAAACCTAGACTGTAGATAGAAAGAGGTCAAAAGTCTGCATTAACATGGTTAGCCCACGCTAAACTGGGAATGGTGAGCGTTCACTCAGAATCGATTAGTGAGAAAAATGAGGTAACGCAGTTTTGAACATGCACCCTTGCAAATCCTTGTAACAAAAGCCTCGACGTCCGGCGTCGAAGTCTCCGTAGGCTTATCGTTGTCGGTTATGTGGTTAGCACGAAGCGGTGGCCAACGGGCGCACGAACGCCTGTCGGTGGAGCTGGAACGATAAAGGTAGTACTTATGCTTCCGTGTCGCTCTCACTGTTAATCCATTCAGGGGGCATTCCCAAATCTGTGAGAAATAGATGTGCCACAGCTTAATCCTTAAACGGCACGGATTTACTTTGACAATTTTCGAAAGGACTATTTCACGGCGGTTGTTCTCGCGCGCACGGTGCTCGCCGCCTGGTGTTGCCTGCAGTAACCAGACTCTGTTCGGGTGTTCGGAGACTGCACCCCCGACTGTGACAGCTTCTCCCCTGAGATTGCGAACACGCAGTCTCAAAACTTCACTAGATTGTTGTGTTATTGTTATTTTTGGGTTATTGTTATGTTATTTGTTTCACTAGACGATTCTTCAAGAGGATAAATGTTCCTAGGCAAACATGGGTTAGCCTTTTTTATTTTGAGCTAATTTCGACCCAATCCATTTAACAGCCATGAGACTCACTTTTACGGACGACGGGCCCCTTGGGTAGAACACTAGGTGGCACATAATCGTTTCCGGTCAAGCGCTGGAGGGCCATTCCATCTCAGTGCGGGGTCCGGCTGTCGGATGTGATGATGCAGGTGCAATACAACCGCCTTGTAGCTGATGTGTTCAGGAAGCCGGCCGACTCAGATAACTACATTAACACGCGCCCGGGTGGCCGGTTGAACACCCTTCGCTCGGGTGGGTGGTGCCAAGCCGTTCGGGAGCCATTCCGGAGAAACCTTTGGGGGTCAAGTTGACCCCCAACAGAACGCGTGCTAATGCGCTCAGCAATTGCCCAGACCGACGCAGGGAGGGTGCAACTCGTACGTCTAATAGAACATGAGTTTGTCCAGCAGGAGGATCCATGTATACATCGTCCACTGATCGACCGGCAACTATCCGCGCAGTTGGCCAATTGCGTTTCAAGATCGAGGGTCGAAACCACGTGACACGCGGACAGCGGGGCACCGATAAGGTGACTGACCGCTTTGTTCAGATTACCACGCATGACTAAGTATGCCTTGTGTTGATCGTGATCTTTGTCCACTTGACCCACCCTTTTATGTATTGTTGGAGACGAGGAGACAAACAAATACTGAGTGTACAGTCATGCTTGGCTTGTTGGTTAGAACCAGAGGTGAAGTCGGCACACAGGTCAGCATCAGGGGAAGCTTTCTCAACAAATCCGGGGGGGGGGGGGCTGCCCTGGCAAATAGATGCAACCTACCCCAAAATACAACCTATGCCAAAAACCAGTACCCCACATTTGAATTATTTTCGTAACAATGTTGGGGCAAAGAGGCTGAACACCTTCCCAACTCATACATGACTTTCCTCATGACTAACCACATGCTGGAGCGTGCCACCTGCGTCAGAAGGTTCTAAACAATGCCCAGGGAATTCAGAACGGTCGCGTTCTTCCAGGCCGTGACACCGATGGTGACATCTTAAAGTCACGGCTGTGTCAGGTCACCAGGGTCGTGGCTGTGTCAGCCGCGTGTTATAGCTTGACATCGACTCGGGCACGTCCGACTTCCAGTTTCAAAGTGCCAGTTGACGTAGTAATAGCCATAGTCCACTAATGACAAAAACAACAAAGAGCCATGAGCGTGTTGATGTTTGATGATGTCAATCTCGGTAAAGTTCTTCCACAATTCCCAGTCCCCCCCCCCCCTCTGTGGCACAGGTGTACTGATAATACATAGCAACTATGATATTCACTCTTGCGGGGTTGAACAAAAACACAGGGTACAAGGAGGCACAAATCTAAACATATTGTGTGCTATTACTGTTTGTATACTGTCAATGGGTCAACTTGATATCCATGAAAACGTATTGTTGTTGCAGTCTGTGACTTGATGTTCCGACACGGCAGTCTCCTGGGAAATCCAGCGATAGCAGGACATTGTCAACATCCTGGTAGCTGTATTTGGTGATTCCATGCTCCACGCCTCTGTCTCAAATATACGTATTATCAGCCATTATATTTGTGACACAGCGAGTCATGCTCACATTCTGCGCTGGCAAAACAACATTGAAAATATGCAAACTTGATCTCACTTGGCTAGCCTATAAAAACAAATCGTTGTTTTGCTTTGATGCTAATTCCTACACTTAACGCCTTACTGCGCGGACATGTCACCTCCGAATGGTTCAGTGATGATACCTGCGCAGATCGGACAAAGTTTGGAATGGGTCAGTGACGACACTGGCGCAGATCGGACAGTGGTCGACTGGCTGCGTATTTATTCCGGCACATATGCAAATTCCAATGCCAGTAAAAATTTTGTTGTGAAGCTACCAGATAAGAAAAGTTGTCTTACCTGCTCGCGGAATATCAAACTCAGGCGTCACAATACTCGTACACATCAATAAATGCCGCTGCGTACGCCACGCCCGAGTGGTTTCGTCTTATATGTTCGCATAAGTTGGTCAAAAGATCGCAACAATGTCGGACACTGTGGGCAAATTTTATTTATTCTCTCTTAAGGCCCGATGAAGTGTATGCTTTTGATCTGGTTCCCACTAGTCTGGTCCTGATTTGTGACTAGGTTGTGACTAAGCCCTGATCTGACACAAATTTGAGCTTGAATAATGAAGCATGTTAGTAAAGTAAACATAGACATAAGGATATATCTGAAATTGTGGAATGGGACAGGGGCGTGTCCAACTATTGGTTCCCCCTTGTGCCTTTCCTCTCGCCCTGGTAGGTGGGGAGGGGGGGGGGGGCGGTCGATGCGACCCCCTAAGGTTTCCTGAACATACCTGTCCGGCGAATTCGTGCAACCGCGCTCGAATTTTCGGTAGCCTATGAGGCGTCTGTTGCGCGTGTTTTGACACAAAACGTGTCCCTGACGTTTGTGGTTTCGGAGCAGGGACGGCTTTTTCTCCACGGTAATCTACGGCCGGTAGGGTGGGGGACGGCAGGGTGCCAACCGGCTATGCTGCGGAACGCGCGCGGCGGGACAACATTGTTACATCAACGAAGCCATGCATCATCAACATATGGTCAACATACGAAAACTAAATGCCATTGTCCCCATAATTGAAGCAAGAAACCCGGCTGTATTGGCTTCGTGCTGCCACGATGCATGACATCGTATCCATGATGTAAATCTGTCAAAGTGCGATTTCAAACATTCGTGATCTCGCTCGATGTAGATATCTCGCGAACGCTGCTTGGGTGCGAATACACTATATTCACCATAAAATAACATTTACTCGAGCGACATGGGATGCAAGCGTCGTTTAGCCAAGCGAAGAGGCGCAAGAGACAAACTTCATGCAATCTCGTTAGAAGTTAAGAAAGCATCTTTTGAAATTTTCTCTCAGCTAAATCTTTTTTTGACAAATTCCTCTTGGTTCTGCCGCAGTCTGTGCTGTGGAGTGCTGTCCTCCGCTCTGTTATCTCCGTCTTGATCTGCTCCATCATCTCGGGAACCTGTCGTGTGTTCCAAGAACCTGTCTTATATGACAAACACCTTATCTCACTCAGCCATCACCCCTGTTAACCCCTAGCCCTCCCCTCAGCCCTGTCTTCCTGTCACCTCCTGCCCTGTGCTTTCACCTGCTCCCCTGTCTTGAGCCATTATTCCCCGCCCTGTCCCTTCATGTTGTCTCCTGCCCTGCGCTCTTCCACGCAGTGCATTTATATCCTGTTCCACCTACTGATATGTCATGGCCTGGTCTGTACTGCTCTGTTGTCTCCTGCTCCCCTCCCCCGTCCTGTCCTCTGCCCTGCCATACCAGCCCGGCTGTGGCGGACCCTCTGTGGAGGCCGGGGGGGGGGGGGGCGGGGGGACGTTGTAACTTGCCCCTCTCGTGAGTGTACTGCCATCATGTTAAATGCCGCCCGGATTTGGCTGAGGGTTACTGCACCC
Organism: Pollicipes pollicipes; assembly: GCF_011947565.3. Lineage (NCBI taxonomy): Eukaryota > Metazoa > Arthropoda > Thecostraca > Pollicipedomorpha > Pollicipedidae > Pollicipes > Pollicipes pollicipes. The sequence continues at coordinate 22,242,447 of NW_023595962.1, forward strand.
TGCCCTCCCCAAAGTCGCCACTCCTGGCCATGTTATGCCAAGCCCCACTCCCACCCCCAGCCCTAGCCCTAGCCCAGTGCTAGGCCCCAGCGCCAGCTCCAGCTCGAGCTCCTAATCGGTCTAAATTCCCTCTTGTGAGGAGGCGTGACAGCGGCAGCCGGCGACGCCTAATACTAGCGCTAGCAGCGTCCGCGCATGTACACCTCTCCGGACCCCCTTCCCCCGCCCACCCCTAGAAGGGGCGATAACCGACGATGCCGCGGAAAACGCTCGGAAAACGCGGACGATGTCGCGGAAAATGCGCGACTGTCCGACACTGTTCATTAACGGAGCCATGTATCATAAAGTGTGCTCAAAACATATACCAAAATGAAGCAATGTACTCAAAACTGAACAAGAGACACACCTGTCAGACTTTGTGTCGCCACATGGCATGGTTCTGTATGTATGAAGTTAAGTCAAAGGAATGGCTTTCCGAGAAAAAAAACCTTTTACCTGACAGAGCGAGGTCATTCTTTACCTAAATATATACAAACTAGCACTTACTGCAAGATATCGTTGAGACTAATTCCCTGACGTTTTGCTAAGCTCTATCTTCATGATGTATATGGGTCTTTCAATGGGTTTGTAAATAGATTTTCAACATCTAGAGATGCAAACCTTTTTGGTTGGCTAGATTGCACAATACCATTAGTTTCGTCCGTTGCCGATAGGCTGTAAGGCATAGGAAAATATGCGAGCAAAATGACATTACATCGCTCTAATTGTGTACGCCACTGGTGGATCTCCAAAATTTTGGGACGGAGAGGGTGCCCATTTTCTAGCGTCTTTTCGCGTTCACGTTGTGCTCAACTAGATGGTAACCCCGTGCGTTAGCAGCTTTTCGAAGTGTATCTTCCAGACGTAACAAGTGAATACTAAACATCTAATCAAAAATCCGTTTGCAAGTGAGAATTGTTGGCAAATACTTCGCTGATTAATCATGATATCAGCCTCTGCAACAGCTACCATCCATGGCAATAGCGTCGCCAGACTGCGCAGACTGCCCTGCCCTGGCAATGGCTCCGTTATCTTCAGTGTCAGCGTCCGCCCTCGGCCACGTCATCGGACCACGAGGACGCGCGCTGACGTCTTGTCTAGGCCGAGCGACCCCCCCCCCCCCCCCCCCCACACACCTAACACGGACACTCCAAGTTTGCTGCTGTGGCAGCGGCGTCTCTCAACGTTTGAGGACATGATTACTAAGATCCTCCTCATACAGCCCTCCAGCGCTAATGGCATGATTCACGCCGGCCGAAGCAAAGCAGCTGCTACCGTTCTCCCCCGATCCGTCAGAGCGGCTCGTGCTATCCGCCCGCCTGGCACCACTATCTTATCTGATCTGGCGCCCTTGGCGTTCGTCACAGGAGAGCGCCGCGCGCCTCCGGCCATCACGGTCTGCAGAGTCGGCGCGCACGGCCAGTGGCACTGGTACGCCGGTCACCTGAGGTCACGTCAAGCCGGGTCAGGTCAGATCAGGGCAGGGCAGAGCAGGCCTCAGGATGGCCGGAGGGCGCGCCGGTGTGCTCTGCGTACTGCTGGCAGCATGCCTCGGCTACGGTGAGTGCGGCGGCCTGTGTGTGTGTGTGTGTGTGTGTGTGTGTGTGTGTGTGTGTGTGTGTGTGTGTGTGTGTGTGTGTGTGTGTGTGTGTGTGTGTGTGTGTCTGTGTGTATGTATGTGCTTGTATGTGTGTTTTCATGCATGTGTTTGTGTATGTGCTTGTGTATGTGTGTGTGTGTGTGTGTGTGTGTGTGTGTGTGTGTGGTGTGTGTGTGTGTGTGTGTGTGTGTGTGTGTGTGTGTGTGTGTGTGTGTGTGTGTGTGTGTGTGTGTGTGTGTGTCTGTCTGTGTGTATGTATGTATGTGCTTGTATGTGTGTTTTCATGCATGTGTGCGTGTGTGTGTGTGTGTGTGTGTGTGTGTGTGTGTGTGTGTGTGTGTGTGTGTGTGTGTGCGTGCGTGCGTGCGTGTGTGCGTGTGTGCGTGCGCGCGCGCGCGCGTGTGTGGCAACTGTACTGAGGCGTTTAAGATGGGGGGCACTCCGGCCTACTTCGCGTTGACTTTGAATGACGCTACTCTCTCCGCTGTAGACCCGCTATACCGAATCCCAGATGGCCAGCATAAATAGCAAGTACTACGTGCCATGATTTGGTAACCAGCATCACAAATTCAGATTTGTCGATAACCCGTGAATCGTACCTCTTAATGGTGAGATAACACTTTTTGGCTTTTTATGATAATTAAACATGATTTATATCTGTTCTATCAGACAGTTGTGACGGGCACTCGAAGGTGACCAGAATCAGTTCCTTCGCGTTTTCTCTTTTTTTGGGGGGGGGGGTTAAACATGACCATAGCAAGATCCCACAAAGATGACCTTGTGCCTGGCTGCAAAAGAGTGCCCGGCGCGCGGGTTCAGATGAACGTAAATCGCGTAAGTCACGTCTGCGTCTGCGTAAGTCACGTGTCACGTAAGTCCTTGTCCAACAAAGGGCTTGATGCTGGAAGAAATGGTACTTGGTAATTGACCGCAGTATACTCCGTGGTACATTGGGATACTAGTTCAAATGCATATCATTCGATTACTTGGCCATGAATTGTACCATCCATGTTGCTAACGACAAACTGTTTTTCACTGCCCGCTAAACATGTGTGCGATGCAGCTCAGGTTGAAATAAGTTAGATCGCACAATAGGCACATAAGTTGAGCATTTTGCAGCCTCTCAGCAGCCTGCAAATGTTGATTTTTATTTCTCAACTTGTTGGCAACAACTTGTTTCAACCTGTCAACTTGTGAAAACTCGAGTTTTCACAACTTGACATCAGTAAGGGAGGTCTCAGGTTTCGCCCACCCCAGAACACCTGACCTCATGGGTCTTCCAGTGTAGGTAGCTGTCCGCGTAAGAACATTTTGAGCCAGGGTCTGGTGAAAAGGCTGTGCCTTTTTACTCGGGTTCAGTTAGGCTCCCCAGCGAAACTAGCGCCAGGAACAAACGGGTGGGTAGCTTAACGTCGTGAGTGTCGTATCGCATTCAGTTGTTTCCTACAAATCGAGCGCTTTCATTCATGTTGCGCTGTTCTTACAGGTTGGGAATAACGCGAGCGAATGTGTTGTTCACGGGAGCACCCACGGTGCGTCCCGGGAGAATTATGCACTTCTTATCGGTGGCATGCCCGGTGTTATGAGATACGTCAACTAACGGTATCAAACGGTAACGATACAAAGTTACGGTACGTAACGGATAGGGAGAACATGACTATGATACACGAAACTCTTCACGTTTGACTTCAAGCAGGTAATCGGTCCAAGGTAAAAAAGGTGCTTGCCTGGAAAGGCAGTGCCATTTTACACCAGTTGTTAAACACACACACACACACACACACACACACACACACACACACACACACACACACACATATATATATATATATATATATATATATATATATATATATATATATATATATCCAGGGCCGTTAAAACGGAATCCATTCCCGGAGCGCTTCGTCTCGAAGTCCCTCGTGATGAGGCCATTGCCAGTGGTTTTACAGAAGCTGGGGAAGCATTTCCTGAGGAGTACGTCCGGACTGGTTTGAAATAATTGGCAACGATTCTAGAACAGATCTGTTACATAATTAATGGCAACTAGCATTAACAACAACAAAAATGATATAAATATTAACAATGAACCATCGTCGAATGATGGGCTGACACCCTCTCCCCCTCCCCCAGCAGCATGTCACTTTTAGTTTTCGGCTTGCTGAAGCACTTTTCCAAACACCGCCTCTTTTCTCATTGGTGTCAACGATTTTTATATTTGGGGATATTATTGATGTACAAGGACAATATTCAAGCGCACAAAATGGTGCAGACAGCGAAATTGCTTTCTGAAGGGAAAACATGGAAGTAACGCAAGGTACGTAACATGCCATGCTCTCGTTTAACCTTATGCTCGACCTAGACCACCTTTTTACCGCGTCATATTCATAGCGCGATATTTATCCTGTTCCATTTGCGACCTGCCATTCTTTGTTCCTGTAAGTTGTTATGTAATAATGTTTCCAACCGTAGCGATTTGTGCGACCCTTTGGCGTTACGAGATAACCGGACAGGCCGAACTGACCCTTGTTGGAGTTTTTTGACAACGAACAGTCGGACTATTTTTATTGCATTTAGTCTGTCATGATTTACGGATAAGTTGTGAGCTCAAGCTGAAATGGGGCCTAGCGATGAGAAGGTACCGACCTAGCACGTGCCCGAAAAAAGCTCCCTGCCTGATGTCCGAGTGGAAATAGTTTGTCTGCCAGAAGCCGCGAGCCCTAGCAAGCAACTTAAAACAGCCATGGCGTATCTTATTTAACGGCTCATGACATGTGCGTTCAAATCTGACATACGGAAGAAAATACGCGTTAGTGTCTCCAATCGGCTGTATCCCAAAGCGTGCCCTCCTTTTTAGTTTGCAGGACGTTCAGTGTTTGACTGTTACGAAGAATCTCGCCAACTTAGTGTCAGGTCCTGAAGCCTCGTAAGCACTGTAGAATAATAGAGAAATATGTCGAATACAACTGTCAGAATTTTGTTATGTGCCCATCCGTGAGCTGAGGCGCAAACGCCAGTAATGGAAGTGACCTTTATCGGTTGCTGTCATGAAAGGTCATCTCCAGGCGAGTGAAACATTCCCTTGGGTAATGGTTCCCAAGCGGAACTATCCGTACCCGGTTTGATTCGATACCGTGTCTTGTCTGCGATACCGTCTATCGATCTGGCCTATCATGTAATCCGAATGACGCAGGCAGCACGTATGCCACAAGTCTAAGTTCAGATAGGCGGATGCCGTTGAGCCTGTGCGTCAAGGTAGGCTAAGTCGGGGGGCTGCATCGGAGTCACAGAACGCAGCGAACGTGTGTTTGCAGCGTTGGCAGCGTTGGTGTAGATTGAAGATCAAAATGGGTCAACAATTATTATTAACATGGCAAAGTCATATTTGTCTGGATATGTCCAGCATTCAGTCAGGACTGATAAGTGGTACGAATTATGCAACGCAGTTTTGAGTTGCGCGCTCGCACATCTTAGTAAAAAAGCTCTACGCCAGACGTTGCAGAGGCTACGCCTAACCTGAGCCTGCGCAGCGTCGGTCCCAAGGTAACACTAGGCCGTAGCCAACAGTTGCATGAAAATTGTGGCGCATCTGAAACAAGAACCTTTGAATGCTTTTGAACACTAAATCGTACATTTAGGAATGTTCCCGGCGCATATTTCATTTCCGCGATTTTAGATTGATGACAATAACGTACTGCTCCTTACAGCACCGCGAAGTAGGGTGGAGCCCGGTGCTGGAACTGGAACAGTAGGGTCAGACCTCTGTTTTCCGTGTTGCTGTAATTGTTAATCTGTCCAGAGAAGAACCCCAAAGTTGTGGAGAAAGACTGCCCAGTGCATTCTTTGAACTGCACGAATTTATTTTAAAAGACATTGAAAAACATTATTTTAGGATAATCATTGCTGCGTGCTCGGCGCCCGCCGCCTGGCGTTACTTGCAGCGGCCAAAGCCGTTCGGTTTTGCGAAAACTGCGACCCATGCCATCGCTATCCTTGCTCCCCCAGATTATGGGCGTTGCACTGACGCCTTACGACGCCCTCAGCTGCTGGGGCTATATGGCGCCACTAGCCTCTCACCCTGGTGGGAAGGGCGGACGTCGTGGAGAATCGAACCCCGTACATGTGGTTTCCAGACACGCGGTGGTCGACGCAGAAGTGTTGACCACTACGCTATCGGCACTCAGCGCTCAGGCTCAAACCCTTTGATGGCATTTGTTTCACTAGTCGATGCTGCAAAATAATGTATGTTCTCAGGCACAAATGGGATGGTTTTTGTGTTGGGAGCTCATTTTGACCCGCTCCATTCAACACTAATTAAACCTGTATTTCTTTCCCGTAAAGAGACCCCTGGAGCACAACATTACGAGGCATATTGCTGTTCCTGGTCAAGGCCTGAAGGGTCATTCTATCCCACTGCGATGTGTTTTCCGGCCGTCATTTGGGCGACACGGGGAGGAGTCCCCTGGCCGGTCCGGAGGTCCTTGGCGGAATATATCATATCACATTGGTCCGCTCCCTGATGTGGCATGACTTCTGACCCGCACAGTTGACCCCTGTTCGATGAATGAACCGGCGTTAACGCCACAACATCCCTGCTCGCTGCAAGTGGTCAAATAGTTGGCACATAGACTCCCAATGGGCTTAACGGGCCCATGTTAGAGTGGGTTTGGCCCACTGCTCAATACTGCGGGCCCTGACTGGCACAGGACTCTTCTTTTACCTCAACGTGAGCGCTCATCATAAGCTCTCACGTGTCCTTCAGTTGTCAGAGGACCCCGACCAACGCAAGAGGCCCTCTGCCACTCGGGCCCCCGTCCCCGGTGAGCGTATCTTCCCCCGATCCAATCAAGGCCCCTTGTTGACACAATGCCCTATCAGGCACTGTTGGCCCCTGAACGGAGCTCGACCAATGTAAATCGCGGGCCCGGCCTTGTCCCTGCTTGGGCAATGGGCCCCTAAAGCTCAGACCAACACGGAGCCGACTGTTCGTTGTTCGTGATCTCTGGGCGAAATAAAGAAACGCTCGGTCTCAGGGGTCCCTATGGGTGCAAGAGATAATCTTACTGGCGTTTGAGATTATGGCCCTATGGGTGGGGATTCTTAATGTGACCTACAGTGAGCCCTTCAGACCCTCAGCCATCTCATTGGGCCCTCAGTCATTGGTCTCGATAGGCCCTCCGGCCCCTCTTCGGGCCTCTCAAACGCCGCCCCGACTCGGGGCCACTTGCCATCACAGTATCCCTGTTGGACGCCGTGACCGCTAACCGACACAGGAGCACCTCGTTGCGTCAGAGGCCCCGAACATTGCAAATCGCGGACCCTGGCTTCGCTTCTGCTTGGATAAGGGGTCTCAAGGGCTCAGACGGACATGGAGCCGGCTGTTCGGTGTGCGGGGTCTCTGACCGAGTTAGACACCCCGCACTGTCTCAGGGGTTCGTCAAACGGTGCAAGGGGACCTCCGAATGATATTGCAGCTCACGACCCTACGGGCCGCGATTTTTTAACGTAACCTACAGCCAGTCTTTCGGGCCCTTATTCTCTCCAAGTGGGCTTTTGATCGTCGGTTCCGGTGGGCCGCCCGGGATCCCCTTCAGGCCTCATCGAACGCTTCCCTTGGTCGAGCACAGGGCCCTATGTTAGGCGCTATGGGTCCTTGGCAGATACAAAGCCCCCACCAGTGTAAACCACTGGCTGCGGCTTTATAGCTGATTGGGAAGTGGGTCCTCTGTTCCATATCGACACAGGGCCGACTGTGTGGTGCGGTGATACATGGCAGATGTATAGGCTCGTATTGTCTCAGAGGTTCTCCGATCGGCGTTAAGGGTCCTCTGACCGTTATTTCGAAGTCCATCTTCGCAGGCTGGGGCCCCGGAACAAGACTTCGACCAGCCCTTCATATCCTTAGACCCTCCAATTGGGCCCTTGCTCGTCGGACCCGGTGGGCCCTCTAGGCCTTTTGGGCCTCCTCGAACACTACCTCTGGCCGACTCGGGCTCCTGGACAACACAGAACCGCTTGTAGGTGCTGTGGGGCCCCAAACAATTTAAATTGCTGGTTCCGACTGTGTCCCTGCTTGGGAAATGAGCCCTTAGGTCCATGCCGCCACAGAGCCAACTGTGCGTCACTGGTGGTGTCTGACCGAAATATAGGCCGTTATCGACGCAGTGGGTCCCTGATCAGTGCGCAGGGCTCTTTGCCTTTCATTGGAGTGCCCGGTCTTGTGGGCCGCAGCCCATAAATGAGACCTCCAGCTGGCTTTTCAGGCCCCACGGGAGCTTAATTTAGCACTTTATTGTAGGCTCCGAGGCCCTCGAAGGGCCCCTCGGAAGCTAAGGGGGGGGGGGCACCTGCTCCCTGCGTCCCTCCCCTGCCTGCGCTACTGCTAGCAGGTACCTAACGGCGAGCGGATTGTCTAGCGGTGAGAAGGTGCTGACGGATTATAAACAGACCTATATCGATGTGAGCGAATGGCTGACCAATGGCCAAATGACAAAAATGGCCGACTGAAGTCTTAGTTACAAAACAAATGGCTTGTCCATGACAGAGTCACATAACCAGTGGCTTGCCAATGACTTAATCATCGAACAAATGACTGGCCAATGGCGGAATAATAGAACAAAGTGGCTGAACAAAGGATGGGTCACGGAGCAAATGGATTACCAATGGCTGAGTTACAGAGAACATGGCTGCATGTCTACCCGTGTTGTTAATCAATGCGATGCAAAGCGTGGAATTAAGCACATCTGTAATGATGAAAAATGCTTGGCTTGCAAGTGTGTAGTGTGCTGTTCAATTAGGAGCTTGATAATTTTGCTTGGGTATTATTGTACGTCCGGGTGAAGCGAGGAATGCGGAAGGTCCTTATGTTCTACCGCTTCTCTAACCACGTGGCGCCTCCTGGAGTAAACTTGAGTGGCAGTCAATACTAAAAAAAATCATTTCGTATTTTAGAGGCCAAAAGGTCAAGACCTCAAACAACACGCTCAACCTATCTGCAAGTGCCCTTTCAGAGACATATTGCAATTTTTCATGGTTCCAAAGGATGCTTCACCTTGAATCCCAACTCTTAAAGTTCAAATAAAGATAGTAGAAATGTGCTCGGCACGCGCCTCCGTTGTTGCGTACTGTTGGGAACAATCATACATTTAGATTGGTACCTCCAGCACAATTTGTGTGGTCTGAGAGATGGAGTTAAGGCTTTCTTCTCTCCGCCCACAGCAGCTGAACGCATCATTTGCAAACAGGTTTGGGTCATTCTGGAAGTTGGAAAAGTGCGTTCGTGTTTAGAGATCGTCGTGGAGGCGTTTTGTTAATCCGATGAGCACGGACTATAAAAAGCAAAGGTGAAAAAATGTTCGTTATATCAAACAATATGACAAACTATCCCTTTTATATATGTGACAACCTTTTAAGAAGAGACATTGGAAAGCAAATAGCTTGGAGATACTAATTAAATAACTTGTAGTTGTTAACTATTAGTAATCAATAAGTTTTGACACTGCTACCCTTATTCTTCTTAGAATAAACAGGAGAAAGGAGAGACAAATGTGCTGATTTTCGGTTACATTCCCTTATTGAAACAAATATCAGTAGCCTGATATCAGTAGCTATCAGATAGTAATATTATTAGTCACTACTGATATTCGTTTCGGTTCAGGCATGGAGCCGAAAAACAACGCATTTTTATCTCATTTTTACTTACTAGTCTACGGGGAACTAGGCTAACAGTACAATCTGATCTATATCAATAAATTTCTTCGCAAGTGCTCTTAACAACATATAACATACCCTGTAGTCATTCGCCGACAGCATCCAATGGTGAACATTTCTGGTATGCTATTGGACATTGATGTAGCCATCACCGTTGCTGTTTGTTTACACCACTGCGTCTGTAGCCCATATATCATCCTCGTTGAATGACATTAACATCTGCGACAGGATATGCAGCGTGTCCCGACATAACAACAGTGATAGTCAACAACTGGGCAGAAGACAAGAACGGGACTATGAGAGAGGTGCCTGCAGCCGGCGTTACCAGTAAGAGATTTGCCGCGCCGCTCCCTGGACGCAGGCAGCCATCTGTGCCCAATTCTCTCAGCAATCGAGGACACTCAGGCCCAGATGTGCTGTCCGTGTGTGTGTGTGTGTGCATGTATGTGTCACTGGGGCACGATGCACTCAGCTGCTGAGGCTATGTGGTATCGCCTGCCGCCTCCCACCCTGGCAGGAAGGGCCGGCACCGCGGGGAATCGAACCCCGTACATCCGGTTTCCCAGACGCGCAGTGGTTAACGCAGATGCGTTAACCACTCACTACCGGTACCCCTCAGGTCTTTTGTGTAAAGCGGTGCTCAGTCAGTGAACGAGTCTGGGACGGTCCTTGCGCGCTTAAGATCTGCTCCTCAGGTTGCGTCGGTAACTGTTAGCCGTGATTTGGCTACATTGGCCAGTTGTCCCATATGATGGGATCTCTGTCACTGTCAGTGCAGTTGGGAAGCGTCTAAATGTACTTCTGCGCGCACCAGACCTTGCAATCAATGACACGCAAATCTGCCTCACATTCAGGCATCACGTTCGTGGGCAATGAAACAGATGACCAGTTCGACGCCAGCCAGTATGTGGATGCGACGCTGAACGAGACAAGCCATCAGATCGTGTTCAGCACGCTGCCTAGTATGGACGGCGTGAGAGACTACAATCATTCGGTAAGGCAACGCGACACCACCTCTCGTTGTTCGGGCTGACTTGTCTTGGATTAGGGCGCATAGCCTCCCGGGCTCCAGCGTAATTGTAACGAGCGTTCGGGCTGAACCGTGGCCATCCGCGTCAGTGATCGTCATGAGTCCGCTGCATTGGAAACAATTTTGGATCTGTTGTGGAAATTGAAAATGTTCAGCGCTACCAACTTCCCAAAACTTTGATTCACCCGAATTTTAGCCGTTATGCTTTCACCACTCACGTACGAGTGCGTCTGTTTTGCGCGAAATGAACAGCTTATACAATGCACATCGCTTTTCAGGCAAACATCAATTCTATGACCGGGACGTGCCAGATGGAGTGCGGCAAAGACGTAAGTATCTTCTCGAATGCGGGTGACACGATCCTGGTTGAAATGTGGATACACACACATAACACTTCTGTCTATCATGGGTGCTGTCGTTCACCGTAAGGGTTATCTTAAGCTTGTCGAATCTGACTACCTGTCCTGTTGGAGAAAAGGCTGAATAAAACTAAAAATCTACAATTATTGATCGATTCAACATCAAAGAATATCCATGAGTACCTATGAAAGTTGTGATGAGCATAAAGCACATTGTCAGCACCATAATACGTTGATTAGTTACGAAAAATATAAAACTAGGATATTAGCAGCTCCCAGCCATTGCACACCGTCATGGAGCGTCCCCCGAAGGTTGGGCGGCAATATTCTGCAGAAAATCGCATTTGCACTGAGAAAAATGTTTCCAAGTCGTTCCAGGTCCAGGCAGTCATAGGGAGCGTTAACTATCTACGAGATCCCATAGTCCTCCCAGGAACTGCAGCTCCTGGGACCCTTATGACTTTGGGAATATACAAGAGACAATTTAAGTAAACTTTTGACGCTTCCTATCCCTTAATATCGACGCTTCCTATCCCTATCGCTTAACTCTGCGGGGTCGCGCCATCCCTTTGACTGTGTAGCTTCTGGAGCAATGTCTCACCCTTCAAAAGTCGGACTGCCCCAAGAGGCCCACATAGCTTGCATGTGTCTCGCCCTGTCATGTGTGTCTCACGCTGTCATGTTTGAGTTTTACGCTGCCGTGTGCGAGCCTTACGCTGTCATGTTTGAGTTCTACGCTGCCGTGTGCGAGCCTTACGCTGTCATGTTTAAGTTTTACGCTGCCGTGTGCGAGCCTTACGCTGTCATGTTTGAGTTTTACGCTGCCGTGTGCGAGCCTTACGCTGTCATGTTTGAGTTTTACGCTGCCGTGTGCGAGCCTTACGCTGTCATGTGGGGGTCTTACGCTATCGCGTAAGGGTCTCAGTAAAGTCATGAGAGAAACGTGGTACATAGGTTCAAAATCTCAGTGTAAAAAGCTCAGAAGTCCAAAGAGTCCAGCTACCCTCGATGGACATTTAGAATGGTTCCAATGAGGCGTCTTAACCCACCACGAGGGTGCCTCACTTATTGCCCTTGGCATAAGGAGAACTACACGGGCTTAATCTGTGGACCGGCAGCTGCGCCGGCGGAGTTGGGGCTGGGGGGGGGGGGGGGGGGAGGGGCGGTGGCGTTGCATTGGTTCAAACGGGGCTGGCAAGTGGGCAGGCTTCGATGGCCAGGAGCGCCACGAAGGACCAGGTGGGAACTGAGGAGCACCACAGGGGGCCAGGTAGGAACTGAGGAGCGCTGTGAAGGACCAGGTGGGAACTGGGGGGAGCCACAGAAGAACCAGGTGGGAACTGAGAAGCGTCACAGAGGGCCAGGTGGTAACTGAGGAGCGTCACAGAGGGCCAGGTGGAAGCTGAGGAGCGCTGTGAAGGACCAGGTGGGAACTGAGGGGAGCCACAGAAGGACCAGGTGGGAACTGAGGAGCGTCACAGAGGGCCAGGTAGGAACTGAGGAGCGGTGTGAAGGACCAGGTGGGAACTAAGGGGCGCCACAGAAGGCCAGGGGGTAACTGAGGAGCGCCACAGAGGGCCAGGTGGGAACTAAGGAGCGCCGCAGACTTCCAGGTGGTAACTGAGGAGCGTCACAGAGGGCTAGGTGGTAACTGAGGAGCGTCACAGAGGGCTAGGTGGTAACTGAGGGGCGTCATAGAGGGCCAGGTGGCAACTGAGGAGCGCCGCGGATGGCCGGGTCATGACCTGCCGTCATGTCCGGTCGGGTGGGGTCAGGGACCGCGCTGGCGCTGTTCGGACGGGTCGTCGGGCGTGCGTAGTGAGGTCGGTCCCTTCCCAGGATCACTAGAGCTCAGGTGCCACCTCACATGACTCGGGTTTACTTCTTTTCGATTTGCTTCTTTTTTATTTGCTTTTTTGACGCAACTGATACCGTACCATGCCCACGGGCTCGACAAACTGGCAAGTGAGACGGCTGGCTGCATCGGGCGAAGTTACGGCGCTGGTAACGGCGACCTGAGAGGCGTGGAATTGAGGATTGAGCTCATTCAGATGATAACCGAAAGACTCAAATTCCTTAAACATTGAAACTTCACATGAGACTTTAGTTTACTCCACACTGCTCGTGAGATAGATTCCCAGGGCCGACGGTGCTGTTGTATTTTCTGACAGACCGAAGATGGAAGGCAGCCATGTCACTGCGACTAAGAACCTGGAAAATTAGCACGGCCCTAGTAAGATATGCTTTTATCGAATGAAACGTATGCCTTTTGCCTTAACTTGTGGGCGTGATATAACATTTCGCTACACTTTATGAAATGAAGGGAAAAGTGGGAAACGATTTACGGGTACCGCTTCGTTTTTATTTCATTAGTGAGTTCGAATGAATTTCATAAACTGGCCAAGTTGAGAACAGTGTGGTTTTACAACGCACACATCACGACTCGCGCTAAGCATAACCGACGCTCTGGAACATCAGGACTTAGTTATCAGTCAACTGGAGGGGAAAAGGAAGTTAGACGTCAAGTTACCATTTGCTTCAGTTGCTATAATCTACAACGTTCCTAGCAGCGCCACAGAGACCACGAGTGCGCGGGGTTTAGCAAACCATTACGCTGCAAAAACCGAAAGCTGTGAGAAGGACAAAAAATGTCGGGAGTCCAAATGCCCTGCCACTACATATATTTGCTTGGGCATCCACCTGTACAGTCGAGATATTTGCACTTTGTTGTTTACAACATGCGACTTGCTCATATTATCTATCTTCATTCAGTTATGTCGCAGTAGTCAAGCAGGTGATAATTGTGATGATATGACATCGCTTTTCTTTTGAGCATTCAGATGCATAGACGTCGTCATGTATGCGAAATATTCTGTTAAGTTTAAGTTCTTACATCGATGACGCCATAAATGAAAAATGCTCGCCCCCTTCTTAATCCATCATACTTCGCAGCTTTTGATTATGCTGTCGGGTCGTGCCTAGTATCTTCAGAGGCCACAATTCGGCTTAATCTTATATTCAGGAAACGGATTTTCCTTGAAATTCCTGCCAATGCTAATAACGCTCGATGAGATTCCGGACTAGAACTGACCAGTTTTGATGGATGATGCATCAAACGAGGGCTTGGGCTCTGAGTGGTAGCATTTTACGACCAGGAATTGTAATATTCAGACGAGCGATTTGTTTGGATTTTGGGATTTTGCTTTGGCTGCTTTCGTATTACAGATCGGCAGCGATGCTTGTATTTCTGCCTATCCTGTTAAAGACCGCAGCGTGGACGTTTGTTTCCTAATTGCAGACCGGCAGCTTCGAGTTTACCGCCTACGTCAAAGACGCCAACACAGCAACACCTAAGTTCAGCCTTCCGACGTATACCGTGCATGTACCGGAGATGTTTCCAAAGGGCCTGGCTCTGCCGAACTCAGCAATATTCGCCTCAGGTACGGATGCTGCTGTGAGCCCTCACACCGACCATCCGCAGCAACCGCCGTCGCCAACATAGTGGAATTTATGCCGTGCGATCAACTCCCGTCCATGACAATTATTTTCGCCAGAACGGTGGCCATCAACGTTGTGAGTTACTGGAACAGCCTGAGTGTTATAGATTTGGTTTTAAGTGAAGCATATTATTGTGTAGCATCGATGTGATCTTTGGCATGACAGTTTTAAGCATGTTACGTGAGTTTTTTAACTTTTCAGTTAGGGGGTTTAATTGTTCAACAGCTCAGTAATTCCTTATAAAAAACATCTGATCATATTCGGAACAAAGTGTACAAAAAATCCATGGGAACAAGATACTGATTTTAAATAGAAGGTATTGCATGGCCTGCTAGTTATGGATATGCACCAATTGTTCAACCATTAGCCAGTCTCTTAAAAAAGAATATTGCAGGTTATTGTCGTTAATCGAAGATGATGCTCAGATAACCGTATAATTCAATTTCTCATAGCAAAATATACATTTTTCAAGCACAAATTCGACGTTTAAGAAAAATGTTCAGAAAATTTGCAACCTATGACAAAAATAGGCACCAACAATCTTGCCAGAGCTTGTACATGCTAGGCATTCGTAAGCGTAAGTGGTTTTCTTTGGTGAGACGCATGCCCAGGCATTAAGTAGCAGTTGCAAAGAAACAAGGGAGTAGAGCACCACATGTGTGAGCAAGAAATAGATATGTATATGTATACATATATATATATATATATATATATATATATATATATATATGCATATATACACAAGAATAGATAGTGATTGGTTCAACCATTCAGGCCAGAAACCTTGTGTGGGGCATCCCAAAACGAATAGTTGTAGTAATGCTGCCTGAGCAAGCAGATTCTTCGCAAAAAATGCTTGAATTCATTTAAATCGAGCAAAGATGTGGGCGGAGTTTACAAAAGTTGCTATGCTGTATGCTTGATTCATGCAAGTTGCACCATAGAAAGACTTTCAAAATGAGATATAGCAAGTGCCATTGTCTATCTGCCTTGGGTGATAGAACCATAGTGTGCAAAAGTGTTTATCAACTAGCGTGACATAATGAAGGGTTTCACCTTCAAACATTTTCTTCAGCTTCATAACACAACCGAGCACAAGTTATACATCGTTGGACAAGTCAGTCCACGTGCAAATCATATGCCTCACAAAATTACGCAAAATTACAACTTGTAATATTGATGTCGCATGGAGCAATTACCATACATTACGTAATTGCATTACATTTGCTTAACTTACATGATATATGTATATACAAATATATATATATATATATATATATATATATATATATATATATATATATATATGTATGTCTCTGTGTGTGTGTTACACAAACATCTTCATGTATTATGATCATGGACATTGTGTACACTGCCAGTATGTGCCTATATTAAAAAGGAAATGGTGACTTACGGCTACCAGAGAGATCGTTTCAAAGGGATGAAGAACTCTTTAACACGCGCTGGAAGTTGTATCAGCAAAGCCCGCTGATCGACCCATATCTTACCTGTGTTGCCCGAGTACTTCGTCCACCCCGCTTTTATCTGAGCTGCTGTTCCTAGCTTCACACAGCTTATTTCCTCAGATAAAAAGGTTTCGTGTGCGTGTTCGTGTACGGCAAAAATAGATAGAATATGCATAAAACGCTTACGATCGCCTTGGAAGCCAGCGCAATCGGCTGATAACAGCCCTGAAGCTATGAAGACACAGGTCCCGGCCAACCCTTTCCTACTGAGTCGCATGTTGGAATTGCGGAAGCGACCCCAAGGCTGCGCGATCAGGTTAGCAACAAAAAAAAAACTTCTGAGGATTCCTTTTCCTGCGTTCCTGTGTTCTCATCTGAGCTGGGCGACATTCGCAGACGCGGACGCCGGGTCTCAGAACCACGCCGTCTCGTTCTCTTGCGTTCCTGTGTTCTCATTTGAGCTGGGCGACATTCGCAGACGCGGACGCCGGGCCTCAGAACTACGCCGTCTCGTTCTCTTGCGTTCCTGTGTTCTCATCTGAGCTTGGCGACATTTGCAGACGCGGACGCCGAATTTTATAACTACGCCGTCTCGCTCACCTGCGTTCCTGTGTTCTCATCTGAGCTGGGCGACATTTGCAGACGCGGATGCCGAATTTTATAACTACGCCGTCTCGTTCTCCTGCGTTCCTGTGCTCTCATCTGAGCTGGGCGACATTTGCAGACGCGGACGCCGAATTTTGTAACTACGCCGTCTCGTTCACCTACGTTCCTGTGTTGTCATCTGAGCTGGGCGACATTTGCAGACGCGGACGCCGAATTTTATAACTACGCCGTCTCGCTCACCTGCGTTCCTGTGTTCTCATCTGAGCTGGGCGACATTCGCAGACGCCGACGCCGAACCTCAGAACTATGCCGTCTCGTTTTCCTTGGACGAGGACGACACTTTTGGCCTCTCAGATCCCGTCAAAACGTCGGATGTCGAGCCAACTTACACCGCCCAGCTGGTTCTGAAAAAGCCGCTGGACTGGAGCAAAATCAAGTTGTACAATCTGGCCGTCACGGCAAAGGTAAGGCCCATCGGTTTTTTTTGCGGTGATAGGAACATCATACACGCATCGAAAAAGCTTGCTCTTCATGCAAAGTGACATAATCTTTGGCGGTTCGTTATCTATGGCATCTTTCCTAGATGTTGTGTCCCAGACATTTCGCTCTAGAGTGACAACTAACGCTTACGTCTGTCATCAAATGCGTTCCCAAGAGGTTTCTAGGCGGCTTGTTATGACTTTTGTCACTCTGAAATGCATTTCTTTTGTTTTGTTTGCTTTTAAGCTGTTGCCAGACCTGACGTAGTCAAGCTAGATCAAGCTTTGATATTTGTAACAGGATTCGAATTTCTAAAGCTCACGCGATTTCAACCTTGACGGCCTATATTTTGCAGCTTTGAAAACCTTCCTTACCCTAATTTCCACAGCGATGCTGCTGGTTTTGTTTGTAGTTTAGCTGGACGGGCCAGCGCAACAACATTTAGTCCTTTGACCTGATTTGACATAATACAGGTCATACCTTGCAACGCCCAGTAGTGCCTGCCTGAAAAGCGTTGTTGAGAATGTAGTTTAACGCCCTCTTCTGTTTGCTATAGCTTGCGTAGTTTATAAGATAATGCAAGTGGTCTACTAAGTGTTGCTTAATAGACCCCTTTTGGCTCTAATGACCTGTTCCTTTTCACATGTGACCAAATCACATTTAACATTGTTCCGCCATACCTGTCTGATGGAGTTCGGTAAGAGCTATCCGATGCCTTTTTCCACGTGGCTTTTTCTCCGGCTTATTTAACTCGCACGGCGAATATGAAAAAAACACAGTGGGGGGGGGGGGGGGGAGAGGTTTACATGTTATCTCTGTGAGCGAACACAGGCCTTTGGGCGTTCTAATGATGCCAAAATGAGACGAATAACAGAATACTGGTCAGTCGACGTTTGAAAGCTTTGGTGCCGGCTCTGGCCCTGACACCGACTCCGGCTCTGACGCCGGATCTGGCCCTGGTGCCGGCTATGGCTCTGGCTCTGGCACCGACTCTGGCCCTAACCCTGGCGCCGGCTCTGGCTCTGATGCCTGCCCTGGCCCCGGTGCCGGCTTTTGGCTCTGGCTCTGGCTCTGAAGCCGACTCTGGCCCTGGTGCCGGCTCTGGTTCTGGGTCTGGCTCTGGCGCCGGCTCTGGCTCTACGCGCACGGACTTTTCTAAGAGGAGCCCGAGGTGTTGGATAGGCCCAACACTGTGACAAGTTAATATTTGCGACGTATGCTAAGCTGCCGTAAACGTCACGCTGTGTTAAGACTTTGGCACCCTTTTACATAAGGTGCTCGGCTCGCTTTGAGCTAGTCCGCGCGCCGTCTCAAAGAGAGAGGCTGGTGGCAGCTGCTGCCAATAGCTGGCGTTTCCCCTGTCAAATCTCCGGAGTGCTGGTATCTGTTGAGACTGTGGCTCCTTGTTTCGGAAACAAGTTTGAAAATCTGGTAGAACCAGCAGGCAGTTTTGAATTACTGCTCATATTTGTCTCGACTACGTCTTGCAGCCGAAATATCAGTGCATCTCTTTTTTCTTCCCAGTTATTCAACGAAAAAGGTCATACGTACTGTCCTTGTTTATGTACAAGGCTCCTCGCAGTTACGCTGAACAAATTACATGCATATTTCATTTAGATGAAACAGTTATCTTAGACTTGTCGGGGTACTTCTATCTTTGGTGGAACAGAGTCTTTAAAATTGTTAATAAAATTCAAAGGCTATTGCAAAACAATAACAAGGCCTTGAGAGCTCTCAAAAGCTTACGCGGGGATGGGGGTCAAATCACCGCAATGAAAAAAACAACAAAAAACGGTCGGAAATCATGCTACGCTGTCTTACTCAGGAAGAGACACATACGCTGCTCCACGTCTGTTAACACCGTGTTTTGTCCCTCAGGATCCCGATGGCCGCTCTGACACGGCCACCATCAAGGTGGTGGTTGACGACATCGATAACAAGCAGCCTGACTTTGATGAGATGAGCTACAGCACTGAGGTGGTCGACCCGGAGGTTGGTTTAGTTGGTTGGTTGGTTGATATGACATGTGCGACCAATGCGGATGACAATCAAAGTGTACACAGATGATGTACACAGTGTACCTGATTGATGTACACAATCAGGTGTACACACATGAAGTAAAGGCCTTTATCTGTCACTATCTGGACATTTGTGGCAGACCTGAAACCGTTTTTTCTGTTGGTTAATGCCAGTGTGCATCATTTCGTCATTAGGCCTTAACGACGCGTTCAGTTACCCGCGTTTTACGGTTGTTTTTTATGAAGCAAACCGTGCCGAACCGATCCTACGAACATCAGCGGTCTGGAAGTGCGTCAATAACTATCATGCACGCATCTTAAAAAGTGTGTACGAGGGCAGATGACCAGTGTTTACAAGTGATGAATTAGGTGGCCTGTAAAGAATACAACGTGGTTTTCACGGCATTAGCCGTGAAGCGTGATGTTAGAACAGGAGTGTGTTTTCTATGATAAACATGGGGGAAGCTCATTGGTCAAGAAGGCAAAACAAGGACCGAGGGTGATAAGATGGGTTAATTACTAAAAAACGGACAGCCTCAGCGTGCCAGGCTCAACTGAACGATTCGTCTAATGACAAGGATGTAGGACCGAGTGAATGACAAGGATGTAGGATCGAGCGAATGACAAGGATGTAGGATCAAGTGAGTGACAAGGATGTAGGATCGAGCGAATGACAAGGATGTAGGATCGAGCGAATGACAAGGATGTAGGATCGAGTGAGTGACAGACTATCCGCTCGCGCCCGGGGGTCTGAGACAATGGCGCCCAGCCAAGGGGAGTTAACTTCTCCACTGGGATCTCCGACCTTCGAACGCCGTGTGAGAAACCATTTAAAGGTTAAGAAACCATTTAAAGGTTTCTAAAGATAAAACCAGTTAAATATAAAAGTTCAAAGGTAAAGAAACCATTTAAGACACCATTTAAAGGGCTTGCCAGACCATGAAAGAGCACGTCTGACCATGTGACCAGTGCAACATTTTGTGTTTTGCTGTGCTCAGAAATAATATATTACAGATCTTCAGGTACTCGAGATCACATAGCTGCCGTTTACATTATGCATAGTCCCTTCGACTCTAGGCAATGTATTTGTAACAAGCTGAGAACATGTACGTTGGTACATGAAATTATGCGTCATCAGCTTCAAAAATACGATAAGGAGGATACAAACATCGCACTCGTTCATATAGCCTCTCCCCTACTGGAAAGATAGGCCTTGATCTTTTATGACTTAATGTGACCTTGCATGTCCTCGCGTGACACATTGTGACCTTGTTATGCATAAAAAGGATATAACAAAATGTTTTCTGTAGATAATTCGAATTCTGCATCAAAAATTACGAATCTGCATATTTTGAGCTCAGCACTGCTTTTCAGAAAGTACTCATAGATAGGTCATGACCAGGGACAAAGTCACGTGCGCCGCGGTCATATGATGGCTGGCATGTAAGTTAATAGTGTTTTCCTCATAAAGTAGAACTGAAACTACTCAAGCATCCGTGCAAACTTGCATTATTTACCAAAAAGCCAGAAATTGGCCCGACTTAAGATCACTGACTTCGGTTTTTCCGAAAAATCATAAAAAGATTAACTCTGGGCACTATACGTCCTATTACCATAGCATGCTTGAAAAATGACAAATAAACTACACAAAAGTTACGTGTGGTCAAAGTTCACTGATCTTAGGACATAAAAACTCGATATTTGCGCAAAGACACGAAATGAAAAGACTGCATGGCACTGGAATTAAATGTCGCTGCGAGCGTTCGTTTTTGACCTGTGCCCGAAAAGCCCTAGGGGAAAGTCAACTCCCTCGGCGAGGCGCGGGCTGATACCATAGAAGAATGGGAGTACACTCGAATGGGTTTAAAGTCGCATGAATTCCGTTTGGTATGGTACGTTTTCGTTTGTGTGGGCTCGCTCCATGCTTTTGAAATGTGCTTATTCTTAAGCGGCTCAGGCCCAGGTCTGATGCATATTTCGTGCGAGGTACTTCGCGTCCTGCGCAACATCGCCTCTGGCAACTTCTTAAATAGCAGCACTCAACGCTTGACTTACCACAGCGCCACAAACGGGGGGCCGCCGTGGCATGTGTCGCTCACCAGGTTGTCAGCCAGCAGATTGTTTGGGTTGGCAGCATGATAGTTTAGATAGATTTGGTTTGTATTTGGATTTTATTAAAACAAAGTGCAACTTGCCCCGCCATGATGTTCTAGCTGTTTTCCATGGAAGCAGTCCATAGACTTCGTAGGCCGTCATGTACTTCAACGGCTCTGTATTCGTGTTGTTGTTGTCCTGCGGTAGCTACGTTCACCTCGTGTCGTTGACAGGAGGTAGTTAGGATGCCCGTGCCCTTGGACGCCGCACTCTGCGCTCGGTCTGCCGAAGATCTCCAGCAATATCCGAGGTGATCTCTTAAATTTAGTCGATGACCCTCCAGGTGACGTTCAATAGCTGACCTGAGGTCAATTCGGACGTGCCTACCTGAGGACGATAATTATATACTGGTGTAACCCACAATACAGTTCAATGCTAAAAAAAACAACAGAAAAGACACTGGGATTTACTGCAAAATCAACGATGCGAGCCCACGTAATGGCGTTATGAACGCTTTGCGTGTTATGGTGTTTTTGTCGGTTTTTCGCTTTTACGGTTTTCTGTGGTGTCATAAATGCAACTTTTAGGGCGGCTTTCATCTCCCCACTTGACAATATTGAATACCATATCATTTAACTATAACCCTTTGCGTAAAGAACGCCAACCCAAAAACCACAGAGACGTGTCCTATTGATTAGTCGTCTAGAATATCTAATGTACTTACATATTGACATATGATATTATATATATATATATATATATATATATATATTTATATTTATATATCTGATATATTATATGATATATATATGCATGATTTATTATAATATATATATATATATATATATATATATATATATATATATATATATATATATATATTGATATATACATTTTATGATGAACTAGGTACCTAGGCTCAACTAGAATCGCTAATAGTAGTAGTATCGCTAATAACAGTAGTATTCAAATCCTGACATTTCGCAAGCCATGCAGCGATCAAGGCCGATAAACGTATAATGGTCTTGTTATACATATGTGGCACTCGTGAACACGATATTTAGATTTATGTACCGCCGTCAACTGGCTCTCAATCGATGCTGTGCAATGTACAATGACGTAATCATATAATGATGCATCGACGAGCATATTTCCTAAAGAGAGAATTTGTAGTGTCTAGAGCAGTTTTTTCTGTTTAGAAGCGTGCCAACAGTTACAAGTGAGCCTGTTTCATCATATCTTTTCGTTTTTACGATAACTTCATGTGTGAAACATATCCTATTTGCCCCAGTTTTGCTAGTTAGGTACTTTAGAGTTTTTTGGTATGTGATTATCTAAGCAATATCATCTTAAAAGGTTGACTGCTTTGCGCAACAGGTCTTTCCAACATCTCAGCGCGTGTCTTTGTTGCAGGCGCTGGGGCCGTTGAACGTCACCATTCACGCGACCGATCCGGACGCGCCCCACACTCTGAAATACACAATGCAAGATCCTTCGGGAGGTAGGCTTCTCTTGGAAACCCTTTCCTGACCGTTCAAGGTTATTTCTTCAAGATGAACTAGATCACCTTCAGTGCATCCCAACGTAGAGCCGAGGATACGCCGAGGATTAGGCGAAAGAAGCGGGATAGGGTTAGTGCACATCACCATGAATCACCGGCTGCGTCATGTTCGATTGTTTCAGCCGGCTGGGACAGCTTCTTCACGCTGAATCCGGATACCGCCGAGTTCAGCCTAACCCAGTCGCTTAAGCATCACCTCAATAGCACCGCCACGGCCATCACATTTCTGCTGCAGGTAACGGAATGTAGTCAGCGCCCAGCTCCAGCCAATTCACCTACGCATGCACGTGTGCCGCAACTTTGTCGCGCAAACATATCGCGTCTAGAAAGACAGAATCTCCCCTGCGATGTTGCTTCGTAAGGCGCTGGGCGGTGATGCGATTCGGTAAGAGCGAGCCGGCGGTGGATGCGCCGTGGCAGCGGTGTGCTGGCGACGACCCAGAGGATGTGACCCGGCGACGGACCCTCAGGATGTGACCCGGTGACGACCCTCAGGATGCGACCCGGTGACGACCCAGAGGATGTGACCCGGCAACGGCTCTCAGGATGTGACCCGGCGACGACCCTCAGTATGTGACCCGGCGACGACCCTCAGGATGTGACCCGGTGACGACCCTCAGGATGTGACCCGGTGACGACCCTCAGGATGTGACCCGGCGACGACCCTCAGGATGTGACCCGGCGACGACCCTCAGCATGTGACCCGCGACGACCCTCAGGATGTGACCCGGTGACGACCCTCAGGATGTGACCTGTGCACGCTGTGGCCGATTGGGTGGAGCAGTCGAAATGCCCCGCGGGTATTGCTCTTGCTGGAGACGCTTCCATGCCAGCATATTAGACGGCGGCTAAGTGTTACCAAATTCGAAATGTACAATAGCTAGAAGAGACAGCACTCGAAACTGATAGTTTGTCGTCAGGTCGGTGAGAGTAGTCGTTTAATTTTACTAAGGCACTGCTTGTATTTCGTCACCGTGCACGGATTTATCAGTTTAGGTCTGCGAATTTAAGCCCACGTAAATTCATCAAGTATCGCTGACCTTTAACGCCAACCAAGTGCAGCACGACGATAAAAACGTTTCCGGAATATAATAATCGTAATTTAGAGAGATGTGATGGCGTTACATCGCCCTGGCTCCGGCTTTCCCAACTTTTCTTCTATCTGGACTTGGTTCCAAAGAGCTTCCTGTTTTCATAATCTTAGCGTGAAATGTCTGTCACGCTGCTAAGGTCTCCCACCGCCGTCACGCTGCTAAGGCCTTGTCACCGTTGGTGCACGTGAGAGGCCGAAGCAGAAGGTCACAGTATGATTCACAACGTAGCGTGTTCTGTTATGCATTGTCTGTGCTGCTGCGCCCTGTCTGTTCTGCTGTGTCTTGATGCTCTGCTGTGCCTTGTCTGTTCTTCTGTGCCTTGTCTGTCCTGCTGTGTCTTTAGTGTTCTTCTGTGCCTTGTCTGTTCTGCTGTGCCTTGTCTGTCCTGCTGTGCCTTGTCTGTCCTGCTGTGCCTTGTCTGTCCTGCTGTGCCTTGTCTGTTCTTCTGTGCCTTGTCTGTCCTGCTGTGCCTTGTCTGTCCTGCTGTGTCTTGATGTTCTTCTGTGCCTTGTCTGTTCTGCTGTGCCTTGTCTGTCCTGCTGTGCCTTGTCTGTTCTGCTGTGCCTTGTCTGTCCTACTGTGCCTTGTCTGTCCTGCCGTGCCTTGTCTGTTCTGCTGTGCCTTGTCTGTCCTGCTGTGCCTTGTCTGTCCTGCTGTGTCTTGATGCTCTGTGTCTTGTCTGCCCTGCTGTGTCTTGTGTTGCCTTCCTGATGCGAGCCACGGAGCCGCATACACACCGTTGGCTATCGTTAGGAGGTGGATGTCTCGCAATGTAGATATTCTTTGAAATGTGGCGTGCGCAAATCGTGGATACCAAAACCGATATGTGAGTGACTGACGGACGGTGCCTTCGGCAGGCGACCGAGGTGGGAGGGGAAGGCTTCTACAGTCGGGCGGCCTTGGTGGTGCGGCTGCCGGCTCAGGAGATAACAACGACGCCAGGTACGCCGGACAGCGAGCGGTTATAACAACGATGACAGGTACGCCGGACAGCGAGCGGTTATAACAACGACGCCAGGTACGCCGGACAGCGAGCGGTTATAGCAACGATGACAGGTACGCCGGACAGCGAGCGGTTATAACAACGATGACAGGTACGCCGGACAGCGAGCGGTTATAACAACGATGACAGGTACGCCGGACAGCGAGCGGTTATAACAACGATGACAGGTACGCCGGACAGCGAGCGGTTATAACAACGATGACAGGTACGCTGGACACCGAGCCAGGATGTAACAACGATGACAGGTACGCTGGACACCGAGCCAGGATGTAACAACGATGACAGGTACGCTGGACACCGAGCCAGGATATAACAACGATGACAGGTACGCTGGACACTGAGTCGCGTCGGCAGCGCAGGGTTAGAATGCAGGTTCGTGAAGGCGAAAATTCAGGCCCAATTTCTGTCGGAGGAAACGTTTGTTTGGCAACTTCCGCGGGGCTTGAATTGAGAGGGGCTGGTGACGTTAGTGATCTGCACTGTCAGTTGTGTCCATAAATAGTTGAAAACAAATTCTGGTTGCTGGTGAGCCGTGTTGCAATCTGTGTGGCAACCAACTCTTTAATATGGAAATGCCCGATATGGAAATGCCCGTAAATGCCCGTAGGTGTAACAATGTGTAAATTCGTGGCATTCAGACGATGCAATCACACGAAGAGCATGTCATGCACAGTCGCTCAAAGGTTCTGACAACCGAACCAGTCGTGGCACTGATGTGAGCGACTTGGCAAGTAATTCGAAGCATCATGTGGGTCAGAAAATGCATCTGTTTGGTTTGGCGGTTAGGTCCCGTTAAGTGCATGAATGCGTACGTAGAAGCTCCGCGTGAGTCCGGTAACGTAACATTACACTCATTTTTCGGCGTCACACTCGTAAACAAGGCTATTCGGGCCAAAAGAGAACAACAGCTTTTGTTACTGAAATTTTCGGTCGCTTTTGAGCCCTGTTGAGACAACTCAGGCCACTATTTCAGAAATGATTTTGTGTTCGCCTTTTCCTTTCGCCTTTTGTAGCCTGTTGAAGAATGCAGTTTTTTATTAGTGCATACCAAACGTTTTCATGGATGGCTTTGTTCTCGGAGCACCCGCTAGGTATAGCTTGTTGCGTGTGCCCTGAACCATCCACTCAAGTCGCGCCCTTCGGTTCAACGAATAAACTGGCTCCGCTTTTTCGCCAGACAGTAATGCGGGGATTTTACTTGGCGCACAATGTTCCGACGCGTCCGCCCCCGGCCTAGTTGGCTTTCGTTGGCCAGTTGCCAGCTGCTCCTTCCATTTCAGTCGTGCCAAGCAATGCAGCTGACCAGGAACTTGTACAAGCTGTTATGATTTGATGACATGCTGTATTTAAGACGGCTTCTAATGACAAGAGGCGTCTTTGGTGCTAACGTTAATAACATGAACTGCTAAGTTACAAATTAAGTTGCAATTTGATATATATATATATATATATATATATATATATATATATATATAGATGTATGTATGCACATATATCTATACATATATATATATATTGTTTGTATGTTTTAATGTCTTTTATGTGATATGATGACAGCTTGTAGGTAAGATGGTTTTTGAATTTATACCGTGAATATAACTTGCACAGGATAACAGACGCTTTTCATGTTTGTCGTCAGAAAATGGTGTGCTGCGGTCAGTTGCGTAAGCATTGCTACGAACTGGGCGGCAATACAAAACACCATTTATCCACCAATATTAAATGCCCCTTTCCAAAGATAAGGTCGATGTTAGTAGTGCCATGGCGGGAATTCGGTCACGCTTATTACATAGTCTTTGAGTACGCATCCCAAATATTTTGTTATGATTTTCACAGCTTTTTACAAAACCTACTTTATAGATATTGTATATGTTATAAGATCACTCTTCCTTCGTGTGCTGCAGTAATCACTGTTAGTGATAATGAATTTTGACCTCTAGAGAAGACATAATTTTTTAAAGAAATATGTTTTCAAGTTATAAGTTGTAAAACCCGCCTAAGACCTGTTGGCTAAAATGTGTGTGAGCTGCCCGCAATAGCCAAACGTGAATGGTGAAAATAGTTTGCGCTTAGCGTGTTCAAAAAGATCCACTCTTTCCTGATGCGTTTTAAAAGAAATGCAGCGGATTAAAACACGATAAAGCCGGCGTGCAAGCAAGGAAACGTTTGAGGAAGTTTCGCCTTGCTCTCTTTTAGATGATTATTTCCGCTGTGCCACGAGCACAACCATACGAGTTGCATAATATGTAGCAGTTACACTACGTGTAAAGGATATTTTTCCATCTAGCGAGCCCTAAAAAAGGCACCATACTTGTTCTGCTGAACAGCACTTTCTCAGCGCATCCAGCCGTACCATTGTAAACTCTAAAATTGCTATCGGTTATAAGCTTTACAGCCGAAAATGCAGCAAGGTGCTCAAATTTAAACCGACTGAATGATCGTTTCCCCGTGATGTAGGACCGACGACCCTAAGCATATGGTTGGCGCCCCCCCCCCCCCCCCAGTGATGAGCTGGCGGTGCACGTGGCGGTTGGCGAACTGGTTGAGCACGTGGCAAGTAGCGAGCTGCTGACACGTGTGGCAAGTGCGAGTTGGTAGCGCGTGTGCGTGGGTTTCTGGGGTCCTACTTGAAAAGCAGTTAACTCACCTCACTGGCAGCAAAAGCCAGTTCCCGTAGCGGATTCATCACTACTGCATGGTGAGTACTTTGAACCATTTTGAAGATCATTTAGTGCAGCTGGCAGCACTGCCCTTTTAAATCTTAAGACTATCTAATGTCTGGGCTTCGAGGCTGCGAACTTGTGCAGACTATTCCGTACAGACTATTTAAGGTCAACCAGACATTCATCACGCCCAAAACTCACGCGTGCTGTCACTTCATTGACCATCTGCCATGGGTGTAAGAGCGAAGGGGGCGAGAGGTAAGGTTGCCATAGCCCCCTCCCACATTTTAAGGTAGGGGCCAGGAGTCTTAACTGGGCCCCCCCCCCACTTTTCTGGTCTGCCCCCCCCCCGCCCCCCACGCCGTCCGCTACTACAGCAATTTTTTGGCATGGTCCTCAGGCAGCGACTCGGCATCATAAAGAGTTT
>NW_023595962.1:22271094-22306094 GCF_011947565.3 Pollicipes pollicipes
AGAGACGCCAGCAAGACGACACGAACCAATAACAGACGGGAGACGAAAAAAAAACAAAAACCAATAAACCACACAAGAGATACAAGAGGAAGTGCAGTGTTGAGGGAGACAAAATAGTCTAGATACGTCGTAGATGACAGCGGGGGAGGGGAAGGGGACGAGGCGGTGAGAGGCACATGGTCTCCCGTCATCGTGCCTTCCTGCCGACCTTATCTCCTGCGCTGATTGGTTGGAAATCCATGGAGTAGACCGCGTCGTAGCTCCCCGCAACTGCCACGTCATGCAGAAGTGACGTCACACTTTCCACGTCGGTCAGGTGTGACGTCGTGCTGACGTAGAATATGTTGTCGTCGGGAATAGGAACCAGCTGCCGACACGGAACACGGTCGCAAAACAGCGGAAAATGATTAGTTAAACAGCTGCCGACGGGGAACACGGTTGCAAAACTGCGGAAACTGGTTAATTAAGCAGCTGCCGACACGGAACACGGCCGAAAAACAGCGGCAAATGATGAGATAAACAGCTGCCGACGGGGAACGCGGTCGCGAAACTGCGGAAAATGATCACATCATCAGCAAGAAGGCGGCAACCAGCTGTTTTGGGGTCAAAGGATTAGGTAAGCAAATATTTCAGCAACACTTAGGCTCGTGTCGCATTTTCAGCGTTGGTTACTAACTTAGTTTAAAAAAACAACAGTGAAGTCGGCATGAATTAGTTCTATGCCCACTGAAGTCAGCGATCAAGTTCAGGTTGACATGACTAAAGTAAGCCCTTGGTACGTTTACAGTTGCATACGGATCCATGAATATAGACAGCCAGCACGGTCCTATATGTCGCCCTTTGTCACGCAACATTGAGCAAATGCACTCACAGTGATTTTAGCGACGTCCTCCAAAGAGGGAGATTGTCCCATGTTGTCTGCTGCGGTGACCGAAATCGTTGTGAAAGTGGTTCTGTAAAATCGACACCGCCCGTTGTTCAGTGGTACCATTTTACACCAGCCGCCGCGCTCTCGTCACTAAAACTGTTACGCGCGCCACCATCAAACAATGGACTGTAAAGTTGTCGTTGGCTATTTACCTGGTCGAAAAATACTGCGTTGTGCTTTCTGGCCTACGCCATGTGATTACAAAGTGCGCAAGAAAATGCTATCAAAATTATCGTACTGCATTAGTTGGAAAATAACGTTGGATACTGGTACCAATGTATCTCGCTGCACAGAGTGGACCATCCAAAATGTAGAACTGTGTGAATTGTTCTCCGTGAAAAATGAAATACAACAGAAAGCAGAGGTACTTCTTGTTCAGGTAACTATGCACCACCAACCTCCACCAGCAGCCGAAAAACACGCTAAGCCGTTGTCTTATGCCTACGTTTTATGTTTCTCTCAACCAAGTTGCATGTCCACAGCTTGGCTCTAAACAGAGCACGCGATCATTCTGCGTGCATTTTTGTCTCAGCGACCCAGTCTGAGTACGTCGACGACAAAGTTTTTGAACAGAAAACAATTCAATCAAAGTGTCTTCACCCAATCTTTAAAAAATAGGAACAGCTATGCCGGTTAACACAGTTCACCCTCCTGCCGTCTCCCCGCGGCTGGGAAAGGAAAAAACGCGATATATTTCCAGAACTAGGGGTTAAATTGATTGCCACATGCCATGGTAGCGCAATGCATCGCGTGATGCTGTGTCCTATTCCAAAGCTCCGCATTAGCATGCTCTTGAGGAAAATGCACCATCTTGGGGAAGCAAAATATCTTAAACGCCATTAAGGGGCTCCCGTCTATTTCAACTAGGACTATTTGGTTTTATGTGGCACTGGAGCGATTGCATTCCTACTAAAAGCAACGATTCGGGCAAAATTCGCCACCGGTGCACATTACAAAGTGCTGCATTATTCGTGACGCCACAGGTCGTTATTTGCAAGTAAAACACACTGAAATCCCAACAAGATAATGTCGGTGGCAAGCTGTCTGTGTCCAACCCACCGGAACCCCAAACTTACGGCTGTTTCAGGAGGTACAGCATCCCCGTTGCGTCCACAGTGACGTCACTAGAGTCCACGGTAAACACCAGGCCATCCTCTCCGAACGCACCCGTGTCGCCATCTGTCGCCTGAAACCGACACGAGGACGCGCACTGTACCCTCCATCTGACACGCGCGCACGCCATCGCGGCTTACGCACCACACCTCAGATCACGGGTATTCGCGAGCATATCTTCAGCCAGCTCTGTAGCTGCCTCACGAAACCAGTGCCAGCCTGGCTTCCTTGAAAAAGTGCGTCGCGTCCACTACGCTTGAGGACACCATGCAATGGCGTTTCAATGTTACCGGTTCGCCGCTACCGATGACATTTTGAGGATAACGTACTGCATTTTGTCCTCACAGATAGGATCCGCTGGTCTTACAAATAACACGTCACACACGCCCAGCATATGACATCAGCGTATGATAACGCACGCCAACTCAGCAGCTCACGATTCGATCTGTGCCGACATGCACGCTGGTGCACGACGCACGTCTCATGAAGTCAGAAAGGCATAGTACACGGTTCATTCTTACCGTTGTCTTACAGACCAAACTTATGATTGTTAGGTCTTCACTAGCAGTTGTAAGTCCATTCACTACTTGCGTGCGCCTATTCAACCTGACGTAGCTACCTGACTTCCCGTGCCGTCTCCCCTGAAGCCATTCATTACTTAGCCAAAAGGGGGAAATAAGTGTGGTATAGCACGGTTGTTACGTAGAAACGCCTAGCAACGGACAGCGCGTGTTGATGGTCTGTGATGGGAATGTTACAAATTTGAAGATGTGAAGGCAAATATCTGATGTGATGAAATGAGCGGTTTTACATCTGACAGGATGATAGGTCACTTGTAACTATTTCTTTGCTTTTGAATGTAAAAGCCAAGCTGGACAAAAAAATTCACTGCCTGGTTAGTCCATCTTCAGTGGTCTTAGTAATTTAGAAGCCGGGATACCTTGATTACGATGGAACGTGTGTATGACGTCAGAGGCAGTGCCAAACTGGCAGGGCGAAAATGGCACGCTAGCGGACAGGCTGACTCATTTGTAGTACTTCAACTTCTCGAGAGTTGTCGTAATAATGAATGCGACGTTTTGAATATCCAGCTATCGTCGCGTATGTGTGTTTTGGCCGTTTCTCGCGATAAGCCTGGATATAAACCCGAGATTTTACGTTGTTTACTTGCATCCAAATGTTTGGTTATGGCACTATTCTTAGCTTATTCGAAATTGCAGTTAACAAGTTGAGCAGCACATGGCCAATAAGGTGGCAGAATTCCAGTGGCATCTGCGGGGCGCCGAGGAAGTCTGGGTGATTTTGAAATAGTCTATACGCAATAGTCTGCACAAGTTCGCCGGCGTTAGGCCCTTCATCTTGCCGAGGCGAGACAAATGGTCAAACACCACGGTTTAAAGCAAGAGCATTTCAAGCCTTAAAAAGGACACGGCTGTGAACCACACTGAAGTTTTTCAGAATGGCTATCTTACTTCAAAACCATATACAAAGGTGGAAACCTCCCTGCCATTTGGGACTCCTGGCATATGGACAGCGTGATGCACAACGCCGTTTTTATAACGTAAATTATCAATGCTTCTGCATCTTATTACTTACAAGCGGCTTGTCGCTGTGCCCTATGTGTGCTCATCGGCTGCATCAGCTGATGCCACTTGCGGCTCACACTTTGGATTCCTTCATAGCCATGTCCGGCGTATTAACCCGCGACACCGCAGGTCGGCACCTCAGCGTATGGCATCCGTCCAATAAGAGCGGAGCCTCGGGATCTCGTGCGACAGTCTCGAGGTCTCCTATGACGTCACCCTCCCCACCGACACGCATCCCCGAGCCACTCACAGTGAGCCGGAGCAGGGGGGCCGGCAGCGGCGCCGTCCCGCCAGCCGGGAAGCCGACTGCCACCCGCTGGCAGTCGTCGCTGTAGGGCCGGCAGTCCAGCAAAGGCGGGTTGTCGTTCTGGTCCTGCACGCGGCGCGTATGGGTGACGTCACAAGAGAACAAGCAGTCAGGTGAGAATGTGCAGCAGGAAGGTGGATGCAGTTCGGTAGTGGAGTTCGCTGATGCAACTCGGAGTGGATGCATTTCGGATTGGAAACGGCAAAAAAAAAACGCTCATGCATCTCGCGCTGGCGAATTTCGCTGCTGTCTGTTCTTAACAGGAGGAGAAAACCTCCTGTCTCTCCTCCTGTTCTCAACAGGAGGAGAAAAGAGAGAGAATAAGAAATCTACATTCAAAGTAGGTAGCAGCGGTTATTGCGTGGATACCCATCTACACATATACATTGCATAATGCGAAGTACAGGATATGCCACTCTACCTGCCGTTCTTAAGTATAATGTAAATATATGGGTTGTACCCGTTGAAAGCCTACCCATTGCTGGCCGGGGTATACTCACGTCTTTGGCGATGGGTGCCATAGCAGGTTCGATCTCAACCTGGGTGACACCCATGAGACCAAGGCCAATGGGTAGCCTAGTTTATTGGGTGCCCAACAAGCAATGGTTAGACACTTCGCGGTCAACCATTGGCACTTTCGGTCAGGTCTGCCACGGTGTTCGGGGCCATTCATGTGAATGATTGGTAACAGTTTGTTAGGTGGTTTTAGCGAGCTGTCATTAGCTGGCATTGGCTGTGACTACTTTAAGCATTCTCTTTTATGGTTTGCCCTTGCCTATTGCATAACACGATTCCTGCCGGGTCTGCTCCACCTCTTCGCCTGCTTCTTTATGTTTGCGTCTTCTTCCTAGCTGGGGGTGCCGAGAATCGATTTTATGTGTTCTGGTGTTAAAGTATGGTAAAAAATGAAAAAAAAACAAATAAAGTCGGAAATTATCATTTCCAGGTGCACACGACAGGAAATATCCCAATGAGTACCAAACCGCAACAGAAAATCAACTCAACAAATCTTCTTACAAATCACTGCCCTTATACGGTTCTGAAAGGTTATTGACCTTCCAAAACTGAGGCTGCTTTTGCATATTATCATTGCGTACACGTGTCGTAGCGAAACGCACTACGTTAATGAATAGCAAAAACGACAGCCTTTGTAACGCTGCATTGCAAATGTTCAGAGATAGCGTCATAGTTCGCTGAGCCGACATGGCGGAGTCCAAGTGGTCCGTGATCAGGTCATGCGGGCCGCGTGACGTGACGTGGACAAGGGCCCCCACCTAGTTTTTCCGATGAGCCGGCTAAGTGGTGCGTGGTATCACACGCCGTTATATACACCCACACCAACGCCCACACAGACACCCCCACCCACACGCAAGTATATAAATATATATATATATATATATATATATATGCATATGTAAATATACATGTTCATACATATGTATGTGCGTATATATATATATATATATATATGCATATGTAAATATACATGTACATACATATGTATGTGCGTATATATATATATATATATATATATATATATATATATATATATATTTATATATACACATAATGACATAGGCAAAGATCATGAATGCTATGGCAATTTGTTGGCATGATGCCAGAGATGTGCCTGTTGATACTACCTGAGGACCAACCAATGTTGAAGAGAGATCACGTCGAAATGTACCCAGTTCAAGATGCGTCCCATTGCCCAAAGATGGGTGTACAACTGCATGTTAATTTCGGATTGGAAAGCTAGTGCCTATGCTCGGAAGCAAATTATTGCGAGATGAGCATCATTTGTGCCATCTGACCTTACTTTTATCTGACATTATCACCACTGACTGGGCAGACGAGTAAACTATCTGTCAAATGCCCCGACACCCTTGATAGGACGATTTCTGTTTGTTGTGTCCTTTTGTATTTGCCATTTTTAGCGCGTTTTGCGAAAATAAAACAACGCGATTATTGCCAGCGTAATCTATGCGAACCACTTTTTCATACTTTTTTGTTGATGCTCTCACAGGTAAAACAAAGGCTTAACGCGTGTTGAAAGAGCTGCCCAGGCACATGGCTCACCGTCACGTCTATGACGATGAGCGTCTCATCCCAGGCGACCACGTCCGTGTCGTTTCGTCTGATTTTTACGCTCCTGCCCGCTCACCACGCCTTGGACCAGCAGAGACACCTGTCGGAAGAAAATCCCCACATTACAAAATCAGCTAGATTCAGACCGAGTAAGTGGTTCGCGAACTCGCTGCCGATCGCATCACCAAGCCGGAAACACGCACGCACGTGCAAGCCATGAAGTATTCCATCGTAATGAAATTCGTACCGAAGTTAAATGGCTTCTCTAATATGGTAAATGGCATGGTACTGTTTTTGTACTTAACTGTACTTGTATTCGTCGCTTGCAAAATTGAATGTTTACAATATGACTGGCTATCCCCAGTGCTGGATTGGCCAGTTCTCAATTTACGCAGAGGTATAGGATCGCCATGAATGGCGACATACGCAGGAAAAGACGTCCAGCCTGTCCGAAAATATTTCTCACGGAACATAATGGCGGCGGCAGCGGCACGCTTGTTAGCACTGGTGAATGCAATAGCCGGACCGAAGCACCTTCTTGAGCAGCCAGCTCGAGAACGAACAGAGCATTAATAAAGCGGTCCGTTACATCGTGATGCCGCGACCGTGTATCAGAGAACCCTTTCAGTTCTCCGGCTGTGGCCCTTAATCATGCCCCGAGTACTGCCGGGGGTTTGTCTGAAGGCAGGACCACTAATTATTTGATTACATGTAAAAACATTGAACACGAGTAATAAGACCTTTTGAGCGATTATGCTTATCAAACTGAGCCACAAGCTGGCGTCCATGATTCTGCGGCCGGAGTGGGACGTAAAGGTGGAGCCGACTTAGGGTGGGAGGCTGGAGCCGACGTGGGGTGGGAGGCTGGAGCCGACATGGGACAGGAGGCTAGAGCCGACGTGGGAAAGGAGTCTGGAGCCGACGTGGGACAGGAGGCTAGAGCCGACGTGGGACAGGAGGCTGGAGCCGGCGTGGGGTCGGAGGCTGGAGCCGACGTGGGGTGGGAGGCTGGAGTCGACGTGGGACAGGAGGCTGGAGCCGGCGTGGGGTCGGAGGCTGGAGCCGACGTGGGACAGGAGGCTAGAGCCGACGTGGGACAGGAGGCTGGAGCCGACGTGGGACGTGAAGCTGGAGCCGACGTGGGACGTTAAGCTGGAGCCGAAGTGAGACGTGAAGCTGGAGCCGACGTGGGACGTGAAGCTGGAGCCGACGTGGGACGTATAGAGGGGAAAGTTGGCCGCACTCACTCGGCTGGCGGATGCTGTAAACCACATGACGATTCGATCTCCTGGCTTCTTGCTAGTATAACAAACACATGCTATTTCCATCATAATCTTTGGCCTACAATTCTTCAGATGTTTTTTGGTCTGCAAGCAAATGTTTGCCATTCATCCCGCTAAATTCCATCATTTTGTCATCGCTTTGATTTCATTACCTTGTCGGAACCCTGTCTGTAGAAAATGTGTCTCTGATGATTGATACTCACCCTCTGATGGTTCAGCTTCTTCAACTTTGTAAGCACTCCTGAGTTTTCGTCGAGGTGAAAGGCGTCATCTGGAACAGGAGTCAAGTTTGTCGCACTGCAATGCAGCACCAGTTTTACGAAATGTCGAACAATATCGCCAGAGCTACACAGATGCTGCCAAAGAGGCTGCTATATATGTATATATATATATATATATATATATATATATAACAGTTATATATAGTTATAGAGTTATATATATATATATAGAGTTATATATATATATAACTATATATATATAGTTATATATATATATAGTTATATATATAGTTATATATATATATATATCTATCTATCTATCTATCTATCTATCTATCTATCTATCTATCTATCTATCTATCTATCTATCTATCTATCTATCTATCTATCTATCTATCTATCTATCTATCTATCTATTATCTATCTATATATATATATATATATATATATATATATATATATATATATATATATATATATATACACGCACGCACGTACGCACGCACGTGCGTACGTGCGTGCGTGTGTTTTTGCGGATGTGGGTGGGTGGGTGGATGGTGGTGGTAGTGGTGTTTATGATGATCCGGGCTTTACGTTTTACTGACTGCCTGGGCCATTTAAAGACGAACTTAAATTTGAGGTCATGAGTCATGGACAAATAACTCTAGCATTTTGAAGACAAACACATGCCTTTACAGCTCACAGACGGTGCAGCCACATGACGGCCAAAAGAGCGAGGATCCTCAAACCACACGCCACCCCTGGACGCTCTCAACCTCGCCCATAGTTTATCGAGCAGAGTTTCGCGATGCGGAAGATTTCCAACTCTCTGTCTCTGTCTCTGTCTCTGTCTCTGTCTCTCTCTGTCTCTGTCTCTGTTTCTGTCTCTCTCTTCTCTGTCTCTGTCTCTGTCTCTGTCTCTGTCTCTGTCTCTGTCCTCTGTCTCTGCTC
Source organism: Pollicipes pollicipes (assembly GCF_011947565.3). Taxonomy (NCBI): domain Eukaryota; kingdom Metazoa; phylum Arthropoda; class Thecostraca; order Pollicipedomorpha; family Pollicipedidae; genus Pollicipes; species Pollicipes pollicipes. The sequence continues at coordinate 22,279,572 of NW_023595962.1, forward strand.
TCTCTCCCTCTTGTCTGTCTTCTGTCTTTCTCTATATTGTTTTTTTTTCTTCTCTCTCTCACCTCTCTCGTCTCTCTCTCTCTCGCTCTCTCCTCTCCTCTCCTCATCTCTCTCCTCTCGCTCTCTCTCTCTCTCTCTCTCTCTCTCTCTCTCTCTCTCTGACCCGAGAGCGCCACCACTCAGAGCACCGCCTCACCAAAGTCAGGAGTGCGAACGAAGTACGTCACGTCGCCAGCCAACGGGTCGGTGGTCAGCGTGATGACGTCACCGGTGACGTTCTCTTCGACCGCTGCCGGGAACTGGCGCTTGGTGAACACCAGCGGCAGGCAGGGCGCCGGCGTCGTCGCGGGAGCTGAAACGGAGGCACCGTTGTAATCAACGACGCGCGTGCCGGGCAGAATGCGGCGGCGTCGGGGTAGTGATTTGCGTTACTAAACCACGACACTGATAAACGTGCGCCCAGCCAGGGGTCTGAGACGACCGCCCGGCCGGGGGGGGGGGGGGGATTTAACTTCCTCCTGGGCTATCCAACCTTCAGACGCCTTGCACATATGTCGTTTTGAAGGTCTCGCCAAATCATGAAATAATTTACAACAAACTTTTGAACTTAGGTCAAATGTGAGGCTACCGTAGGTCACGAAAGGTGAAAAAACGGTTGCTTCGATAGATGCAGCCAAAACCTTTGTTAACACGTCAAGACAGATATTAAGGGCACGAAAATGAGGGTAAGACTGCGAGGAGTCCATTCCTGCCATTTCTGCTTCCTCACAAGGGTCAAATCAGATCACCGCTCAATATCTGGCAACCAGCGGCCTACAAGCACGATACTTTTTCACGATATGCTCGTGGCTAAGTTTATTTTGCTAGGTGCAGCTTGGAACAAAAGCATTCCAGACACAAAGATACCATTTTAGACTGACTTAGAGGTTATCTGAGGTGAGCTTAGGACACATTCATAAGCCATGCAAATGACAAATTTAGCGTGCTAACGGGATCATGCAAATGTCAAATTTAACGTGCCAACGGGGTTAATGTGGCCATTAAAATGTTGTTTTTTTCTGTGGTCAGAAATATCGTGTTGAGCGTCTGCACCTACTCAAGACTGCATAGTTGTTGTCTGCGTTAAGCGTAGTCCTTCAAAGCTTGGCCATCCATTTGTAATTGACTAAGAACAGGTACGTTGGTTCATGAAATTATACGTTATCAGTCTCACAAACACGATAAAGGGGTGGTTGCACGCGTCGCACTCGCTCATGTAGCCTCTCCACCACTGGAAACATAATTTGTTGACCTTGACGACCTCCGTGGCCATAGGATGGTTGTACCTGTAAGTTAGTGTTCATTTCCTCCAATATAAACACCAAAACTGTACAAATAGACGAACAAATTGGCATTATTTACGAAAGAAAGCCAAAATTTTCCCAACTCTAGGTCACTGACCTTGCATTTTCCGAACAATTCAAAAGATACAAACTGTAGGTTCTATCATGATCTACTGCTATAATAAGTTTGGACAATGGCAAACGGCCAGTCAAAACTTGGGTGTGGTCAAAGTTGTTTTAAGGGTCGACCTCTTCCACCTGATACAGGTCAGTGATCTTAATAGATCAAGGCTTCAGCTTTGCACAAAGGATGCCAAATTGATAACTGAACAGACCCTAAAAATTCCGTTGGCTGCAGGCGCTTGATTTTGACCTGTTCTCGAAAAACCGTAGAGGGTGGAGTCAACTTCTCTCGGCCGGGCGCGAGCTAAGGAGATTCAGCACAGTTAAAAATTGTCCGTGAAGTAAACAGTTCCCTCATAAAATTTCCATTCTTACAGCGACTACCGTCTTGTCAGGTAGTTTCCTTCTTCGTTGTAGCATCAGTACAGTGCCAACGTTACCGCGGTCTCAGAAGCGGGCGAGAGCCACCTGGGCAAGCTGTCCTAGGTGTCGGGGTCGCCCTTACGTGACGACCCAAACCAAGACGGTTCAGAAATATTGTACAGGTGTGAGATTCGTTTGGGTTGAGCCACTATCTTTTAAAGTCAAAATGTGGTGCTTGTTCTCAGAAAATAAGCGTAGAAAACTAGTAAGAGTGGCCGATATCTCGATGGACTGGTACAGCGGAAGATATAACCATTTTTCCCGTCAAAATCCGTGGCATAGTAAGCGCTAAACCCTCTCGTATCGACAAAGATAACCATGCCTGATCGAGTGAGCACGACTTAAGAGTAGCCTTTAGCAACAACGAACAATTAAGAAAAGCGGGAACAATCAAGTTTTTCGGTACTAAAATAATCAGTTGATGTCGATGTGGATGTGCTCATTTCCTATATTTTGCGAGATTATCAACGGCGGCGTGATGCCAAAACGTGCGGAACTGCATAACGAATGCACGCAGCAAATGACCCGCCAGAAAGAGACCATTGAACCATCGAATACAAAATAATGTTCGTGCGTTATCTGTGCAAGTTCCCGGTGCATTGACGTGCATTGCATTGACGTGAGGCAGCAAAACCGCCGCCGTGTCCGTACAGCGCGCCACAAAACAAAGCAAAATCGCAAACTTCGCAAAATTTCCTGAAGCGTATTGGCTTGTTCCATTTTCTGTTGCGGAAATTTTATATTCCAACTTTTAATTCGCCAGTTCAGGGGAAGTTTTCCAACCCATTTTAACGCGGTCTTGACGCAGAGCGGTGAAAAAGCCAAATACGTGACAAGCTGATCAAGATCAGAAACCCAACCCGCCCTTGCCTCCGAAGAGCCTCTAATGAACACGGATCTGAACCGGGCACAGTGCTTGTGTGTAGCACCGGACGTAACTGTGCTATCGATCTGTTCGCTTGCCACGCATTTCAGGTGTAAACTCAGTCAATTTGCACGCTGTGGCATTGGGAGATTTGTGTGCGTGCACCAAGCAGCAGGGTACCATTGTCCGCAAGTCCATAGGACATGGCGAGTCCAAAGCACCAACAATGTCCATTTGTTTGGGTTCCAGGGGTAACGGGCCCTGTTTTCTCTTGCATAATCCACGTTGTAATATGCCCTCTATTTCATCTCTCAAATAGTCAACTTATCTTTTGTATAATCGTTTTACCTTGCTGCAATGTGCAATGCACAGTCATGATCGCATCCGCTATCACATATCATATCCGGGTCGTGAAGGGCTTAGTAGCTTATACAGCTTTCATGAAGAGTTTTTAGTTGGCGAGAACTCACCAAAACTGTATTGGTCACACAAAAGATGGAGAACGCAGGGCATTGAATTTGCATCGTTATTTCCCGATTACTACATTCAAATGACATTTAAATTACAACGTAAGTTCTAAGTTCGGTTTCCAGAATTCCGAAAACCCAAACACAACCATGCGGTTTTAAACCTGTGGTGGTTATAGGACGGCAGAAATGTGGACAAAGTGTGAGCCAGGAAGTATGGCGTCGACTGCCAATGACCAGAGTCAACTGTACTGCGGTGCCCCGCAATGCAACTATTACAGTGGGCGAAAATAGAGAACTGGTAACAGCTGACTGTGGGTTTACTGACGACCCCGTAGGGATCGTTGACGTCACAGTGGTGACCGTACTTGAGGGTGACGTCACTGGTGATGTCACGGTTGACGTCACTGTTGACGTTTCCGTTGTATCCGTGGTAGAGGGTGGTGTCACGGTCGTGTCCGTGCTTGACGGCGATGTCATGGGTGACGTCACGGTGGTGTCCGTACTTGTTGACGACGTCACGGTGGTGTCCGTGCTTGATGGTGACGTAACGGGCGTGGAGTCAGTCGTCGTGATTACAGACGATGACGTCATATCTGTTGTTGTCGATGGCTCTGTAAAGCGGTAACTTGTGTCAGCATTTCAAAAGTGATGCTATCGGTTTTTAAAGCACTTCCGTAACTTGGCTGTTGTGAATTTTGCAGTACATGCTCTTATGAGCTTCGCACCAATCATTGCATACTAAATTTGAATGCACAAATTTGGACGCGTAGTTAAAATCCTACCAAACAGAGAACGGGTAGAAAACAGCAATAGATCAATAGCATAATATCTGTAATAAGATGCGCCTGATTGAGTTCTCAAGAAGCCTCCATTTTGTATCATATGAAGTTTTTGACGGCAGGTGATGTATCTTCTTCGGCCACAGAACTTTGAAATAACTAAAGGGCAAAAACTTTTTTTGCCGAAAAAATGTCAGCTATGTCTCTAAAGGGGCTGCGTTTTGCATTATCTGGACGAAACAACGGACACTTGTAACCATTGGTTTGCTTTTGGATATGCAGACTGTTCTACACATCGAAACTTTATTTCTCAATATTATTTTATTTTTTTGTCATTATTATATTATATTTTGTCAATTGTTATTATCAGTTGTCATTATTTATTTTATTTGTATTGTGCTGCTAAATGCGTCATCGTTTGATAACGTCATGGAAACTCTTTATGATGCCGAGTCGTTGCCTGAGGACCATGCCAAAAAATTGCTGTAGTAGCGGACGGGCTGTGGGGGGCGGGGGGGGGGGCAGACCAGAAAAGTGGGGATGGGGGCCCAGTTAAGACTCCTGGCCCCTACCTTAAAATGTGGGAGGGGGCTATGGCAACCTTACCTCTCGCCCCCTTCGCTCTTACACCCATGGCGAGATGGTCAATGAAGTGACAGCATCGCGTGAAGTTTCTGTGGCGTGATGAATGTCTGGTTGACCTTAAATAGTCTTTACGGAGTAGCCTGCACAAGTTCGCAGCCTCGAAGCCCAAACATTAGATAGTCTTAAGTTTTAAAAGGGCAGTGCTGCCAACTGCACTAAATGATCTTCAAAATGGTTCAAAGTACTCACCATGCAGTAGTGATGAATCCGCTACGGGAACTGGCTTTTGCTGCCAGTGAGGTGAGTTAACTGCTTTTCAAGTAGGACCCCAGAAACCCACGCACACGCGCTACCAACTCGTCACTTGCCACACGTGTCAGCAGCTCGCTACTTGCCACGTGCTCAACCAGTTCGCCAACCGCCACGTGCACCGCCAGCTCATCACTGGGAGGGGGCCGCCAACCATATGCTTAGGGTCGTCGGTCCTACATCACGGGGAAACGATCATTCAGTCGGTTTAAATCTGAGCACCTTGCTGCATTTTCGGCTGTAAAGCTTATAACCGATAGCAATTTTAGAGTTTACGATGGTACGGCTGGATACGCTGAGAAAGTGCTATTCAGCAGAACAAGTATGGTGCATTTTTTAGGGCTCGCTAGGTAGAAAAATATCCTTTACACGTAGTATAACTGCCACATGTTATGCAACTCGTATGGTTGTGCTCGTGGCACAGCGGAAATAATCATCTAAAAGAGAGCAAGGCGAAACTTCCTCAAACGTTTCCTTGCTTGCACGCCGGCTTTATCGTGTTTTAATCCGCTGCATTTCTTTTAAAACGCATCAGGAAAGAGTGGATCTTTTTTGAACACGCTAAGCGCAAATTATTTTCACCATTTACGTTTGACCATTGTGGGCAGCTCACACACATTTTAGCCAACAGGTCTTAGGCGGGTTTTACAACTTAAAACTTGAAAACATATTTCCTTAAAAAATTATGTCTTCTCTAGAGGTCAAAATTCATTATCACTAACAGTAATTACTGCAGCGCACGAAGGAAGAGTGGTCTTATAACATATGCAATATTTATAAAGTAGGTTTTGTAAAAAGCTTTGAAAATCATAACAAAATATTTGGGATGCGTACTCAAAGACTATGTAATAGGCGTGACCGAATTCCCACCATGACACTACTAACATCGACCTCATCTTTGGAAAGGGGCATTTAATATTGTTGGATAAATGGTGTTTTGTAATGCCGCCCAGTTCGTAGCATTGCATACGTAACTGACCGCAGCACACCATTTGCTGACGACAAACATGAAAGGCGTCTGTTATCCTGTGCAAGTTATATTCACGGTATAAATTCAAAAACCATCTTACCTACAAGCTGTCATCATATCACATAAAAGGCATTAAAACATACAAACAATATATATGTATATATGTGTGTACATACATACATATATATGTGTATATATTTATTTGTTGTCCAGCGTACCAGTTTATTCTGACCTACATATATATATATATATATATATATATATATATATATATATGTGTGTGTGTGTGTGTATCAAATTGCAACTTAATTTGTAACTTAGCAGTTCATGTTATTAACGTTAGCACCAAAGACGCCTCTTGTCATTATAAGCCGTCTTAAATACAGCATGTCATCAAATCATAACAGCTTGTACAAGTTCCTGGTCAGCTGCATTGCTTGGCACGACTGAAATGGAAGGAGCAGCTGGCAAATGGCCAACGAAAGCCAACTAGGCCGGGGGCGGACGCGTCGGAACATTGTGCGCCAAGTAAAATCCCCGCATTACTGTCTGGCGAAAAAGCGGAGCCAGTTTATTCGTTGAACCGAAGGGCGCGACTTGAGTGGATGGTTCAGGGCACACGCATCAAGCTATACCTAGCGGGTGCTCCGAGAACAAAGCCATCCATGAAAGCCGTTTGGTATGCACTTATAAAAAACTGCATTCTTCAACAGGCTACAAAAGGCGAAAGGAAAAGGTGAACACAAAATAATTTCTGAAATAGTGGCCTGAGTTGTCTCAACAGGGCTCAAAAGCGACCGAAAAGTTCAGTAACAAAAGCTGTTGTTCTCTTTTGGCCCGAATAGCCTTGTTTACGAGTGTGACGCCGAAAAATGAGTGTAATGTTACGTTACCGGACTCACGCGGAGCTTCTACGTACGCATTCATGCACTTAACGGGACCTAACCGCCAAACCAAACAGATGCATTTTCTGACCCACATGATGCTTCGAATTATTTGCCAAGTCGCCACATCAGTGCCACGACTGGTTCGGTTGTCAGAACCTTTGAGCGACTGTGCATGACATGCTCTTCGTGCGATTGCATCGTCTGAATGCCACGAATTTACACATTGTTACACCTACGGGCATTTACGGGCATTTCCATATCGGGCATTTCCATATTAAAGAGTTGGTTGCCACACAGATTGCAACACGGCTCACCGGCAACCAGAATTTGTTTTCAACCATTTATCGACACAACTGACAGTGCAGATCACCAACATCACCAGCCCCTCTCAATTCAAGCCCCGCGGAAGTTGCCAAACAAACGTTTCCTCCGACAGAAATTGGGCCTGAATTTTCGCCTTCACGAACCTGCATTCTAACCCTGCGCTGCCGACGCGACTCAGTGTCCAGCGTACCTGTCATCGTTGTTACATCCTGGCTCGGTGTCCAGCGTACCTGCCATCGTTGTTACATCCTGGCTCGGTGTCCAGCGCACCTGTCATCGTTGTTATAACCGCTCGCTGTCCGGCGTACCTGTCATCGTTGTTATAACCGCTCGCTGTCCGGCGTACCTGTCATCGTTGTTATAACCGCTCGGTGTCCAGCGTACCTGTCATCGTTGTTATAACCGCTCGGTGTCCAGCGTACCTGTCATCGTTGTTATATGCTGGCTCGGTGTCCAGCGTACCTGTCATCGTTGTTATATGCTGGCTCGGTGTCCAGCGTACCTGTCATCGTTGTTATAACCGCTCGCTGTCCGGCGTACCTGTCATCGTTGTTATAACCGCTCGCTGTCCGGCGTACCTGTCATCGTTGTTATAACCGCTCGCTGTCCGGCGTACCTGGCGTCGTTGTTATAACCGCTCGCTGTCCGGCGTACCTGTCATCGTTGTTATAACCGCTCGCTGTCCGGCGTACCTGTCATCGTTGTTATAACCGCTCGCTGTCCGGCGTACCTGGCGTCGTTGTTATAATCGCTCGCTGTCCGGCGTACCTGTCATCGTTGTTATAACCGCTCGCTGTCCGGCGTACCTGGCGTCGTTGTTATAACCGCTCGGTGTCCGGCGTACCTGTCATCGTTGTTATAACCGCTCGCTGTCCGGCGTACCTGTCATCGTTGTTATAACCGCTCGCTGTCCGGCGTACCTGGCGTCGTTGTTATAACCGCTCGCCGTCCGGCGTACCTGTCATCGTTGTTATAACCGCTCGCTGTCCGGCGTACCTGGCGTCGTTGTTATAACCGCTCGGTGTCCGGCGTACCTGTCATCGTTGTTATAACCGCTCGCTGTCCGGCGTACCTGTCATCGTTGTTATAACCGCTCGCTGTCCGGCGTACCTGGCGTCGTTGTTATAACCGCTCGCTGTCCGGCGTACCTGTCATCGTTGTTATAACCGCTCGCTGTCCGGCGTACCTGGCGTCGTTGTTATAACCGCTCGGTGTCCGGCGTACCTGGTGTCGTTGTTATCTCCTGAGCCGGCAGCCGCACCACCAACGCCGCCCGATTGTAGAAGCCTTCCCCCCCCACCTCGGTCGCCTGCCGAAGGCACCGTCCGTCAGTCACTCACTAATCGGTTTTGGTATCCACGATTTGCGCACGCCACATTTCAAAGAATATCTACACTGCGAGACGTCCACCTCCTAACGATAGCCAACGGTGTGTATGCGGCTCCGTGGCTCGCATCAGGAAGGCAACAGACAAGACACAGCAGGGCAGACAAGACACAGCAGGGCAGACAAGGCACAGCAGAACAGACAAGGCACAGCAGAACATCAAGACACAGCAGAACAGACAGGGCGCAGCAGCACAGACAATGCATAACAGAACACGCTACGTTGTGAATCATACTGTGACCTTCTGCTTCGGCCTCTCACGTGCACCAAACGGTGACAGGCCTTAGCAGCGTGACGGCGGTGACAGGCCTTAGCAGCGTGACAGACATTTCACGCTAAGATTATGAAAACAGGAAGCTCTTTGGAACCAAGTCCAGATAGAAGAAAAGTTGGGAAAGCCGGAGCCAGGGCGATGCAACGCCATCACATCTCTCTAAATTACGATTATTATATTCCGGAAACTTTTTTATCGTCGTGCTGTACTTAGTTGGCGTTAAAGGTCAGCGATTCTTGATGAATTTACGTGGGCTTAAATTCGCAGACCTAAACTGATAAACCCGTGCACGGTGACGAAATATAAACAGTGCCGTAGTGAAATTTAACGACTACTCTCACCAACCTGACGACAAACTATCAGTTTCGCTGCTGTCTCTTCTAGCTATTGTACATTTCGAATTTGGCAACGCTTAGGCCGCCGTCTAATATTGCTAGCATGGAAGCGTCTCCAGCAAGAGCAATACCCGCGGAGCATTTCGACTGCTCCACCCAATCGGCCACAACGTGCACAGGTCACATCCTGAGGGTCGTCGCCGGGTCACATCCTGAGGGTCGTCGCCGGGTCACATCCTGAGGGTCGTCGCCGGGTCACATCCTGAGGGTCGTCGCCAGCACACCGCTGCCACGGCGCATCCACCGCCGGCTCGCTCTTACCGAATCGCATCACCGCCCAGCGCCTTACGAAGCAACATCGCAGGGGAGATTCTGTCTTTCTAGACGCGATATGTTTGCACGACAAAGTTGCGGCACACGTGCATTCGTAGGTGGATTGGCTGGAGCTGGGCGCTGACTACATTCCGTTACCTGCAGCAGAAATGTGATGGCCGTGGCGGTGCTATTGAGGTGATGCTTAAGCGACTGGGTTAGGCTGAACTCGGCGGTATCCGGATTCAGCGTGAAGAAGCTGTCCCAGCCGGCTGAAACAATCGAACATGACGCAGCCGGTGATTCATGGTGATGTGCACTAACCCTATCCCGCTTCTTTCGCCTAATCCTCGGCGTATCCTCGGCTCTACGTTGGCATGCACTGAAGGTGATCTAGTTCATCTTGAAGAAATAACCTTGAAACGGTCAGGAAAGGGTTTCCAAGAGAAGCCTACCTCCCGAAGGATCTTGCATTGTGTATTTCAGAGTGTGGGGCGCGTCCGGATCGGTCGCGTGAATGGTGACGTTCAACGGCCCCAGCGCCTGCAACAAAGACACGCGCTGAGATGTTGGAAAGACCTGTTGCGCAAAGCAGTCAACCTTTTAAGATGATTTTGCTTAAATAATCACCTACCAAAAAACTCTAAAGTACTTAACTAGCAAAACTGGGGCAACTGGGATATGTTTCACACATGAAGTTATCGTAAAAACGAAAAGATATGATGAAACAGGCTCACTTGTAACTGTTGGCACGCTTCTAAACAGAAAAAACTGCTCTAGACACTACAAATTCTCTCTTTAGGAAATATGCTCGTCGATGCATCATTATATGATTACGTCATTGTACATTGGACAGCATCGATTGAGAGCCAGTTGACGGCGGTACATAAATCTAAATATCGTGTTCACGAGTGCCACATATGTATAACAAGACCATTATACGTTTATCGGCCTTGATCGCTGCATGGCTTGCGAAATGTCAGGATTTGAATATTACTATTATTAGCGATTACTCTGACTATTAGCGATTCTAGTTGAGTCTAAGTACCTAGTACATCATATAATGTATATATCAATATATATATATATATATATATATATATATATATATATATATATATATATATATATGGTATCGAGTGTACTCCCATTCTTCTATGGTATCAGCCCGCGCCTCGCCGAGGGAGTTGACTTTCCCCTAGGGCTTTTCGGGCACAGGTCAAAAACGAACGCTCGCAGCGACATTTAATTCCAGTGCCATGCAATCTTTTCATTTCGCGTCGTTGCGCAAATATCGAGTTTTTATGTCCTAAGATCAGTGAGCTTTGACCACACGTAACTTTTGTGTAGTTTATTTGTCATTTCTCAAGCATGCTATGGTAATAGGACGTTAAGTGCCCAGAGTTAATCTTTTTATGATTTTTCGGAAAAACCGAAGTCAGTGATCTTAAGTCGGGCCAATTTCTGGCTTTTTGGTAAATAATGCAAGTTTGCACGGATGCTTGAGTAGCTTCAGTTCTAGTTTATGAGGAAAACACTATTAACTTACATGCCAGCCATCATATGACCGCGGCGCACGTGACTTTGTCCCTGGTCATGACCTATCTATGGGTACTTTCTGAAAAGCAGTGCTGAGCTCAAAATATGCAGATTCGTAATTTTGGATGCAGAATTCGAATTATCTACAGAAAACATTTTGTTACATCCTTTTTATGCATAACAAGGTCACAATGTGTCACGCGAGGACATGCAAGGTCACATTAAGTCATAAAAGATCAAGGCCTATCTTTCCAGTAGGGGAGAGGCTATATGAACGAGTGCGATGTTTGTATCCTCCTTATCGTATTTTTGAAGCTGATGACGCATAATTTCATGTACCAACGTACATGTTGTCAGCTTGTTACAAATACATTGCCTAGAGTCGAAGGGACTATGCATAATGTAAACAGCAGCTATGTGATCTCGAGTACCTGAAGATCTGTAATATATTATTTCTGAGCACAGCAAAACACAAAATGTTGCACTGGTCACATGGTCAGTCGTGCTCTTTCATGGTCTGGCAAGCCCTTTAAATGGTGTCTTAAATGGTTTCTTTACCTTCGAACTTTTATACTTAACTGGTTTTATCTTTAGAAACCTTTAAATGGTTTCTTAACCTTTAAATGGTTTCTCACACGGCGTTCGAAGGTCGGAGATCCCAGTGGAGAAGAACTCCCCTTGGCTGGGCGCCATTGTCTCAGACCCCCGGGCGCGAGCGGATAGTCTGTCACTCACTCGATCCTACATCCTTGTCATTCGCTCGATCCTACATCCTTGTCATTCGCTCGATCCTACATCCTTGTCATTCGCTCGATCCTACATCCTTGTCACTCACTTGATCCTACATCCTTGTCATTCGCTCGATCCTACATCCTTGTCATTCACTCGGTCCTACATCCTTGTCATTAGACGAATCGTTCAGTTGAGCCTGGCACGCTGAGACTGTCCGTTTTTGAGTAATTAACCCATCTTATCACCCTCGGTCCTTGTTTTGCCTTCTTGACCAATGATTCTTCCCCCATGTTTATCATAGAGAACACACTCTTGTTCTAACATCACGCTTCACGGCTAATGCCGTGAAAACCACGTTGTATTCTTTACAGGCCACCTAATTCGGCACTTGTAAACACTGGTCATCTGCCCTCGTACACACTTTTTAAGATGCGTGCATGATAGTTATCGACGCACTTCCAGACCGCTGATGTTCGTAGGATCGGTTAGGTACGGTTTGCTCCATAAAAAACAACCGTAAAACGCGGGTAGCTGAACGCGTCGTTAAGGCCCAATGACGAAATGATGCACACTGGCATTAACCAACAGAAAAAACGGTTTCAGGTCTGCCACAAATGTCCAGATAGTGACAGATAAAGGCCTTTACTTCATGTGTGTACACCTGATTGTGTACATCAATCAGGTACACTGTGTACATCATCTGTGTACACTTTGATTGTCATCCGCATTGGTCGCACATGTCATATCAACCAACCAACCAACTAAACCAACCTCCGGGTCGACCACCTCAGTGCTGTAGCTCATCTCATCAAAGTCAGGCTGCTTGTTATCGATGTCGTCAACCACCACCTTGATGGTGGCCGTGTCAGAGCGGCCATCGGGATCCTGAGGGACAAAACACGGTGTTAACAGACGTGGAGCAGCGTATGTGTCTCTTCCTGAGTAAGACAGCATAGCATGATTTCCGACCGTTTTTTGTTGTTTTTTTCATCGCGGTGATTTGACCCCCATCCCCGCGTAAGCTTTTGAGAGCTCTCAAGGCCTTGTTATTGTTTTGCAATAGCCTTTGAATTTTATTAACAATTTTAAAGACTCTGTTCCACCAAAGATAGAAGTACCCCGACAAGTCTAAGATAACTGTTTCATCTAAATGAAATATGCATGTAATTTGTTCAGCGTAACTGCGAGGAGCCTTGTACATAAACAAGGACAGTACGTATGACCTTTTTCGTTGAATAACTGAGAAGAAAAAAGAGATGCGCTGATATTTCGGCTGCAAGACGTAGTCGAGACAAATATGAGCAGTAATTCAAAACTGCCTGCTGGTTCTACCAGATTTTCAAACTTGTTTCCGAAACAAGGAGCCACAGTCTCAACAGATACCAGCACTCCGGAGATTTGACAGGGGAAATGCCAGCTATTGGCAGCAGCTGCCACCAGTCTCTCTCTTTGAGACGGCGCGCGGACTAGCTCAAAGCGAGCCGAGCACCTTATGTAAAAGGGTGCCAAAGTCTTAACACAGCATGACGTTTACGGCAGCTTAGCATACGTCGCAAATATTAACTTGTCACAGTGTTGGGCCTATCCAACACCTCGGGCTCCTCTTAGAAAAGTCCGTGCGCGTAGAGCCAGAGCCGGCGCCAGAGCCAGACCCAGAACCAGAGCCGGCACCAGGGCCAGAGTCGGCTTCAGAGCCAGAGCCAGAGCCAAAAGCCGGCACCGGGGCCAGGGCAGGCATCAGAGCCAGAGCCGGCGCCAGGGTCAGGGCCAGAGTCGGCGCCAGAGCCAGAGCCATAGCCGGCACCAGGGCCAGATCCGGCGTCAGAGCCGGAGTCGGTGTCAGGGCCAGAGCCGGCACCAAAGCTTTCAAACGTCGACTGACCAGTATTCTGTTATTCTTCTCATTTTGGCATCATTAGAACGCCCAAAGGCCTGTGTTCGCTCACAGAGATAACATGTAAACCTCTCCCCCCCCCCCCCCCCCACTGTGTTTTTTTCATATTCGCCGTGCGAGTTAAATAAGCCGGAGAAAAAGCCACGTGGAAAAAGGCATCGGATAGCTCTTACCGAACTCCATCAGACAGTGGCGGAACAATGTTAAATGTGATTTGGTCACATGTGAAAAGGAACAGGTCATTAGAGCCAAAAGGGGTCTATTAAGCAACACTTAGTAGACCACTTGCATTATCTCATAAACTACGCAAGCTATAGCAAACAGAAGAGGGCGTTAAACTACATTCTCAACAACGCTTTTCAGGCAGGCACTACTGGGCGTTGCAAGGTATGACCTGTATTATGTCAAATCAGGTCAAAGGACTAAATGTTGTTGTTGCGCTGGCCCGTCCAGCTAAACTACAAACAAAACCAGCAGCATCGCTGTGGAAATTAGGGTAAGGAAGGTTTTCAAAGCTGCAAAATATAGGCCGTCAAGGTTGAAATCGCGTGAGCTTTAGAAATTCGAATCCTGTTACAAATATCAAAGCTTGATCTAGCTTGACTACGTCAGGTCTGGCAACAGCTTAAAAGCAAACAAAACAAAAGAAATGCATTTCAGAGTGACAAAAGTCATAACAAGCCGCCTAGAAACCTCTTGGGAACGCATTTGATGACAGACGTAAGCGTTAGTTGTCACTCTAGAGCGAAATGTCTGGGACACAACATCTAGGAAAGATGCCATAGATAACGAACCGCCAAAGATTATGTCACTTTGCATGAAGAGCAAGCTTTTTCGATGCGTGTATGATGTTCCTATCACCGCGAAAAAAGACCGATGGGCCTTACCTTTGCCGTGACGGCCAGATTGTACAACTTGATTTTGCTCCAGTCCAGCGGCTTTTTCAGAACCAGCTGGGCGGTGTAAGTTGGCTCGACATCCGACGTTTTGACGGGATCTGAGAGGCCAAAAGTGTCGTCCTCGTCCAAGGAAAACGAGACGGCGTAGTTCTGAGGTTCGGCGTCGGCGTCTGCGAATGTCGCCCAGCTCAGATGACAACACAGGAACGCAGGTGAGCGAGACGGCGTAGTTATAAAATTCGGCGTCCGCGTCTGCAAATGTCGCCCAGCTCAGATGACAACACAGGAACGTAGGTGAACGAGACGGCGTAGTTACAAAATTCGGCGTCCGCGTCTGCAAATGTCGCCCAGCTCAGATGAGAGAACAGGAACGCAGGAGAACGAGACGGCGTAGTTATAAAATTCGGCATCCGCGTCTGCAAATGTCGCCCAGCTCAGATGAGAACACAGGAACGCAGGTGAGCGAGACGGCGTAGTTATAAAATTCGGCGTCCGCGTCTGCAAATGTCGCCAAGCTCAGATGAGAACACAGGAACGCAAGAGAACGAGACGGCGTAGTTCTGAGGCCCGGCGTCCGCGTCTGCAAATGTCGCCCAGCTCAAATGAGAACACAGGAACGCAAGAGAACGAGACGGCGTGGTTCTGAGACCCGGCGTCCGCGTCTGCGAATGTCGCCCAGCTCAGATGAGAACACAGGAACGCAGGAAAAGGAATCCTCAGAAGTTTTTTTTGTTGCTAACCTGATCGCGCAGCCTTGGGGTCGCTTCCGCAATTCCAACATGCGACTCAGCAGGAAAGGATTGGCCAGGACCTGTGTCTTCATAGCTTCAGAACTGTTATCAGCCGATTGCGCTGGCTTCCAAGGCGATCGTAAGCGTTTTATGCATATTCTATCTATTTTTGCCGTACACGAACACGCACGCGAAACATTTTCATCTGAGGAAATAAGCTGTGTGAAGCTAGGAACAACAGCTCAGATAAAAGAGGGGTGGACGAAGTGCTCGGGCAACACATGTTAGATATGGGTCGATCAGCGGGCTTTGCTGAAACAACTTCCAGCGCGTGTTAAAGAGTTCTTCATCCCTTTGAAACGATCTCTCTGGTAGCCGTAAGTCACCATTTCCTTTTTAATATAGGCACATACTGGCAGTGTACACAATGTCCATGATCATAATACATGAAGATGTTTGTGTAACACACACACAGAGACACACACACACACACACACACACACACACATATATATACGTATATATATATATATATATATATATATATATTTGTATATACATATATCCTGTAAGTTAAGCAAATGTAATGCAATTACGTAATGTATGGTAATTGCTCCATGCGACACCAATATTACAAGTTGTAATTTTGCGTAATTTTGTGAGGTATATGATTTGCATGTGGACTGACTTGTCTAACGATGCATAACTCGTGCTCGGCTGTGTTATGAAGCTGAAGAAAATGTTTGAAGGTGAAACCCTTCATTATGTCACGCTAGTTGATAAACACTTTTGCACACTATGGTTCTGTCACCCAAGGCAGGTAGACAATGGCACTTGCTATATCTCATTTTGAAAGTCTTTCTGTGTTGCAACTTGCATGAATCAAGCATACAGCATAGCAACTTTTGTAAACTCCGCCCACATCTTTGCTCGATTTAAATGAATTCAAGCATTTTTTTGCGAAGAATCTGCTTGCTCAGGCAGCATCACTACAACTATTCGTTTTGGGATGCCCCAAACAAGGTTTCTTGCCTGAATGGTTGAACCAATCACTATCTATTCTTGTGTACATATGCATATATATATATATATATATATATATATATATATATATGTGTGTGTGTATATACATATCTATTTCTTCCCCACACATGTGGTGCTCTACTCCCTTGTTTCTTTGCAACTGCTACTTAATGCCTGGGCATGCGTCTCACCAAAGAAAACCACTTACGCTTACGAATACCTAGCATGTACAAGCTCTGGCAAGATTGTTGGTGCCTATTTGTGTCATAGGTTGCAAATTTTCTGAACATTTTTCTTAAACGTCGAATTTGTGCTTGAAAAATGTATATTTTGCTAGGAGAAATTGAATTATACGGTTATCTGAGCATCATCTTCGATTAACGACAATAACCTGCAATATTATTTTTTAAGAGACTGGCTAATGGTTGAACAATTGGTGCATATCCATAATTAGCCGGCCATACAATACCTTCTATTTAAAATCAGTATCTCGTTGCCATGGATTTTTTGTACACTTTGTTCCGAATATGACCAAATGTTTTTTATAATGAATTACTGAGCTGCTGAACAATCAAACCCCCTAACTGAAAAGTTAAAAAACTCACGTAACATGCTTAAAACTGTCATGCCAAAGATCACATCGATGTTACACAATAATATGCTTCACTTAAAACCAAATCTATAACACTCAGGCTGTTCCAGTAACTCACAACGTTGATGGCCACCGTTCTGGCGAAAAGAATTGTCATGGACGGGAGTTGATCCCACGGCATAAATTCCACTATGTTGGCGACGGCGGTTGCTGCGGATGGTCGGTGTGAGGGCTCACAGTAGCATCCGTACCTGAGGCGAATATTGCTGAGTTCGGCAGAGCCAGGCCCTTTGGAAACATCTCCGGTACATGCACGGTATACGTCGGAAGGCTGAACTTAGGTGTTGCTGTGTTGGCGTCTTTGACGTAGGCGGTAAACTCGAAGCTGCCGGTCTGCAATTAGGAAACAAACGTCCACGCTGCGGTCTTTAACAGGATAGGCAGAAATACAAGCATCGCTGCCGATCTGTAATACGAAAGCAGCCAAAGCAAAATCCCAAAATCCAAACAAATCGCTCGTCTGAATATTACAATTCCTGGTCGTAAAATGCTACCATTCAGAGCCCAAGCCCTCGTTTGATGCATCATCCATCAAAACTGGTCAGTTCTAGTCCGGGATCTCATCGAGCGTTATTAGCATTGGCAGGAATTTCAAGGAAAATCCGTTTCCTGAACATAAGATTAAGCCGAATTGTGGCCTCTGAAGATACTGGGCACGACCCGACAGCATAATCAAAAGCTGCGAAGTATGATGGATTAAGAAGGGGGCGAGCATTTTTCATTTATGGCGTCATCGATGTAAGAGCTTAAACTTAACAGAATATCTCGCATACATGACGACGTCTATGCATCTGAATGCTCAAAGAAAAACGATGTCAAATCATCACAATTATCACCTGCTTGACTACTGCGACATAACTGAATGAAGATGGATAATATGAGCAAGTCGCATGTTGTAAACAGCAAAGTGCAAATATCTCGACTGTACAGGTGGATGCCCAAGCAAAATGTAGTGGCGGGGCATTTGGACTCCCGACATTTTTTGTCCTTCTCACAGCTTTCGGTTTTTGCAGCGTAATGGTTTGCTAAACCCCGCGCACTCGTGGTCGCTGTGGCGCTGCTAGGAACGTTGTAGATTATAGTAACTGAAGCAAATGGTAACTTGACGTCTAACTTCCTTTTCCCCTCCAGTTGACTGATAACTAAGTCCTGATGTTCCAGAGCGCCGGTTATGCTTAGCGCGAGTCGTGATGTGTGCGTTGTAAAACCACACTGTTCTCAACTTGGCCAGTTTATGAAATTCATTCGAACTCACTAATGAAATAAAAACGAAGCGGTACCCGTAAATCGTTGCCCACTTTTCCCTTCATTTCATAAAGTGTAGCGAAATGTTATATCACGCCCACAAGTTAAGGCAAAAGGCGTACGTTTCATTCCATAAAAGCATATCTTACTAGGGCCGTGCTAATTTTCCAGGTTCTTAGTCGCAGTGACATGGCTGCCTTCCATCTTCGGTCTGTCAGAAAACACAACAGCACCGTCGGCCCTGGGAATCTATCTCACGAGCAGCGTGGAGTAAACTAAAGTCTCATGTGAAGTTTCAATGTTTAAGGAATTTGAGTCTTTCGGTTATCATCTGAATGAGCTCAATCCTCAATTCCACGCCTCTCAGGTCGCCGTTACCAGCGCCGTAACTTCGCCCGATGCAGCCAGCCGTCTCACTTGCCAGTTTGTCCAGCCCGTGGGCATGGTACGGAATCAGTTGCGTCAAAAAAGCAAATCCGAAAAAAGAAGCAAATCGAAAAGAAGTAAACCCGAGTCATGTGAGGTGGCACCTGAGCTCTAGTGATCCTGGGAAGGGACCGACCTCACTACGCACGCCCGACGACCCGTCCGAACAGCGCCAGCGCGGTCCCTGACCCCACCCGACCGGACATGACGGCAGGTCATGACCCGGCCATCTGCGGCGCTTCTCAGTTACCACCTGACCCTCTATGACGCTCCTCAGTTACCACCTGGCATTCTGTGTCGCCCCTTACTTCCCACCTGGTCCTTCACAGCGCTCCTCAGTTCCTACCTGGCCCCCTGTGGCGCTCCTCAGTTCCCACCTGGTCTTCCGTAACACTCCTCAGTTCCCACCCGGTCCTTCACTGCGCTCCTCAGTTCCTACCTGACCCTCTGTGACGCTCCTCAGTTCCTACCTGGCCCCCTGTAACGCTCCTCAGTTCCCACCTGGTCCTCCGTAACACTCCTCAGTTCCCACCTGGTCCTTCACAGCGCTCCTCAGTTCCTACCTGGCCCCCTGTGGCGCTCCTCAGTTCCCACCTGGTCCTTCGTGTCGCTCCTCAGTTCCCAACTGGTCCCTCAAAGCGCTCTTCAGTTCCTACCTGGCCCTCTGTGATGCTCCTCAGTTCCCATCTGGTCCTTCGGGGCGCTCCTGGCCATCGAAGCCTGCCCACTTGCCAGCCCCGTTTGAACCAATGCAACGCCACCGCCCCTCCCCCCCCCCCCCCCCAGCCCCAACTCCGCCGGCGCAGCTGCCGGTCCACAGATAAAGCCCGTGTAGTTCTCCTTATGCCAAGGGCAATAAGTGAGGCCCCCTCGTGGTGGGTTAAGATGCCTCATTGGAGCCATTCTAAATGTCCGTCGAGGGTAGCTGGACTCTTTGGACTTCTGAGCTTTTTCCACTGAGATTTTGAACCTATGTACCACGTTTCTCTCATGACTTTACTGAGACCCTTACGCGATAGCGTAAGACCCCCACATGACAGCGTAAGGCTCGCACACGGCAGCGTAAAACTCAAACATGACAGCGTAAGGCTCGCACACGGCAGCGTAAAACTCAAACATGACAGCGTAAGGCTCGCACACGGCAGCGTAAAACTCAAACATGACAGCGTAAGGCTCGCACACGGCAGCGTAAAACTCAAACATGACAGCGTAAGGCTCGCACACGGCAGCGTAAAACTCAAACATGACAGCGTAAGGCTCGCACACGGCAGCGTAAAACTCAAACATGACAGCGTAAGGCTCGCACACGGCAGCGTAAAACTCAAACATGACAGCGTAAGGCTCGCACACGGCAGCGTAAAACTCAAACATGACAGCGTAAGACACACATGGCAGGGCGAGACACATGCAAGCTATGTGGGCCTCTTGGGGCAGTCCGACTTTTGAAGGGTGAGACATGGCTCCAGAAGCTACATAGTCAAAGGGATGGCGCGACCCCGCAGAGTTAAGCAATAGGGATAGGAAGCGTCGATATTAAGGGATAGGAAGCGTCAAAAGTTTACTTAAATTGTCTCTTGTATATTCCCAAAGTCATAAGGGTCCCAGGAGCTGCAGTTCCTGGGAGGACTATGGGATCTCGTAGATAGTTAACGTTCCCTATGACTGCCTGGACCTGGAACGACTTGGAAACATTTTTCTCAGTGCAAATGCGAATTTCTGCAGAATATTGCCGCCCAACCTTCGGGGGACGCTCCATGACGGCGTGCAATGGCTGGGAGCTGCTAATATCCTAGTTTTATATTTTTCGTAACTAATCGACGTATTATGGCGCTGACAAAGTGCTTTATCACAACTTTCATAGGTACTCATGGGTATTCTTTGATGCTGAACCGATCAATAATTGTAGATTTTTAGTTTTTCAGTCTTTTCTCCAACAGGACAGGTAGTCAGATTTGACAGGCTTAATATAACCCTTACGGTGAACGACAGCACCCATGATAGACAGAAGTGTTATGTGTGTGTATCCACATTCCAACCAGGATCGTGTCTCCCGCATTCGAGAAGATACTTACGTCTTTGCCGCACTCCATCTGGCACGTCCCGGTCATAGAATTGATGTTTGCCTGAAAAGCGATGTGCATTGTATAAGCTGTTCATTTCGCGCAAAACAGACGCACTCGTACGTGAGTGGTGAAAACATAACGGCTAAAATTCGGATGAATCAAAGTTTTGGGAAGTTGGTAGCGCTGAACATTTTCAATTTCCACAACAGATCCAAAATTGTTTCCAATGCAGCGGACTCATGACGATCACTGACGCGGATGGCCACGGTTCAGCCCGAACGCTCGTTGCAATTACGCTGGAGCCCGGGAGGCTATGCGCCCTAATCCAAGACAAGTCAGCCCGAACAACGAGAGGTGGTGTCGCGTTGCCTTACCGAATGATTGTAGTCTCTCACGCCGTCCATACTGGGCAGCGTGCTGAACA
Organism: Pollicipes pollicipes; assembly: GCF_011947565.3. Classification (NCBI taxonomy): domain Eukaryota; kingdom Metazoa; phylum Arthropoda; class Thecostraca; order Pollicipedomorpha; family Pollicipedidae; genus Pollicipes; species Pollicipes pollicipes. The sequence goes on from NW_023595962.1 coordinate 22,300,564, forward strand.
CGATCTGATGGCTTGTCTCGTTCAGCGTCGCATCCACATACTGGCTGGCGTCGAACTGGTCATTTGTTTCATTGCCCACGAACGTGATGCCTGAATGTGAGGCAGATTTGCGTGTCATTGATTGCAAGGTCTGGTGCGCGCAGAAGTACATTTAGACGCTTCCCAACTGCACTGACAGTGACAGAGATCCCATCATATGGGACAACTGACCAATGTAGCCAAATCACGGCTAACAGTTACCGACGCAACCTGAGGAGCAGATCTTAAGCGCGCAAGGACCGTCCCAGACTCGTTCACTGACTGAACACCGCTTTACACAAAAGACCTGAGGGGTACCGGTAGTGAGTGGTTAACGCATCAGCGTTAACCACTGCGCGTCTGGGAAACCGGATGTACGGGGTTCGATTCCTCGCGGTGCCGGCCCTTCCTGCCAGGGTGGGAGGCGGCAGGCGATACCACATAGCCTCAGCAGCTGAGTGCATCGTGCCCCAGTGACACATACATGCACACACACACACACACGGACAGCACATCTGGGCCTGAGTGTCCTCGATTGCTGAGAGAATTGGGCACAGATGGCTGCCTGCGTCCAGGGAGCGGCGCGGCAAATCTCTTACTGGTAACGCCGGCTGCAGGCACCTCTCTCATAGTCCCGTTCTTGTCTTCTGCCCAGTTGTTGACTATTACTGTTGTTATGTCGGGACACGCTGCATATCCTGTCGCAGATGTTAATGTCATTCAACGAGGATGATATATGGGCTACAGACGCAGTGGTGCAAACAAACAGCAACGGTGATGGCTACATCAATGTCCAATAGCATACCAGAAATGTTCACCATTGGATGCTGTCGGCGAATGACTACAGGGTATGTTATATGTTGTTAAGAGCACTTGCGAAGAAATTTATTGATATAGATCAGATTGTACTGTTAGCCTAGTTCCCCGTAGACTAGTAAGTAAAAATGAGATAAAAATGTGTTGTTTTACGGCTCCATGCCTGAACGGAAACGAATATCAGTAGTGACTAATAATATTACTATCTGATAGCTACTGATATCAGGCTACTGATATTTGTTTCAATAAAGGAATGTAACCGAAAATCAGCACATTTGTCTCTCCTTTCTCCTGTTTATTCTAAGAAGAATAAGGGTAGCAGTGTCAAAACTTATTGATTACTAATAGTTAACAACTACAAGTTATTTAATTAGTATCTCCAAGCTATTTGCTTTCCAATGTCTCTTCTTAAAAGGTTGTCACATATATAAAAGGCATAGTTTGTCATATTGTTTGATATAACGAACATTTTTTCACCTTTGCTTTTTATAGTCCGTGCTCATCGGATTAACAAAACGCCTCCACGACGATCTCTAAACACGAACGCACTTTTCCAACTTCCAGAATGACCCAAACCTGTTTGCAAATGATGCGTTCAGCTGCTGTGGGCGGAGAGAAGAAAGCCTTAACTCCATCTCTCAGACCACACAAATTGTGTTGGAGGTACCAATCTAAATGTATGATTGTTCCCAACAGTACGCAACAACGGAGGCGCGTGCCGAGCACATTTCTACTATCTTTATTTGAACTTTAAGAGTTGGGATTCAAAGTGAAGCATCCTTTGGAACCATGAAAAATTGCAATATGTCTCTGAAAGGGCACTTGCAGATAGGTTGAGCGTGTTGTTTGAGGTCTTGACCTTTTGGCCTCTAAAATACGAAATGATTTTTTTAGTATTGACTGCCACTCAAGTTTACTCCAGGAGGCGCCACGTGGTTAGAGAAGCGGTAGAACATAAGGACCTTCCGTATTCCTCGCTTCATCCGGACGTACAATAATATCCAAGCAAAATTATCAAGCTCCTAATTGAACAGCACACTACACACTTGCAAGCCAAGCATTTTTCATCATTACAGATGTGCTTAATTCCACGCTTTGCATCGCATTGATTAACAACAGGGGTAGACATGCAGCCATGTTCTCTGTAACTCAGCCATTGGTAATCCATTTGCTCCGTGACCCATCCTTTGTTCAGCCACTTTGTTCTATTATTCCGCCATTGGCCAGTCATTTGTTCGATGATTAAGTCACCGGCAAGCCACTGGTTATGTGACTCTGTCATGGACAAGCCATTTGTTTTGTAACTAAGACTTCAGTCGGCCATTTTTGTCATTTGGCCATTGGTCAGCCATTCGCTCACATCGATATAGGTCTGTTTATAATCCGTCAGCACCTTCTCACCGCTAGACAATCCGCTCGCCGTTAGGTACCTGCTAGCAGTAGCGCAGGCAGGGGAGGGACGCAGGGAGCAGGTGTCCCCTCCCCTTAGCTTCCGAGGGGCCCTTCGAGGGCCTCGGAGCCTACAATAAAGTGCTAAATTAAGCTCCCGTGGGGCCCGAAAAGCCAGCTGGAGGTCTCATTTATGGGCTACGGCCCACAGGACCGGGCACTCCAATGAAAGGCAAAGAGCCCTGCGCACTGATCAGGGACCCACTGCGTCGATAACGGCCTATATTTCGGTCAGACACCACCAGTGACGCACAGTTGGCTCTGTGGCGGCATGGACCTAAGGGCTCATTTCCCAAGCAGGGACATAGTCGGAACCAGCAATTTAAATTGTTTGGGGCCCCACAGCACCTACAAGCGGTTCTGTGTTGTCCAGGAGCCCGAGTCGGCCAGAGGTAGTGTTCGAGGAGGCCCAAAAGGCCTAGAGGGCCCACCGGGTCCGACGAGCAAGGGCCCGATTGGAGGGTCTAAGGATATGAAGGGCTGGTCGAAGTCTTGTTCCGGGGCCCCAGCCTGCGAAGATGGACTTCGAAATAACGGTCAGAGGACCCTTAACGCCGATCGGAGAACCTCTGAGACAATACGAGCCTATACATCTGCCATGTATCACCGCACCACACAGTCGGCCCTGTGTCGATATGGAACAGAGGACCCACTTCCCAATCAGCTATAAAGCCGCAGCCAGTGGTTTACACTGGTGGGGGCTTTGTATCTGCAAGGACCCATAGCGCCTAACATAGGGCCCTGTGCTCGACCAAGGGAAGCGTTCGATGAGGCCTGAAGGGGATCCCGGGCGGCCCACCGGAGCCGACGATCAAAAGCCCACTTGGAGAGAATAAGGGCCCGAAAGACTGGCTGTAGGTTACGTTAAAAAATCGCGGCCCGTAGGGTCGTGAGCTGCAATATCATTCGGAGGTCCCCTTGCACCGTTTGACGAACCCCTGAGACAGTGCGGGGTGTCTAACTCGGTCAGAGACCCCGCACACCGAACAGCCGGCTCCATGTCCGTCTGAGCCCTTGAGACCCCTTATCCAAGCAGAAGCGAAGCCAGGGTCCGCGATTTGCAATGTTCGGGGCCTCTGACACAACGAGGTGCTCCTGTGTCGGTTAGCGGTCACGGCGTCCAACAGGGATACTGTGATGGCAAGTGGCCCCGAGTCGGGGCGGCGTTTGAGAGGCCCGAAGAGGGGCCGGAGGGCCTATCGAGACCAATGACTGAGGGCCCAATGAGATGGCTGAGGGTCTGAAGGGCTCACTGTAGGTCACATTAAGAATCCCCACCCATAGGGCCATAATCTCAAACGCCAGTAAGATTATCTCTTGCACCCATAGGGACCCCTGAGACCGAGCGTTTCTTTACTTCGCCCAGAGATCACGAACAACGAACAGTCGGCTCCGTGTTGGTCTGAGCTTTAGGGGCCCATTGCCCAAGCAGGGACAAGGCCGGGCCCGCGATTTACATTGGTCGAGCTCCGTTCAGGGGCCAACAGTGCCTGATAGGGCATTGTGTCAACAAGGGGCCTTGATTGGATCGGGGGAAGATACGCTCACCGGGGACGGGGGCCCGAGTGGCAGAGGGCCTCTTGCGTTGGTCGGGGTCCTCTGACAACTGAAGGACACGTGAGAGCTTATGATGAGCGCTCACGTTGAGGTAAAAGAAGAGTCCTGTGCCAGTCAGGGCCCGCAGTATTGAGCAGTGGGCTATCCAAACCCACTCTAACATGGGCCCGTTAAGCCCATTGGGAGTCTATGTGCCAACTATTTGACCACTTGCAGCGAGCAGGGATGTTGTGGCGTTAACGCCGGTTCATTCATCGAACAGGGGTCAACTGTGCGGGTCAGAAGCCATGCCACATCAGGGAGCGGACCAATGTGATATGATATATTCCGCCAAGGACCTCCGGATCGGCCAGGGGACTCCTCCCCGTGTCGCCCAAATGACGGCCGGAAAACACATCGCAGTGGGATAGAATGACCCTTCAGGCCTTGACCAGGAACAGCAATATGCCTCGTAATGTTCTGCTCCAGGGGTCTCTTTACGGGAAAGAAATAAAGGTTTAATTAGTGTTGAATGGAGCGGGTCAAAATGAGCTCCCAACACAAAAACCATCCCATTTGTGCCTGAGAACATACATTATTTTGCAGCATCGACTAGTGAAACAAATGCCATCAGAGGGTTTGAGCCTGAGCGCTGAGTGCCGATAGCGTAGTGGTCAACACTTCTGCGTCGACCACCGCGTGTCTGGAAACCACATGTACGGGGTTCGATTCTCCACGACGTCCGCCCTTCCCACCAGGGTGAGAGGCTAGTGGCGCCATATAGCCCCAGCAGCTGAGGGCGTCGTAAGGCGTCATTGCAACGCCCATAATCTGGGGGAGCAAGGATAGCGATGGCATGGGTCGCAGTTTTCGCAAAACCGAACGGCTTTGGCCGCTGCAAGTAACGCCAGGCGGCGGGCGCCGAGCGCGCAGCAATGATTTTCCTAAAATAATATTTTTCAATGTCTTTTAAAATAAATTCGTGCAGTTCAAAGAATGCACTGGGCAGTCTTTCTCCACAACTTTGGGGTTCTTCTCTGGACAGATTAACAATTACAGCAACACGGAAAACAGAGGTCTGACCCTACTGTTCCAGTTTCAGCACCGGGCTCCACCCTACTTCGCGGCGCTGTGAGGAGCAGTACGTTATTGTCATCAATCTAAAATCGCGGAAATGAAATATGCGCCGGGAACATTCCTAAATGTACGATTTAGCGTTCAAAAGCATTCAAAGGTTCTTGTTTCAGATGCGCCACAATTTTCATGCAACTGTTGGCTACGGCCTAGTGTTACCTTGGGACCGACGCTGCGCAGGCTCAGGTTAGGCGTACCTCTGCAACGTCTGGCGTAGAGCTTTTTTACTAAGATGTGCGAGCGCGCAACTCAAAACTGCGTTGCATAATTCGTACCACTTATCAGTCCTGACTGAATGCTGGACATATCCAGACAAATATGACTTTGCCATGTTAATAATAATTGTTGACCCATTTTGATCTTCAATCTACACCAACGCTGCAAACGTTGCAAACACACGTTCGCTGCGGTTCTGTGACTCCGATGCAGCCCCCCGACTTAGCCTACCTTGACGCACAGGCTCAACGGCATCCGCCTATCTGAACTTAGACTTGTGGCATACGTGCTGCCTGCGTCATTCGGATTACATGATAGGCCAGATCGATAGACGGTATCGCAGACAAGACACGGTATCGAAT
>NW_023595962.1:22311094-22341605 GCF_011947565.3 Pollicipes pollicipes
AGTAACCCTCAGCCAAATCCGGGCGGCATTTAACATGATGGCAGTACACTCACGAGAGGGGCAAGTTACAACGTCCCCCCGCCCCCCGGCCTCCACAGAGGGTCCGCCACAGCCGGGCTGGTATGGCAGGGCAGAGGACAGGACGGGGGAGGGGAGCAGGAGACAACAGAGCAGTACAGACCAGGCCATGACATATCAGTAGGTGGAACAGGATATAAATGCACTGCGTGGAAGAGCGCAGGGCAGGAGACAACATGAAGGGACAGGGCGGGGAATAATGGCTCAAGACAGGGGAGCAGGTGAAAGCACAGGGCAGGAGGTGACAGGAAGACAGGGCTGAGGGGAGGGCTAGGGGTTAACAGGGGTGATGGCTGAGTGAGATAAGGTGTTTGTCATATAAGACAGGTTCTTGGAACACCGAAAATTCGAGCGCGGTTGCACGAATTCGCCGGACAGATATGCTCAGGAAACCTTAGGGGGTCGCATCGACCGCCCCCCCCCCCTCCCCACCTACCAGGGCGAGAGGAAAGGCACAAGGGGGAACCAATATTTGGACACGCCCCTGTCCCATTCCACAATTTCAGATACATCCTTATGTCTATGTTTACTTTACTAACATGCTTCATTATTCAAGCTCAAATTTGTGTCAGATCAGGGCTTAGTCACAACCTAGTCACAAATCAGGACCAGACTAGTGGGAACCAGATCAGAAGCATACACTTCATCGGGCCTTAAGAGAGAATAAATAAAATTTGCCCACAGTGTCCGACATTGTTGCGATCTTTTGACCAACTTATGCGAACATATAAGACGAAACCACTCGGGCGTGGCGTACGCAGCGGCATTTACTGATGTGTACGAGTATTGTGACGCCTGAGTTTGATATTCCGCGAGCAGGTGAGACAACTTTTCTTATCTGGTAGCTTCACAACAAAATTTTTACTGGCATTGGAATTTGCATATGTGCCGGAATAAATACGCAGCCAGTCGACCACTGTCCGATCTGCGCCAGTATCGTCACTGACTCATTCCAAACTTTGTCCGATCTGCGCAGGTATCATCACTGAACCATTCGGAGGTGACATGTCCGCGCAGTAAGGCGTTAAGTGGAGGAATTAGCATCAAAGCAAAACAACGATTTGTTTTTATAGGCTAGCCAAGTGAGATCAAGTTTGCATATTTTCAATGTTGTTTTGCCAGCGCATAATGTGAGCATGACTCGCTGTGCCACAAATATAATGACTGATAATACGTATATTTGAGACAGAGGCGTGGAGCATGGAATCACCAAATACAGCTACCAGGATGTTGACAATGTCCTGCTATCGCTGGATTTCCCAGGAGACTGCCGTGTCGGAACATCAAGTCACAGACTGCAACAACAATACGTTTTCATGGATATCAAGTTGACCCATTGACAGTATACAAACAGTAATAGCACACAATATGTTTAGATTTGTGCCTCCTTGTACCCTGTGTTTTTGTTCAACCCCGCAAGAGTGAATATCATAGTTGTTATGTATTATCAGTACACCTGTGCCACAGAGGGGGGGGGGACTGGGAATTGTGGAAGAACTTTACCGAGATTGACATCATCAACCATCAACACGCTCATGGCTCTTTGTTGTTTTTGTCATTAGTGGACTATGGCTATTACTACGTCAACTGGCACTTTGAAACTGGAAGTCGGACGTGCCCGAGTCGATGTCAAGCTATAACACGCGGCTGACACAGCCACGACCCTGGTGACCTGACACAGCCGTGACTTTAAGATGTCACCATCGGTGTCACGGCCTGGAAGAACGCGATCGTTCTGAATTCCCTGGGCATTGTTTAGAACCTTCTGACGCAGGTGGCACGCTCCAGCATGTGGTTAGTCATGGGGAAAGTCATGTATGAGTTGGGAAGGTGTTCAGCCTCTTTGCCCCAACATTGTTACGAAAATAATTCAAATGTGGGGTACCGGTTTTTGGCATGGGTTGTATTTTGGGGTAGGTTGCATCTATTTGCCAGGTCAGCCCCCCCCCCCCCCCGGATTTGTTGAGAAAGCTTCCCCTGATGCTGACCTGTGTGCCGACTTCACCTCTGGTTCTAACCAACAAGCCAAGCATGACTGTACACTCAATATTTGTTTGTCTCCTCGTCTCCAACAATGCATAAAAGGGTGGGTCAAGTGGACAAAGATCACGATCAACACAAGGCATACTTAGTCATGCGTGGTTATCTGAACAAAGCGGTCAGTCACCTTATCGGTACCCCGCTGTCCGCGTGTCACGTGGTTTCGACCCTCGATCTTGAAACGCAATTGGCCAACTGCGCGGATAGTTGCCGGTCGATCAGTGGACGATGTTTGCATGGATCCTCCTGCTGGACAAACTCATGTTCTATTAGACGTACGAGTTGCACCCTCCCTGCGTCGGTCTGGGCAATTGCTGAGCGCATTAGCACGCGTTCTGTTGGGGGTTAACTTGACCCCCAAATGTTTCTCCGGAATGGCTCCCGAACGGCGTGGCACCCCCCCCCCCCCCCCCCCCACCCGAGCGAAGGGTGTTCAACCGGCCACCCGGGCGCGTGTTAGTGTAGTTATCTGAGTCGGCCGGCTTCCTGAACACATCAGCTACAAGGCGGTTGTATTGCACCTGCATCATCACATCCGGCAGCCGGACCCCGCACTGAGATGGAATGGCCCTCCAGCGCTTGACCGGAAACGATTATGTGCCACCTAGTGTTCTACCCAAGGGGCCCGTCGTCCGTAAAAGTGAGTCTCATGGCTGTTAAATGGATTGGGTCGAAATTAGCTCAAAACAAAAAAGGCTAGCCCATGTTTGCCTAGGAACATTTACCCTCTTGAAGAATCGTCTAGTGAAACAAATAACATAACAATAACCCAAAAATAACAATAACACAACAATCTAGTGAAGTTTTGAGACTGCGTGCTCGCAATCTCAGGAGAGAAGCTGTCACAGTCGGGGGTGCAGTCTCCGAACACCCGAACAGAGTCTGGTTACTGCAGGCAACACCAGGCGGCGAGCACCGTGCGCGCGAGAACAACCGCCGTGAAATAGTCCGTTCGAAAATTGTCAAAGTAAATCCGTGCCGTTTAAGGATTAAGCTGTGGCGCATCTATTTCTCACAGATTTGGGAATGCCCCCTGAATGGATTAACAGTGAGAGCGACACGGAAGCATAAGTACTACCTTTATCGTTCCAGCTCCACCGACAGGCGTTCGTGCGCCCGTTGGCCACCGCTTCGTGCTAACCACATAACCGACAACGATAAGCCCACGGAGACTTCGACGCCGGACGTCGAGGCTTTTGTTACAAGGATTTGCAAGGGTGCATGTTCAAAACTGCGTTACCTCATTTTTCTCACTAATCGATTCTGAGTGAACGCTCACCATTCCCAGTTTAGCGTGGGCTAACCATGTTAATGCAGACTTTTGACCTCTTTCTATCTACAATCTAGGTTTACATGATCCTTTATATCTTTTAACGGCCTAGATTAAAATTCTGGCAAAAATTTCTGAGCTATATCGGTAAAAAGGAATATATTACACCCGTGTGAAATGAAGTGCTCCAAAATTTTAGTCCAAGCCGTCGCTGAATGTCCGTGAAGTTGGCGATTTATTCAGCGATATGTTCAGCAACCAGCTCTGATTTCTCTGAAAACACCTCAGAGGTTCAATTAAGGTACGAGAACATCAGACATTACAGTTATTTTGCAATATCACATGTTCCTAGACGTCAAATCGGGGTCAAAGAACGGGAAACTCCATGAAACCAAAAAATTATGGGCCTATTTAAGCTTTCAAACATCAGAATATTCACCAGAATATAAGATAGTGTTCGTTGAAAGGTCCTAACCTCACAGAGTCACCTTTAAGGTCAGACTCAGGCCTTATGGACTGGAAACACAATATTACCCCTCCCCCCAAAAAAACATGCGAGTTCAGCTTTTTAAGCATCAGAATATTCACCAGCGCATGAACTAGAGTCCGTCATAAGTATTGACCTCTCAACGCTACGCTTCGAAGTCAAACCAAGGCTCACATGACGATAAATCCTTATCTCCGAAAAATAGCTGGCCGGTTTTTAATTTGCAGGCATCATAACGTTCAGCACAAAAGGAGCTAGCGTCAATCAAATTCTCCTAACGTCTAAAGGCTCCCCTTCCAGCTCAAGTTCAGGCTCAAATGACGGGAAATTTCATAGAACCCAAACGTACCGGCCAATTTTAACCTTTCAATCGTCAGAATATTGACCAGCGCATGAGCTACGTGACCTTGAGACTTCGGGGCTTACTCGTCGCTGTCGTTTGAGCTCGTCACTGAATAGGGCGCTGAGAAACCTGCCAACTTCATTGACAGGTCGTTTCACGCTTGCCTTCCTTCATGCATTCAAAATTTTATTCAAAAATTAAAATTATAATATCAACATGATATCTTCCAAATTTTAAGAGAGTTGACATCGCAGTAGCGTCTGGCATATCTACCGTCCAAAGGCAAAAATATCGAAGCGTCATTGGGTAAAATGGCACTCATGCCTTTTTGCCTTTGGACGGCAGATATGCTTCAGTTATAGAAGTTAGAAGTAAGAACTTATTGAAACAGTGCCCTTCATGTGACATTTCATGCCCTTCATGTGACATTTCATGCCCTTCATGTGACATTTCATGCCCCTGATATGGAAAGTTTGCCCTCATTTCACAACCCTCATATAGTTTTTGCCCCTCTTGTGGCAAGTAGGCCATTTCGGATTTTTGGAGGATTACTTCCACTATCAGGGCATTATCCCCAAACATTGTGCCTCCACTGCGCAACAGTGTACCATCCGTCGATCAACGGAAATAAGTAGATTTTCATTATGCTACAAAAGTCCATTAGTATCTTCCCTGGTAATGAAAAATAAACTGAAGCAAATCAGGGACAATCTGACATATCCATTGTAGTCCACTATTTCAGATGCGCTGCCGGGGACTGTAGAGATCAGCAAGGTAAACTACATTGGCCTGGCTGCAACCAGTCGCAGCCGACTTTTAACTGTGCCCTTACGGGAGACACACTGAAAACACGTGCGCGTACACGTCATAACACCCTACTCACCGACAATATATCCGTCATGAACGTCACCACACTAGTGCATGCCACAGACCAAAGACGCCTGATCACACTTGAGACATTGCACGTCAGAGACATGGCATCCATCATCAACATGCGACTGGGGCGACAGCCTCCGTAATACCAGCAATAGATAAACATGACTGATCATCGAAATAATCGAAATGCTGGGCAATAAATTCACTTTGGCAATAATCTATATGTACAGACCGAACACGACAAGCGCACCCTACGACACCTCGAACATACGACAAAGGTCAGATGCGATGAATTTGCTGTGATGTACGTCCAAAAAGGTATGCGACGTATCATTCGATCAATAAACATAGCTGCCAATGTAAGAGCCAGGTCAGTTAATCTTGCACGCTGACGCTTTATTTACGTCCGCTGCCTGGCCGTGTCTTGGGCATCTGCGGAATGGAGGACCACACATGGAGTGGCTTCTCTCCCCGGCTGTGCCTTCGGCATCGCCGGAGTGGATGACCACACATGGAGTGGCTTCTCTCCCCGGCTGTGTCCTCGGCATCGCTGGAGTGGGGGACCACACATGGGGTAGCTTCTCTCCCGACTGTCTTGAGTATCTCCGGAGTGGAGGATCACACATGGAGTGGCTTCTCTCCCCGGCTGTGCCTTCGGCATCTCCGGAGTGGAGGACCACACATGGGGTAGCTTCTCTCACGACCGTCTTGGGTATCTCCGGAGTGGAGGACCACACATCGGGTGGCGCGGACTGGTTTCCATCGAGAGCGGCGGCATCGTCCCGGGCTTCCCTGGGCTCACCGGCACCAGAGGAGGCGGCAGCAGTGTGCCAGCGGGCGGCATCAGCTGGGCGCGGTCCAAGGAACACGGGACGCAGTCAGGTCACGGCGGCCTCAGCGACGGGCTAAATCAGCTTAGGATGAGACGAAGTCAGTGAAACCCCTGACATTGAAGTTCTGGAAACTGCTTACGTTGTTTGGGTTCGGCTTGACGTGTGTATGGCGAAGTGATGATTATAAAGCACTCACAATGGCGCTGCTTTTCAGATATCGTGTAATCGCTCCTATCCATAGCTGTATCTTCGGGCCGTGGTCCAGTCTCATGAACACAGGTACTTATGTACACTGAAGCACGATCCTGACTCAAAAGCCAAATTTGTCTGGGGACTTTTTCAGATAACATTTTTCAGTTGCCTTCCCTTCCCCAATGGAAATCTTGCACACGCTCCCATGTCGTCCACCAGTCCAGTGTGTGGGCGGGGGGAGGGGAGGGGGGGGGGAGCGGCTTTTGCAGAGGCGTGCAATCGCAGGCAGTTACCAGGCACACTGATACCTCTCTCAAAGTTGCGCGTGCAAAGTCGCATACCAAGGAGTGCCCCAGCTAATCACCTGTCATGAGCAGAACGGAAGCCACAGGCAGGGCGGAAAGCTGAACCACTTCGTGCTGAGTCTGATGTCGTGCTCTCATTACTTTTATTCGTTTCATTTGAGGCGCTTCGGCATAACGAGGCCATTTTGAATCTTTGCAGGGTCACAAGTTGGAGCAATGTGACGCTCTCGTTATTTCTTGCTGATGGCGTATTTCATGTAAGATCGCAGAGGTTTGCTGTCGAAAGAAGTATGAAAGGCAGGTGAAGGCGCGATGCCCCTTCATTTTGGAAGCAGGAGAGGTAGTGCAGGGGTGACTGGCGATCTGTGCAGCCATTGCATGGGTCGCATTATACAGAAGCGACGTTCTCGGCACGTGATGCGCAAGCGGTTGATTCTCAGCGCGGAGTCGCAGTTCTGATTGCTGCCCGGAGTCTTGATGACGCAGATCGGAAACAAAGACAGCCGGTACGCGACACATCGGAGACAGGGACAACCGGTGCACGACACATCGCAAATAGGGAGAGCCGGCACCCGACACATCGGGGACGGGGACAACAGGTACCCGACAAATCGCAGATAGGGAGAGCCGGCACCCAACACATCGGGGACGGGGACAACCGGTGCCCGAAACATCGCAAACAGGGACAACCGGCACCCAACATATCGAAAACAGGGCCAGTCAGTACCCAACATATCGCAAACAAGGATAGACGGCAGCCGACGGCAGCCGTCTGAGAAGGCGGGAGTTTGGTAGGTGCTGGAAACATAAATACATGTTTTCACGATTCTACAAGCATCGAATATGTACGGGTTCCTGCACGTACCCTGGCGTACCCTGGCGTACCCTGGCGTGCCCTGACATACCCTGGCGTACCCTGGCGTACCCTGGCGTACCCTGGCATACCCTGGCGTACCCTGGCGTACCCTGGCGCACCCTGGCGCACCCTGGCGTACCCTGGCGCACCATGGCGCACCCTGGCGTACCCTGGCGCTCCCTGGCGCACCCTGGCGCACCCTGACATACCCTGGCGTACCCTGGCGCACCCTGGCGCACCCTGGCGTACCCTGGCGCACCATGGCGCACCCTGGCGTACCCTGGCGCTCCCTGGCGCACCCTGGCGTGCCCTGACATACCCTGGCGTACCCTGGCGTACCCTGGCGTGCCCTGACATACCCTGGCGCACCCTGGCGTACCCTGGCGCACCCTGGCGTGCCCCGCGGCCAGTGTCGCAGCGTTTCCAGGAGCAGCTCGCCACGGCGCAGTGTTGATGTTACGGCGGCCGATGGCCGTGGTGCCAGGGCTGGTGATCGGACGGTCCGTCGTCCCGGTGACTCCCCTCAGCCTGCCGGGCCAAACTGACGCCCGGCACGCGCTCCACTCGGCCGGCCAAGCCGTGGGGAAAACAGAGCTCGTCCGGCAGGCAGAATCCTGGCGCTTTTCTGCAGTTGGATTGTCCGCGCTGTGCCGATTCAGCTGAACATGGGTTTGCGCCTGCATGACACGTGGTATGGTGATAATAACACTATTTCTTCGGTAGACAAGACAGTACTGTCCAGGCCCTTTCCTCGTTGAATAAGCAGGAGAAAGGAGAACTATACTAGCTGATATTTCGGATACACGCCTTGAGTGAAACAATTATCAATAGTATGGTGAAAATGGTAAACTTTGCAGTTTGAATAAACTACTGATATTCGTTTTCGCAAAGATATTTAGCCGACAAATCAGTACATTTATTTCTCATTTCCTTGGTTATTCTAGATGGAGTAAGGCTGAAAGCACTGTCTTGCGCTGATCGCAATGTTTCTTCAGGGCTGCAACTGCACTGTTCTTATTTGCGCGTGCCTCATGTGTGATTGCAGACATTGTTTGTTCCCAGCATGTAACCCCAATTAGTAAGATCAAGATGAAATCACTAAGATCACTAGCAATTTCGCTTAGCTCATGTAGAAAGCTAAGTACTCAAACTCCAAGATGAAAAAGGGTCCGATATACCGGATACGATCGGTGACAAAAATGGCCAATTTTGCGAGCTAATTGGGGCAAACTTGCCAAAATGAACAAAATTGCAACGGAACAAACTGCATTGCAACAGACCGTCCCACTTAGACCATACCCAAAACACATAGTATTAGTCTATACCTGCTAGCGCTTGCAACGTAGAGGCACATGGCAAAACATTGACGTTTCGCTGTATAGGCAAGTCAAGCCACGAAATGATGCCAAACATAGAAGCTCCAGTCAAGATAAGCTTTAGCAAGTGACACAAATATGCTACAAAGCATACTTTATCAGTGATGATGTCGCAGATCAGCGGAGACACTGTTTATCAACGCCCCTCAAATCAATGTTTTTTACAAACGTTTATCGTTAAACGCCAAACGTTATAAACGTTAAACGTTTATCAATGCCCCTCAAATCAATTCTTTTCACAAACCTTTCGGCCAAGATCCATTTCACATAATAAGTAGTATAAAATATCATATAACTAGGCTTATTGGTAGTTGTAAGAGGCTTGGCTGGCCACAGCGTCTTGCGACGAATGTGATCAGTTTGGTACGTGAGGCTCAAAGCATCGTGCCATTCGAGACAGATGTTCTCGATTGCTCACCACGTGGTGATGAACTGAGCTCAGTGCAAGCCTGTGGGCTGCCGTTGATTGCATTCGCGCCGTAAGAAACTCGCTGGCCTGAAGAACGTAGCTAATCGTCAGTGTAATTAATCTAAGTTATCTAATCAATCAGTGTAATCAATCTAAATAATCAATCTAAATCGTCGTTAAGGCGTTGTGCGGCTCTCCTAAGGTCTACCTCAGAGCACGTCGCTGCAGTAGCGTCCGATCTAGGAGGCTTGTCTGTGGATACCCGAACTGAAGCCTGGGAGGTGAATGGACGACGTTGAAGCGACACATGTCAAATATGTGTCCGGGGCTGCCTGCTGCGGAAAAGAACGGTGACTTTGGGGTAGGGGCCGAGTATCGCCGGCGTAGGCTTTTCACATTGGCCGTCACACCTCGGATTTAGCGTTCTGACCGGTTGACAGTCGTGAGACAAAACGATTTTTATCGTCATTTTATGTTATGCATAGCTGACGTACATTGTTAGAGGTGTTTTAAAAGTCTTTTTGCATCTGCTGATACCAATACTGCATAGGTTTTGCACTGGATTCCAATGATTGGGACCATATCACGAATTGTAGCGTCTGCACAAGTAATACCAGTCATTATGCGAAGATAGTAAAGGTCGCCAACGCTTCCCACTGATTGTACGGTGACGTTACGAACTAAAAGTGATCATGTTTTCAGCCGCATGAAGAACCAAGTTGTCGGTAGATGTAAGGTTACAGGGATGCGGTTTTGAGAAAAGCAGGGAATTGAGAGAGGGAGGGGCAGGAAGAAAGCAAATGGCCGAGCATGCCTCCGAAATGCAATTAAAACAGTTTTCTCCCCTGATTTGACCCACTTTCTTTTCAGAGTTGGGAGCAAGGGCCTGGTTTTTCAAAATTAGTTTCGGGGCTGGGTAGTAAAATGATAAAACGTGAAACAAAATAAATAAAAATAGGAAACTACGCCTCTGGTTAGGAGGCACAACCCCGCCAACTGAATAGGACACTGCATCCCTGTAGGGGTAGTCATGCTGAGTAAGCCCTTTATCAGACAATCTTATGAGATTAGTCTCAACCATCATTCAGTGTTTGATGGCTTCCTTAAGGTTATCCAATTCAACAGCCGCTCTTGGACAGAACCCAAACAGACCGTGATGACTTTCAGAAAAGCCTTTACGATGAACACATTACAGTGATGTCCGGCCCCTTCCTGTGCCGGACATTCGACAGCTCCAGTGACTTAGATAGCGACCTTCCAGTGAGAGGCCCACCGCCGCTGCAATGAGGTGCTGGCGTCGTTCGTTCTATTAAGATGCATGATATCATCATGGCACGGCACGGGCTAATGCATCAATCATTTCACGCCTGGCTCTACTTTTTACGAGTCTGTGATATGTGATAATTGATGTGATCACATACATGTTATGTGTGATATGTGATATGGTTCGTAGGTTCACAGCTGGAATACGCGATGTGCTGTGTGTGGATATACCCATAACAGGATAGCGGACATGTTGTGGTATGTGCGTTGCCCAAACGGCAGTTTTAGAGGGCGCGGCCTTGTTCCGTGTGCGGCCCTGAAACCAGATTTGTTGCGAAACACTACACAAATTCGTCGTATGACGAGATAGTCTGAGCGCCCAAAGCCTCAGATAATTAAGCAATCCCGCTAAGCACGGCTCATCACGTGACCAGTGACCCGCTATTCATGCACCCCAAGCTCTTATTAATGGTCATCCAGTGTTGGATTTCTGGTTGGTGGTTCCGGGTTGGGAGTAAACATTTCCAAAGCACGGATTGTAAGGCTTAGCAATATGTATTTTAGGAACTATGGAAAGCTATAACGATCCATCTCAGGCGCCGTAATTATAGACAGAAGTCATGGCTGTGTCTACAACAGCACAGCAATTCTCAATTCTTCCAAACCGACGGTAGAATTTGGTTTCGAAAGCTTAGCGTGCTGCAATGCTCGGCACGGTCCGCCCTGCACGCTGACGTCATATGACCCTTATCGCGGTTGCTGCCACCGGTCGCAGGCCGTATCTGTCAAGGGCAAATGGCGGGTGTCTAAAGCGACTCGAACTCAGCCCGCCCAGGCTGGGTGGACCGGTAGACAGGCCCTCTAACCAACTGAGCCTACGGGGCCGACGAGTGGAAATATGGAAAAACCTCAGTGGGAATGAAGCCCCCGAAACGAAACTGTTTGATGCTTTCTCGGCATTGCATTTCAGTAATCTTGCTTGGTGTTGTTTATCGCATTTAGAGTTATCTTGCAGCGATTTCTGATAGATTTCGCCCGAGTGACAATTTGGGCTGTTCTAAATTTCGTCGGTGACAAAAAAGACGCTTCTTTCTCGTGTCCGAGCTCCTCCCGTCATTATTTACGGATAGCGCGTGACATATGACATACATCACACATCAAGTAAATGTGACACAAAAAACTTGTTATACATGATAGGTTACGCAAAACGTGCGCCGCGGGCGTAATCCAAGACCTGCGATCGTAACACGCATGAAGGAGCCTAAGGGTTATCTTATCTTTTTGTGGACGCCGTTTCTGCATCCCCTGGTGCACAAAACAGAAATTAGAAATGTTCGGTTTTCGGGGTTGAATATTTTTGTCAAGAATATTTTAAAATAATTTGTCTGGAAGATCACACTGTTTCATTAATTAAGGTCTAATGACATAGAACACATGCGAAAATTCAATTTAACTGCATTAGGATGCATTCAAGATATGACATGGAGCATAGATTGCATCCCAAATAATTATATTATACTTAATGCCACGAGCAGCAGGCGTACAACGGCATCAACACGTTGTCTGAGTGCGAGCACGGCTGCCACAACATTACTCGTGAAATCCAGCAGTCCCTTGCTTCGTGAGCCATTTCAAAGATAATCTACACATCGTTCCATTGCTCTGGCTAAACAATCTTTAAAAACGCTTCCACGTCCGCTCCTGGATTCATTATTGTGGCATGCGCCGCAAACAGTTGTGCAGGATGACGTGTGAAGACGAGCGAGATTATGGCATGCAACCTGATCATCATTTCTTCTCTATCGCTGGCGACGCCACACAGCCATCTTGAAGCCCAAATGAACCTATTTCCCGTGTTACCCTAAGGCCAATGTAAGCATATTTGTATTATCTATGACTAGTTGACCGTAATAGCTGCCGTCTCTGCTGCCTTGTCCCTTTTTTGACGGAAATGCTTGACGGAAAGCCTGCGCAAGACGAAGTTTACTGCGGGGGGCTGATCTAAAGGTCACCTCAAAAGACATCTCGTCTGTGTTCGGCATCGCCTGTCCGGGGGGTCGCCTGCGGCTGCAGCACGTACCGTGCGCTGCTCAGTGGGGATCATACGTGTCGAGCTTGGGTCGGTTTGCTGACTAGATTCGACACGACGAAGGCCTCTAGATGTGACCGCGGAGCCGGGGTCAACGCTGTGGCCTCCCGCATTGCCGGCTCGACGACCCCGGCCGAGTGATTTCGACCCCAATCTAGTTTTCTCGACTCGAATCTAGAGGCTCCCATCTGAACTGAAAGATCTCAGGCTTAATTCGCGCTCACGAACGCTTAGGTTTTTATGGCTGCTGCTCCCAAACTCGCTGCACGAGTCTTTCGGGGGGCCGCTGCCCCGATGGTCTGATTTCTCCACGTCGTCAGCTGGAACATGTTGCAGTCAGATCTGGCAACGGTGATTGCACCACTGGAAAATCCGGGCGAGCAAATTCTTGGTTACATCGCGATGTTTCTAGGCACCATTCGCGAGCCCCCCTCCCCCCCCCCCGCGACCGTCTCGGGACGTTTGGGCTCGCCTCGCTTCAGAAACTTGACAAGCGGTGCGGTGAGAGAGGGATGCTAGGATGTGAAGGGGCCACCGAGTAGGCATTCCGAACGAGAGTCATGGGGCTGCGGAGAGTACGGGAGGGGCTGTGGTGTCGCGAGAGGGGCTGCGATTTCGCAAGAGGGCTGTGATGTCACGAGAGGGGCTGCAATGTCACGAGAGGGGCTGCAATGTCACGAGAGGGGCTGCGGTGTCACGGGAGAGGCTAAGATGTCATGAGAGTGGTTGTAATGTCACGAGAGGGGCTGCAATGTCACGAGAGGGGCTGCGGTTGTCACGGGAGAGGCTAAGATGTCATGAGAGTGGTTGTAATGTCACGAGAGGGGCTGCAATGTCACGAGAGGGGCTGCGGTGTCACGAGAGGGGCTGCGGTGTCACGGGAGAGGCTAAGATGTCATGAGAGTGGTTGTAATGTCACGAGAGGGGCTTGCAATGTCACGAGAGGGGCTGCGGTGTCACGAGAGGGGCTGCGGTGTCACGGGAGAGGCTAAGATGTCATGAGAGTGGTTGTAATGTCACGAGAGGGGCTGCAATGTCACGAGAGGGGCTGCGGTGTCACGGGAGAGGCTAAGATGTCATGAGAGTGGTTGTAATGTCACGAGAGGGGCTGCAATGTCACGAGAGGGGCTGCGGTTGTCACGGGAGAGGCTAAGATGTCATGAGAGTGGTTGTAATGTCACGAGAGGGGCTGCAATGTCACGAGAGGGGCTGCGATGTGACGTGAGGGACTAAGACGTCACGAGAGTGGTTGTAATGTCACGAGAGGGGCTGCAATGTCACGAGAGGGGTTGTAATGTCACGAGAGGAGCTGTCATGTCACCAGAGTGCCTGCGATGTCACGAGAGGGGCTGTGAGGCGCAGCCAGGAACGGCGTTTTGGTCTGCTTGAAATCAGAGACCGGTGGGCCCGGGACAATGCGAAGAAGGCTCTGCTTTCACTTTCCCGGTCAGCCAAAAGCCAAGGAAAGAGCAGGCGCCGCGTTCGCGGATTCCGCGGGTGTTGCGGCCAGAACCCGCGGGTTAGTGCCGCGCTGGCTCGTGCGTGGGGGCTACCGCCAGGGGTCCAGCCGGGGTTTGCTTAAGGGAAAGCCCGGAGCTTACTGAAAACGCATCACGCTGATTGTGTCATTTATGATAAGAAATGAAAAATTCGGGTCTGCGCAGTGCCCTGCCGCCCCCCCCCCCTCCCCCTCCCTATGGCTGCGCTGGTGGTTAGTACCGACGAGATTGGTTCCCCGATCATGCACGACCTTTTTAAGCGCGCTGCTCGTGCGTGTTTCACTACGCATCGTGTTGTATGCGTGCGAGCGCGAGTTTGTACGTGCAAGCGCTCACGCGCTTGTCAATGCACGTGTGTCTTTCAGCGCATGTTTACGTACATGCGGGCATGCACGTGCATGCGCGCAGGCGCGCGCTCCGTCCCGCTTCAGCGACGGCCGTCGCCTGCTCTCGGGACGTTCCATGCCGACAGCCGTCTGCCGGCCCATAACCATGTCCGATGGGGATGGGGGACGGCCGGCTGCCGCAGGCGCGCTGCGTCACATCGCGGATGTCCGTCCGCGATGTGGCGCGCTGGAAACGAGGCGTGGCGCGACGAACCGCCCGTCCCACCACGTGCATCCGTGAGAATGTCGGCGGAAACGACCGCCGGCTGGCCGCTGATGACATGTGGCCTCAAACGGGCGGAACATCGCGACGCAGATGCAAAAGTGCGCACCAGCTCCGGGGCGTCAAATACAGTTAAATACAGTTATAAATACATACGTCAAATACAGTTAAACAGCGATGGCGTTGTGAAGTTATCAATAGCTGTACATAAACAATTCAAAGTGAGGGGTAAATATAAAAATCAATGAGACCAACAGTGAAGCGAAAAGCAAAGCCTTAATTACTTCATACAAACGAGACAGTTTGTGGGATAAATACACGATGTCATGCTAGGTCGGGCCCTATCAAAGCATTTATACACGTTTGTCATGCATTAGCACGTAAATCATACTTCAAACACTAGTACATGGTAGGCAGTATTTATACCGAGCTGTGAACCACCCACATCTGGTGAGATCAGGGTCTCGTAACCATTTGTATTGACTTATGTGCCCCACTAAAATCCCGGCTGAGCAAGCGGTCAGGCGGATGACGTCATCAGCGAAACCACGTACATGCTACTGGGCTTATGATACTGGGGTTATGATACTGGGGTTATGATACTGGGGTTATGATACTGGGGTTATGGTACTGGGGTTATGATGCTGGGGTTATGACACTGGGTTTATGATACTGGGGTCATGATTCCGGACATATGATACTGGGCTTATGATGCTGGGGTTATGATACTGGGCTTATGATGCTGGGGTTATGACACTGGGCTTATGATACTGGGGTTATGATACTGGGGTTATGATACTGAGGTTATGATACTGGGGTTATGGTACTGGGTTTATGATGCCGAGCATATGATACCGGGCTTATGACACCGGGCTTATCATACTGGGGTAACACTGGGCAGGGCTACATACGGGGTTTATGATACTCGGCTGCTGTGATGTGGGAATTCATAACACGCCTTGTTGTGCGCCGCTAATGCTACGCAGTGCAGTTATTTTAAATTGGAATACGTTGGTGAGATCTATGACGGCGTCGATACGAAATGGAATGCACAGTGAGGTGACAGGGCGGCAAGATGCGATCTCGAATGATTACAGCTGGACACGAGAGACGGGAGCTATAAGCAAACATTGTTTTTGTGTAGTTGTGTGACGTCATATTACGCCATATCGCGTCATATCACGTGACGTCATCGCGAGTGGCCTAGTTTTGACATGACCTGTCATTTGCGTGTTATAAATTTATGCCGAATTGTTTACAGGGGTGGCTTTGGGCTCAGGACTCCTGTGTTAAATTAGTTTTTCATAGTGCTCTCGATCACCAGCAAATGGAGGTCCTAAAAATGGTTGGCTCGAAAATCAGGCAAGCTGGAAAACCCAAATGTGGTGGTGGAGGTCAGATCGTAACACTGTTATGACTTGGGGTGGAATCATCAGAACATTTTATTAACCCATAACGTGCTGATAACGCATATCAACACTGATAACATGATACAAAAGGAAAGAACATGAACATGAAACGGGGGAGACTGAAAGCATTCTCTATCGTCGACTGTTGGGGATGCCCGCCTGGCTTTGCTCGGCATTAGGCATTATTAGACGTCATCATTTGATTAATTTTAGTAGGACCCTATGGGTAGCAAAAGCAAGGTTCCGTGTGAGGAAAAGTCGGTTTAGAACCGACCGAACGAACTTGTTCATCGATACTTTTATCAAGCTACTTACATATGAAAGACGGCCCTGCAGGTGAAGCCTGCACATAACATTCATAGGGTGATATATGTGTGCTGGTCTGATGTGAGATCGCTACAGTTGTATCGAATCATACGTAAAAACGGTTACACTTAGGACTGCGATGTGGTCGTAACTGTAAGCTGGACTCTTACCAGCAACAAGTTAAAGCAAAAAGCAAATGGAAGGAAAACTTTCCCCGCATTTCAATGCATGTTGTCGTTTGTCGTTGTCGTCTTATCAAAATTCACGTTACGAAACTCAAATGTTGGACTTTGGCAACAAGAGAGTCGTTGACACGAATATGTATAGCATCTAGCGTCCGTTTTTTTGTAGTGTACACCGAAAAATTGCCGAACATCGACTGACGGGTCTGAAATATGACCAGGTTATCGAAAATATGCCAACACGATCTCGTGATCACAACGTCCATCTCCCAGTGCTAAAAGCTGAATTTGAGCCACAGAACGCACCAAGCGCTCCGCCAGCGGCGTACGTAGTGCACGCGTACAGCAAAACAGACGCGTGGTGTCCGCTTCCGCCATCTACTCTGCCACCTGGAACAAGCCTATCAGTGATTCCTGACGGCCCCGGGTACCGCCCGCTCGCACCAATTCCCCGGGCGATTGGCACCGATTACAGGTAATTGCATGCAGTAACGGACGTGACTGTTGGCCGCTGTGTCCCCCCTGGGGGGGGGGGGGGGTGAGGTCACCTCCCACCATGAGGTCACCTCCCTGCAGGTGCCGCTGGGCGTCCGGCCCGCGTCAGTCGTCATCACCATGCGGCAGCGGACGCTGAGAACGGCCCTGCTGCTGCTGGCCGGCATCGCCGCCGTGCTCGGTCCTACGGCGGCGGCGGTGAGGCACGAGGGGAACGGGCGAGTTTACTTGCTGCTGATGTGCTTTGTGGTTTGGTGGCCGTGAGGGTGAGGACACGGTAAACTGACATGTCCTGTGTCATGTTACTGACATGTCCTGTGACATGTCCTGTCGTGTGATGTGTTGGGTCGTCTTTCCAGCGATTTCTACAGCTGCGTGTCAAATGCTCGCACTTGTTTTAGCTAGCTAGGCTTTAGCTAAACAAATCGAATGCTACTAGTTTTTTAAACTGGCATGAGCTTTATGCCGTTTAAAAAAACTGTTAGCTTTAAGTTTTGGTAAGCTTACTGAAACTAGAGTTTCAGTAAGCCTGCCAAAACTTTTATGCTGGTAGTTTGTTGAAGTTCTATGTTCGCTGAAATTGCACGCCCGAAAAAAATCTGAAAATTTTTAAATCTGAGAAAGCTGAAAAACGCTTGAAATCGCACACCCCTAGATCAGCAAAACCGTACCAGTAAAAATACAAATCTTCAGGGTGCGTGTGCTATTGATCCATAATAATGGTCCACCTGTCTGTCATGATTGATAGTTTGCGCCAACGCAGTGTCCGTAGGTTAAAACGACTGAAATTAATAGTTAGGTGACACTATGTTAGCGAACCGTTACGTTGAACATCTGCCGTATGCACGCTCGACGTTCGTGATGCGACAGCGCTCCAAGAATTTCCAGGGAATTGTACAACAGAGGGAGGGCCGCACGCGCCGCTTTTGCGTTCAAACGTCGTGCTCTAGCGTTCTAGAGTGGTAACGCTGCCTTACGCCTTACGAGCTGTACCGGCCAATATCCGATGCCGATGTAACACACTCGCTGACCACGCCGAGCGTGAGATCGGCCGCTCACGTGTTCAGACACATGTTGGACCCTCTCCCCCCTCCCCCTCCCCAGCTCTTCAGGACTCCACTGTGGGTACTCAACTGTCAGGTCAACGGCACAACGGGCGAAAAGCTTGAATAGAGAAAAGGCAAAGAAAAA
Source organism: Pollicipes pollicipes (assembly GCF_011947565.3). Classification (NCBI taxonomy): domain Eukaryota; kingdom Metazoa; phylum Arthropoda; class Thecostraca; order Pollicipedomorpha; family Pollicipedidae; genus Pollicipes; species Pollicipes pollicipes. Next base: position 22,329,203 of record NW_023595962.1, read on the forward strand.
AACAAAGCCTCATTTGTCGACCCTTCGGTTGCAAAACTTGCAACATCAGTTTCATTGTCGTGATTATTGCTGTCTTCGCGAACAGAGTTCACTATGGATCGTCCATGAATTAGGTAGCGCCTTTTTAGTCAATATTTGATCTCCTGTTTAAGCACTGTTTACGACGGAAGCCCTCTCACTTTCTCTGGTTTCGTTGTGTTAAGCGTAACATTCCAAAAAGTTAATGTCTGTTTGACCCCTCATCGAGCTGGATCATGAAACAAAAAAAGGCGCATCAATGGTCGTGAAAGAAAGTCAACGGTATCCGTCTTTAATGTGTCTATGTGTCAGACTTTTAATGGTTTTAACGTGCCAGACTTTGCTGCATGCCTGCAATGCTCATGTAAGATCGCTGATGGACTACGGTAATATTATTGGGAGCCGTGCTACCATTTCACATCTCTCCCAGTTCGAACGAATACCGCGCCGGTTTCTCATGTGGTTGGGTTCGAGTGCCCAGTCCCGGCGTCCTCCACTGGTTTATGAGCATCTTCTGGCTTATTTCAAAGCGGCATCTGTCTCATCATGCTTTACTCAAACTGACGTATTATTGTTATGCAAAGCACATCATCTGAGGCTTGACTGCGCTCACCTGACATCACTGTTCGGTCTAGCCACATAGTCCCGCCTGATGCTCTCGGCACACTGGCCTCTTGCACGAGCCATCTGCAATAGTTATCACTGTTAAAAAGGACTTTTCCACACGTCTACCCATTGCCTGCAATTTTTTTTCTACAGCATTCTCCCTCAAGTGACTTGTTCAGCCAACAAGATCATGTCGACGTACCTTGATCAGGTTTGCCGGCACTCGCGGTGTGTTCTTTTGATGACCGTTGTATCTGAGTGTGTGAGGTGTATGTTTGGCTGTGTGTGACCTGTATGTGTGACTGTGTAAGGTGTATGCTTGAATGCGTATAATGTGTATGTCTCTGTATGGCTAGCTTTGTTGTTCGTGTATGTATCGTGTATTTACTGCATTTAAGCAATGAACTGCTTCCGCAGTTAGGTTTTTGCCTATGGACTGCTTATGCCCCAAATGAATAAGCAAACAAATGTTCAAAAGCGTAAAAAGGGGACCAGCATGATTTTCAACCACACCCAAGCGTAGCATTACGATTTCTAACCTCCACCCCTCCTACTCTTCTGTTACGCTCCATCAACTCCCTCCCTCCATGCTCCCCTGCATGCATGCCCTTCCCTTACTCTCCCTCGCCCTGTGTGGACGGTCCTTATCCCGTTCCTCTCGGTGCGATTCGAACAGATCGTACCATATCTATCGTACCTTATCTGTCGTAATTTCTACGATATTTGGTGTTTCTCCGCAGCCCCAGCCGCAGCGACTGACCATCGAGGATGTAGTTCGGATGCAGCAAGCGGCTGCTCGCCGAACCCAGCCACCACCGCCACCCCCACCCCCTCCTCCGCCGCCGCCGCCGCCCACTACACCTCCGGCTGAGGATGAGGAGCAGCCGGCGACGAGCGGCCAGGTGGACACGATGCAGGATGGCGTAGAGACGGCCCGCCAGACCGGCGCAGACACGGCAGGCGGCGGAGGAGACGGCGCAGACATGGCAGGCGGCGGAGGAGACGGCGCAGGCATGGCGGGCGGCGGAGGAGACGGCGCAGGCATGGCAGGCGGCGGAGGAGACGGCGCAGGCATGGCGGGTGATGGAGGAAACGGCGCAGGCATGGTGGGCGGCGGAGGAGACGGCGCAGACATGGTGGGCGGCGGAGGAGACGGCGCAGGCATGGCGGGCGGCGGAGGGGACAGCGGAGACATGGCAGGCGACGGAGGGGACGGCGGAGGCACGACAGGCGGCGGAGGAGACGGGGAAGACATGACAGGTGGTGGAGGAGACGGGGAAGACATGACAGGTGGCGAAGGAGACGCGGGAGACATGGTAGGCTCCAGAGACGGGGAAGGCTTGACAGGTGGCGGAGACGGGGGCGACATGGGAGACGGACAAAATGGCCTCTCAGTGAACGGTGCGGACGCTGAGGGCGACGGCAGGCCCCCCATGCTTGGAGGAGGTACCGGACCTGGGGATGCCCAGGAGGCGCTGGGAGACGAGGAGTCCGCCGGGGACCAGATGTTGCCAAACGACGCGTCGGAGTCAACAGCGGGGGTCGCCGATGCCGACTCTGACGCCACAGACGGCGGCGATGCCAGCTCGACGGCCGGGGGAGGGGCCAGTCGCAGGAAGCGGCGGAGGAGGCTGCGCTGTAGACAGCAGGTCGGCGAAGACGGCAGCGTTTGCTGCCTGCGCCGCCGCCGCCGCCGTCGCAAGAGGCCCCGCGCCGACGCAGAGTCCACCGACCCCGCCGGCGCCGCTGACTCCGCCACTGCGTCGGCGGACATGGAGGCGCCCCCGGTGTTGGCGCTCTCTTGAACCCAGGCGCACATTGGTTTGCTGCCTGGTGACAAACGGCAAAAACTGGACCGAAGTGTTCTATCGGATTTGCTTTCTTGCTGCGCTTTGCACGTAACTTGCATTTGGGAACCCTGTAGATAGCTGCGGCCCTTTTCGGATATAAATTTGGCGATGTGAACACATTCTACGCCTCAGCAAAAATATCAGGACAAATTCGTAGAGAGGAGACTTCTGTTAACCACTGTTAGAAAAATAAATCACACCTGCCTCACTCTTTTGACTCTCATCACCGAAGTGCGAATGCAGTTGACTTACTCGGGATACCATTGGCAATCGTGCCCAAAACAGATGCACAGTGAAAAACAGCTGCATTATTGGACACGATGAGGCCCATATAGACCATTCACTGCATCTTACGCGACAGGTATATCAATTAAAATTAAAATGAGGGGGTGCCTCGATTGATTTCCCCAGCAGGAAGCTAAGCTAAACAGATAGAAGCTAAGCTTCAGACAGGAGACTAAGCTTCCGATACAAGCTCATGTTGTAACGCTGCCCCAGAGGTCAACGTTGGACTTGTCGCCCGCCATGTGTTTGCCTGTCCAGTCGCACCCCTCCTGCTCCCTTTATGCAAGAAACCACGCATTACATACAGTGCTAACATACACATGCAAGTTTACGTTGATTGGAGGTACACCGCAATGGCGGCGAGCGCCGCCACAGGATCTGTGTGTAGACTGTTGGGAACAACCTCGGCGACGCCGCATCAGTCTTCTCCCCAACACAAGGGGATCAGAAATTAGTCGTTAGATTAAACAAATACATTTTCACCGCCCGAGCACAATTTTCGGGCTGTGATAACTGGCAAGCACGAGAGCCGAACTTGCGTGTTGTCCTGTTTTTAGCAGGAAATCACGCGACATGCGGTCAGCATTACCGGAGTCGAGTGCCAAAAAGGCGAAAAGGTATGGACGTTGACAAGCATCTCTCGAAAGGTGGAAGTCTTTTCCTCGACATTTTATCGAAGCTTGCTTTCCCTTGACTTTTCTCACCAAAAAGGTCGATATCTTTATAAAGATCCTTTCTTCTCCAGCTCTAACAAAATAATTTAGTATTGACGTCAAAGCGATGCCACTTTTGGCACCATATTGACAGTTTTAAATGCAATCACAGTCAGAACACAGATTCAGCACCACCTGTTTCGCGATCATCGACCATCGACTTCTGGGTATGGGCTGAACGCCATCGGTCCTGCCCGCAAGGCTGGACGGGAACCTCCGGAGGGGCAGACCTGAAGCGTCCTGGTTTCGTCCAATAGAGGCGCTCGCTACAGCTGAAGAAAAATATGGACCAATCAGAGGCTGGTCCCGTCTGCGGCTGGCAATAGCTGTTTGCTCAGCCACCAGCCTTCAAGCCAGCAAAGCGAATGATGAGTGCCTGGCGCCCACTCAGCCTTACTGCAGGACAGGACGCTACCTGAGAAGCACACACTTGGCCCTCCTGATGGCCGAACACGTCCATCTGAGAAGCACGCACTTGAACCTCCTGATGGCCGAGCACGTCCACCTGAGAAGCACACGCTTGACCCTCCTGATGGCCGGACACGTCCACCTGAGAAGCACACACTTGAACCTCCTGATGGCCGAGGACGCTGTGCGACTCTCTGAGCGTTTTCTGACCAAAACCACTGGACACAACCGCAGGACACAGCCACACAAATACTGACCCACACGTTGTCGCACTCCTGTTTGACAAGCTGCTCGACCAGCTGCTCGTCTTGCAGCTCCATTTGGGCAAGTATCGAGCAGCTGCAGAGCAAAAGGTGCGTTGGACTGCGCCTCGAGGTCTGCCTTGGTAGAAGATGCTTTTCCGCCGGTATCGCGTGTGCGACTAAGGTCGTGTGACGAAGGCGACAACTGGAAAACCGTGAGCATTTTGACAGCGTCTTGTGCAATGAAACATGCCCTGAACCTGACAGGTCAGATAGGTCAGGGTCAAATCTGAGCCTCAAACAGGTCAGCTCAAACTCGAGAGAAGCCCCGAAGAGTGCGCATCGAACGAAGGTCAGCCACATCCACCTCGGCGCAACGTACGGAAAGCCGATCCCTTGAAACGCGACCGCGATCTCCTGTAGATCGTTGGGACCAAAATGTTCCAAAATTTTGCAACTTTTCCAAAAAATAGACTATCACTGGAGTTCTACCATTCGTAAGTGTTCATTTCTGGCCACAATTCAGTTTTCTAGAAAAAACAACACTTAGAATTACATGCGTTGGTGAACCGCTCGGGCCCGGGCGCCATCCCTTTGCAGAAGCGGAGGAAACTCTGTGGAGATGAGGTGCGCACCGGGTTTTTATACCGTCTATTTCCGTGCAACGCCGCAATGTTATATTTCGTCCGGAGCTGGGAAAACAGCCACAGACTATAGCTACATATTTAGCCACACACGACGCAGAACTGCTGCACTGGTGTGTTCTGGTGCACAAACCCCGCAGCAAACATACCCGCGATGACCTCACGATTTCGTGCGGGCGACGTGGGTTGTATCCACTAAGAAATGGGTGCCTTAATGAATACGTCAAAGTGAATACTGATTAATGGGCTGCTTGAAATGGATCCAGGCTGCATGCAGCCTTGCTTTACAAGTAAAAACCCAGCCGGCTGAAGAGCCCAGCTGGCTGGAGAGCTGACTGGACGGCTGGCTGGACGGCTGACTGGACGGCTGACTAGACGGCTGACTGGACGGCTGACTAGACGGCTGACTGGACGGCTGACCGGACGGCTGACTGGACGGCTGACTGGACGGCTGACTGGATGGCCGACTGGACGGCTGACTAGACCCAGCGGACCGGACTTATCTGATAGCCGACTTAGCTGACTGAACAGCTGACTGAACAGCTGATTGGACCCGGCTGACTGGACCCAGGTCACGCAGGAGTCTGAGCGACCGGACCTTTGTTCCCATTCGGATTATATGCGTCATGATATTTGAGCGCCATCTTCACAAATTGCACCGGCTGTGGGCCCGGGATATATATATATATATATATATATATATATATATATATCCTCTGCTGAAACCAACACTTCTGCTACCCCCGACGTCTCTAGAATTCCTGACATTTCGCTCGTCATCATCTGTGCACAACCCACCTACCTACCACAGATGGCTGCGAAGGTAGGAGTCACAGCGTCCGCTAACCTATCACAGATGGCTGCGAAGGTAGCAGTCACAGCGTCCACCTACCTACCACAGAAAGCCACGAAGGTAGCAATCACAGCGTCCACCTACCTACCACAGAAAGCCACCAAGGTAACAGTCACAGCGTCCGCCTACCTCTCACAGATGGCTGCGAAGGTAGCAGCCGTTGGACGCGAACATCACCTCTGTACATCGCGCACCCACTTTTGGTTCTGCTAAAGTTGCAGTGTTGCAACCAAAGCTTCAGAGACCAGTTGCAGTGTTGCAACCAGGACTTCGGAGACGGCTTGCACGCTTCAGATGTAAAAGATAAAGCCTACAGTGTTCCAGTTATGGTCTCCAAATTCAAAACATGACAAACGATACTAGCCTCGCGATCAAAAGGTACAACACATGCCTCTAAGCTGTCATGACTCTAAGTCTAGAAAGTAGACTCAAGGACATGGCACGATAAAAATATTAGCCATTCGTTTGATCTTTTGAACCCAACAAAGAGCATAGGCTATTTGACATGCGTCACACCATTAACTTCAATTAAAACGATATCAGACCAGCAGCCACCTTGTAAGTGTAAAATTTAGAGGTCATGCATTCGTCACAATTCATCTACATCAAATCCCATTTCTTTCACGAAAGCTCCCAGCCGCATAAGTAAGCTCCTCAACCAATGCGAAGTATGCCGTTTCATTACATGATAGCTGCACATCACTACGCTTCTACAAACCCCCTAGCCTAAGGAGGGCTCAAGGGTGTGGTCTCGAAAACGAATTGGGGAGGGGGGGGGGGGCTGAACAGTGAAAAGTAACGCCTTCCACCGCGAAACCCGCCAATAAACGGGTCTTCCCCGCATTGTATACTTTGGTTCGCTTTCTTCTCAAAGTTGGGGAAGGGCGGATAAAGCCCAGGTTGGGGAGAGGGCTGGAGTCCCTTCATCTGAATAGTAAACTACACCCCTGCGTGAGCCGGGTCGACATCGTTCCTGGTAGACCACAGTGACCGAGCCGACATCGCTCTCGGGAGCCCACAGTGACCGAGCCGACATCACTCCCGGGAGCCCACAGTGACCGAGCCGGCATCGTTCGCGGGAGCCGACGGTGACAGAGCTGACATCGCTCCCGGGAGCCCACAGTGACCGAGCCGGCATCGCTCCCGGGAGCCCATTGTGACCGAGCCGGCATCGCTCCCGGGAACCCCCAGTGACCGAGCCGACATCGCACCCGGGAGCCCACAGTGGCCGAGCCGACATCGCTCCCGGGAGCCTACGGTGACCGAGTCGCGTGGGCATTCCTTGGCCGCGGAGCCGTGCAGGACCCGTGATCAGCTGACTGGCTGTGTTGGGGACTCCCCCCTCCGATCGCCAGAAGCCCCCCCCCCCCCTCCCTCTTCCCGCTACTCTTACAACCAGCTGAAGATGAAGTGTTCAGTAGGTTTTCCCACACCGGTTGCGCCACGGAAAGCCCGGAGCAGCAGACACGGCTCTGGCGACGGCACGGGCCTCACAGGAGGCCGACGCCGCGTACCTTCCCGCACGCAAAGTCCCGCTGTCTGGGAACTGGGCAAGTGCGCCACGGGCAATGTGGGGAGGGAGCTGTGTACTTAAGCTGCCCGGCGGCAGGCACTGGCATCCACTCCAAAGATGAAGACCTTGGTGGCCCTACTGGTGCTCGTGGCAGGCTGCGCTGCCCAGTTCGGAGGTAAGTCACTGATCAAATCCGCTAAGGCTCTGCATGCGCAGGTGCTGGCTGTCCTCCGTAGACGGGCCATAAAGAGCCACGTGTTCTCCGTAGATCGGCCATGAAAAGCCGTGTGTCCTCTGTAGATCGGCCATGGAGAGCCACGTGTCCTCCGTAGACGGGCCATGAAGAGCCGCGTGTCCTTCGTGAGCCGACCATAAAGAGCCGCGTGTTCTCTCCGTAGAGCGGCCATGAAGAGCCGTGTGAGGTGATCACGTGTAAAAACAAGGTGTTGACAATCAATGACAATACATGCTGTGTCTTCCTTGGGCGTACCGAGCGTAGCGTGGTTTATATTACAGTAAGTTGTAAGTGGTAAGATTTTCAGAAGGAACTGTAAAGGAACATTCCAATATTATTACGGCATTTGCTGCTCGAACAACATGTGCTTGTAATTGTATTTCAACAAGGCAAGACCTCGTCTGCTAAAACAAAAGCATGCGTCGCATATTTTACATGTATCATATTGGTCAGTATTTGAAAGGAGACTTCGGCGATCTATTCGCAGTCTGTTGAGCTTTCTTCACTCTACACTTGATGTCTCGTCCGCCCGACAGGCGTCGATCTGCTCTTCATTTCGCACCGTTCTTTTTTAAAGCTGCTGCTGCCTTAGAATCACTCTGATCGTGTGTTATGCTGACACTGAAGCATGGACGTCTCCTGTCAGCCAGCGCCTGGCGCTTGTTGACGTACGCCTGATGGCCTTGATGACCTGTCCCCTCGTGGATTTGTCGGCCACCGGATCAGAGACAAGCAGAAATTGCCGGAATGTGCTCGTCAGATGTTTTCATAAATGATACGTTTGTTGTACTGGCGATAGAACAGAAGCCTTGTGGCCTGCCAAGTGTGTCTGGGCTGGTAAAATTGCTTCATGGGAGTGCGTAGAACATTTTAAAAGCGAGCGAGCTCTCCAAACGCCGAGCAGTTGCGCCGCTAACATCTCGCCTGATCCTCTGCGGGCCAGTGTGGCGCTTGCATCCCGTATCTCCAGTATGGTCCAGGCATGTCCAGCATAGTCATAGGCGGATCCTGGGGTGGGGGAGGCACGGGGCCATGCCCCCCCCCCAAAAAAAAACCCTCTGGGAGCATGTTTTGGTCCCCCCTCCAAAAAAACATTCCCAGAACTTCATAAAAGTTTCGTGTACCTACCGTCTGTTTTAACTTTAACTGTTTTTACTGATTTGTTTTAACTTCTGCTTAAGACTCAAAAGCATTTCGGTGCTTTTTCGGTTTTGAATGGTGTCCCTACTAGTTACTCGCGAGAGGCACCATGCACTGAACCCCTCGGATCCCACACCAGCCAGCTGGCGACGAACGACTACCCCCGCCCAAAAACTCCAGGCTAGATCCGCCCCTGAGTACAGTCCAGGTATGTCCAGTGTGGTCCAGGTATCTCCAGTATGGTCCAGGCATGCCCCGGCATGGTCCAGGTATGTCCAGTATGGTCCGGATATGTCCAGTATGGTCCAGGTATGTTCAGTACGATCAACATCAACAAACGGGCCGCTCACAGAGCCCGTCTCCTTTTCAGGAGGCTCTGGTGGACGAGGTGGCAACGGCGGCGGATTTGGAGGTGGCCCTGGTAGACCAGGTGGTAACGGTGGTGGATTTGGAGGGGGCTCTGGTGGACGAGGTGGCGACGGCGGCGGATTTGGAGGCGGCTTTGGTGGACCAGGTGGTAGCGGCGGTGGATTTGGAGGTGGCCCAGGTGGACGAGGTAGCAACGACGGTGGATTTGGGGGTGGCCCTGGTGGACGAGGCGGGAACGGCGGCGGCGGATTTGGAGGTGGCTTTGGAGGACGAGGAGGTAGCGGTCGGGTGGACGCGGAGGCGGCAGGGGTGGATCTGGAGACTTCAAGAAGTCTTTTTCTGAGGCCGGAAAAGTCCGGTGCGTTTTGCGCATAACCAAATGCTTATCTCTCATGCTTCTGAACAGCACAGCATGCTGAAGTAATCCGGTCCAGCGGGTGTTCATAAATCTGCGAAGCGTGTGGCCGACAAAAATATCCACCGTCTCCTAACAAACGAGCGCAAGACACTTGCTGAAACAAAAGAGCCCTGCACCAGGATGTTACATGACAAGAGCCGACTACGACACCCACTCCTGCTGCGGTGGGGGCGCTCATCGCGAGCGGGCATTCAGCCGACAGGTGTCGGAACTCAGACCCGATGGCTGATGTCAACGCTGATGGGATGGTGGGTCCGACAGCTCTCCTCCAGCGGCCTGCAATCTGTCCGTTTTTGCGCAGAGAGCCAAAGCGCCCTGCTCGTAGCAACAGGCTGGCTCGAAGTGACAGCGTCAGTGTGGCAGACATGTGTGCAGGGTGATTGTTAGCGCTTACAGTTTGTCGGGAATATAATAGTTTCGGCCCACGCATCGTTTAAGCCCACATGTGAGAAAACTTCCCCGCCGGTCGGGACATATTTTCGCCACGCGCCAGGCCAGAGATGTGGCGGCCCTGCACCACGTGGCGCCCACGTGATCCAAGAGCCACGAACAAACACCAGCGTGTACGCTCCATGTTCAGAATGTCCTACGGTCTCGGGATCGAGTGTCTTAGGTCAGTCAGTGGCTTCCAGGTCACGTCAGTCTTTGCAACCGCGAACGAATATCAGACCATATTTTAAAAAGAAAAACGCTCCATTTTTCCGCATCAAACATTCATCAACTCGCGCCGCATCGGATTTGGCGCCATCTCGCGTCGATTCAGGCCAGGCTGTGCCAAAGCCAACAGTCACATTTGGAAAAGGACGTTTAAGTATTTACAATTACCCGCGAGACTGAGGAATTCCGTGCCAACCTGAATACCTGCCTAATATCACCATATGACAACACCGAATGGTTAACGACAGATGCGCGTCATAACTTGCCTGTGCAGAACGATGCTGTGTCCAGAGCGACGCCATACAGCAAACACGTACATCAGTTACATCACGTGGCTTAGACCACCTTTTTTTTGCAAAATGCAGGGAATGTGTCTAACTATAGTGTATTTGCCTGTGACAAGCATCACCACTCACTCAACGGAGAACGGCGCGGAATGTCCATCCGTTATTCGGGATTCTGAGATGCGAGGCTGCATTTGCGCCACAGAGAAATCACACATAATGACCCCCACCTTTCAGGACATAGCTGCTTCATTCCATGAGTTTGAATGCATTAAGTCTTGGCCATGATTCGCTGTGACTTAAGTTTTTTTTTTTTAAAAAAAGGCTGTTACGTGTAGCATTGTCGTGTCGTGTCAGCACACACGCGATGACAGCATCTCACGCTTAGGCTAACCTGAAGCGTCCTCCTTTGGGGCCTTCCTTTAAAGCCCTTTAGAGCCCGTGGAATTCCTTTCAAACGTGCCTAATTGGGTCATGAAAGTTCCTATGCCTGTCGGCAATCCAGCTGACATGTTTCCAACACAGCTGCATGTTTTGTCAGCTCACTGAGTGATAACGCCATCAGTGAAAGTTCCAAGCTGGTTATACATGTGCGGGTAGCAATGCATATAATTCTTTTATTTTGGATTGCTTCGTCGGCATCCCACGACTATTTTAACTCCTCGCCAGTCAGGGTCAGTAATATTATATGAGGTCACACCAGGTCAGTAACACTATACGAGGTCGCATCAGATCAATAATACTGTACGAGGTCACATCAGGTCAGTAATACTGTACGAGAGCACACCGGCCCCTCATCAATACTACACGAGGTCACACCAGGTCAGCAATGTTATAACGGGTCACAACAGGCCAGTAACACTATAACAGGTTACACCAGGTCAGAAATATTGCGCGAGGTGACCATGTCAGTGACGTTATACGAGATTTCATCGGGTCAGTAATGCTATAACAGGTCACACCAGGTCAGTAACACTACATGAGGTCACACTTGGTCAGTTATACTAACGAGGCCACACCAGGTTGGTAACACTACACAAGGTCACACCAGGTCAGTAATGCTACACGAGATCACACCAGGTAAGCAGCAGAGGTCATGTGAGGTTAATGCGTATGTTTCAAGGCGCAGGTTTCGTGCCTCCTCGGTATTGCCAACGTATTTTCGTACCACTAACTTCCGCGAATCATGTGAATCGGACGAGCCAGAAAGCCATACAAACGAGAAGCCAGACTCCAGAAATGTAACAGCTTACTATTTACTTAAAATAACAACGGCGCGCAACACAAAAATTGACTGAACAAATTGCGTTGGCTTAGGGTCAGGTATGAAGGTCAGAACAAGGTCAAAATCAATCTGCTTCATTTCTTTAGGGCTTGCTGTATGGGGTAGTTTTTGGTGCGCATTTCGACTTTATTGAGCACAGGAAACGCATGGTACATCTTCCATGGACTTCTCAAAGGTCAGAATAGATGAGTGACCTAAAACAACCCAGATCAACATTTTGTTTTAGGAACATACTGTTTGGCGCAATCTTAATTGCTTATTCAAATGCAAAACTCATTGCAGTCTTGTATGATTTTGGTCACCGTGACTTTGCAAAGGTCAAACAAGGCCACCGACCTAAATGAGCATGTACCTTTATTTAGAACAGTTCTCTAGCTTCTACGGCCCTTTGGAGACCAACATGAAATTTAACTCTGTTCGACCCTATTTGGCACGAAGGTCATGACCTAGGAGCCCGAAACTTTCACCTAAATGAGTTCACGTACAGGTCAATACACCCAGAAAATTTTGTGTTTCAACCTCACTTACTTTCTGAGGTTTCAGTGCAGTCACATTGACCTCCACCCGAGCGAAGGGTATCCGTCCTGCTACCTGGGCGCATGTTAATGAGTTGGCGTTAACCCCTGCGGTCTGGGAAACCACGGGAAACCTGGGAAGCCACGGGTACGGGGTCGATTCCTGGCGGTGCCCGCTCTTCCTGCCGGGCTGAGAGGCAGACGACGCCATAAAACCTCAGCAGCTGAGGGTCAAGCTGTTGGATGTGGCTATCGAATTAGCTTGGCAAGCAGCCTTCTGCCGGCACAGCCCCACCAGCGCCCTCTATGTTCGGCAGGTGGCGCCCGCGTCGCGTTCAGCGACACCACAATAGAGGAGGCCGTTGCGT
>NW_023595962.1:22342605-22434177 GCF_011947565.3 Pollicipes pollicipes
AGTACTCACCATGCAGTAGTGATGAATCCGCTACGGGAACTGGCTTTTGCTGCCAGTGAGGTGAGTTAACTGCTTTTCAAGTAGGACCCCAGAAACCCACGCACACGCGCTACCAACTCGTCACTTGCCACACGTGTCAGCAGCTCGCTACTTGCCACGTGCTCAACCAGTTCGCCAACCGCCACGTGCACCGCCAGCTCATCACTGGGGGGGGCCGCCAACCATATGCTTAGGGTCGTCGGTCCTACATCACGGGGAAACGATCATTCAGTCGGTTTAAATTGAGCACCTTGCTGCATTTTCGGCTGTAAAGCTTATAACCGATAGCAATTTTAGAGTTTACGATGGTACGGCTGGATACGCTGAGAAAGTGCTGTTCAGCAGAACAAGTATGGTGCTTTTTTAGGGCTCGCTAGATGGAAAAATATCCTTTACACGTAGTATAACTGCACATATTATGCAACTCGTATGGTTGTGCTCGTGGCACAGCGGAAATAATCATCTAAAAGAGAGCAAGGCGAAACTTCCTCAAACGTTTCCTTGCTTGCACGCCGGCTTTATCGTGTTTTAATCCGCTGCATTTCTTTTAAAACGCATCAGGAAAGAGTGGATCTTTTTGAACACGCTAAGCGCAAATTATTTTCACCATTACGTTTGCATTGGGGCAGCTCACACACATTTTAGCCAACAGGTCTTAGGCGGGTTTTACAACTTATAACTTGAAAACATATTTCCTTTAAAAAATTATGTCTTCTCTAGAGGTCAAAATTCATTATCACTAACAGTGATTACTGCAGCGCACGAAGGAAGAGTGTCTTATAACATACAATATTATAAAGTAGGTTTTGTAAAAAGCTGTGAAAATCATAACAAAATATTTGGGATGCGTACTCAAAGACTATGTAATAAGCGTGACCGAATTCCCGCCATGCACTACTAACATCGACCTTATCTTTGGAAAGGGGCATTTAATATTGGTGGATAAATGGTGTTTTGTATTGCCGCCCAGTTCGTAGCAATGCTTACGCAACTGACCGCAGCACACCATTTTTGACGACAAACATGAAAAGCGTCTGTTATCCTGTGCAAGTTATACACGGTATAAATTCAAAAACCATTACCTACAAGCTGTCATCATATCACATAAAAGACATTAAAACATACAAACAATATATATATATATGTATAGATATATGTGCATACATACATCATATATATATATATATATATAATATATATATATATATATATCAAATTGCAACTTAATTTGTAACTTAGCAGTTCATGTTATTAACGTTAGCACCAAAGACGCCTCTTGTCATTAGAAGCCGTCTTAAATACAGCATGTCATCAAATCATAACAGCTTGTACAAGTTCCTGGTCAGCTGCATTGCTTGGCACGACTGAAATGGAAGGAGCAGCTGGCAACTGGCCAACGAAAGCCAACTAGGCCGGGGGCGGACGCGTCGGAACATTGTGCGCCAAGTAAAATCCCCGCATTACTGTCTGGCGAAAAAGCGGAGCCAGTTTATTCGTTGAACCGAAGGGCGCGACTTGAGTGGATGGTTCAGGGCACACGCAACAAGCTATACCTAGCGGGTGCTCCGAGAACAAAGCCATCCATGAAAACGTTTGGTATGCACTAATAAAAACTGCATTCTTCAACAGGCTACAAAAGGCGAAAGGAAAAGGCGAACACAAAATCATTTCTGAAATAGTGGCCTGAGTTGTCTCAACAGGGCTCAAAAGCGACCGAAAATTTCAGTAACAAAAGCTGTTGTTCTCTTTTGGCCCGAATAGCCTTGTTTACGAGTGTGACGCCGAAAAATGAGTGTAATGTTACGTTACCGGACTCACGCGGAGCTTCTACGTACGCATTCATGCACTTAACGGGACCTAACCGCCAAACCAAACAGATGCATTTTCTGACCCACATGATGCTTCGAATTACTTGCCAAGTCGCTCACATCATGAGTGCCACGACTGGTTCGGTTGTCAGAACCTTTGAGCGACTGTGCATGACATGCTCTTCGTGTGATTGCATCGTCTGAATGCCACGAATTTACACATTGTTACACCTACGGGCATTTACGGGCATTTCCATATCGGGCATTTCCATATTAAAGAGTTGGTTGCCACACAGATTGCAACACGGCTCACCAGCAACCAGAATTTGTTTTCAACTATTTATGGACACAACTGACAGTGCAGATCACTAACGTCACCAGCCCCTCTCAATTCAAGCCCGCGGAAGTTGCCAAACAAACGTTTCCTCCGACAGAAATTGGGCCTGAATTTTCGCCTTCACGAACCTGCATTTAACCCTGCGCTGCCGACGCGACTCAGTGTCCAGCGTACCTGTCATCGTTGTTATATCCTGGCTCGGTGTCCAGCGTACCTGTCATCGTGTTTACATCCTGGCTCGGTGTCCAGCGTACCTGTCATCGTTGTTACATCCTGGCTCGGTGTCCAGCGTACCTGTCATCGTTGTTATAACCGCTCGCTGTCCGGCGTACCTGTCATCGTTGTTATAACCGCTCGCTGTCCGGCGTACCTGTCATCGTTGTTATAACCGCTCGCTGTCCGGCGTACCTGTCATCGTTGTTATAACCGCTCGCTGTCCGGCGTACCTGTCATCGTTGCTATAACCGCTCGCTGTCCGGCGTACCTGGCGTCGTTGTTATAACCGCTCGCTGTCCGGCGTACCTGTCATCGTTGTTATAACCGCTCGCTGTCCGGCGTACCTGGCGTCGTTTTATCTCCTGAGCCGGCAGCCGCCACCAAGGCCGCCCGACTGTAGAAGCCTTCCCCTCCCACCTCGGTCGCCTGCCGAAGGCACCGTCCGTCAGTCACTCACATATCGGTTTTGGTATCCACGATTTGCGCACGCCACATTTCAAAGAATATCTACATTGCGAGACATCCACCTCCTAACGATAGCCAACGGTGTGTATGCGGCTCCGTGGCTCGCATCAGGAAGGCAACAGACAAGACACAGCAGGGCAGACAAGACACAGCAGAGCATCAAGACACAGCAGGACAGACAAGGCACAGCAGGACAGACAAGGCACAGCAGAACAGACAAGGCACGGCAGGACAGACAAGGCACAGTAGGACAGACAAGGCACAGCAGAACAGACAAGGCACAGCAGGACAGACAAGGCACAGCAGAACAGACAAGGCACAGAAGAACATCAAGACACAGCAGGACAGACAAGGCACAGCAGGACAGACAAGGCACAGAAGAACAGACAAGGCACAGCAGACAGACAAGGCACAGCAGGACAGACAAGGCACAGCAGGACAGACAAGGCACAGCAGAACAGACAAGGCACAGAAGAACATCAAGACACAGCAGGACAGACAAGGCACAGAAGAACAGACAAGGCACAGCAGAGCATCAAGACACAGCAGAACAGACAGGGCGCAGCAGCACAGACAATGCATAACAGAACACGCTACGTTGTGAATCATACTGTGACCTTCTGCTTCGGCCTCTCACGTGCACCAAACGGTGACAGGCCTTAGCAGCGTGACGGCGGTGGGAGACCTTAGCAGCGTGACAGACATTTCACGCTAAGATTATGAAAACAGGAAGCTCTTTGGAACCAAGTCCAGATAGAAGAAAAGTTGGGAAAGCCGGAGCCAGGGCGATGTAACGCCATCACATCTCTCTAAATTACGATTATTATATTCCGGAAACGTTTTTATCGTCGTGCTGCACTTGGTTGGCGTTAAAGGTCAGCGATACTTGATGAATTTACGTGGGCTTAAATTCGCAGACCTAAACTGATAAATCCGTGCACGGTGACGAAATACAAGCAGTGCCTTAGTAAAATTTAACGACTACTCTCACCGACCTGACGACAAACTATCAGTTTCGATGCTGTCTCTTCTAGCTATTGTACATTTCGAATTTGGTAACACTTAGGCCGCCGTCTAATATTGCTGGCATGGAAGCGTCTCCAGCAAGAGCAATACCCGCGGGGCATTTCGACTGCTCCACCCAATCGGCCACAGCGTGCACAGGTCACATCCTGAGGGTCGTCACCGGGTCACATCCTGAGGGTCGTCGCCGGGTCACATGCTGAGGGTCGTCGCCGCCGGGTCACATCCTGAGGGTCGTCGCCGGGTCACATCCTGAGGGTCGTCACCGGGTCACATCCTGAGGGTCGTCACCGGGTCACATCCTGAGGGTCGTCGCCGGGTCACATACTGAGGGTCGTCGCCGGGTCACATCCTGAGAGCCGTTGCCGGGTCACATCCTCTGGGTCGTCACCGGGTCGCATCCTGAGGGTCGTCACCGGGTCACATCCTGAGGGTCGTCGCCGGGTCACATCCTCTGGGTCGTCGCCAGCACACCGCTGCCACGGCGCATCCACCGCCGGCTCGCTCTTACCGAATCGCATCACCGCCCAGCGCCTTACGAAGCAACATCGCAGGGGAGATTCTGTCTTTCTAGACGCGATATGTTTGCGCGACAAAGTTGCGGCACACGTGCATGCGTAGGTGAATTGGCTGGAGCTGGGCGCTGACTACATTCCGTTATGCAGCAGAAATGTGATGGCCGTGGCGGTGCTATTGAGGTGATGCTAAGCGACTGGGTTAGGCTGAACTCGGCGGTATCCGGATTCAGCGTGAAGAAGCTGTCCCAGCCGGCTGAAACAATCGAACATGACGCAGCGGTGATTCATGGTGATGTGCACTAACCCTATCCCGCTTCTTTCGCCTAATCCTCGGCGTATCCTCGGCTCTACGTTGGGATGCACTGAAGGTGATCTAGTTCATCTTGAAGAAATAACCTTGAAACGGTCAGGAAAGGGTTTCCAAGAGAAGCCTACCTCCCGAAGGATCTTGCATTGTGTATTTCAGAGTGTGGGGCGCGTCCGGATCGGTCGCGTGAATGGTGACGTTCAACGGCCCCAGCGCCTGCAACAAAGACACGCGCTGAGATGTTGGAAAGACCTGTTGCGCAAAGCAGTCAACCTTTTAAGATGATATTGCTTAGATAATCACATACCAAAAATCTAAAGTACCTAACTAGCAAAACTGGGGCAAATAGGATATGTTTCACACATGAAGTTATCGTAAAAACGAAAAGATATGATGAAACAGGCTCACTTGTAACTGTTGGCACGCTTCTAAACAGAAAAAAACTGCTCTAGACACTACAAATTCTCTCTTTAGGAAATATGCTCGTCGATGCATCATTATATGATTACGTCATTGTACATTGCACAGCATCGATTGAGAGCCAGTTGACGGCGGTACATAATCTAAATATCGTGTTCACGAGTGCCACATATGTATAACAAGACCATTATACGTTTATCGGCCTTGATCGCTGCATGGCTTGCGAAATGTCAGGATTTGAATACTACTGTTATTAGCGACTACTACTATTAGCGATTCTAGTTGAGCCTAGGTACCTAGTCATCATAAAATGTATAATCAGAGATCGAGAAGATGAGAGAGCGGAGATATAGAGAGAGAGAGAGAGGAGAAGAGGAGAAGAAGCAGGAGAGAGAGAGCAGAGAGATATCAGATAATAAATAAAATATATAGAGATATATTATATATATAATATCATAGTCAATATGTAAGTACATTAGATATTCTAGACGACTAATCAATGGACACAGTCTCTGGGTTTTTGGGTGGTTGGCGTTCTTTACGCAAGGGTTATAGTTAAATGATATGGTATTCAATATTGTCAAGTGGGAGATGAAAGCCGCCCTAAAAGTTGCATTTATGACACCACAAAAACCGTAAAAGCGAAAAACCGACAAAACACCATAACACGCAAAGCGTTCATAACGCCATTACGTGGGCTCGCATCGTTGATTTTGCAGTAAATCCCAGTGTCTTTTTTGTTTTTTTTTTAGCATTGAACTGTATTGTGGGTTACACCAGTATATAATTATCGTCCTCAGGTAGGCACGTCCGAATTGACCTCAGGTCAGCTATATGAACGTCACCTGGAGGGTCATCGACTAAATTTAAGAGATCACCTCGGATATTGCTGGAGATCTTCGGCAGGCAGACCGAGCGCAGAGTGCGGCGTCCAAGGGCACGGGCATCCTAACTACCTCCTGTCAACGACACGAGGTGAACGTAGCTACCGCAGGACAACAACAACACGATACAGAGCCGTTGAAGGTACATGACGGCCCTACGAAGTCTATGGACTGCTTCCATGGAAAACAGCTAGAACATCATGGCGGGGCAAGTTGCACTTTGTTTAATAAAATCCAAATACAAACCAAATCTATCTAAACTATCATGCTGCCAACCCAAACAATCTGCGGCTGACAACCTGGTGAGCGACACATGCCACGGCGGCCCCCCGTTTGTGGCGCTGTGGTAAGTCAAGCGTTGAGTGCTGCTATTTAAGAAGTTGCCAGAGGCGATGTTGCGCAGGACGCGAAAGTACCTCGCACGAAATATGCATCAGACCTGGGCCTGAGCCGCTTAAGAATAAGCACATTTCAAAAGCATGGAGCGAGCCCACACAAACGAAAACGTACCATACCAAACGGAATTCATGCGACTTTAAACCCATTCGAGTGTACTCCATTCTTCTATGGTATCAGCCCGCGCCTCGCCGAGGGAGTTGACTTTCCCCTAGGGCTTTTCGGGCACAGGTCAAAAACGAACGCTCGCAGCGACATTTAATTCCAGTGCCATGCATTTTCATTCGTGTCGTTGCGCAAATATCGAGTTTTTATGTCCTAAGATCAGTGACTTTGACCACACGTAACTTTGTGTAGTTTATTTGTCATTTCTCAAGCATGCTATGGTAATAGGACGTTAGTGCCCAGAGTTAATCTTTTATGATTTTTCGGAAAAACCGAAGTCAGTGATCTTAAGTCGGGCCAATTTCTGGCTTTTTGGTAAATAATGCAAGTTTGCACGGATGCTTGAGTAGTTTCAGTTCTACTTTATGAGGAAAACACTATTAACTTACATGCCAGCCATCATATGACCGCGGCGCACGTGACTTTGTCCCTGGTCATGACCTATCTATGGTACTTTCTGAAAAGCAGTGCTGAGCTCAAAATATGCAGATTCGTAATTTTGGATGCAGAATTCGAATTATCTACAGAAAACATTTTGTTACATCCTTTTTATGCATAACAAGGTCACAATGTGTCACGCGAGGACATGCAAGGTCACATTAAGTCATAAAAGATCAAGGCCTATCTTTCCAGTAGGGGAGAGGCTATATGAACGAGTGCGATGTTTGTATCCTCCTTATCGTATTTTTGAAGCTGATGACGCATAATTTCATGTACCAACGTACATGTTGTCAGCTTGTTACAAATACATTGCCTAGAGTCGAAGGGACTATGCATAATGTAAACAGCAGCTATGTGATCTCGAGTACCTGAAGATCTGTATATATATTATTCTGAGCACAGCAAAACACAAAATGTTGCACTGGTCACATGGTCAGTCGTGCTCTTTCATGGTCTGGCAAGCCCTTTAAATGGTGTCTTAAATGGTTTCTTTACCTTCGAACTTTTATACTTAACTGGTTTTATCTTTAGAAACCTTTAAATGGTTTCTTAACCTTTAAATGGTTTCTCACACGGCGTTCGAAGGTCGGAGATCCCAGTGGAGAAGAACTCCCCTTGGCTGGGCGCATTGTCTCAGACCCCCGGGCGCGAGCGGATAGTCTGTCACTCACTCGATCCTACATCCTTGTCATTCGCTCGATCCTACATCCTTGTCATTCGCTCGATCCTACATCCTTGTCACTCACTTGATCCTACATCCTTGTCATTCGCTCGATCCTACATCCTTGTCATTCACTCGGTCCTACATCCTTGTCATTAGACGAATCGTTCAGTTGAGCCTGGCACGCTGAGGACTGTCCGTTTTTGAGTAATTAACCCATCTTATCACCCTCGGTCCTTGTTTTGCCTTCTTGACCAATGAGCTTCCCCCATGTTTATCATAGAAACACACTCTGTTCTAACATCACGCTTCACGGCTAATGCCGTGAAAACCACGTTGTATTCTTTACAGGCCACCTAATTCGGCACTTGTAAACACTGGTCATCTGCCCTCGTACACACTTTTTAAGATGCGTGCATGATAGTTATCGACGCACTTCCAGACCGCTGATGTTCGTGTAGGATCGGTTCGGTACGGTTTGCTCAAAAAAACAACCGTAAAACGCGGGTACTGAACGCGTCGTTAAGGCCAATGACGAAATGATGCACACTGGCATTAACCAACAGAAAAAACGGTTTCAGGTCTGCCACAAATGTCCAGATAGTGACAGATAAAGGCCTTTACTTCATGTGTGTACACCTGATTGTGTACATCAATCAGGTACACTGTGTACATCATCTGTGTACACTTTGATTGTCATCCGCATTGGTCGCACATGTCATATCAACCAACCAACCAACTAAACCAACCTCCGGGTCGACCACCTCAGTGCTGTAGCTCATCTCATCAAAGTCAGGCTGCTTGTTATCGATGTCGTCAACCACCACCTTGATGGTGGCCGTGTCAGAGCGGCCATCGGGATCCTGAGGGACAAAACACGGTGTTAACAGACGTGGAGCAGCGTATGTGTCTCTTCCTGAGTAAGACAGCATAGCATGATTTCCGACCGTTTTTTGTTGTTTTTTTCATCGCGGTGATTTGACCCCATCCCCGCGTAAGCTTTGCTCTCAAGGCCTTGTTATTGTTTTGCAATAGCCTTTGAATTTTATTAACAATTTTAAAGACTCTGTTCCACCAAAGATAGAAGTACCCCGACAAGTCTAAGATAACTGTTTCATCTAAATGAAATATGCATGTAATTGTTCAGCGTAACTGCGAGGAGCCTTGTACATAAACAAGGACAGTACGTATGACCTTTTCGTTGAATAACTGAGAAGAAAAAAGAGATGCGCTGATATTTCGCGCTGCAAGACGTAGTCGAGACAAATATGAGCAGTAATTCAAAACTGCCTGCTGGTTCTACCAGATTTTCAAACTTGTTTCCGAAACAAGGAGCCACAGTCTCAACAGATACCAGCACTCCGGAGATTTGACAGGGGAAATGCCAGCTATTGGCAGCAGCTGCCACCAGTCTCTCTCTTTGAGACGGCGCGCGGACTAGCTCAAAGCGAGCCGAGCACCTTATGTAAAAGGGTGCCAAAGTCTTAACACAGCATGACGTTTACGGCAGCTTAGCATACGTCGCAAATATTAACTTGTCACAGTGTTGGGCCTATCCAACACTCGGGCTCCTCTTAGAAAAGTCCGTGCGCGTAGCGCGTAGAGCCAGAGCCGGCCGCCAGAGAGACCCAGAACCAGAGCCGGCACCAGGGCCAGAGTCGGCTTCAGAGCCAGAGCCAGAGAAAAGCCGGCACGGGGCCAGGGGGCAGCCCAGAGCCAGGAGCCAGGGCCAAGGGCCAGGGAGGGCCAGAGCCAGAGCCATAGCCGGCACCAGGGCCAGATCCGGCGTCAGAGCCGGAGTCGGTGTCAGGGCCAGAGCCGGCACCAAAGCTTTCAAACGTCGATGACCAGTATTCTGTTATTCTCTCATTTTGGCATCATTAGAACGCCCAAAGGCCTGTGTTCGCTCACAGAGATAACATGTAAACCTCTCCCCCCCCCCCCCCCCACTGTGTTTTTTCATATTCGCCGTGCGAGTTAAATAAGCCGGAGAAAAAGCCACGTGGAAAAAGGCATCGGATAGCTCTTACCGAACTCCATCAGAAGTGCGGGGAAACAATGTTAAATGTGATTTGGTACATGTGAAAAGGAACAGGTCATTAGAGCCAAAAGGGGTCTATTAAGCAACACTTAGTAGACCACTTGCATTATCTTCATAAACTACGCAAGCTATAGCAAACAGAAGAGGGCGTTAAACTACATTCTAACAACGCTTTTCAGGCAGGCACTACGGGCGTTGCAAGGTATGACCTGTATTATGTCAAATCAGGTCAAAGGACTAAATGTTGTTGCGCTGGCCCGTCCAGCTAAACTACAAACAAAACCAGCAGCATCGCTGTGGAAATTAGGGTAAGGAAGGTTTTCAAAGCTGCAAAATATAGGCCGTCAAGGTTGAAATCGCGTGAGCTTTAGAAATTCGAATCCTGTTACAAATATCAACTTGATCTAGCTTGACTACGTCAGGTCTGGCAACAGCTTAAAAGCAAACAAAACAAAAGAAATGCATTTCAGAGTGACAAAAGTCATAACAAGCCGCCCTAGAAACCTCTTGGGAACGCATTTGATGACAGACGTAAGCGTTAGTTGTCACTCTAGAGCGAAATGTCTGGGACACAACATCTAGGAAAGATGCCATAGATAACGAACCGCCAAAGATTATGTCACTTTGCATGAAGAGCAAGCTTTTTCGATGCGTGATGATGTTCCTATCACCGCAAAAAAAAAAGAATGGGCCTTACTTTGCCGTGACGGCCAGATTGTACAACTTGATTTTGCTCCAGTCCAGCGGCTTTTCAGAACCAGCTGGGCGGTGTAAGTTGGCTCGACATCCGACGTTTTGACGGGATCTGAGAGGCCAAAAGTGTCGTCCTCGTCCAAGGAAAAAAACGGACGGCGTAGTTTGAGGTTCGGCGTCGGCGTCTGCGAATGTCGCCCAGCTCAGATGACAACACAGGAACGCAGGTGAGCGAGGACGGCGTAGTTTATAAAATTCGGCGTCCGCGTTGAAATGTCGCCCAGCTCAGATGACAACACAGGAACGTAGGTGAACGAGAGCGTACGTCGTAGTTCAAAATTCGGCGTCCGCGTCTGCAAATGTCGCCCAGCTCAGATGAGAGAACAGGAACGCAGGAGAACGAGACGGCGAGCGTAGTTATAAAATTCGGCATCCGCGTCTGCAAATGTCGCCCAGCTCAGATGAGAACACAGGAACGCAGGTGAGCGAGACGGCGTAGTTATAAAATTCGGCGTCCGCGTCTGCAAATGTCGCCAAGCTCAGATGAGAACACAGGAACGCAAGAGAACGAGACGGCGTAGTTCTGAGGCCCGGCGTCCGCGTCTGCAAATGTCGCCCAGCTCAAATGAGAACACAGGAACGCAAGAGAACGAGACGGCGTGGTTCTGAGACCCGGCGTCCGCGTCTGCGAATGTCGCCCAGCTCAGATGAGAACACAGGAACGCAGGAAAAGGAATCCTCAGAATTTTTTTTGTTGCTAACCTGATCGCGCAGCCTTGGGGTCGCTTCCGCAATTCCAACATGCGACTCAGCAGGAAAGGATTGGCCAGGACCTGTGTCTTCATAGCTTCAGAACTGTTATCAGCCGATTGCGCTGGCTTCCAAGGCGATCGTAAGCGTTTTATGCATATTCTATCTATTTTTGCCGTACACGAACACGCACGCGAAACATTTTCATCTGAGGAAATAAGCTGTGTGAAGCTAGGAACAACAGCTCAGATAAAAGGGGTGGACGAAGTGCTCGGGCAACACATGTTAGATATGGGTCGATCAGCGGGCTTTGCTGAAACAACTTCCAGCGCGTGTTAAAGAGTTCTTCATCCCTTTGAAACGATCTCTCTGGTAGCCGTAAGTCACCATTTCCTTTTTAATATAGGCACATACTGGCAGTGTACACAATGTCCATGATCATAATACATGAAGATGTTTGTGTAACACACACACAGAGACACACACACACACACACACACATATATATATATATATATATATATATATATATATATATATATATATATATATTTGTATATACATATATCCTGTAAGTTAAGCAAATGTAATGCAATTACGTAATGTATGGTAATTGCTCCATGCGACACCAATATTACAAGTTGTAATTTTGCGTAATTTTGTGAGGTATATGATTTGCATGTGGACTGACTTGTCTAACGATGCATAACTCGTGCTCGGCTGTGTTATGAAGCTGAAGAAAATGTTTGAAGGTGAAACCCTTCATTATGTCACGCTAGTTGATAAACACTTTTGCACACTATGGTTCTGTCACCCAAGGCAGGTAGACAATGGCACTTGCTATATCTCATTTTGAAAGTCTTTCTGTGTTGCAACTTGCATGAATCAAGCATACAGCATAGCAACTTTTGTAAACTCCGCCCACATCTTTGCTCGATTTAAATGAATTCAAGCATTTTTTTGCGAAGAATCTGCTTGCTCAGGCAGCATCACTACAACTATTCGTTTTGGGATGCCCCAAACAAGGTTTCTTGCCTGAATGGTTGAACCAATCACTATCTATTCTTGTGTACATATGCATATATATATATATATATATATATATATATATATATATATGTGTGTAATATACATATCTATTTCTTCCCACACATGTGGTGCTCTACTCCCTTGTTTCTTTGCAACTGCTACTTAATGCCTGGGCATGCGTCTCACCAAAGAAAACCACTTACGCTTACGAATACCTAGCATGTACAAGCTCTGGCAAGATTGTTGGTGCCTATTTGTCATAGGTTGCAAATTTTCTGAACATTTTTCTTAAACGTCGAATTTGTGCTTGAAAAATGTATATTTGCTAGGAGAAATTGAATTATACGGTTATCTGAGCATCATCTTCGATTAACGACAATAACCTGCAATATTATTTTTTAAGAGACTGGCTAATGGTTGAACAATTGGTGCATATCCATAATTAGCCGGCCATACAATACCTTCTATTTAAAATCAGTATCTCGTTGCCATGGATTTTTGTACACTTTGTTCCGAATATGACCAAATGTTTTTTATAATGAATTACTGAGCTGCTGAACAATCAAACCCCCTAACTGAAAAGTTAAAAAACTCACGTAACATGCTTAAAACTGTCATGCCAAAGATCACATCGATGTTACACAATAATATGCTTCACTTAAAACCAAATCTATAACACTCAGGCTGTTCCAGTAACTCACAACGTTGATGGCCACCGTTCTGGCGAAAAGAATTGTCATGGACGGGAGTTGATCCCACGGCATAAATTCCACTATGTTGGCGACGGCGGTTGCTGCGGATGGTCGGTGTGAGGGCTCACAGTAGCATCCGTACCTGAGGCGAATATTGCTGAGTTCGGCAGAGCCAGGCCCTTTGGAAACATCTCCGGTACATGCACGGTATACGTCGGAAGGCTGAACTTAGGTGTTGCTGTGTTGGCGTCTTTGACGTAGGCGGTAAACTCGAAGCTGCCGGTCTGCAATTAGGAAACAAACGTCCACGCTGCGGTCTTTAACAGGATAGGCAGAAATACAAGCATCGCTGCCGATCTGTAATACGAAAGCAGCCAAAGCAAAATCCCAAAATCCAAACAAATCGCTCGTCTGAATATTACAATTCCTGGTCGTAAAATGCTACCATTCAGAGCCCAAGCCCTCGTTTGATGCATCATCCATCAAAACTGGTCAGTTCTAGTCCGGGATCTCATCGAGCGTTATTAGCATTGGCAGGAATTTCAAGGAAAATCCGTTTCCTGAACTAAGATTAAGCCGAATTGTGGCCTCTGAAGATACTGGGCACGACCCGACAGCATAATCAAAAGCTGCGAAGTATGATGGATTAAGAAGGGGGCGAGCATTTTTCATTTATGGCGTCATCGATGTAAGAGCTTAAACTTAACAGAATATCTCGCATACATGACGACGTCTATGCATCTGAATGCTCAAGAAAAACGATGTCAAATCATCACAATTATCACCTGCTTGACTACTGCGACATAACTGAATGAAGATGGATAATATGAGCAAGTCGCATGTTGTAAACAGCAAAGTGCAAATATCTCGACTGTACAGGTGGATGCCCAAGCAAAATGTAGTGGCGGGGCATTTGGACTCCCGACATTTTTTGTCCTTCTCACAGCTTTCGGTTTTTGCAGCGTAATGGTTTGCTAAACCCCGCGCACTCGTGGTCGCTGTGGCGCTGCTAGGAACGTTGTAGATTATAGTAACTGAAGCAAATGGTAACTTGACGTCTAACTTCCTTTTCCCCTCCAGTTGACTGATAACTAAGTCCTGATGTTCCAGAGCGCCGGTTATGCTTAGCGCGAGTCGTGATGTGTGCGTTGTAAAACCACACTGTTCTCAACTTGGCCAGTTTATGAAATTCATTCGAACTCACTAATGAAATAAAAACGAAGCGGTACCCGTAAATCGTTGCCCACTTTCCCTTCATTTCATAAAGTGTAGCGAAATGTTATATCACGCCCACAAGTTAAGGCAAAAGGCGTACGTTTCATTCCATAAAAGCATATCTTACTAGGGCCGTGCTAATTTTCCAGGTTCTTAGTCGCAGTGACATGGCTGCCTTCCATCTTCGGTCTGTCAGAAAACACAACAGCACCGTCGGCCCTGGGAATCTATCTCACGAGCAGCGTGGAGTAAACTAAAGTCTCATGTGAAGTTTCAATGTTTAAGGAATTTGAGTCTTTCGGTTATCATCTGAATGAGCTCAATCCTCAATTCCACGCCTCTCAGGTCGCCGTTACCAGCGCCGTAACTTCGCCCGATGCAGCCAGCCGTCTCACTTGCCAGTTTGTCCAGCCCGTGGGCATGGTACGGAATCAGTTGCGTCAAAAAAGCAAATCCGAAAAAAGAAGCAAATCGAAAAGAAGTAAACCCGAGTCATGTGAGGTGGCACCTGAGCTCTAGTGATCCTGGGAAGGGACCGACCTCACTACGCACGCCGACGACCCGTCCGAACAGCGCCAGCGCGGTCCCTGACCCCACCCGACCGGACATGACGGCAGGTCATGACCCGGCCATCTGCGGCGCTTCTCAGTTACCACCTGACCCTCTATGACGCTCCTCAGTTACCACCTGGCATTCTGTGTCGCCCCTTAGTTCCCACCTGGTCCTTCACAGCGCTCCTCAGTTCCTACCTGGCCCCCTGTGGCGCTCCTCAGTTCCCACCTGGTCTTCCGTAACACTCCTCAGTTCCCACCCGGTCCTTCACAGCGCTCCTCAGTTCCTACCTGACCCTCTGTGACGCTCCTCAGTTCCTACCTGGCCCCCTGTAACGCTCCTCAGTTCCCACCTGGTCCTCCGTAACACTCCTCAGTTCCCACCTGGTCCTTCACAGCGCTCCTCAGTTCCTACCTGGCCCCCTGTGGCGCTCCTCAGTTCCCACCTGGTCCTTCGTGTCGCTCCTCAGTTCCCAACTGGTCCCTCAAAGCGCTCTTCAGTTCCTACCTGGCCCTCTGTGATGCTCCTCAGTTCCCATCTGGTCCTTCGGGGCGCTCCTGGCCATCGAAGCCTGCCCACTTGCCAGCCCCGTTTGAACCAATGCAACGCCACCGCCCAGCCACCCCTCCCCCCACCCCCCCCCCCCCCCCCCCCCCCCCCCCCCCCCCCCCCCCCCCCCCCCCAGCCCCAACTCCGCCGGCGCAGCTGCCGGTCCACAGATAAAGCCCGTGTAGTTCTCCTTATGCCAAGGGCAATAAGTGAGGCCCCCTCGTGGTGGGTTAAGATGCCTCATTGGAGCCATTCTAAATGTCCGTCGAGGGTAGCTGGACTCTTTGGACTTCTGAGCTTTTTCCACTGAGATTTTGAACCTATGTACCACGTTTCTCTCATGACTTTACTGAGACCCTTACGCGATATAGCGTAAGACCCCCACATGACAGCGTAAGGCTCGCACACGGCAGCGTAAAACTCAAACATGACAGCGTAAGGCTCGCACACGGCAGCGTAAAACTCAAACATGACAGCGTAAGGCTCGCACACGGCAGCGTAAAACTCAAACATGACAGCGTAAGGCTCGCACACGGCAGCGTAAAACTCAAACATGACAGCGTAAGGCTCGCACACGGCAGCGTAAAACTCAAACATGACAGCGTAAGGCTCGCACACGGCAGCGTAAAACTCAAACATGACAGCGTAAGGCTCGCACACGGCAGCGTAAAACTCAAACATGACAGCGTAAGGCTCGCACACGGCAGCGTAAAACTCAAACATGACAGCGTAAGACACACATGGCAGGGCGAGACACATGCAAGCTATGTGGGCCTCTTGGGGCAGTCCGACTTTTGAAGGGTGAGACATGGCTCCAGAAGCTACATAGTCAAAGGGATGGCGCGACCCCGCAGAGTTAAGCAATAGGGATAGGAAGCGTCGATATTAAGGGATAGGAAGCGTCAAAAGTTTACTTAAATTGTCTCTTGTATATTCCCAAAGTCATAAGGGTCCCAGGAGCTGCAGTTCCTGGGAGGACTATGGGATCTCGTAGATAGTTAACGTTCCCTATGACTGCCTGGACCTGGAACGACTTGGAAACATTTTTCTCAGTGCAAATGCGATTTCTGCAGAATATTGCCGCCCAACCTTCGGGGGACGCTCCATGACGGCGTGCAATGGCTGGGAGCTGCTAATATCCTAGTTTTAATTTTTCGTAACTAATCGACGTATTATGGCGCTGACAAGTGCTTTATCACAACTTTCATAGGTACTCATGGTATTCTTTGATGCTGAACCGATCAATAATTGTAGATTTTTAGTTTTTCAGTCTTTTCTCCAACAGGACAGGTAGTCAGATTGACAGCTTAATATAACCCTTACGGTGAACGACAGCACCCATGATAGACAGAAGTGTTATGTGTGTGTATCCACATTCCAACCAGGATCGTGTCTCCCGCATTCGAGAAGATACTTACGTCTTTGCCGCACTCCATCTGGCACGTCCCGGTCATAGAATTGATGTTTGCCTGAAAAGCGATGTGCATTGTATAAGCTGTTCATTTCGCGCAAAACAGACGCACTCGTACGTGAGTGGTGTGAAAACATAACGGCTAAAATTCGGATGAATCAAAGTTTTGGGAAGTTGGTAGCGCTGAACATTTTCAATTTCCACAACAGATCCAAAATTGTTTCCAATGCAGCGGACTCATGACGATCACTGACGCGGATGGCCACGGTTCAGCCCGAACGCTCGTTGCAATTACGCTGGAGCCCGGGAGGCTATGCGCCCTAATCCAAGACAAGTCAGCCCGAACAACGAGAGGTGGTGTCGCGTTGCCTTACCGAATGATTGTAGTCTCTCACGCCGTCCATACTGGGCAGCGTGCTGAACACGATCTGATGGCTTGTCTCGTTCAGCGTCGCATCCACATACTGGCTGGCGTCGAACTGGTCATTGTTTCATTGCCCACGAACGTGATGCCTGAATGTGAGGCAGATTTGCGTGTCATTGATTGCAAGGTCTGGTGCGCGCAGAAGTACATTTAGACGCTTCCCAACTGCACTGACAGTGACAGAGATCCCATCATATGGGACAACTGACCAATGTAGCCAAATCACGGCTAACAGTTACCGACGCAACCTGAGGAGCAGATCTTAAGCGCGCAAGGACCGTCCCAGACTCGTTCACTGACTGACACCGCTTTACACAAAAGACCTGAGGGGTACCGGTAGTGAGTGGTTAACGCATCAGCGTTAACCACTGCGCGTCTGGGAAACCGGATGTACGGGGTTCGATTCCTCGCGGTGCCGGCCCTTCCTGCCAGGGTGGGAGGCGGCAGGCGATACCACATAGCCTCAGCAGCTGAGTGCATCGTGCCCCAGTGACACATACATGCACACACACACACACACGGACAGCACATCTGGGCCTGAGTGTCCTCGATTGCTGAGAGAATTGGGCACAGATGGCTGCCTGCGTCCAGGGAGCGGCGCGGCAAATCTCTTACTGGTAACGCCGGCTGCAGGCACCTCTCTCATAGTCCCGTTCTTGTCTTCTGCCCAGTTGTTGACTATTACTGTTGTTATGTCGGGACACGCTGCATATCCTGTCGCAGATGTTAATGTCATTCAACGAGGATGATATATGGGCTACAGACGCAGTGGTGCAAACAAACAGCAACGGTGATGGCTACATCAATGTCCAATAGCATACCAGAAATGTTCACCATTGGATGCTGTCGGCGAATGACTACAGGGTATGTTATATGTTGTTAAGAGCACTTGCGAAGAAATTTATTGATATAGATCAGATTGTACTGTTAGCCTAGTTCCCCGTAGACTAGTAAGTAAAAATGAGATAAAAATGTGTTGTTTTACGGCTCCATGCCTGAACGAAACGAATATCAGTAGTGACTAATAATATTACTATCTGATAGCTACTGATATCAGGCTACTGATATTTGTTTCAATAAGGAATGTAACCGAAAATCAGCACATTTGTCTCTCCTTTCTCCTGTTTATTCTAAGAAGAATAAGGGTAGCAGTGTCAAAACTTATTGATTACTAATAGTTAACAACTACAAGTTATTTAATTAGTATCTCCAAGCTATTTGCTTTCCAATGTCTCTTCTTAAAAGGTTGTCACATATATAAAAGGCATAGTTTGTCATATTGTTTGATATAACGAACATTTTTTCACCTTTGCTTTTTATAGTCCGTGCTCATCGGATTAACAAAACGCCTCCACGACGATCTCTAAACACGAACGCACTTTTCCAACTTCCAGAATGACCCAAACCTGTTTGCAAATGATGCGTTCAGCTGCTGTGGGCGGAGAGAAGAAAGCCTTAACTCCATCTCTCAGACCACACAAATTGTGTTGGAGGTACCAATCTAAATGTATGATTGTTCCCAACAGTACGCAACAACGGAGGCGCGTGCCGAGCACATTTCTACTATCTTTATTTGAACTTTAAGAGTTGGGATTCAAGTGAAGCATCCTTTGGAACCATGAAAAATTGCAATATGTCTCTGAAAGGGCACTTGCAGATAGGTTGAGCGTGTTGTTTGAGGTCTTGACCTTTTGGCCTCTAAAATACGAAATGATTTTTTTAGTATTGACTGCCACTCAAGTTTACTCCAGGAGGCGCCACGTGGTTAGAGAAGCGGTAGAACATAAGGACCTTCCGTATTCCTCGCTTCACCCGGACGTACAATAATATCCAAGCAAAATTATCAAGCTCCTAATTGAACAGCACACTACACACTTGCAAGCCAAGCATTTTTCATCATTACAGATGTGCTTAATTCCACGCTTTGCATCGCATTGATTAACAACAGGGTAGACATGCAGCCATGTTCTCTGTAACTCAGCCATTGGTAATCCATTTGCTCCGTGACCCATCCTTTGTTCAGCCACTTTGTTCTATTATTCCGCCATTGGCCAGTCATTTGTTCGATGATTAAGTCACCGGCAAGCCACTGGTTATGTGACTCTGTCATGGACAAAGCCATTTGTTTTGTAACTAAGACTTCAGTCGGCCATTTTTGTCATTTGGCCATTGGTCAGCCATTCGCTCACATCGATATAGGTCTGTTATAATCCGTCAGCACCTTCTCACCGCTAGACAATCCGCTCGCCGTTAGGTACCCTGCTAGCAGTAGCGCAGGCAGGGGAGGGACGCAGGGAGCAGGTGTCCCCTCCCCTTAGCTTCCGAGGGGCCCTTCGGAGGGCCTCGGAGCCCTACAATAAAGTGCTAAATTAAGCTCCCGTGGGGCCCGAAAAGCCAGCTGGAGGTCTCATTTATGGGCTACGGCCCACAGGACCGGGCACTCCAATGAAAGGCAAAGAGCCCTGCGCACTGATCAGGGACCCACTGCGTCGATAACGGCCTATATTTCGGTCAGGACACCACCAGTGACGCACAGTTGGCTCTGTGGCGGCATGGACCTAAGGGCTCATTTCCCAAGCAGGGACATAGTCGGAACCAGCAATTTAAATGTTTGGGGCCCCACAGCACCTACAAGCGGTTCTGTGTTGTCCAGAGCCCGAGTCGGCCAGAGGTAGTGTTCGAGGAGGCCCAAAAGGCCTAGAGGGCCCACCGGGTCCGACGAGCAAGGGGCCCGATTGGAGGGTCTAAGGATATGAAGGGCTGGTCGAAGTCTTGGTCCGGGGCCCCAGCCTGCGAAGATGGACTTCGAAATAAACGGTCAGAGGACCCTTAACGACCGCGATCGGAGAACCTCTGAGACAATACGAGCCTATACATCTGCCATGTATCACCGCACCACACAGTCGGCCCTGTGTCGATATGGAAACAGAGGACCCACTTCCCAATCAGCTATAAGCCGCAGCCAGTGGTTTACACTGGTGGGGGCTTTGTATCTGCAAGGACCCATAGCGCCTAACATAGGGCCCTGTGCTCGACCAAGGGAAGCGTTCGATGAGGCCTGAAGGGGATCCCGGGCGGCCCACCGAGCCGACGATCAAAAGCCCACTTGGAGAGAATAAGGGCCCGAAAGACTGGCTGTAGGTTACGTTAAAAAATCGCGGCCCGTAGGGTCGTGAGCTGCAATATCATTTCGGAGGTCCCCTTGCACCGTTTGACGAACCCCTGAGACAGTGCGGGGTGTCTAACTCGGTCAGAGACCCCGCACACCGAACAGCCGGCTCCATGTCCGTCTGAGCCCTTGAGACCCCTTATCCAAGCAGAAGCGAAGCCAGGGTCCGCGATTTGCAATGTTCGGGGCCTCTGACACAACGAGGTGCTCCTGTGTCGGTTAGCGGTCACGGCGTCCAACAGGGATACTGTGATGGCAAGTGGCCCCGAGTCGGGGCGGCGTTTGAGAGGCCCGAAGAGGGGGGAGGGCCTATCGAGACCAATGACTGAGGGCCCAATGAGATGGCTGAGGGTCTGAAGGGCTCACTGTAGGTCACATTAAGAATCCCCACCCATAGGGCCATAATCTCAAACGCCAGTAAGATTATCTCTTGCACCCATAGGGACCCCTGAGACCGAGCGTTTCTTTATTTCGCCCAGAGATCACGAACAACGAACAGTCGGCTCCGTGTTGGTCTGAGCTTTAGGGGCCCATTGGCCCAAGCAGGGACAAGGCCGGGCCCGCGATTACATTGGTCGAGCTCCGTTCAGGGGCCAACGTGCCTGATAGGGCATTGTGTCAACAAGGGGCCTTGATTGGATCGGGGGAAGATACGCTCACCGGGGACGGGGGCCCGAGTGGCAGAGGGCCTCTTGCGTTGGTCGGGGTCCTCTGACAACTGAAGGACACGTGAGAGCTTATGATGAGCGCTCACGTTGAGGTAAAAGAAGAGTCCTGTGCCAGTCAGGGCCCGCAGTATTGAGCAGTGGGCCAAACCCACTCTAACATGGGCCCGTTAAGCCCATTGGGAGTCTATGTGCCAACTATTTGACCACTTGCAGCGAGCAGGGATGTTGTGGCGTTAACGCCGGTTCATTCATCGAACAGGGGTCAACTGTGCGGGTCAGAAGTCATGCCACATCAGGGAGCGGACCAATGTGATATGATATATTCCGCCAAGGACCTCCGGATCGGCCAGGGGACTCCTCCCCGTGTCGCCCAAATGACGGCCGGAAAACACATCGCAGTGGGATAGAATGACCCTTCAGGCCTTGACCAGGAACAGCAATATGCCTCGTAATGTTGTGCTCCAGGGGTCTCTTTACGGGAAAGAAATAAAGGTTTAATTAGTGTTGAATGGAGCGGGTCAAAATGAGCTCCCAACACAAAAACCATCCCATTTGTGCCTGAGAACATACATTATTTTGCAGCATCGACTAGTGAAACAAATGCCATCAAAGGGTTTGAGCCTGAGCGCTGAGTGCCGATAGCGTAGTGGTCAACACTTCTGCGTCGACCACCGCGTGTCTGGAAACCACATGTACGGGGTTCGATTCTCCACGACGTCCGCCCTTCCCACCAGGGTGAGAGGCTAGTGGCGCCATATAGCCCCAGCAGCTGAGGGCGTCGTAAGGCGTCATTGCAACGCCCATAATCTGGGGGAGCAAGGATAGCGATGGCATGGGTCGCAGTTTTCGCAAAACCGAACGGCTTTGGCCGCTGCAAGTAACGCCAGGCGGCGGGCGCCGAGCGCGCAGCAATGATTTCCTAAAATAATATTTTTCAATGTCTTTTAAAATAAATTCGTGCAGTTCAAAGAATGCACTGGGCAGTCTTTCTCCACAACTTTGGGGTTCTTCTCTGGACAGATTAACAATTACAGCAACACGGAAAACAGAGGTCTGACCCTACTGTTCCAGTTTCAGCACCGGGCTCCACCCTACTTCGCGGCGCTGTGAGGAGCAGTACGTTATTGTCATCAATCTAAAATCGCGGAAATGAAATATGCGCCGGGAACATTCCTAAATGTACGATTTAGCGTTCAAAAGCATTCAAAGGTTCTTGTTTCAGATGCGCCACAATTTTCATGCAACTGTTGGCTACGGCCTAGTGTTACCTTGGGACCGACGCTGCGCAGGCTCAGGTTAGGCGTACCTCTGCAACGTCTGGCGTAGAGCTTTTTTACTAAGATGTGCGAGCGCGCAACTCAAAACTGCGTTGCATAATTCGTACCACTTATCAGTCCTGACTGAATGCTGGACATATCCAGACAAATATGACTTTGCCATGTTAATAATAATTGTTGACCCATTTTGATCTTCAATCTACACCAACGCTGCAACGTTGCAAACACACGTTCGCTGCGTTCTGTGACTCCGATGCAGCCCCCCGACTTAGCCTACCTTGACGCACAGGCTCAACGGCATCCGCCTATCTGAACTTAGACTTGTGGCATACGTGCTGCCTGCGTCATTCGGATTACATGATAGGCCAGATCGATAGACGGTATCGCAGACAAGACACGGTATCGAATCAAACCGGGTACGGATAGTTCCGCTTGGGAACCATTACCCAAGGGAATGTTTCACTCGCCTGGAGATGACCTTTCATGACAGCAACCGATAAAGGTCACTTCCATTACTGGCGTTTGCGCCTCAGCTCACGGATGGGCACATAACAAAATTCTGACAGTTGTATTCGACATATTTCTCTATTATTCTACAGTGCTTACGAGGCTTCAGGACCTGACACTAAGTTGGCGAGATTCTTCGTAACAGTCAAACACTGAACGTCCTGCAAACTAAAAAGGAGGGCACGCTTTGGGATACAGCCGATTGGAGACACTAACGCGTATTTTCTTCCGTATGTCAGATTTGAACGCACATGTCATGAACCGTTAAATAAGATACGCCATGGCTGTTTTAAGTTGCTTGCTAGGGCTCGCGGCTTCTGGCAGACAAACTATTTCCACTCGGACATCAGGCAGGGAGCTTTTTTCGGGCACGTGCTAGGTCGGTACCTTCTCATCGCTAGGCCCCATTTCAGCTTGAGCTCACAACTTATCCGTAAATCATGACAGACTAAATGCAATAAAAATAGTCCGACTGTTCGTTGTCAAAAAACTCCAACAAGGGTCAGTTCGGCCTGTCCGGTTATCTTGTAACGCCAAAGGGTCGCACAAATCGCTACGGTTGGAAACATTATTACATAACAACTTACAGGAACAAAGAATGGCAGGTCGCAAATGGAACAGGATAAATATCGCGCTATGAATATGACGCGGTAAAAAGGTGGTCTAGGTCGAGCATAAGGTTAAACGAGAGCATGGCATGTTACGTGCCTTGTGTTACTTCCATGTTTTCCCTTCAGAAAGCAATTTCGCTGTCTGCACCATTTTGTGCGCTTGAATATTGTCCTTGTACATCAATAATATCCCCAAATATAAAAATCGTTGACACCAATGAGAAAAGAGGCGGTGTTTGGAAAAGTGCTTCAGCAAGCCGAAAACTAAAAGTGACATGCTGCTGGGGGAGGGGGAGAGGGTGTCAGCCCATCATTCGACGACGGTTCATTGTTAATATTTATATCATTTTTGTTGTGTTAATGCTAGTTGCCATTAATTATGTAACAGATCTGTTCTAGAATCGTTGCCAATTATTTCAAACCAGTCCGGACGTACTCCTCAGGAAATGCTTCCCCAGCTTTGTAAAACCACTGGCAATGGCCTCATCACGAGGGACTTCGAGACGAAGCGCTCCGGGAATGGATTCCGTTTTAACGGCCCTGGATATATATATATATATATATATATATATATATATATATATATATGTGTGTGTGTGTGTGTGTGTGTGTGTGTGTGTTGTGTGTGTGTGTGTGTGTGGTGTGTGTGTGTGTGTGTGTGTGTGTGTGTGTGTGTGTGTGTGTGTGTGTGTGTGTGTGTGTGTGTGTGTGTGTTAACACTGGTGTAAAATGGCACTGCCTTTCCAGGCAAGCACTTTTTTTACCTTGGACCGATTACTGCTTGAAGTCAAACGTGAAGAGTTCCGGATCATAGTCATGTTCTCCCTATCCGTTACGTACCGTAACTTTGTATCGTTACCGTTTGATACCGTTAGTTGACGTATCTCATCACCGGGCATGCCACCGATAAGAAGCATAATTCTCCCGGGACGCACGTGGGTGCTCCCGTGAACACACATTCGCTCGCGTTATTCCCAACCTGTAAGAACAGCGCAACATGAATGAAGCGCTCGATTTGTAGGAAACAACTGAATGCGATACGACATTCGCGACGTTAAGCTACCCACCCGTTTGTTCCTGGCGCTAGTTTCGCTGCGGAGCCAACTGAACCCGAGTAAAAAAGCACAGCCTTTTCACCAGACCCTGGCTCAAAATGTTCTTACGCGGACAGCTACCTACACTGGAAGACCATGAGGTCAGTTGTTCTGGGTGGGCGAAACCTGAGACCTCCCTTACTGATGTCAAGTTGTGAAAACTCGAGTTTTCACAAGTTGAAGGTTGAAACAAGTTGTGCCAACAAGTTGAGAAATAAAAAAATCAACATTTGAGGCTGCTGGAGGCTGCAAATGCTCAACTTATGTGCCTATTGTGTGATCTAAACTTATTCAACCTGAGCTGCATCGCACACATTTAGAGGGCAGTGAAAACAGTTTGTCGTTAGCAACATGGATGGTACAATTCATGGCCAAGTAATCGAATGATATGCATTTGAACTAATATCCCAAGTACCACGGAGTATACTGCCGTCAATACCAAGTACCATTTCTTCCAGCATCAAGCCTTGTGGACAAGGACTTACGTGGACACGTGACTTACGCAGACGCAGACGTGACTACGCGATTTACGTTCATCTGAACCGCGCGCCGGGCACTCTTTTGCAGCCAGGCACAAGGTCAGCTTTGTGGGATATTGTATGGTCATGTTTAAACCCCCCCCCCCCCCAAAAAAAAGAGAGAAAACGCGAAGGAACTGATTCTGGTCACCTTCGAGTGCCCGTCACAAACTGTCTGATAGAACAGATATAAATCATGTTTAATTATCATAAAAAGCCAAAAAGTGTTATCTCACCATTAAGAGGTACGATTCACGGTTATCGACAAATCTGAATTTGTGATGCTGGTTACCAAATCATGGCACGTAGTACTTGCTATTTATGCTGGCCATCTGGGATTCGGTATAGCGGGTCTACAGCGGAGAGAGTAGCGTCATTCAAAGTCAACGCGAAGTAGGCCGGAGTGCTCCCCATCTTAAACGCCTCAGTACAGTTGCCACACACGCGCGCGCGCGCACGCACGCACGCACACACGCACGCACGCACGCACGCACGCAACACACAACACACAACACACACACCACCACACACCCACACCACACACACACCACACACACACACACACATACACACACACAACACACATACAACACATACATACACACACACACACACACACATACAAGCACATACACAAACACATGCATGAAACACACATACAAGCACATACATACACACAGACACACAACACACACACACAACACACACACACACACACACACACACACACACACACACACACACACACACACACACAGGCCGCCGCACTCACCGTAGCCGAGGCATTGCTGCCAGCAGTACGCAGAGCACACCGGCGCGCCCTCCGTCCATCCTGAGGCCTGCTCTGCCCTGCCCTGATCTGACCTGACCCGGCTTGACGTGACCTCAGGTGACCGGCGTACCAGTGCCACTGGCCGTGCGCGCCGACTCTGCAGACCGTGATGGCCGGAGGCGCGCGGCGCTCTCCTGTGACGAACGCCAAGGGCGCCAGATCAGATAAGATAGTGGTGCCAGGCGGGCGGATAGCACGAGCGCTCTGACGGATCGGGGGAGAACGGTAGCAGCTGCTTTGCTTCGGCCGGCGTGAATCATGCCATTAGCGCTGGAGGGCTGTATGAGGAGGATCTTAGTATCCTGTCCTCAAACGTTGCGAGACGCCGCTGCCACAGCAGCAAACTTGGAGTGTCCGTGTTAGGTGTGTGGGGGGGGGGGGGGGGGGGGGTCGCTCGGCCTAGACAAGACGTCAGCGCGCGTCCTCGTGGTCCGATGACGTGGCCGAGGGCGGACGCTGACACTGAAGATAACGGAGCCATTGCCAGGGCAGGGCAGTCTGCGCAGTCTGGCGACGCTATTGCCATGGATGGTAGCTGTTGCAGAGGCTGATATCATGATTAATCAGCGAAGTATTTGCCAACAATTCTCACTTGCAAACGGATTTTCGATTAGATGTTCAGTATTCACTTGTTACGTCTGGAAGATACATTTCGAAAAGCTGCTAACGCGCGGGGTTACCATCTAGTTGAGCACAACGTGAACGCGAAAAGACGCTAGAAAATGGGCACCCTCTCCGTCCCAAAATTTTGGAGATCCACCAGTGGCGTACACAATTAGAGCGATGTAATGTCATTTTGCTCGCATATTTTCCTATGCCTTACAGCCTATCGGCAACGGACGAAACTAATGGTATTGTGCAATCTAGCCAACCAAAAAGGTTTGCATCTCTAGATGTTGAAAATCTATTTACAAACCCATTGAAAGACCCATATACATCATGAAGATAGAGCTTAGCAAAACGTCAGGGAAGTAGCCTCAACGATATCTTGCAGTAAGTGCTAGTTTGTATATATTTAGGTAAAGAATGACCTCGCTCTGTCAGGTAAAAGGTTTTTTTCTCGGAAAGCCATTCCTTTGACTTAACTTCATACATACAGAACCATGTCATGTGGCGAACACGAAGTCTGACAGGTGTGTCTCTTGTTCAGTTTTGAGTACATTGCTTCATTTTGGTATATGTTTTGAGCACACTTTATGATATATGGCTCCGTTAATGAACAGTGTCGGACAGTCGCGCATTTTCCGCGACATCGTCCGCGTTTTCCGAGCGTTTTCCGCGGCATCGTCGGTTATCGCCCCTTCTAGGGGTGGGCGGGGGAAGGGGGTCCGGAGAGGTGTACATGCGCGGACGCTGCTAGCGCTAGTATTAGGGGTCGCCGGCTGCCGCTGTCACGCCTCCTCACAAGAGGGAATTTAGACCGATTAGGAGCTGGAGCTGGAGCTGGCGCTGGGGCCTAGCACTGGGCTAGGGCTAGGGCTGGGGGTGGGAGTGGGGCTTGGCATAACATGGCCAGGAGTGGCGACTTTGGGGAGGGCATGGGTGCAGTAACCCTCAGCCAAATCCGGGCGGCATTTAACATGATGGCAGTACACTCACGAGAGGGGCAAGTTACAACGTCCCCCCGCCCCCCCGGCCTCCACAGAGGGTCCGCCACAGCCGGGCTGGTATGGCAGGGCAGAGGACAGGACGGGGGAGGGGAGCAGGAGACAACAGAGCAGTACAGACCAGGCCATGACATATCAGTAGGTGGAACAGGATATAAATGCACTGCGTGGAAGAGCGCAGGGCAGGAGACAACATGAAGGGACAGGGCGGGGAATAATGGCTCAAGACAGGGGAGCAGGTGAAAGCACAGGGCAGGAGGTGACAGGAAGACAGGGCTGAGGGGAGGGCTAGGGGTTAACAGGGGTGATGGCTGAGTGAGATAAGGTGTTTGTCATATAAGACAGGTTCTTGGAACACACGACAGGTTCCCGAGATGACGGAGCAGATCAAGACGGAGATAACAGAGCGGAGGACAGCACTCCACAGCACAGACTGCGGCAGAACCAAGAGGAATTTGTCAAAAAAAGATTTAGCTGAGAGAAAATTTCAAAAGATGCTTTCTTAACTTCTAACGAGATTGCATGAAGTTTGTCTCTTGCGCCTCTTCGCTTGGCTAAACGACGCTTGCATCCCATGTCGCTCGAGTAAATGTTATTTTATGGTGAATATAGTGTATTCGCACCCAAGCAGCGTTCGCGAGATATCTACATCGAGCGAGATCACGAATGTTTGAAATCGCACTTTGACAGATTTACATCATGGATACGATGTCATGCATCGTGGCAGCACGAAGCCAATACAGCCGGGTTTCTTGCTTCAATTATGGGGACAATGGCATTTAGTTTTCGTATGTTGACCATATGTTGATGATGCATGGCTTCGTTGATGTAACAATGTTGTCCCGCCGCGCGCGTTCCGCAGCATAGCCGGTTGGCACCCTGCCGTCCCCCCACCCTACCGGCCGTAGATTACCGTGGAGAAAAAGCCGTCCCTGCTCCGAAACCACAAACGTCAGGGACAACGTTTTGTGTCAAAACACACGCAACAGACGCCTCATAGGCTACCGAAAATTCGAGCGCGGTTGCACGAATTCGCCGGACAGGTATGTTCAGGAAACCTTAGGGGGTCGCATCGACCGCCCCCCCCCCCCCTCCCCACCTACCAGGGCGAGAGGAAAGGCACAAGGGGGAACCAATAGTTGGACCGCCCCTGTCCCATTCCACAATTTCAGATATATCCTTATGTCTATGTTTACTTTACTAACATGCTTCATTATTCAAGCTCAAATTTGTGTCAGATCAGGGCTTAGTCACAACCTAGTCACAAATCAGGACCAGACTAGTGGGAACCAGATCAAAAGCATACACTTCATCGGGCCTTAAGAGAGAATAAATAAAATTTGCCCACAGTGTCCGACATTGTTGCGATCTTTTGACCAACTTATGCGAACATATAAGACGAAACCACTCGGGCGTGGCGTACGCAGCGGCATTTATTGATGTGTACGAGTATTGTGACGCCTGAGTTTGATATTCCGCGAGCAGGTAAGACAACTTTTCTTATCTGGTAGCTTCACAACAAAATTTTTACTGGCATTGGAATTTGCATATGTGCCGGAATAAATACGCAGCCAGTCGACCACTGTCCGATCTGCGCCAGTGTCGTCACTGACCCATTCCAAACTTTGTCCGATCTGCGCAGGTATCATCACTGAACCATTCGGAGGTGACATGTCCGCGCAGTAAGGCGTTAAGTGGAGGAATTAGCATCAAAGCAAAACAAACGATTTGTTTTTATAGGCTAGCCAAGTGAGATCAAGTTTGCATATTTTCAATGTTGTTTTGCCAGCGCAGAATGTGAGCATGACTCGCTGTGTCACAAATATAATGGCTGATAATACGTATATTTGAGACAGAGGCGTGGAGCATGGAATCACCAAATACAGCTACCAGGATGTTGACAATGTCCTGCTATCGCTGGATTTCCCAGGAGACTGCCGTGTCGGAACATCAAGTCACAGACTGCAACAACAATACGTTTTCATGGATATCAAGTTGACCCATTGACAGTATACAAACAGTAATAGCACACAATATGTTTAGATTTGTGCCTCCTTGTACCCTGTGTTTTTGTTCAACCCCGCAAGAGTGAATATCATAGTTGTTATGTATTATCAGTACACCTGTGCCACAGAGGGGGGGGGGGGACTGGGAATTGTGGAAGAACTTTACCGAGATTGACATCATCAAACATCAACACGCTCATGGCTCTTTGTTGTTTTTGTCATTAGTGGACTATGGCTATTACTACGTCAACTGGCACTTTGAAACTGGAAGTCGGACGTGCCCGAGTCGATGTCAAGCTATAACACGCGGCTGACACAGCCACGACCCTGGTGACCTGACACAGCCGTGACTTTAAGACGATGTCAAGCTATAACACGCGGCTGACACAGCCACGACCCTGGTGACCTGACACAGCCGTGACTTTAAGATGTCACCATCGGTGTCACGGCCTGGAAGAACGCGACCGTTCTGAATTCCCTGGGCATTGTTTAGAACCTTCTGACGCAGGTGGCACGCTCCAGCATGTGGTTAGTCATGAGGAAAGTCATGTATGAGTTGGGAAGGTGTTCAGCCTCTTTGCCCCAACATTGTTACGAAAATAATTCAAATGTGGGGTACTGGTTTTTGGCATAGGTTGTATTTTGGGGTAGGTTGCATCTATTTGCCAGGTCAGCCCCCCCCCCGGATTTGTTGAGAAAGCTTCCCCTGATGCTGACCTGTGTGCCGACTTCACCTCTGGTTCTAACCAACAAGCCAAGCATGACTGTACACTCAGTATTTGTTTGTCTCCTCGTCTCCAACAATACATAAAAGGGTGGGTCAAGTGGACAAAGATCACGATCAACACAAGGCATACTTAGTCATGCGTGGTAATCTGAACAAAGCGGTCAGTCACCTTATCGGTGCCCCGCTGTCCGCGTGTCACGTGGTTTCGACCCTCGATCTTGAAACGCAATTGGCCAACTGCGCGGATAGTTGCCGGTCGATCAGTGGACGATGTATACATGGATCCTCCTGCTGGACAAACTCATGTTCTATTAGACGTACGAGTTGCACCCTCCCTGCGTCGGTCTGGGCAATTGCTGAGCGCATTAGCACGCGTTCTGTTGGGGGTCAACTTGACCCCCAAAGGTTTCTCCGGAATGGTTCCCGACGGCGTGGCACCACCCACCCTAGTGAAGGGTGTTCAACCGGCCACCCGGGCGCGTGTTAGTGTAGTTATCTGAGTCGGCCGGCTTCCTGAACACATCAGCTACAAGGCGGTTGTATTGCACCTGCATCATCACATCCGGCAGCCGGACCCCGCACTGAGATGGAATGGCCCTCCAGCGCTTGACCGGAAACGATTATGTGCCACCTAGTGTTCTACCCAAGGGGCCCGTCGTCCGTAAAAGTGAGTCTCATGGCTGTTAAATGGATTGGGTCGAAATTAGCTCAAAACAAAAAAGGCTAGCCCATGTTTGCCTAGGAACATTTATCCTCTTGAAGAATCGTCTAGTGAAACAAATAACATAACAATAACCCAAAAAATAACAATAACACAACAATCTAGTGAAGTTTTGAGACTGCGTGCTCGCAATCTCTGGAGAGAAGCTGTCACAGTCGGGGGTGCAGTCTCCGAACACCCGAACAGAGTCTGGTTACTGCAGGCAACACCAGGCGGCGAGCACCGTGCGCGCGAGAACAACCGCCGTGAAATAGTCCGTTCGAAAATTGTCAAAGTAAATCCGTGCCGTTTAAGGATAAGCTGTGGCGCATCTATTTCTCACAGATTTGGGAATGCCCCCTGAATGGATTAACAGTGAGAGCGACACGGAAGCATAAGTACTACCTTTATCGTTCCAGCTCCACCGACAGGCGTTCGTGCGCCCGTTGGCCACCGCTTCGTGCTAACCACATAACCGACACGATAAGCCTACGGAGACTTCGACGCCGGACGTCGAGGCTTTTGTTACAAGGATTTGCAAGGGTGCATGTTCAAAAACTGCGTTACCCTCATTTTTCCCACTAATCGATTCTGAGTGAACGCTCACCATTCCCAGTTTAGCGTGGGCTAACCATGTTAATGCAGACTTTTGACCTCTTTCTATCTACAATCTAGGTTTACATGATCCTTTATATCTTTTAACGGCCTAGATTAAAATTCTGACAAAAATTTCTGAGCTATATCGGTAAAAAGGAGATATATTACACCCGTGTGAAATGAAGTGCTCCAAAATTTTAGTCCAAGCCGTCGCTGAATGTCCGTGAAGTTGGCGATTTATTCAGCGATATGTTCAGCAAACCAGCTCCGATTTCTCTGAAAACACCTCAGAGGTTCAGTTAAGGTAGGAGAACATCAGACATTACAGTTATTTTGCAATATCACATGTTCCTAGACGTCAAATCAGGGTCAAAGAACGGGAAACTCCATGAAACCAAAAAATTATGGGCCTATTTAAGCTTTCAAACATCAGAATATTCACCAGAATATAAGATAGTGTTCGTTGAAAGGTCCTAGCCTCACAGGGTCACCTTTAAGGTCAGACTCAGGCCTTATGGACTGGAAACACAATATTACCCCTCCCCCCAAAAAAACATGCGATTTCAGCTTTTTAAGCATCAGAATATTCACCAGCGCATGAACTAGAGTCCGTCATAAGTATTGACCTCTCAAGGCTACGCTTCGAAGTCAAACCAAGGCTCACATGACGATAAATCCTTATCTCCGAAAAATAGCTGACCGGTTTTTAATTGCAGGCATCATAACGTTCAGCACAAAAGGAGCTAGCGGTCAATCAAATTCTCC
This sequence comes from Pollicipes pollicipes, assembly GCF_011947565.3. NCBI lineage: Eukaryota > Metazoa > Arthropoda > Thecostraca > Pollicipedomorpha > Pollicipedidae > Pollicipes > Pollicipes pollicipes. The sequence continues at coordinate 22,374,720 of NW_023595962.1, forward strand.
TAACGTCTAAAGGCTCCCCTTCCAGCTCAAGTTCAGGCTCAAATGACGGGAAATTTCATAGAACCCAAACGTACCGGCCAATTTTAACCTTTCAATCGTCAGAATATTGACCAGCGCATGAGCTACGTGACCTTGAGACTTCGGGGCTTACTCGTCGCTGTCGTTTGAGCTCGTCGCTGAATAGGGCGCTGAGAAACCTGCCAACTTCATTGACAGGTCGTTTCACGCTTGCCTTCCTTCATGCATTCAAATTTTATTCAAAAATTAAAATTATAATATCAACATGATATCTTCCAAATTTTAAGAGAGTTGACATCGCAGTAGCGTCTGGCATATCTACCGTCCAAAGGCAAAAATATCGAAGCGTCATTGGGTAAAATGGCACTCATGCCTTTTTGCCTTTGGACGGCAGATATGCTTCAGTTATAGAAGTTAGAAGTAAGAACTTATTGAAACAGTGCCCTTCATGTGACATTTCATGCCCTTCATGTGGACATTTCATGCCCTTCATGTGACATTTCATGCCCTTCATGTGACATTTCATGCCCTTCATGTGACATTTCATGCCCCTGATATGGAAAGTTTGCCCTCATTTCACAACCCTCATATAGTTTTTGCCCCTCTTGTGGCAAGTAGGCCATTTCGGAGTTTTGGAGGATTACTTCCACTATCAGGGCATTATCCCCAAACATTGTGCCTCCACTGCGCAACAGTGTACCATCCGTCGATCAACGGAAATAAGTAGATTTTCATTATGCTACAAAAGTCCATTAATATCTTCCCTGGTAATGAAAAATAAACTGAAGCAAATCAGGGATAATCTGACATATCCATTGTAGTCCACTGTTTTAAATGCGCTGCCGGGGACTGTAGAGATCAGCAAGGTAAACTACATTGGCCTGGCTGCAACCAGTCGCAGCCGACTTTAACTGTGCCCTTACGGGAGACACACTGAAAACACGTGCGCGTACACGTCATAACACCCTACTCACCGACAATATATCCGTCATGAGCGTCCACCACACTAGTGCATGCCACAGACCAAAGACGCCTGATCACACTTGAGACATTGCACGTCAGAGACATGGCATCCATCATCAACATGCGACTGGGGCGACAGCCTCCGTAATACCAGCAATAGATAAACATGACTGATCATCGAAATAATCGAAATGCTGGGCAATAAATTCACTTTGGCAATAATCTATATGTATAGACCGAACACGACAAGCGCACCCTACGACACCTCGAACATGCGACAAAGGTCAGATGCGATGAATTTGCTGTGATGTACGTCCAAAAAGGTATGCGACGTATCATTCGATCAATAAACATAGCTGCCAATGTAAGAGCCAGGTCAGTTAATCTTGCACGCTGACGCTTTATTTACGTCCGCTGCCTGGCCGTGTCTTGGGCATCTGCGGAATGGAGGACCACACATGGAGTGGCTTCTCTCCCCGGCTGTGCCTTCGGCATCGCCGGAGTGGATGACCACACATGGAGTGGCTTCTCTCCCCGGCTGTGTCCTCGGCATCGCTGGAGTGGGGGACCACACATGGGGTAGCTTCTCTCCCGACTGTCTTGAGTATCTCCGGAGTGGAGGATCACACATGGAGTGGCTTCTCTCCCCGGCTGTGCCTTCGGCATCTCCGGAGTGGAGGACCACACATGGGGTAGCTTCTCTCACGACCGTCTTGGGTATCTCCGGAGTGGAGGACCACACATCGGGTGGCGCGGACTGGTTTCCATCGAGAGCGGCGGCATCGTCCCGGGCTTCCCTGGGCTCACCGGCACCAGAGGAGGCGGCAGCAGTGTGCCAGCGGGCGGCATCAGCTGGGCGCGGTCCAAGGAACACGGGACGCAGTCAGGTCACGGCGGCCTCAGCGACGGGCTAAATCAGCTTAGGATGAGACGAAGTCAGTGAAACCCCTGACATTGAAGTTCTGGGAACTGCTTACGTTGTTTGGGTTCGGCTTGACGTGTGTATGGCGAAGTGATGATTATAAAGCACTCACAATGGCTCTGCTTTTCAGATATCGTGTAATCGCTCCTATCCATAGCTGTATCTTCGGGCCGTGGTCCAGTCTCATGAACACGGGTACTTCTGTACACTGAAGCACGATCCTGACTCAAAAGCCAAATTTGTCTGGGCACTTTTTCAGATAACATTTTTCAGTTGCCTTCCCTTCCCCAATGGAAATCTTGCACACGCTCCCATGTCGTCCACCAGTCCAGTGTGTGGGCGGGGGGAGGGGAGGGGGGGGGGGGGAGCGGCTTTTGCAGAGGCGTGCAATCGCAGGCAGTTACCAGGCACACTGATACCTCTCTCAAAGTTGCGCGTGCAAAGTCGCATACCAAGGAGTGCCCCAGCTAATCACCTGTCATGAGCAGAACGGAAGCCACAGGCAGGGCGGAAAGCTGAACCATTTCGTGCTGAGTCTGATGTCGTGCTCTCATTACTTTTATTCGTTTCATTTGAGGCGCTTCGGCATAACGAGGCCATTTTGAATCTTTGCAGGGTCACAAGTTAGAGCAATGTGACGCTCTCGTTATTTCTTGCTGATGGCGTATTTCATGTAAGATCGCAGAGGTTTGCTGTCGAAAGAAGTATGAAAGGCAGGTGAAGGCGCGATGCCCCTTCATTTTGGAAGCAGGGGAGGTAGTGCAGGGGTGACTGGCGATCTGTGCAGCCATTGCATGGGTCGCATTATACAGAAGTGACGTTCTCGGCACGTGATGCGCAAGCGGTTGATTCTCAGCGCGGAGTCGCAGTTCTGATTGCTGCCCGGAGTCTTGATGACGCAGATCGGAAACAAAGACAGCCGGTACGCGACACATCGGAGACAGGGACAACCGGTGCACGACACATCGCAGATAGGGAGAGCCGGCACCCGACACATCGGGGACGGGGACAACAGGTACCCGACAAATCGCAGATAGGGAGAGCCGGCACCCAAACACATCGGGGACGGGGACAACCGGTGCCCGAAACATCGCAAACAGGGACAACCGGCACCCAACATATCGAGAGCAGGGCCAGTCAGTACCCACATATCGCAAACAAGGATAGACGGCAGCCGACGGCAGCCGTCTGAGAAGGCGGGAGTTTGGTAGGTGCTGGAAACATATATACATGTTTTCACGATTCTACAAGCATCGAATATGCACGGGTTCCTGCACGCACCCTGGCGTACCCTGGCGTACCCTGGCGTGCCCTGACATACCCTGGCGTACCCTGGCGTACCCTGGCGTACCCTGGCGTGCCCTGACATACCCTGGCGTACCCTGGCGTACCCTGGCGTACCCTGGCGTACCCTGGCGTACCCTGGCGCACCCTGGCGTGCCTGACATACCTTGGCGTACCCTGGCGTGCCCTGACATACCCTGGCGTACCCTGGCGTACCCTGGCGTACCCTGGCGCACCCTGGCATATACCCTGGCATACCCTGGCGTATACCCTGGCGTAACCTGGCGCACCCTGGCGCACCCTGGCGTACCCTGGCGCACCCTGGCGCACCCTGGCGTACCCTGGCGCACCCTGGCGTGCCCCGCGGCCAGTGTCGCAGCGTTTCCAGAGCAGCTCACCACGGCGCAGTGTTGATGTTACGTGACGGCGGCCGATGGCCGTGGTGCCAGGGCTGGTGATCGGACGGTCCGTCGTCCCGGTGACTCCCCTCAGCCTGGCCGGGCCAAACTGACGGCCCGCACGCGCTCCACTCGGCCGGCCAGCCGTGGGGAAAACAGAGCTCGTCCGGCAGGCAGAATCCTGGCGTTTTTCTGCATTGGATTGTCCGCGCTGTGCCGATTCACTGAACATGGGTTTGCGCCTGCATGACACGTGGTATGGTGATAATAACACTATTTCTTCGGTAGACAAGACAGTACTGTCCAGGGCCCTTTCCTCGTTGAATAAGCAGGAGAAAGGAGAACTATACTAGCTGATATTTCGGATACACGCCTTGAGTGAAACAATTATCAATAGTATGGTGAAAATGGTAAACTTTGCAGTTTGAATAAACTACTGATATTCGTTTTCGCAAAGATATTTAGCCGACAAATCAGTACATTTATTTCTCATTTCCTTGGTTATTCTAGATGGAGTAAGGCTGAAAGCACTGTCTTGCGCTGAGCGCAATGTTTCTTCAGGGCTGCAACTGCACTGTTCTTATTTGCGCGTGCCTCATGTGTGATTGCAGACATTGTTTGTTCCCAGCATGTAACCCCAATTAGTAAGATCAAGATGAAATCACTAAGATCACTAGCAATTTCGCTTAGCTCATGTAGAAAGCTAAGTACTTCAAACTCCAAGATGAAAAAGGGTCCGATATACCGGATACGATCGGTGACAAAAATGGCCAATTTTGCGAGCTAATTGGGGCAAACTTGCCAAAATGAACAAAATTGCAACGGAACAAACTGCATTGCAACAGACCGTCCCACTTAGATCATACCCAAAACACATAGTATTAGTCTATACCTGCTAGCGCTTGCAACGTAGAGGCACATGGCAAAACATTGACGTTTCGCTGTATAGGCAAGTCAAGCCACGAAATGATGCCAAACATAGAAGCTCCAGTCAAGATAAGCTTTAGTAAGTGACACAAATATGCTACAAAGCATACTTTATCAGTGATGACGTCGCAGATCAGCGGAGACACTGTTTATCAACGCCCCTCAAATCAATGTTTTTTACAAACGTTTATCGTTAAACGCCAAACGTTATAAACGTTAAACGTTTATCAATGCCCCTCAAATCAATTCTTTTCACAAACCTTTCGGCCAAGATCCATTTCACATAATAAGTAGTACAAAATATCATATAACTAGGCTTATTGGTAGTTGTAAGAGGCTTGGCTGGCCACAGCGTCTTGCGACGAATGTGATCAGTTTGGTACGTGAGGCTCAAAGCATCGTGCCATTCGAGACAGATGTTCTCGATTGCTCACCACGTGGTGATGAACTGAGCTCAGTGCAAGCCTGTGGGCTGCCGTTGATTGCATTTGCGCCGTAAGAAACTCGCTGGCCTGAAGAACGTAGCTAATCGTCAGTGTAATCAATCTAAGTAATCTAATCAATCAGTGTAATCAATCTAAATAATCAATCTAAATCGTCGTTAAGGCGTTGTGCGGCTCTCCTAAGGTCTACCTCAGAGCACGTCGCTGCAAGTAGCGTCCGATCTAGGAGGCTTGTCTGTGGATACCCGAACTGAAGCCTGGGAGGTGAATGGACGACGTTGAAGCGACACATGTCAAATATGTGTCCGGGGCTGCCTGCTGCGGAAAAGAACGGTGACTTTGGGGTAGGGGCCGAGTATCGCCGGCGTAGGCTTTTCACATTGGCCGTCACACCTCGGATTTAGCGTTCTGACCGGTTGACAGTCGTGAGACAAAACGATTTTTATCGTCATTTTATGTTATGCATAGCTGACGTACATTGTTAGAGGTGTTTAAAAGTCTTTTTGCATCTGCTGATACCAATACTGCATAGGTTTTGCACTGGATTCCAATGATTGGGACCATATCACGAATTGTAGCGTCTGCACAAGTAATACCAGTCATTATGCGAAGATAGTAAAGGTCGCCAACGCTTCCCACTGATTGTACGGTGACGTTACGAACTAAAAGTGATCATGTTTTCAGCCGCATGAAGAACCAAGTTGTCGGTAGATGTAAGGTTACAGGGATGCGGTTTTGAGAAAAGCAGGGAATTGAGAGAGGGAGGGGCAGGAAGAAAGCAAATGGCCGAGCATGCCTCCGAAATGCAATTAAAAGAGTTTTCTCCCTGATTTGACCCACTTTCTTTTCAGAGTTGGGAGCAAGGGCCTGGTTTTTCAAAATTAGTTTCGGGGCTGGGTAGTAAAATGATAAAACGTGAAACACAATGTAAAAAAAATAGGAAACTACGCCTCTGGTTAGGAGGCACAACCCCGCCAACTGAATAGGACACTGCATCCCTGTAGGGGTAGTCATGCTGAGTAAGCCCTTCATCAGACAATCTTATGAGATTAGTCTCAACCATCATTCAGTGTTTGATGGCTTCCTTAAGGTTATCCAATTCAACAGCCGCTCTTGGACAGAACCCAAACAGACCGTGATGACTTTCAGAAAAGCCTTTACGATGAACACATTACAGTGATGTCCGGCCCCTTCCTGTGCCGGACATTCGACAGCTCCAGTGATTTAGATAGCGACCTTCCAGCGAAAGGCTCACCGCCGCTGCAATGAGGTGCTGGCGTCGTTCGTTCTATTAAGATGCATGATATCATCATGGCACGGCACGGGCTAATGCATCAATCATTTCACGCCTGGCTCTACTTTTTACGAGTCTGTGATATGTGATAATTGATGTGATCACATACATGTTATGTGTGATATGTGATATGGTTCGTAGGTTCACAGCTGGAATACGCGATGTGCTGTGTGTGGATATACCCATAACAGGATAGCGGACATGTTGTGGTATGTGCGTTGCCCAAACGGCAGTTTTAGAGGGCGCGGCCTTGTTCCGTGTGCGGCCCTGAAACCAGATTTGTTGCGAAACACTACACAAATTCGTCGTATGACGAGATAGTCTGAGCGCCCAAAGCCTCAGATAATTAAGCAATCCCGCTAAGCACGGCTCATCACGTGACCAGTGACCCGCTATTCATGCACCCCAAGCTCTTATTAATGGTCATCCAGTGTTGGATTTCTGGTTGGTGGTTCCGGGTTGGGAGTAACATTTCCAAAGCACGGATTGTAAGGCTTAGCAATATGTATTTTAGGAACTATGGAAAGCTATAACGCTCCATCTCAGACGCCGTAATTATAGACAGAAGTCATGGCTGTGTCTACAACAGCACAGCAATTCTCAATTCTTCCAAACCGACGGTAAAATTTGGTTTCGAAAGCTTAGCGTGCTGCAATGCTCGGCACGGTCCGCCCTGCACGCTGACGTCATATGACCGTTATCGCGGTTGCTGCCACCGGTCGCACGCCATATCTGTCAAGGGCAAATGGCGGGTGTCTAAAGCGACTCGAACTCAGCCCGCCCAGGCTGGGTGGACCGGTGGACAGGCCCTCTAACCAACTGAGTCTACGGGGCCGACGAGTGGAAATATGGAAAAACCTCAGTGGAAATGAAGCCCCCGAAACGAAACTGTTAGATGCTTTCTCCGCATTGCATTTCAGTAATCTTGCTTGGTGTTGTTTATCGCATTTAGAGTTATCTTGCAGCGATTTCTGATAGATTTCGCTCGAGTGACAATTTGGGCTGTTCTAAATTTCGTCGGTGACAAAAAAGACGCCTCTTTCTCGTGTCCGAGCTCCTCCCGTCATTATTTACGGAGAGCGCGTGACATATGGCATACATCACACATCAAGTAAATGTGACACAAAAAACTTGTTATACATGATAGGTTACGCAAAACGTGCGCTGCGGGCGTAATCCAAGACCTGCGATCGTAACACGCATGAAGGAGCCTAAGGGTTATCTTATCTTTTTGTGGACGCCGTTTCTGCATCCCCTGGTGCACAAAACAGAAATTAGAAATGTTCGGTTTTCGGGGTTGAATATTTTTGTCAAGAGTATTTTTAAAAATTTGTCTGGAAGATCACACTGTTTCATTAATTAAGGTCTAATGACATAGAACACATGCGAAAATTTAATTTAACTGCATTAGGATGCATTAAAGATATGACATGAGCATAGATTGCATCCCAAATAATTATATTATACTTAACGCCACGAGCAGCAGGCGTGCAACGGCATCAACACGTTGTCTGAGTGCGAGCACGACTGCCACAACATTACTCGTGAAATCCAGCAGTCCCTTGCTTCGTGAGCCATTTCAAAGATAATCTACACATCGTTCCATTACTCTGGCTAAACAATCTTTACAAACGCTTCCACGTCCGCTCCTGGATTCATTATTGTGGCATGCGCCGCAAACAGTTGTGCAGGATGACGTGTGAAGACGAGCGAGATTATGGCATGCAACCTGATCATCATTTCTTCTCTATCGCTGGCGACGCCACACAGCCATCTTGAAGCCCAAATGAACCTATTTCCCGTGTTACCCTAAGGCCAATGTAAGCATATTTGTATTATCTATGACTAGTTGACAGTAATAGCTGCCGTCTCTGCTGCCTTGTCCCTTTTTTGACGGAAATGCTTGACGGAAAGCCTGCGCAAGATGAAGTTTACTGCGGGGGGCTGATCTAAAGGTCACCTCAAAAGACATCTCGTCTGTGTTCGGCATCGCCTGTCCGGGGGGTCGCCTGCGGCTGCAGCACGTACCGTGCGCTGCTCAGTGGGGATCATACGTGTCGAGCTTGGGTCGGTTTGCTGACTAGATTCGACACGACGAAGGCCTCTAGATGTGACCGCGGAGCCGGGGTCAACGCTGTGGCCTCCCGCATTGCCGGCTCGACGACCCCGGCCGAGTGATTTCGACCCCAATCTAGTTTTCTCGACTCGAATCTAGAGGCTCCCATCTGAACTGAAAGATCTCAGGCTTAATTCGCGCTCACGAACGCTTAGGTTTTTATGGCTGCTGCTCCCAAACTCGCTGCATGAGTCTTTCGGGGGGGCCGCTGCCCCGATGGTCTGATTTCTCCATGCCGTCAGCTGGAACATGTTGCAGTCGGATCTGGCAACGGCGATTGCACCACTGGAAAACCCGGGCGAGCAAATTCTTGGTTACATCGCGATGTTTCTAGACACCATTCGCGAGCCCCCCTCCCCCCCCCCCGCGACCGTCTCGGGACGTTCGGGCTCGCCTCGCTTCAGAAACTTGACAAGCGGTGCGGTGAGAGAGGGATGCTAGGATGTGAAGGGGCCACCGAGTAGGCATTCCGAACGAGAGCCATGGGGCTGCAGAGAGTACGGGAGGGGCTGTGGTGTCGCGAGAGGGGCTGCGATGTCCCGAGAGGGGCTGCGGTGTCACGGGAGAGGCTAAGATGTCATGAGAGTGGTTGTAATGTCACGAGAGGGGCTGCAATGTCACGAGAGGGGCTGCGATGTGACGTGAGGGACTAAGACGTCACGAGAGTGGTTGTAATGTCACGAGAGGGGTTGCAATGTCACGAGAGGGGGTTGTAATGTCACGAGAGGAGCTGTCATGTCACCAGAGTGCCTGCGATGTCACGAGAGGGGCTGTGAGGCGCAGCCAGGAACGGCGTTTTGGTCTGCTTGAAATCAGAGACCGGTGGGCCCGGGACAATGCGAAGAAGGCTCTGCTTTCACTTTCCCGGTCAGCCGAAAGCCAAGGAAAGAGCAGGCGCCGCGTCCGCGGATTCCGCGGGTGTTGCGGCCAGAACCCGCGGGTTAGTGCCGCGCTGACTCGTGCGTGGGGGCTACCGCCAGGGGTCCAGGCGGGGTTTGCTTAAGGGAAAGCCCGGAGCTTACTGAAAACGCATCACGCTGATTGTGTCATTTATGATAAGAAATGAAAAATTCGGGTCTGCGCAGTGCCCCTGCCGCCCCCCCCCCCCCCCTCCCCCTCCCTATGGCTGCGCTGGTGGTTAGTACCGACGAGATTGGTTCCCCGATCATGCACGACCTTTTTAAGCGCGCTGCTCGTGCGTGTTTCACTACGCATCGTGTTGTATGCGTGCGAGCGCGAGTTTGTACGTGCAAGCGCTCACGCGCTTGTCAATGCACGTGTGTCTTTCAGCGCATGTTTACGTACATGCGGGCATGCACGTGCATGCGCGCAGGCGCGCGCTCCGTCCCGCTTCAGCGACGGCCGTCGCCTGCTCTCGGGACGTTTCCATGCCGACAGCCGTCTGCCGGCCCATAACCATGTCCGATGGGGATGGGGGACGGCCGGCTGCCGCAGGCGCGCTGCGTCACATCGCGGATGTCCGTCCGCGATGTGGCGCGCTGGAAACGAGGCGTGGCGCGACGAACCGCCCGTCCCGCCACGTGCATCCGTGAGAATGTCGGCGGAAACGACCGCCGGCTGGCCGCTGATGACATGTGGCCTCAAACGGGCGGAACATCGCGACGCAGATGCAAAAGTGCGCACCAGCTCCGGGGCGTCAAATACAGTTAAATACAGTTATAAATACATACGTCAAATACAGTTAAACAGCGATGGCGTTGTGAAGTTATCAATAGCTGTACATAAACAATTCAAAGTGAGGGGTAAATATAAAAATCAATGAGACCAACAGTGAAGCGAAAAGCAAAGCCTTAATTACTTCATACAAACGAGACAGTTTGTGGGATAAATACACGATGTCATGCTAGGTCGGGCCCTATCAAAGCATTTATACACGTTTGTCATGCATTAGCACGTAAATCATACTTCAAACACTAGTACATGGTAGGCAGTATTTATACCGAGCTGTGAACCACCCACATCTGGTGAGATCAGGGTCTCGTAACCATTTGTATTGACTTATGTGCCCCCACTAAAATCCCGGCTGAGCAAGCGGTCAGGCGGATGACGTCATCAGCGAAACCACGTACATGCTACTGGGCTTATGATACTGGGGTTATGATACTGGGGTTATGATACTGGGGTTATGATACTGGGGTTATGATACTGGGGTTATGATGCTGGGGTTATGACACTGGGTTTATGATACTGGGGTCATGATTCCGGACATATGATACTGGGCTTATGATGCTGGGGTTATGATACTGGGCTTATGATGCTGGGGTTATGACACTGGGCTTATGATACTGGGGTTATGATACTGGGGTTATGATACTGAGGTTATGATACTGGGGTTATGATACTGGGTTTATGATGCCGAGCATATGATACCGGGCTTATGATACCGGGCTTATCATGCTGGGGTAACACTGGGCAGGGCTACATACGGGGTTTATGATACTCGGCTGCTGTGATGTGGGAATTCATAACACGCCTTGTTGTGCGCCGCTAATGCTACGCAGTGCAGTTATTTTAAATTGGAATACGTTGGTGAGATCTATGACGGCGTCGATACGAAATGGAATGCACAGTGAGGTGACAGGGCGGCAAGATGCGATCTCGAATGATTACAGCTGGACACGAGAGACGGGAGCTATAAGCAAACATTGTTTTTGTGTAGTTGTGTGACGTCATATTACGCCATATCGCGTCATATCGCGTGACGTCATCGCGAGTGGCCTAGTTTTGACATGACCTGTCATTTGCGTGTTATAAATTTATGCCGAATTGTTTACAGGGGTGGCTTTGGGCTCAGGACTCCTGTGTTAAGTTAGTTTTTCATAGTGCTCTCGATCACCAGCAAATGGAGGTTCCTAAAATGGTTGGCTCGAAAATCAGGCAAGCTGGAAAACCCAAATGTGGTGGTGGAGGTCAGATCGTAACACTGTTATGACTTGGGGTGGAATCATCAGAACATTTTATTAACCCATAACGTGCTGATAACGCATATCAACACTGATAACATGATACAAAAGGAAAGAACATGAACAGGAAACGGGGGGAGACTGAAAGCATTCTCTATCGTCGACTGTTGGGGACGCCCGCCTGGCTTGCTCGGCATTAGGCATTATTAGACGTCATCATTTGATTAATTTTAGTAGGACCCTATGGGTAGCAAAAGCAAGGTTCCGTGTGAGGAAAAGTCGGTTTAGAACCGACCAAACGAACTTGTTCATCGATACTTTTATCAAGCTACTTACATATGAAAGACGGCCCTGCAGGTGAAGCCTGCACATAACATTCATAGGGTGATATATGTGTGCTGGTCTGATGTGAGATCGCTACAGTTGTATCGAATCATACGTAAAAACGGTTACACTTAGGACTGCGATGTGGTCGTAACTGTAAGCTGGACTCTTACCAGCAACAAGTTAAAGCAAAAAGCAAATGGAAGGAAAACTTTCCCCGCATTTCAATGCATGTTGTCGTTTGTCGTTGTCGTCTTATCAAAATTCACGTTACGAAACTCAAATGTTGGACTTTTGGCAACAAGAGAGTCGTTGACACGAAAATGTATAGCATCTAGCGTCCGTTTTTTTGTAGTGTACACCGAAAAATTGCCGAACATCGACTGACGGGTCTGAAATATGACCAGGTTATCAAAAATATGCCAACACGATCTCGTGATCACAACGTCCATCTCCCAGTGCTAAAAGCTGAATTTGAGCCACAGAACGCACCAAGCGCTCCGCCAGCGGCGTACGTAGTGCACGCGTACAGCAAAACAGACGCGTGGTGTCCGCTTCCGCCATCCACTCTGCCACCTGGAACAAGCCTATCAGTGATTCCTGACGGCCCCGGGTACCGCCCGCTCGCACCAATTCCCCGGGCGATTGGCACCGATTACAGGTAATTGCATGCAGTAACGGACGTGACTGTTGGCCGCTGTGTCCCCCCTGGGGGGGGGGGGGTGAGGTCACCTCCCACCATGAGGTCACCTCCCTGCAGGTGCCGCTGGGCGTCCGGCCCGCGTCAGTCGTCATCACCATGCGGCAGCGGACGCTGAGAACGGCCCTGCTGCTGCTGGCCGGCATCGCCGCCGTGCTCGGTCCTACGGCGGCGGCGGTGAGGCACGAGGGGAACGGGCGAGTTTACTTGCTGCTGATGTGCTTTGTGGTTTGGTGGCCGTGAGGGTGAGGACACGGTAAACTGACATGTCCTGTGTCATGTTACTGACATGTCCTGTGACATGTCCTGTCGTGTGATGTGTTGGGTCGTCTTTCCAGCGATTTCTGCAGCTGCGTGTCAAATGCTCGCACTTGTTTTAGCTAGCTAGGCTTTAGCTAAACAAATCGAATGCTACTAGTTTTTTAAACTGGCATGAGCTTTATGCCGTTTAAAAAACTCTTAGCTTTAAGTTTTGGTAAGCTTACTTGTGTATGTCTCTGTGTGGCTAGCTTTGTTGTTCGTGTATGTATGGTGTATTTACTGCATTTAAGAAATGAACTGCTCCCGCAGTTAGGTTTTTGCCTATGGACTGCTTATGCCCCCAAATGAATAAGCAAGCAAATGTTTAAAACGTAAAAAGGGGACCAGCATGATTTTCAACCACACCCAAGCTTAGCATTACGATTTCTAACCTCCACCCCTCCTACTCTTCTGTTACGCTCCATCAACTCCCTCCCTCCATGCTCCCCTGCATGCATGCCCTTCCCTTACTCTCCCTCGCCCTGTGTGGACGGTCCCTATCCCGTTCCTCTTGGTGCGATTCGAACAGATCGTACCATATCTATCGTACCTTATCTGTCGTAATTTCTACGATATTGGTGTTTCCCCGCAGCCCCAGCCGCAGCGACTGACCATCGAGGATGTAGTTCGGATGCAGCAAGCGGCTGCTCGCCGAACCCAGCCACCACCACCACCCCCACCCCCTCCCCCGCCGCCGCCGCCGCCCACTATACCTCCGGCTGAGGATGAGGAGGAGCCGGCGACGAGCGGCCAGGCGGACACGGTGCAGGATGGCGTAGAGACGGCCAGCCAGACCGGCGCAGACACAGCAGGCGGCGAAGGAGACGGCGCAGACATGGCAGGCGGCGGAGGAGACGGTGCAGGCATGGCAGGCGGCGGAGGGAGACGGCGCAGGCATGGCGGGCGGTGGAGGAGACGGCGCAGGCATGGTGGGCGGCGGAGGAGACGGCGCAGACATGGTGGGCGGCGGAGGAGACGGCGCGGACATGGAAGGCGGCGGAGGAGACGGCGCAGGCATGGCGGGCGGCGGAGGAGACGGTGCAGGCATGGCAGGCGGCAGAGGAGACGGCGCAGGCATGGCGGGCGGCGTAGCAGACGGTGCTGACTTGGTGGGCGACGGAGGAGACGGCGCAGACATGGCGGGCGGCGGAGGAGACAGCGGAGGCATGACAGGGGGTGGAGGAGACGGGGAAGACATGACAGGTGGCGAAGGAGACGCGGGAGACATGGTAGGCTCCAGAGACGGGGAAGGCTTGACAGGTGGCCGAGACGGGGGCGACATGGGAGACGGACAAAATGGCCTCTCAGTGAACGGCGCGGACGCTGAGGGCGACGGCAGGCCCCCCATGCGTGGAGGAGGTACCGGACCTGGGGATGCCCAGGAGGCGCTGGGAGACGAGGAGTCCGCCGGAGACCAGATGTCACCAACGACGCGTCGGAGTCAACAGCGGGGGTCGCCGATGCCGACTCTGACGCCACAGACGGCGGCGATGCCAGCTCGACGGCCGGGGGAGGGGCCGGCCGCAGGAAGCGGCGGAGGAGACTGCGCTGTAGACAGCAGGTCGGCGAAGACGGCAGCGCTTGCTGCCTGCGCCGCCGCCGCCGCCGTCGCAAGAGACCCCGCGCCGACGCAGAGTCCACCGACCCCGCCGGCGCCGCTGACTCCGCCACTGCGTCGGCGGACATGGAGGCGTCCCCGGTGTTGGCGCTCTCTTGAACCCAGGCGCACATTGGTTTGCTGCCTGGTGACAAACGGCAAAAACTGGACCGAAGTGTTCTATAGGATTTGCTTTCTTGCTGCGCTTTGCACGTAACTTGCATTTGGGAACCCTGTAGATAGCTGCGGCCCTTTTCGGATATAAATTTGGCGATGTGAACACATTCTACGCTTCAACGAAAATATCGGGACAAATTCGTGGAGAGGAGACTTCTGTTAACCACTGTTAGAAAAATAAATCACACCTGTCCCACTCTTTTGACTCTCAACCCCGAAGTGCGGATGCAGTTGACTTAGTGGGGATACCATTGGCAATCGTGCCCAAAACAGATGCACAGTGAAAAATAGCTGCATTATTGGACACGATGAGGCCCATATAGACCATTCACTGCATCTTACGCGACAGGTATATCAATTAAAATTAAAATGAGGGGGTGCCTCGATTGATTTCCCCAGCAGGAAGCTAAGCTAAACAGATAGAAGCTAAGCTTCAGACAGGAGGCTAAGCTTCCGATACAAGCTCATGTTTGTAACGCTGCCCCAGAGGTCAACGTTGGACTTGTCGCCCCGCCATGTGTTTGCCTGTCCAGCCGCACCCCTGCTGCTCCCTTTATGCAAGAAACCACGCATTACATACAGTGCTAACATACACATGCAAGTTTACGTTGATTGGAGGTACACCGCAATAGCGGCGAGCGCCGCCACAGGATCTGTGTGCAGGCTGTTTGGGAACAACCTCGGCGACGCCGCATCAGTCTTCTCCCCAACACAAGGGGATCAGAAATTAGTCGTTAGATTAAACAAATACATTTTCACCGCCCCGAGCACAATTTTCGGGCTGTGATAACTGGCAAGTACGAGAGCCGAACTTGCGTGTTGTCCTGTTTTTAACAGGAAATCACGCGACATGCGGTCAGCATTACCGGAGTCGAGTGCCAAAATGGCGAAAAGGTATGGACGTTGACAAGCACCTCTCGAAAGGTGGAAGTTCTTTTCCTCGACATTTTATCGAAGCTTGCTTTCCCTTGACTTTTCTCACCAAAAAGGTCGATATCTTTATAAAGACCCTTTCTTCTCCAGCTCTAACAAAATAATTTAGTATTGACGTCAAAGCGATGCCACTTTTGGCACCATGCTGACAGTTTTTAAATGCAATCACAGTCAGAACACAGATTCAGCACCACCTGTTTCGCGATCATCGACCATCGACTTCTGGGTATGGGCTGAACGCCATCGGTCCTATCTGCAAGGCTGGACGGGATCTTCCGGAGGGCAGACCTGAAGCGTCCTGGTTTCGTCCAATAGAGGCGCTCGCTACAGCTGAATAAAAATATGGACCAATCAGAGGCTGGTCCCGTCTGCGCCTGGCAATAGCTGTTTGCTCAGCCACCAGCCTTCAAGCCAGCAAAGCGGATGATGAGTGCCTGGCGCCCACTCAGCCTTACTGCAGGACAGGACGCTACCTGAGAAGCACACACTTGGCCCTCCTGATGGCCGAGGACGCTGTGCGACTCTCTGAGCGTTTTCTGACCAAAACCACTGGACACAACCGCAGGACACAGCCACACAAATACTGGCCCACACGTTGTCGCACTCCTGTTTGACAAGCTGCTCGACCAGCTGCTCATCTTGCAGCTCCATTTGGGCAAGTATCGAGCAGTTGCAGAGCAAAAGGTGCGGTGGACTGCGCCTCGAGGTCTGCCTTGCTAGAAGATGCTTTTCCGCCGGTATCGCGTGTGCGACTAAGGTCGTGTGACGAAGGCGACAACTGGAAAACCGTGAGCATTTTGACAGCGTCTTGTGCAATGAAACATGCCCTGAACCTGACAGGTCAGATAGGTCAGGGTCAAATCTGAGCCTCAAACAGGTCAACTCAAACTCGAGAGAAGCCCTGAAGAGTGCGCATCGAACGAACGTCAGCCACATCCACCTCGGCGCAACGCACGGAAAGCCGATCCCTTGAAACGCGACCGCGATCTCCTGTAGATCGCTGGCACCAAAATGTTCCAAAATTTCGCAACTTTTCCAAAAAATAGACTATCACTGGAGTTCCACCATTCGCCACAATTCAGTTTTCTAGAAAAAAACAACACTTAGAATTCTATGCGTTGGTGAACCGCTCGGGCCCGGGCGCCATCCCTTTGCAGAAGCGGAGGAAACTCTGTGGAGATGAGGTGCGCACCGGGTTTTTTACACCGTCTCTTTCCGTGCAACGCCGCAATGTTATATTTCGTCCGGAGCTGGGAAAACAGCCACAGACTAAAGCTACATATTTAGCCACACACGACGCAGAACTGCTGCACTGGTGTGTTCTGGTGCACAAACCCCGCAACAAACATACCCGCGATGACCTCACGATTTCGTGCGGGCGACGTGGGTTGTATCCACTAAGAAATGGATGCCTTAATGAATACGTCAAAGTGAATACTGATTAATGGGCTGCTTGAAATGGATCCAGGCTGCATGCAGCCTGCTTTGCAAGTAAAAACCCAGCCGGCTGGAGAACCCAGCTGGATGGAGAGCTGACTGGACGGCTGGCTGGACGGCTGACTGGACGGCTGACTGGACGGCTGACTGGACGGCTGACTGGACGGCTGTCTGGAAAGCTGGCTGGACGGCTGACTGGACCCAGCGGACCGGACTTATCTGATAGCCGACTTAGCTGACTGAACAGCTGACTGAACAGCTGATTGGACCCGGCTGACTGGACCCAGGTCACGCAGGAGTCTGAGCGACCGGACCTTTGTTCCCATTCGGATTATATGCGTCATGATATTTGAGCGCCATCTTCACAAATTGCACCGGCTGTGGGCCCCTTGAATCTGGCCATTGCCAAGCTGGATTTGAAAGCATCGTATTGATTTTGAACTAAATCACAAATCAATAGGCAAGCACTCACTAATGACGCGTTTCCACTGTTATCGTAGCGTCGAGCCCCGACATCCCCTGACGTGTGCTGGCATGCCGAGGTCAAATATAGCTGAAATATAACCTATATATATATATATATATATATATATATATATATATATATATATATATATATACATATAACTATATATGTATATAACTATACCTTTATATATATATGTATATATTTATATACATATGTGTATATATATATATACATATATATATATATATGTACATATAACTATATATATATATATATATATATATATATATATATATAACTATACCTTTTTATATATAATATATATATATATCCTCTGCTGAAACCAACACTTCTGCTACCCCCGACGTCTCTAGAATTCCTCACATTTCGCTCGTCATCACTGTGCACAACCCACCTACCTACCACAGATGGCTGCGAAGGTAGGAGTCACAGCGTCCGCCTACCTACCACAGATGGCTGCGAAGGTAGCAGTCGCAGCGTGCACCTACCCACCACAGATGGCTGCGAAGGTAGCAGTCGCAGCGTCCACCTACCTACTACAGATGGCTGCGAAGGTAGCAGCCGTTGGACGCGAACATCACCTCTGCACATCGCGCACCCACTTTTGGTTCTGCTAAAGTTGCAGTGTTGCAACCAAAGCTTCAGAGACCAGTTGCAGTGTTGCAACCAGGACTTCGGAGACGACTTGCACGCTTCAGATGTAAAAGATAAAGCCTACAGCGTTCCAGTTATGGTCTCCAAACTCAAAACATGACAAACGATACTAGCCTCGCGATCAAAAGGTACAACACATGCCTCTAAGCTGTCATGACTCTAAGTCTAGAGAGTAGACTCAAGGACATGGCACGATAAAAATATTAGCCATTCGTCTGATCTTTTGAACCCAACAGAGAGCATAGGCTATTTTACATGCGTCACACCATTAACTTCAATTAAAACGATATCGGACCAGCAGCCACCTTGTAAGTGTAAAATTTAGAGGTCATGCATTCGTCACGATTCATCTACATCAAATCCCATTTCTTTCACGAAAGCTCCCAGCCGCATAAGTAAGCTCCTCAACCAATGCGAAGTATGCCGTTTCATTACATGATAGCTGCACATCACTACGCTTCTACAAACCCCCTAGCCTAAGGAGGGCTCAAGGGTGTGGTCTCGAAAACGAATTGGGGAGGGGGGGCTGAACAGTGAAAAGTAACGCCTTCCACCGCGAAACCCGCCAATAAACGGGTCTTCCCCGCATTGTATACTTTGGTTCGCTTTCTTCTCAAAGTTGGGGAAGGGCGGATAAGCACAGGTTGGGGAGAGGGCTGGAGTCCCTTCATCTGAATAGGAAACTACACCCCTGCGTGAGCCGGGTCGACATCGTTCCTGGTAGACCAAAGTGACCGAGCCGACATCGCTCCCGGGAGCCCACAGTGGCCGAGCCAACATCGCTCCCGGGGAGCCTACGGTGACCGAGTCGCGTGGGCATTCCTTGGCCGCGGAGCCGTGCAGGACCCGTGATCAGCTGACTGGCTGTGTTGGGGACTCCCCCTCCGATCGCCAGAAGCCCCCCCCCCCTCCCTCTTCCCGCTACTCTTACAACCAGCTGAAGATGAAGTGTTCAGTAGGTTTTCCCACACCGGTTGCGCCACGGAAAGCCCGGAGCAGCAGACACGGCTCTGGCGACGGCACGGGCCTCACAGGAGGCCGACGCCGCGTACCTTCCCGCACGCAAAGTCCCGCTGTCTGGGAACTGGGCAAGTGCGCCACGGGCAATGTGGGGAGGGAGCTGTGTACTTAAGCTGCCCGGCGGCAGGCACTGGCATCCACTCCAAAGATGAAGACCTTGGTGGCCCTACTGGTGCTCGTGGCAGGCTGCGCTGCCCAGTTCGGAGGTAAGTTACTGATCAAATCCGCTAAGGCTCTGCATGCGCAGGTGCTGGCTGTCCTCCGTAGACGGGCCATAAAGAGCCACGTGTTCTCCGTAGATCGGCCATGAAAAGCCGTGTGTCCTCCGTAGATCGGCCATGGAGAGCCACGTGTCCTCCGTAGACGGGCCATGAAGAGCCGCGTGTCCTCCGTGAGCCGACCATAAAGAGCCGCGTGTTCTCTCCGTAGAGCGGCCATGAAGAGCCGTGTGAGGCGATCAAGTGTAAAAACAAGGTGTTGACAATCAATGACAATACATGCTGTGTCTTCCTTGGGCGTACCGAGCGTAGCGTGGTTTATATTACAGTAAGTTGTAAGTGGTAAGATTTTCAGAAGGAACTGTAAAGGAACATTCCAATATTATTACGGCATTTGCTGCTCGAACAACATGTGCTTGTCATTGTATTTCAACAAGGCAAGACCTCGTCTGCTAAAACAAAAGCATGCGTCGCATATTTTACATATATCATATTGGTCAGTATTTGAAAGGAGACTTCGGCGATCTATTCGCAGTCTGTTGAGCTTTCTTCACTCTACACTTGATGTCTCGTCCGCCCGACAGGCGTCGATCTGCTCTTCATTTCGCACCGTTCTTTTTTAAAGCTGCTGCTGCCTTAGAATCACTCTGATCGTGTGTTATGCTGACACTGAAGCATGGACGTCTCCTGTCAGCCAGCGCCTGGCGCTTGTTGACGTACGCCTGATGGCCTTGATGACCTGTCCCCTCGTGGATTTGTCGGCCACCGGATCAGAGACAAGCAGAAATTGCCGGAATGTGGTCGTCAGATGTTTTCATAAATGATACGTTTGTTGTACTGGCGATAGAACAGAAGCCTTGTGGCCTGCCAAGTGTGTCTGGGCTGGTAAACTTGCTTCATGGGAGTGCGTAAAACATTTTAAAAGCGAGGGAGCTCTCCAAACGCCGAGCAGTTGCGCCGCTAACATCTCGCCTGATCCTCTGCGGGCCAGTGTGGCGCTTGCATCCCGTATCTCCAGTATGGTCCAGGCATGTCCAGCATAGTCATAGGCGGATCCTGGGGTGGGGGAGGCACGGGGCCATGCCCCCCCCAAAAAAAGGCCCTCTGGGAGCATGTTTTGGTCCCCCCCCTCCAAAAAAACATTCCCAGAACTTCATAAAAGTTTCGTGTACCTACCGTCTGTTTTAACTTTAACTGTTTTACTGATTTGTTTTAACTTCTGCTTAAGACTCAAAAGCATTTCGGTGCTTTTTCGGTTTTGAATGGTGTCCCTACTAGTTACTCGCGAGAGGCACCATGCACTGAACCCCTCGGATCCCACACCAGCCAGCTGGCGACGAACGACTACCCCCGCCCAAAAAACTCCAGGCTAGATCCGCCCCTGAGTACAGTCCAGGTATGTCCAGTGTGGTCCAGGTATCTCCAGTATGGTCCAGGCATGCCCGGCATGGTCCAGGTATGTCCAGTATGGTCCGGATATGTCCAGTATGGTCCAGGTATGTTCAGTACGATCAACATCAACAAACGGGCCGCTCACAGAGCCCGTCTCCTTTTCAGGAGGCTCTGGTGGACGAGGTGGCAACGGCGGCGGATTTGGAGGTGGCCCTGGTAGACCAGGTGGTAACGGTGGTGGATTTGGAGGGGGCTCTGGTGGACGAGGTGGCGACGGCGGCGGATTTGGAGGCGGCTTTGGTGGACCAGGTGGTAGCGGCGGTGGATTTGGAGGTGGCCCAGGTGGACGAGGTAGCAACGACGGTGGATTTGGGGGTGGCCCTGGTGGACGAGGCGGGAACGGCGGCGGCGGATTTGGAGGTGGCTTTGGAGGACGAGGAGGTAGCGGTGGTGGACGCGGAGGCGGCAGGGGTGGATCTGGAAGACTTCAAGAAGTCTTTTTCTGAGGCCGGAAAAGTCCGGTGCGTTTTGCGCATAACCAAATGCTTATCTCTCATGCTTCTGAACAGCACAGCATGCTGAAGTAATCCGGTCCAGCGGTGTTCATAAATCTGCGAAGCGTGTGGCCGACAAAAATATACCACCGTCTCCTAACAAACGAGCGCAAGACACTTGCTGAAACAAAAGAGCCCTGCACCAGGATGTTACATGACAAGAGCCGACTACGACACCCACTCCTGCTGCGGTGGGGGCGCTCATCGCGAGCGGGCATTCAGCCGACAGGTGTCGGAACTCAGACCCGATGGCTGATGTCAAACGCTGATGGGATGGTGGGTCCGACAGCTCTCCTCCAGCGGCCTGCAATCTGTCCGTTTTTGCGCAGAGAGCCAAAGCGCCCTGCTCGTAGCAAACAGGCTGGCTCGAAGTGACAGCGTCAGTGTGGCAGACATGTGTGCAGGGTGATTGTTAGCGCTTACAGTTTGTCGGGAATATAATAGTTTCGGCCCACGCATCGTTTAAGCCCACATGTGAGAAAACTTCCCCGCCGGTCGGGACATATTTTCGCCACGCGCCAGGCCAGAGATGTGGCGGCCCTGCACCACGTGACGCCCACGTGATCCAAGAGCCACGAACAAACACCAGCGTGTACGCTCCATGTTCAGAATGTCCTACGGTCTCGGGATCGAGTGTCTCAGGTCAGTCAGTGGCTTCCAGGTCACGTCAGTCTTTGCAACCGCGAACGAATATCAGACCATATTTTAAAAAGAAAAACGCTCCATTTTTCCGCATCAAACATTCATCAACTCGCGCCGCATCGGATTTGGCGCCATCTCGCGTCGATTCAGGCCAGGCTGTGCCAAAGCCAACAGTCACATTTGGAAAAGGACGCTTAAGTATTTACAATTACCCGCGAGACTGAGGAATTCCGTGCCAACCTGAATACCTGCCTAATATCACCATATGACAACACCGAATGGTTAACGACAGATGCGCGTCATAACTTGCCTGTGCAGAACGATGCTGTGTCCAGAGCGACGCCATACAGCAAACACGTACATCAGTTACATCACGTGGCTTAGACCACCTTTTTTTGCAAAATGCAGGGAATGTGTCTAACTATAGTGTATTTGCCTGTGACAAGCATCACCACTCACTCAACGGAGAACGGCGCGAATGTCCATCCGTTATTCGGGATTCTGAGATGCGAGGCTGCATTTGCGCCACAGAGAAATCACCATAATGACCCCACCTTTCAGGACATAGCTGCTTCATTCCATGAGTTTGAATGCATTAAGTCTTGGCCATGATTCGCTGTGACTTAAGTTTTTTTTTTTTAAAAAAAGGCTGTTACGTGTAGCATTGTCGTGTCGTGTCAGCACACACGCGATGACAGCATCTCACGCTTAGGCTAACCTGAAGCGTCCTCCTTTGGGGCCTTCCTTTAAAGCCCTTTAGAGCCCGTGGAATTCCTTTCAAACGTGCCTAATTGGGTCATGAAAGTTGCTATGCCTGTCGGCAATCCAGCTGACATGTTTCCAACACAGCTGCATGTTTTGTCAGCTCACTGAGTGATAACGCCATCAGTGAAAGTTCCAAGCTGGTTATACATGTGCGGGTAGCAATGCATATAATTCTTTTATTTTGGATTGCTTCGTCGGCATCCCACGACTATTTTAACTCCTCGCCAGTCAGGGTCAGTAATATTACATGAGGTCACACCAGGTCAGTAACACTATACGAGGTCGCATCAGATCAATAATACTGTACGAGGTCACATCAGGTCAGTAATACTGTACGAGAGCACACCGGCCCCTACACGATACTACAATACTACACGATCAATACTACACGAGGTCACACCAGGTCAGCAATGTTATAACGGGTCACAACAGGCCAGTAACACTATAACAGGTTACACCAGGTCAGAAATATTGCGCGAGGTGACCATGTCAGTGACGTTATACGAGATTTCATCGGGTCAGTAATGCTATAACAGGTCACACCAGGTCAGTAACACTACATGAGGTCACACTTGGTCAGTTATACTATACGAGGCCACACCAGGTTGGTAACACTACACAAGGTCACACCAGGTCAGTAATGCTACACGAGATCACACCAGGTAAGCAGCAGAGGTCATGTGAGGTTAATGCGTATGTTTCAAGGCGCAGGTTTCGTGCCTCCTCGGTATTGCCAACGTATTTTCGTACCACTAACTTCCGCGAATCATGTGAATCGGACGAGCCAGAAAGCCATACAAACGAGAAGCCAGACTCCAGAAATGTAACAGCTTACTATTTACTTACAGTAACAACGGCGCGCAACATAACAATTGAATGAACAAATTGCGTGGGCCTGGGGTCAATTTTGAAGGTCATAACAAGGTCAAAATCAACCTGCTTCATTTCACTAGGGCTTGCTGTATAGAGTAGTTTTTGGTGCGCATTTTGACTTTATCGAGCACAGGAAACGCATGGTACATCTTTCATGGACTTCTCAAAGGCCAGAATAGATGAGTGACCTAAAACAACCCAGATCAACATTTTGTTTTAGGACCATACTGTCTGGCGTAACCTTAATCGCTCATTCAAATGCAAAACTCATTGCAGTCTTGTATGATTTTGCTCACCGTGATTTTCAAAAGGTCAAACAAGGTCAGCGACCTAAATGAGCATGTACCTTTATTTAGAGCAGTTCTCTAGCTTCTACGGGCCTTTGGGGACCAACCTGAAATTTAAATTTGCTCGCCCTTATTTGGCACGAAGGTCATGATCTAGGAACCCGAAACTTTCACCCAAGTGAGCTTACATACAGGTCAATACACCCAGTCAATTTCGTGTTTCTACCCCTCTTACTTCCTGAGGTTTCGATGGAGTCAAACTGACGTCCACCCGAGCGAAGGGTATCCATCCTGCTACCCGGGCGCATGTTAATGAGTCGGCCTTAACCCCTGCGCGTCTGGGAAACCACGGGAAACCTGGCAAACCACGGGTACGGGGTTCGATTCCTGGCGGTGCCCGCTCTTCCTGCCGGGGTGAGAGGCAGGCGACGCCATAAAGCCTCAGCAGCTGAGGCTCAAGCTATTTCGATGTGGCTATCATTACCACATCGAATTAGCTCGAAGCAGCCTTTTGCCGGCACAGCAGCCCCACCAGCGCCCTCTATGTTCGACAGGTGGCGCCCGCGTCGTGTTTAGCGACACCACAATAGAGGAGGCCGTTGCGTCTAATCGAATTGCTTTCCTAAGTTGTTCAACGCATTAGCGAGGAAAGTTATTCACATAGATAAGACAGTAGTGTTAGCCTTATTCCCCGGAAAAACCAGGAGAATGGAGACATAGATAGGTTGATGTTTCGGCAACATGCCTTTATCGAAACAATAGCAGATGTGAATTCAAAATTGCCTGCCGTGGCCCTCCTCGATTTTTTAGGTTCTTTTTTAAACAGCAAGCCACAGTTTTTGCAGTACACCAGTAATCAGGGGATTAAACAAAGAGCGATTGCCAGCCATTACCAAAAAAACAGTGCTTATCTAAGAATTAGAATGCGCGGACATACGTGCACGTGCAAACGAATTCAAGCAAATAGGCATCACCCATAACGCTTCATTCAAACATGCAAGCGAGTTGACGTAAGCAGGCATCAAGCAGCGCGCATTTATATACACACATATACATACACACATTATATACGTGCAAACGATTTTGATTGAACAGGCACCGCACATCAGGCGTCAGGCATCACTTACGCATGTAAGCGATTTTAAGCTAGCACATACCACATATAGGGGCATATATCACCTTCACATAACTGGCCATAATGAGCCCTGTATGTTGAGATTTGGTCACCGACTTTTTCAAAGAATAGATTTGCTGATTTTCCTGTCTGGGTGGGTGTCAGATGCCTTTTATGCAGTTCTGGGTTACAAAGGGTTTGCACGTAAAACATGTAGTTCGCGAAATCAAGCGTATACCGCGTGGAGAACATGAGAGGAACATCGTCTATGGCAGGGAGTCCATGTGCCCCATTCGTTTGAGATATAATAAACACCTGCGGGACGCTGGAAACAAAACAGGGTGAAACTTAAAAACAAAACGGTGCGCACTTTTTGGGCAAAACACGCTCAGACCAAAATCGAGGGAAGTATAGATCATATGCCCCTTTTAGAGCTCAAAGTCATCTACAGAGCACAGGACCACTCAGACAGGAAAATGAGTGAATCTATTCTTATGAAAAGTTGGCGACCAAATCTTAACACGTGGCGCTCATCATGGCCACTTATGCGAACATGATATGTGCCTCTATATGTCATGTGTGCAACCATAAATTGTTTAAATGTGCAAGTGATGCCTGACGCGTGATGTGCGATGCCTATTCAATTGAAAAGCGTTTGCATGCATAATTGAACACGCGCTCGGGTGGGGGTGGGGGGGGGGGTAAATTGACCCCCCGAAGGTTTTTCCGGAACAGTTTCCGAACGGCAGGGCGTAGCCGCGCTAAATTTTGCATGGCTGTAGACTATTGAATAGCAAATTGTTAGGCATCAGAAATTTACGTTTGCCTTGTAAGGTCGCTGACCCATGGCAGGTCAAAGTCAGGCCATGGTTTCCGCGAAGTCAATTTCTGGGGAATCGTTCAATCTGACGCAACAGCGGGGTGCTAGACAAAGCCATACATCTCTGAGATGCCTTCTTAGGCAACACAATAGTTGAATAAGCAAGCTACATTGACCAAAGGTCAGGTATAAGGGTCAGACCAAGGTCAAAACCAATCTGTTTTAATATTCTAGGGCCTGCTGTATGGGGGTAGCTTCTGGTGCTCATATCAAATTTATTGATAAGAGCAACCGCACTGTACATCTTCCATGGACTTCATGGAGATTAGAATAGGTCATTGACCTAAAATGACCCAGACCAACATTTTGTTCCCCGGAACATGCTGCCTAGCGTAATCTGTGTCGCTTATTTAAATGCAAAACTCAAAGCAGCTTGTATGATTTTGTTCACCATTTCCCTTCGAAGGTGAAGCAAGGTCGGTGACTTTAAATGAGCATGTGCCCTTCTGCTTGGAACCGTTATCTAGGTTCTATCTAGGTTCTGGGTAATCTAGGTTGGAGACCAGCCTGGGGACCTCATTTGAATCAAAGGCGATGATCTAGGAACCTGAAACTTTGACCTAAGTGAGTTCACGTACAGCTCAACACAACCCGTAAATTTGGTGCCTCTAGCTCTCTTTGTTCCCAGATCTCAGAGGGGGTCAGATTGCCCTCCCCCCCCCTCCGCCCCGAGCGAAAGGCATCCAGTCGGCCACCCGGGCGCGTGTTAATGCGCGATGTGTTATGTCTGTTTACTTTTACTCGGTTGCATGTTTAAATGAAGCGTGATGCGTGATGACCATTTGCTTGAATTTGTTTGTATGTGCCCGCGTGTCCACACATTCAAATTCTTACATAATCACTGTATCTTGGAAATGGCTGGCAATCGCTCTTGTATTATCCCCTGAATATTGGTACCCTGTAGAAACTGTGGCTTGCTGTTTAAAAAAAAATCGAGGAGGATTATCGGCAGGCGATTGGGAATTCACCTCCGCCATTGTTTTAATAAAGGCATATTGCCGAAATATCAACCTTACTACATCTCCATTCTGCGGTTTTTTTTCCAAATCAATAAGGCTGAGACCGCTGCCTTAACTATGCGAACTGCTTTCCTCTTGCATTGTTGAATGTTGCAGTGCAATTGTAAAATGGTAGGCGGGCAGCTGAAGCATAGCCTGGGCAGAATTCGCTGGTATGGCGCATTTCACTAGCCCAAGCCTGACTCAGGGCGTCACGTAGTATATTATCGGGGGGTGGGGGTGGGGGGGGGGGGGGCGGGGATCGAGCCCCCCAATGCTGACTTGAGCCCCTGAAAACTGCTTTGACCCCTCTGAGTCCCCCCGCCCTGTGAGCTTTGAGTGAGACTGAGGAAATGAGGAATACTGGGACCAAGATATATAGAATCATTATTTTAACTTTTGTTGTATTAACTAAAATGTACCAAAGCACATCACCATTGGTGTGATGTTCATTTTGTACCAAATAGCACCATGTAAGTGTCCTGTATTTTTGTCATGCTAACTCCTTCATATATTAAGGTAGTCTGCAAATAGTTGACAAGTTTTCAAATGGTGACTTCTGGATTGGGATAAACAGCAACTGACCGCAATATGTGGCAGCTTTTAAAAGTACAGAATGGCCCAGGTACAAGTCAATATTTTTCCAAGCAGTGGCAATTGTGTTCAGTGTTCTAGAATTGCGGACTTTGGGTGTAAAGCACACACTATGAGGAGGAATTTTTCACTCCTTTTCCCCATATTTTATGTGAATTTTTCACTCCTGTCTGACCTTGCTTAATCGCACATGCCAAACCCCTATTTCCCTTTCCGAGGTTTTCAGATGCCATTCAAACCGAGCTCACTTGAAACCACCAAGCACAAACGAGGCCGCGCAGAACCTGGACACCAATGGCTATGTCCTGCCTCACCTACATCTGAGTCATGTCTATGTATGCATAGAGCAAGGGCGCCAGGTACATCCGAGCCCAAGAACCCCAGGGACCCCAGCCGCTTGCACGCATTAAGTTTGGTTTGTTTACAAATTGCATCACAATCTGCAGCTGTGCGCCAAATACAAGGTTTTCATGCATCCCCTATTTTTTGGTCTCACCACCACACCACGAAAGCAGGGCCTGGTGCAAACACCAGCAATACCTGGTAGAGAATTTTACTCCACGTATTTATTTTTTCCCGAAGAAACTTGACCACTAAATTGCATCACTCCCGAAATGCATCAGTGAAAAGATTAAGAAATATATCATAAATTAAACTTATAAGATGAATATCACCATTTGAGCACTTGTATTCACAGATTTTAAGTCAAATCAGCTGAGTACAAAATTTTGCGGGAAAAGTATCAGTCTTTATATTCATCTAGCTACTTTTGTTTTTCTTGGTATCATACTAGTGTCATGCCACTTTATTCTTCCTTCCTTTTCGATGGTCTTTAGAGGTACCATCTGCTGCTAAAAATTTTGACCAATTTCTCTGCAAGACGCTCCATTTGGAAACTTGTGCGCATTTTATACATCAATTGGATTAATTCGCCAGCCGCCCAAACATGTTGCACCCATATGCACCCAAGCGTAAACAATTCACAGGGAATGAAGGAGACAATTTGAAGCACGGAACTTTTTTACCGCCATTTTTGCGTTCTTGATTGTCTTTTGCGCCCTCGGTTAACCGTTTTCTTGGTTCATGGCGGTGTTCAGTAATGATAAATCCAAGCCTTTCGAGCATCTCACTCACCCGGCTACCTGGCAAAGCATTACCATTATAATAAATGCTGGCATACAGAGCCTTGGGACCGACCTGACGCAGTGTTTTATGTGCATGTTGTGTTTGTTGTGTCTACAGAAGTGTTTGAGGGCGAAATTCTGCCCTCTGGAGATGCTTATCATGCACACCTCTTACTTGTTTCGCATTTTAACCTCGAAGGTTGGTGGGCATGATTTATATTTATATTTGAGGAGTGAGTTGGATGACTGTCTGCCAGCAGACCATGTAAAAGGTGCTTAATTTTTGTTCTTGGGGGAGCAGGAAGAAGCCAGTAAGCCTCCTGTGGATCAACTAATTGCTTACCTTGCCTGCTTTCAACACATGATTGCTAACCAGAGTGAACCATTTTTTGTTTTAATGCATCGAGTTTTGCCATAAGACAAATTGTGATGACACAGGGCATGCAATGGGCTTATTTTGTTCCATATTCTTGGTTATTTTTCCCAAACTTCTTAAAGTGGTCGCTTGTGGCTGCTTTAACCACACGTTTTCTATAGTTGTAATAGTTTGCTGACCGGCAAATGACTGTACTGTATATATGCACTATATTTTTTTAGCACAGGGATGCTCTAAGCTGCATAACAATTATAATATGAGTTAAATATTGGTATGTAACAAATAGTCAGACCAGCCATTTCAAATGTGAAGCCAACATCTCAGACTTTGTCAATCAATATGAATAAACCAGGCAAATGGATGCATTTGCTGCAGTTGAAAAGACAAGCAGCAATACTGGCACGGTCATCTAAAAGTTGTGTTTTTTTTTGGAGAAGAGAGATTGTTTTGTGGGGCATACCCATTATTGTCATTGACATAGGCTAACCATGACAATCAAATTAAGTCGTTCAAAGTGATTTAAAGTGTTTTGATTGGTGTGTTGTCAGCTTTGTCTGATGTCAACAAGCATACAAAAATGAAGTGAATAAAGATGTAAGTTGGAACCAGCCAAAAACTAGTTTTAAATATCATGTTTTTTATCACAAGTGCCGCTGTCAACAGATGGGTGAGTTGAGATGATGTTCATCATATGGGCTACTCTAAGTTAGGTTAAGTTGGTCAAGTACGTGGCAAGTGGCAATAGAAATTGTGCAAGGATCAGTAACTCACAACTGCTGCCGTGATACAAACAGGTTATATAGGGTGAGATGATAGAAGGCCTCCTTAGGTTCGGCATAGACTACTTTCATGGAAATAAGCATTGGTAGTTTGTAAGAAACAGTGACAAAATGTTCGTTTTCCCTGACCCCATCACAACAGAAGCCAGAAGTATGCGTATTGTGTTTGACTTGATGATGGGCTGATGTGTTGGAGTCCAAAGTTTTTTTGTTTGAGTGTTTTATGCTTGTTGAATTTTCTGTCGTTATTTTGTTATTGAATTCCTTTGCTTTGTTTTGTTTTAAAAGTGCTGTGGAAGGGAATTGAAAAGTGCAGCATCACATTATTGGTGTTGATAAGTTGTTATGCTCATAATACTGTCATGAAATTACTATGTTTTAACACGCTCCCGGTTGGCCGGCTAGATACCCTTCGCTCAGGTGCGGGGGGTCAATTTGACCCCCCCCCCCTCTGAGATCTCGGGAACTAAGAAAGCTAGAGATACCAAATTTACAGGGTGTCTCAACCTATGCGTGGACTCACTTCGGTTATGGTTTTAGCTTCCTAGGTCATGACCTTCAGGTCGAATAGGGTCAAACAAGGCAAAATTCCAGGTTGGTCTCCAAAGCGCCCCCCAGAACCTAGGCAACAGTCTCTAAGCAAAAGTTCACGAGCCCATTTGAGATCATTGACCTTGTTTGACCCTTTGAAGGTCATGGTGACCAAAATGATACAAGACTGATCTGTGTTTTGCATTTGAATAAGCGACAAAGATTATACTAGGCAAGTATGTTCCTAAAACAAAACGTTCAATTCGGGTCATCAATTGAAGATGCATAATGCGGCTCCTGCTGTCAATAAATTCGAAATGAGCTCCAGAAACTATCCCATATAGCAAGTCCCAGAGTGATAAAACAGGTTGGTTTTCACCTTAGTCTGACCATCATACCTGATCTTGGATGGACGCAATTGGCTCATTCAATATTTGTGGTGCCTAAGAAAGCTTCTCAGAGATGTACGTCTTCGTCGAACACTCCGTTGTTGTATCATGTTGAACGATTCCCTAAAAATTGCCCTCGCTGAAACCATGGGCCGACTCTGACCTGCCATAGGTCAGCGACCGTACAAGGTACATCTAAAATTTGCATGTCAAACGCTATGCAATTTTCTACAGCTATGCCAAATTTGGCGCGGCTACGCCGCGCCGTTCAGAAACCATTCGGGAAAACCATTCGGGGGGGGGGTCAGTTTGCCCTCCACCCCCCACCCGAGCGCGTGTTAATTTATTCTGTTTCACTTTAATGACCTAAGATGTCAACAAATGGAATGGTTTTGTCAGGTTCCTGATATTACGTCCATGCCAACTTGAAATAGATGTCTTTGTTAGCTGAAGCACCAGTCACGAGCTCATAAGTTCCATCTTTTTTAATTGATTTTTTCACTCCCACATGGCCTTTTTGCGATGGAATTTTTCACTCTCACCCTAGTTCAAAAGCGATCCTAGCTCCCTGATTGTGTTTGACGCATAACTGTAGCTACGTTGGTTATGCTACACGATTGGCAGCAGTAGCACTGATCAGTGATTCCTTCCTCAGATTTAATATGATGTTTTTCTGGTAATTAAACCCCAGGACAAGTTTTTCACGGAAAGTGGTTCACAAGTCCTTTCTCTTCCGGAAAACAATGTTGAGTGTGCAAGATATTAAACTTCTTTTTTTAAAAATCAATGTCAAGGACGCGAATTCAAGCGGCAAAATGCAGGCAGAAATCAGACTATGGGGTAGGTTAGATCAAGTAGCACTCCCGGCCTTACCTCAGCCCGTTCCATGTGTATGTACGCCTAAGCACATTTGATGCTAGTGCTTTCTTTTTGCCTTGAAGGTTCGTCTTTTTCAGTTGGAACGATCGCCAAATTTAACAACGTTATTTCCGAATGCTTGGAGCAGAGTTGTAGAATCCCTGAGGCCAACTTGCTCCTCGTTAGAATTGGGAATCCGACCGTCTCAAACATGATTGAACCCGCGATGCGCAGTAGTCATTAGAGCGGGTTAAAAAGTTGAATTTAAGTTATAGCTAACTCGATCTCACACAGAGATCTCAGTGGGGTGAAATTGATCCCCACCCGAGCGAAGAGTATCCAATCGGCCACCCGGACGCGTGTTAAACTTAAAGTGATCTCAGAGTGATATTCTAGCCAGGAATCCAAGAAAGCCAATGTCGAGTGCTGCGAAGTGCTTCCAAGTGTGATGGAAACCGTTCCCACGTCCCCACACAAGATGGCGTCCCGCTGTGCGGTGACGTCACCGTACGTGGGGCTCGCATTTGTCTTTAATACCATACGAAGTCAATAGAGGGACACAACGCATTCGCTTCGGCACATTCTGCCCAAAACTAACATGCGAAACACAAGCGCTGCATTCGCTCAGACTGGGCCACACAGGGCGGCTTCTTTCGTGCTACAGAGCAAACAACAGTCGCTTTCAGTGACGGTCTTTTGTCCTCGCTGACAACAGCTAAGCACCGTATTCACGGCGGCGTAAGGCAATCCACCTTGTTAGCACGCCTTTTGAGCGGACTGCCTGCCCTTTGTGGGCGGTGTCGAAACTTCGGGAGAAGTGCATTTTGAACTGAATGCCATAGCATTTGTTTTGATGGCTAATCGTGACGCCTTAATGTAGCAGTAAGGTCTATGTTCAAGACAGCGTGACGTGCTCATGACAGTTTAGCAAGAAATCGAGCAAAACACGCAACTCATCGGCTAGAATGCCGCCACAAGCTCATAGATCGATCACTGAACACAGCCGCACAATCAACCGTAGCATCAGTCAGAGCATCATCATCAGCATCAGCCGCACCATCAACCGCAGCATCAGCCGCTCTATCATCACTAGCATCAGCCGCACCATCAGCCGCAGCATCGGCCGCGCTAGCGTCATCAGCATCAGCCTCACCATCAGCCGCACTGTCAGCCGCACCATCATCATCATCAGCATCAGCCGCACCATTAGTCGCAGCATCAGCCGCGTTATCATCATCAGCCTCAGCCTCACCATCAGCCGCACTGTCAGCCGCACCATCATCATCAGCATCAGCTGCATCATCAGCCACAGCATCAGTCGCGCTATCGTCATCAGCATCAGCCGCACTATCGTCATCAGCATCAGCCGCACTATCCGCCGCAGTATCAGCCGCACTATCGACCGCACATTCAGTCGCACCATCATCATCAGTATCAGCCGCACCTTCAGCCACACCATCATCAATGGCTGTTAAACCCGTCCCTGAACCGGCTCACGGCTCAAACCTGACCATAGAGGAGAGCAGCATTTTGATAAAACTGTGCCCTCACTATCGCCTTGAAAATGCGAAAAAAACAATAAAAAATATGCGACTAAACAGCCAGTTTGTCAGAACCGAGCCCACAGAGACTTACAACAGCAGGAAATTCGCACTTAAGCCCACTTTCTTCACGATTTTTGAGAAATAAAGCTTGCATTTTAATACCCATGTGAAAACAAATGAAACGATACAACGTGATGCTCAAGCTTGCAAGTTTGTCTCAATCTCGTCTCCTTCTCTATATAACCAATGCTGGCTTGATGATATCGTCTAACCAGTACCTCTGAGATATGAAATGACGATTATTTTCATCGGAAGAACTTCCAACTGCTATTGCCAAGTGTGTGGACCCGTAGGAGGCCTTTGTCAGAGGCACCTACACACGAAAACATCACTAGCACGGATTTTAACTCGTCAAACATTTTAAGATTTTTCAAACTATGAAATAGTGTATATTCAGCAAAATCCTTGTTTTCTACAGTCTTAAGTTTTACGTAAGTTATTCAGTGCATTAGCGAGAATCATTATTCACGTAGATAAGACAATAGTATTAGCCTTATTCCTGGGAGAAAAACCAGAAGAAATTATGTATGGTTGGGTTGATATTTCGGTGACATGCCTTTATCGAAACAATAGCAGAGGTGAATAGCAGAAATACACCTGCTAAATGCATAAAAATAAAGCAGTAGTCAATGGCAGAAATTCATTTCTGACATTGTTTCGACAAAGGCATATTGCCGAAAAATAAACCCAACTTTACCTCCATTCTCCTGGTTTTTCTCTGAGGAATAATTCTTACGTTTTAATCGCTTAACTAGTTCAACAGTGCTCCCCTACAAGTCTGCTCAATGAGCCATGGGATAAATTTGGTGTTTTTCACTCCATAACGGGCATGGACCAACGCGACGGGAAAGTCTGTAGACCAAGGTCCCCACGCAAAAATCTCTAAGAAAACTGAAAATATGGTATCCTCCAGACGATCTGGCCTCCCCCGTAATGACTCCCGAAGGTTACCGAGCAATTTTAGAATTCCCAAACATTGCCGTAGTACGGATAGGATTGTGGTGACTTTGGGCGCGCGAAGGAAACGAAATCTGTGTGCTTTGTTGTGTGAATCATGGAAGATTGGCTTCTCCCGGCCTATTTGGAAGTGGAGGAGAACCGGGCGAAAAGAACATGGGTGTGGGAACTAGTGTTACGGCGTTGGGTGGCGGGAGAGTCTATCATATCACAACGACCGCACATTCCATGTGGAATGGCATGGGCCGTATGGCAACATGGGAAAGTTTGCATAATTTCCTTATAGAACACTACGAATCTGGCTAAAATCGGACATTGCAATCTTGGTAGAAATGGCAACGGCTCAGCTCATTCCCACATGTGCGTTTGACCTTGAGTAGATCCACGGCGCATCTGCGGCCTACGGTGCGCAGCCCGACATCAATTCCCCGGCTTATTTCCGAAGCCTGTTCAAGTTATCTGCCGCCGCGGCGGCTCCCGTAGACAAAAAGGCCAGTCACGAGAGGGAAGGTCTGAGTGTGGGAGGGGGGAGGGGCTAGGTTTTAGAGGGGGTTGGCTTGAGTGGGGGGGGGGGGGGGGGGGTAGGTCTGAGGGCATGGCATCGGACCTTCTGTGGTCCTGGCAGCTGCTCGGGAGCTACCACAAGAAAACTTCGACGTAAGTGGCGCGCGTCGGACAAAACCTGAGCACGCCTTGCTTTCCAACGAGAGGACTCACAAACGTTATGAAGATCAATAAGGGAAGAACTTGGTCAAGCTATGCACAGCACTATGCCAGCTTCTTTCCGCTTGTGAACATCTTGCAAATAAATAAAAAATAGCAGATAGTTTGTTGACGCATTCTGAAAAAGCATAACAAAATAGAGGAATTATGACTTCAGACTGAAGCAAACTCTTAACGTGATCAAGAAGCTGCAGCATTTGTGTTGTCTTAATTACCTTACAAAATTGATGTGGTCACTTGCCAAAATTTAACGCCATTGTTGTCATATCCAATTGATGGCGCAATGTGTCTATTATTCGCTATTATGCTCATGCAAGCTGTCCACTTACAATTAAATACGGGACATTTATAAGTTCTTTATATTGGCAATGAAAATACATGCTTTTTAACAGTGTATATGTTTCGTACATGTCAACAGGACTTGCGCCATGAATGAGTTGTCCTCGTCAGACTTATCTTCGCTTGATTTTCTCCCCAAGTATGCTTCTCCCCGAACAATACCTGTAACATTTCCTGCAATTTTGCCATATCTGTAACGCTTACCGCACCTATATCAAGGACTATTAGCTTGTAACTCGGGCCACTGACGTACCTATAAGCAACTTAAACAGAGCATTACTGTTTACAGCAGGTCGCAAAGGTGACACGCGTGCAGTAATCAATCTGTCGCCAGCAGCGGCCGCCGACTAGGATCCGCTCCTCGCGCTAAGGAGCCGCGGCGGCCTCAAACCACCGGCAGGCCTCCTGCCCGCAGTACTTCGGAGGTGTGGGGGTTATTAATGCGTATGCGCATGCGCAATTTTTAGGCTCCTCCCACCGCTGCGAACGGGCGCCTTCCCGGAGTCGATGTGGAGCCGTTACGGAGTTGGTGTGAACCGGGCTCAACACCTCACCAAGCTCACCAACCTGCCCATGCCCGTGCCCCAGGGGACGTGAGGAAGGGCGTCGCTGAGTGCGGTCATTAATGTCCACCTGTCACGCCCCCAGCCAACAAAGCGAACAAAAGCGTCCGTGAGAACGGTCGCGCCCACTTCCAGGTGCTAGCAGCGTTTCCTCGGGCCGACCTCAGCCACCGCCGCGCCGCGCCGAGGGGTGGAGAGCGCGCGGAGGCTCCTCGGCAGCTGACCCAGGTCAACCAAGGTCAGCCCAGGTCATCTGAGATCAGCTGAGCTCATCTGAGGTCCGTCAGGGTCGGCCGGTCAGCCGAAGTCAACTGAACCACGCTGAATGTCATCCGAGGTCAGCTAAGGTCAGCCTGTCGTTAGAGGTCATCTGAGACCAGCCAAAGTCATCTGATGCCGGCCAAGGTCAGCTGAGGTCAGCCCAGGTCAGCACGATGCGGTGCGGCAGCTGGCGGTCGCTGCTCAGCCAGCTGTCTTTCTCCAGAGGGCTGCGCCTGATCATCTTCGCCGCCTGTCTCACCGCCTTTCTCGTCCTGGTGAGTGCTGACCGCTTACGGCCGCGTCCCGAGGAGTTCGGTGGTTCCACCACGTTGCCTGACGACGCAGCCTGTATGTATCCGCCACAGTGGGCAAGGTGCGTGGCCTGCAGTACGGGCAACGTCATTCAGATGAAGCGTTTGATACAAACCCGTTTGCTCATAGGCGAAAGGACGTTTCAAAAAGTGAGGAAGCCATGCTCAAGGAGTACTTCATGAGCTTCTTCAGGAAAGCAAGCCCTATGACCGGGGGGGGGGGAGGAGGGAGAAGGAGGAAGGGTAGGTAACGCTCTTTATTCTAATGGCATGGCTGCTGTGCTGGATATGCATCTAGAGCTGTTTCTCACTGGTGCCCAATCTTGCCTATTCGCCTCATTTACGTCATCCGGCAAATAAGGCTATCCGGCTTACCAAGACTACTCGTCCGATTTAACATTTCAACAATGTCTTTCCTGTGGGGGCGAAATTCCACGAGCGGGTACGCACTTTGGGTCATTGAGGAGGCATCTGCCTTCACAGGGTACAAAATACAAAAGGATACAAGAGGGCCAATATACGGCCTAGACACAGGCTGGTAAAAATTTTGAAAGTAAATCGATGGCTCATAGTGCGACAGATTCGTCATGCACCTTCGTTTCGCCGGCTGCTTTCCAAGAGATAAGACTTGTCGCAACATTTTAGGCGGAAGCAAATTTGGAAGCTAGAAACCACCAAAAATAGTGCAGCACAAGCCATTAAACGGGAGATTCCCCTTAAAAACCAACCCGCAGAATGAAAGGCCCTTTTGTCGTGTATTCCTTATCTAGGCCCTGCTCCCGCTCGCCGTCGGCGGCCACTGTCCCGGCCCGGATGTCTTCTGTATGACTGACTGTGAACTGATCGTATGGCCGCTTGTTGTATATTTCTCAATCATCACTGCTACTGATTGGTGTCGAAAACATGTGTTGGACATCTGCAACAGCCTGTTTTCGCTAATCATCTTCCCTTACACCACACTACCGCAGAAAAGGTATCCGGGAATCTGCCTGCCCCAGGCATGAATTCGCTTAATGAACATTTAATTGTCCATCATTCAAGGTAGCCAAGTTGATCCGCTTTTGTGTGCAAGCGGGAGTGTGGCCAGAGTCTTGCCAACGGAGAGCACAGGGTTGACATAAGCCCCTCTTATGGTGACCCCCCAAAAATCCCCGCATATAGCCTACTTCTTAACATGGGACATGGTTTTCTCGATTTGTCGTCATTTTTAGCTCGTAACCAGAATAGAAACCAGCAGCTACCGTGAGATCAACTCTGCATTTTGAAGTCAATAAAGTGCAGAAATCACGCATTGAACAACCGCATGTATTAAATCACCAGTGTCCTTAAATTACATTGGTTTAAGGGACTTTCTAATCCCATGTAATTCAAAAGCATTGTCAACATTTTTATCTGGGTTCTAGAGACATTAAAGACATCGCAAAAGTATATTGTAGATCGATATGATTGATCGACATTTGAAAATAACAATTTGATCGTAGATTGAGTGCTCAACGGTGTGTATTAACAGGGCCAAGCCATGCTTGTCTGGAAATGTTCAACATTCAGTCAAAATCGATCAGTGATGCAATTTGCGTAACGTGGTTTTCAGCTTGTGCGCTCGCGAATCTCAGCAACAAAAACCTTGACACCAGGCGTTGCAGTCTCAATAGTCCGTGGAGCATGAGCCCAGTAGCTAACTTTTGGCCCCGGTCCACCGGTGGGTAAAAATGATGACGCTCCTGAAATAGTTACCTTTAAAAACTTTAATCGATAAGTAAAACCAGTTGTGTGACGCAGTTCTGAGCATGCGCACTAGCAAAGCTTAGAAACAAAACAAAACGCGACACCTGGTGTTGCGGTCTCCGTAGGCCTCGCTGCGTCGACCCAGCAGTAATGGCCAGCGGGTGGACGATGATGACGACGCTCCTGAAAAATACACCTTCAAGCGGTTCAGGATATCAAATCTTACACAGAAGAGGCAATTTTGGCACATATTTCACGCATGCGATCT
Organism: Pollicipes pollicipes; assembly: GCF_011947565.3. Taxonomy (NCBI): domain Eukaryota; kingdom Metazoa; phylum Arthropoda; class Thecostraca; order Pollicipedomorpha; family Pollicipedidae; genus Pollicipes; species Pollicipes pollicipes. Next base: position 22,412,766 of record NW_023595962.1, read on the forward strand.
TGAGACTGATGATAGGAACTCACTGGACCTTAAAGCACCACGAGGTTGGAATCTGGGGGGTGGAATTGGAAGAGTAAAGGTATAATCTCTTTTTTCGTGTTTCTGTAGCTATTCATCTGCCCAGAAGCGCTGTGCCCGGCGGGCCCCGTGTTATTCTGCCCAGAAGGCAGGTCAACACGGCGCCCGCCGTCTGGTGGCACTTGCAGTAGCCAGCGCCGTTCGGTTTTGAGGAAGCTGACCCAGGCTATCGCTGTCCTTGCTCTCGGGGTTGTGGGCGGGTATGCTCAATCCTTTTGATGTAATTTGTTTCACTAGTCCATTCTGAACAATCAACGTTCTCAGGGAAGCACCGGAAGGCTTTGTTCGCTTTTTTTGAAGACTTGATCCAAACTCTTTGAATGGATGGATTTCTGGGATCAGAGCTCACGCTAAGCAGTGCTTGTTGTGTGAGCCCCGACTCCTGCCATCCGATCGCGCAATTTTGGGTCACGGCGGAATTTGGTGGCGAAATCTTAACGTGCCGCAATGCCCAGCACGGTCCGTCCCGCCCTCTGACGTCAACTGACCTTTAGCGCGACCGCTGCCACCGGCCGCAGGCCATACCTGTCAAGGGCAAATAGCGAGCGCCCTAAAGCGACTCGAACCCACCCCGCCACGGGTGGGTGAATCGGAAGGCAGGCGCTCTAACCAACTGAGCCACCGGGACGGACAAACGGATGGACTTTTCTCACTCATTTCAACCCACTATACTTAGCAATAATGATACCGCCACTCTACTCAACAATAATGAGACCCCTTATTTCCCTCCGGGCAGGGGGCTTTTTGAGCGGCACGTTACCGTTTCCGGTCAACGGCTGGAGGGCCATTTCGTCCCATCGTGAAGTGTCTTCTGGCTGTCATGCCGGTGACACAAGGCGGGATCTTTTGGTCGACCGGGAGACCATTGGAAGATACATTGTATCAGATTGTTCCCCTCTCTGATATAAGAAGCCTTCTGACCCGCGCAGTTGGCCCTGGATCAGCCCAGGAGCTCTCATTGACCCAAAAGATCCCTGATAGCCGCAGGGGGTCCAACAGCTGTCACAAAGACTCTAGTTCCACGTTTTTTGGTTGCGTTCTTTAAAGATATCGAGGACTCCTTGAACGTAGATTGCAGATAAAATGGGGTGCCAAATTTGTACTAACATGGCTAATCCATGTTCGTCTTAAAATGTTCAAGTTCGGTCAGAATAGATTACTGATTTTAAGAAAAACTATATAAGATGGTTTTAAACATGCGCACTCGCAAGTCATAGCAACAACAGCCTTGACGCCCGGCGTTGCAGTCTCCATAGACCACGCGGCGTTAGTCCTGTGGGTGTAACATTAGGAGATGGCCAATGACCAAGCAAAAAAGATGACGCATCTTGTAAAGATGGCTGGAGAACTAGGTCAATCGGCATGCATGTTTCATGTAGTCAAAAAGTAAACTAAATCCAACCTTAATCTGAAAAGTGTGTGTGTGGGGGGGGGGGGGGAGCGGGCAAGGCAGTTAACAGTGCTGTCCCCTCAACTTTAAAAAGTGGGGGCATGGCCCCCTGGCCCCCCTGCTCCTATACTCAAGCTTATTACGTTGTCATCAAACTGCCAATTGCAGCCAGTGTATTTCATTTGCTTGCATTCCTCGCCAGCCATCAACTGCATGTCCGTTCTTCCCACAATCACCTTAATCTGACTAAATGCTTTACATACCCTGAACTGCTAAGTAAAACCAAAGTCCTATGCGCTCAGAACGGCATCATTCAGCACAAATGTATTATCCACTCATACACAAGCATTCTTCTCACAAATGCCTCCCCTCCACAGAGCAGCGTTGCTCTAACCAAACGTCCTCGGAGCAGCGTTGCTTCAACCAAACGTCCTCAGAGCAGCGCTGCTCTAACCAAACGTCCTTCCTCCTCAGAGCAGCGTTGCTCTAACCAAACGTCCTCAGAGCAGCGTCGCTCTAACCAAACGTCACTCCTCAGAGCAGCGGTGCTCCAATCATACGCTCTCCCTCCTCAGAGCAGCGTAAGCCTGACGAAGTGGGTAAGGGCTGATGTGGTCAAGTCGTTCGAGGTGGACGAGAAGGCGCGCCAGACGTTCGCCGTCACCCTCTGCAGAATCCAGGAGGAGATCTTCAAGTCGGATGTCTACCAGAACATCACGGGCAGGTACCCGACTCCATGGCTAGGGTGGGACCCGAACATCACCGGCAGTTACTGGACTACATGGTGGGTCGGGACCCAGAGCATCACCGGCAGTTATCGGTCTACGTGGCGAGAGTGGGACCTAGGGACATATCGGCCCAGGTCAGATGGTAAAGGGGATAATCGAGGAGGGTAGCACGGACGCGAAGTCGAGGGGACCAGTGCTAGGGGTCAGGGGAGAAGGGCTAGGTGGGGAGTCGAGGGGACATGGGCTAGATGGTGGCGGGGGGGGGGGGGAGGGGATTGAGGGGACAAGGGCTAGGAGGCGAGTTTACTAAGCGTGCGCGTGGGGGAGTCAACACCTAACTGGGCGATGGAGCAGCATCGTATAGGCGCGCAACACACTCCGTCTTACGAGGGCGAAGGGACCTAACCCAAGGACGTACGGCCCATGGTAGGGCGCCGCAAACAAGCACGGCTCTGGCGAAGCCAGTGTGCAAGCTTCGCGGGCGAGCGTAGCAATAATGATGGCTGTTCATCACATTAGCGCCATGGGTGCGTTTTCAGGTGAGGGCCAGCATATCGTGCAGGAAAACTATCGGTTAGCAGACATTCCGTTTGTAATCTTTGACTGTAAACTCTGCTCTGAACATCTACGCCCATGCTGGACGTTTTAAAACCCAGCGACATGTTAACTTAACTTAATAATACTGTTTGAAAATAACTTAATTACTTAACTTAACTTAACTTAATTATGTTTAAAACTTTGCGTTTCTTATTGCCCAGTTTTCAGCACGTTTGTACAACGGCGGCACAACACGTCCACATGGTAGTCAGCACGACTTCTGGCTCGTTCAAATGGCCAAATAAAAGTCACATACAAGCCCAATGATATCCAATGATTTTAGCCCTTGAGAGTCTCAACAGAAAAATTGAATATGCCTAATTAATGCTAAGGATGCATCAATGCTTGTTGCATCTGACTTCCTCTTTGATGCATTGATTATTGCTCACACCAATCCTCATCCTGCGTGAGCTGATCCGGATCAAAAGCAGGCAGGGTGTGGCATCTAAGGGTCCAGCATAGCTCGTCTTCTTTTTTTGTAAAAAAAACGGCCGCCGCTGCACTTCTCAGGGACTCGGTTTATGGGGCGGTCAGCGCCTGTAGAGGTCATATTAGCTTTATGGGGCGCCAGCGAGTGGAAAGGTCATATGAGCTTTATGGGGCGCCAGCGACCTGTCAGAGGTCACATTAGCTTTATGAAGGCCGCCAGGGAGTGCACGAGATCATATAGCTTAATGGAGGCACCAGCGGTGAGTAGGTCCATATGAGCTTTTATGGGGCGCAGCGACCTACAGAGGTCATATTAGCTTTATGGGGGGCGCAGTGACTGCATGAGGTCATATTAGTCTTTATGGGGCCGCCAGCGACGGCAGAGGTCATTAGCTTTATGGGGCGCCAGCGTACTGCAGAGGTCGACAGCTTTAGGGGGCGCCCAGCGACTGCAGAGGTCGTATTAGCCCTCATGGGCCGTGACGAAACCGGGGTCCGAACTCCCCGAGTGCAGTCGATGGTGCTCACCACTCGGGTTATTACGTTACGCCAGCACGTGGTTCATTTACCAACGCAAAACGTGGTAATGATGGTTTCCTTAATCTTGATCAACGTTTAGTTTTTGTCCACACAGGACAGATTTGCGTGAGGCTTTCGCGGTTGGAGGGCAAAGTAAACTATTCAGTGAACAAAACGTTTTATTGCTTAGTGAGCTGCACGCTCGCGACATCTGTGTATGGAAGAATAGCATGCTGTGGTGTCGACATTGCCATTTTTATGCGCCTGCCGGGTTATTTCACTGTAAAGGGGTTGTTCACATTCGAAGATACTGAGGCAAACCTCAGATATGGGGGAAAAACTCACTTATAGGAACTTTGATGTGTTTAAAGCAGAAAACTGCTCCAAGCATCAACAATGTTCTCCGTTAGTAAATATGCTCTTCGATACGTCAGTGTTTGATGGCGTCATCGTACCTCGCACAACATCGATTGAGGAGCAATTGACGGCCGCTATATCTGGAATCGTGCTCATGAATACCAGATATAAACGGCTCAACCAATGCTTTTTTCGGCCTTTCTCGAGGCATGGCTTATGAAATGCCAGAATTTAAATGATGTTATTGTGACGTCATTTTTGAAATACCGTTACCCAAGGAAGGGTTAACAGGAGTACTCCCCCCTCTATCCCAGCGCGCGTTAACACCAGAAAACATAGTCAAGTCGGGGCACTCCCAGCTAGGAAGAGGAAACAAACATACAGAAGCAGGCGAAGAGGTGGAACAGACCCGGCAGGAATTGTGCTCTGCAATAGGCAAGGACAAATCATACACGAAAAGGCGTAAAGTAGTCATAGCCAAAGTCAGCTGATGACAGGCCAGCCAGAACCACCCAATAAGCTACTACCACTCATTTACAGTGTTAGTAAGTGTTGAATAGTCACACAAGCCGAGGGGCAATTAACTGGTCATTATCGTGCTGGGTTTTGAGCTGGATTTCCAGAGTCCACCAGGCTAAGTGGAGCTTGTTGCTGGAAGAACTCCCGGAGCCAGCGACATGAATTTGGACACAAGTTGTGAACATGGCTGCATCAGAGCCTGTCATCAACGCCAAGATGACTTTGAAGCACTCTCCCCGAAATACTCTCTCCATTTTCGCGGACGAATAGCTCAAAAACTAGGGCGGGGGGCCGTACAGCGAGCAGGGCTGTGAACTACACCGAAAGGCTTTCAAGATGGATATTTGAGCTCAAAGCCTTGTCGAAATGTGAAGCACTCCCTTCAAGATTCAGTCACGTACCTAAAATTTCATCTAAACTTTGGTAAGGAGTGCACTTGCCACTGGACCCAACTATGTGCGTTCGCAACTGTGTGTGTGTTTCTCCCTTTTGTTGGGGGTGGAGTGGGGGGGGAGGGGTTGGACTGGTCTGCTGACTGCCCCACTGCCAGCCCCGGGTCACCTCCCTGCTCCCTGGACTGGACGTCCTGGCAAACCCGCGCACGAAAGGACACGTGCTTTTTACCGCTACCGGTCGGTGCAAGCTGGCCCGGCGAAGAGGAGTGAGGGTTGGTGTGGGAAAACGCAGATTTTCGTTGCGCTCTTGTTGGAGTGTAAAGGGCATTAATATCCTGGCTCATCACTATTCTAAGCCGCTAAGCTGACTATACTCTGGCTGACCGTTGCTGAGTGCCGATATGTTAACCTATCGGTCCCTGTTCCCGCAGACGGCTGCCGCGTCCCTTTGATCCGGCGGGTCCCTGTTCCCACAGACTGCTGCTGCGTTCCCTCTGAACCGACGTGTCTCTGTTCCCTCAGACGGTTGCCGCGACCCTCTGACCCGACGTGTCCCTGTTCCCTCAGGCGGTTTGCCGCGTCCCTCTGACCCGACGGGTCCTTGTTCCCGCAGACGGCTACCGCGTCCCTCTGACCCGACGAGCCCCTGTTCCCTCAGACGGCTACTGCGTCCCTCTGACCCGACGGGCCTCTGTTCCCGCAGACGGTTGCCGCGTCCCTCTGACCCGACGGGCCCCTGTTCCCCCAGACGGCTACCGCGTCCCTCTGACCCGACGGGCCCGTGTTCCCTCAGACGGCTGCAGCACCTCTCCGACCCGGCCTCTTTGCTGGCCGCCCAGTTCCCCTGGGACGGGGCCGACCTGGAGCAGGCCCTCTGGAGCGTGACCTACGACTGGCGCGACCTGGTCGCCACCTGTGGCAGCTTCTACAACCAGCCGTGCGGTGCGTAGCCGCGGACTGACGGGGCAGGGACGGACCCAGGAGCGCCTGAAGGGGAGGGACCCCGTCAGGCACGGGCGCGAATAGTGAAGGCGTTGTTTCCCGTCGGGAGAAAGCCTCGTTCTTTGTGACATCCTTTAACTTTAATGTGAAGCATACAAAGGGTATATGGCTGTACCTCAAGCTATTCGTCGAGAAAAGATGGGACGTTCAAAAATGAGCTGCCTGTTTTGCGGCTTGGACGCAATCCAGGTAATGTATTCTAGGTGGCTCGAGGCAGCTCCTCCTGTACACGCAGCTGATCACTAATAGGATGACATGAGGCTAAGTAGTCAACCTGTGCGCTCGGAAGATTTGACGGATGTGAAAAAGTGTCCACAGGACCTGTGATTATGGTGCAATTACGCTGACCTGCTGATCACAGATGAGCCAACTTTCTCAGGAACACCCCAGTCGAAGGAACACAGTTCCAGTTTCACGAGACATTTTCTGCGTAAACTTGAATTTGTTTTAATTGGCGTCAACTCTGCAACGACATGCATAGTTAAATCTCACATCTTTTTAATTTGGAATGCCAGCACCCGCTCTGCAATAAACTTTGAGAGTCCGTACCCACTCCGCAAGACAGACATGCCGAAATAGCTCGCACGGCCCCACCAAACTTATTCGAATTCCAGGTACACGTAGCTAGCGTTATAACATTATTAGTGCCAAATCAAGAAGCTGTAAGGAACCCCACGGTGTATCTATCCCTTCTTGTATGCTTTCATCATGGCTAACATCAAAAAACCTTATATTGATTTCAGGTGCACATACCTAGCCTGATGATATAAGGGCCACCGCAAAAATTTTCGAATCCGCAAACATTTATTCTATCACCCGTTTTTTTTTTAATTTGACACTGACTGGCTGCTCAGTTTTTTTATTACAGGATCTGGTACTACGACTCACCCAGAAGAGACTCTTGAAAAACTAACACATGCAAGCCCTTGGTCCCAGGTATAAATCCTCCTTGCCCAAGACAGAATCCTTCTGACGCTTCAGCCTGAGCCAAAGGAAGTTTAATTGATTTGCAGTTATGGATTTCACGGCCATGTTTTTTACTTGCGATGCAGGACCATGCTTTCAATTTCATCCAGGCATTGGGGGATATTTGTTGTTTGGACATGTCCTGCGTAGTGTTGCATCCATCAGGTTGGCCTATAAGCCACTGAGTGTTTGCAGGTAATCTGTGTCCTCTGTGACCTGTGTTTTATCTGGCAAATGGTGTGCAAAATTCAAGAGTGCAGTTTTTGCAAAGTACCTTTGCTAGAGCTGAGTAGGGACAAACGGCTAAATGCATTTTCCTGTTGGAACTGGAGCTGGAGCCCATTAGCTGAATAGGAAACCACGCCCATAGCAGAAGCTGCTCCCTGAGGTGGGATTATTCCAGAATGACCTTTACTATTGTGGAAAGACCTCATCTTCTCAGAATACACAGCTAAGTAATTGCGCCCAACTGTAGGTTTGACATTTATTAAGCCCTACTAGTCTCCTCAAGTTAGAGCATGTAATGAATTGTATGAAAGTTGTTAAGCTAAGTGAAAAAAATGTATGCACATAGATAAGACAGTAGTAATAGCTTTATTTCTCGTGGAAAACCCAAGATAATTGAGATATAGATGCGTTGATATTTCAGCAACATACCTCCATCAAAACGAATAGCATAAGTTAGTTCAAAATTGTCTTCGATGACCGTACTTGATCTGTCAGTGTTTTTAACATCGAGCCACAATTTTTACATCTCACGAACATTCAGGGCATTAAACAAGGAGCGTTTGCCAACCATTACTTCCATACAGTGCATATCTAACCGAAAATTAGAATGCGACAAAATACGTGTCCATGCAAACGAATTCAAGTAAACAGACATCACGCATCACACATCATTCGAACATGCAAGCGAGTTGAAGCCACCAGAAATCACACAGTACGCATCAGTTATCCATGAAAACGATTCCGCTGAAACGGGCAGCGCGCATCACGCGTCAGGAATCATTTATAGGTATAAACGATCTTAAGCTAGCGCGCACCACACATTAAGGCTCATATCACGCTCGCATAATCAGGCATGATGAGCCCTGTACCGTAAGGCTTGATCGCCGACTTTTTATGAGGCAACATTCACTTATGTTCTTGTCTGAGTGGTCGTGTGTTCTGTGGATGGTATTAAGTTCTTAAAGTGACACACGGTCCATGTCTCCCTGCATTTTGGCCTGAGCGTGTTTTGCCAAAAAATAGTTACCGAAAGGGGTATTCCCTGTTTTGTTTGTAGCGTTTCGCAGGTGTTCATTATGCCTCAAAAGAATAGGGGGCATGGACTCCCCGACATTGGCTATGTCTCTCCCATGTTTTTTACACAGTTTACATCTTATTTGGTAGATCACTTTTTGGGCGTGCAAACCCGTTGAAACCCAGACTTCCATAAATGGCATCTGTTGCCACTCGGGCACTTACGGCCTCGATATAGACTTACCAGATACTTTTTGCCTTACTATCACTCTTCTAAGCTATGCGTACACGCAGTTTTGATTTTCTAACGATATTTTTGATTTTCCAAGCACAGTGCTCATCTATGTAAGGTAGCGTTAAGAATACGTCGTCCGATATGACGAGTTCCCGCCTCCTACCAACCATCTCCCCAAGCGCTCTATACTTTTTTACTTCTCCTAACACTCCACCTTAAAGTCGCGAAGGATACTAAAGATCTAGCACCTAGAAACAGTGGAACGCCTGTAACCCATAGACTGCCTCAAGATCACAAACCTGCTGTGCCCCTTAGACTTGTCATGTCTCCGTACAGTGGCGCCACAGAAAATGCTCCGTGTCTTTAGGAGAAAATACTAAACCAACTCTTGAGGTTTGTTTCCACTCATCTGTGGGACACCAGATACTTGTAAAAGGCTTTCAGTCGCTCAGAGACAAAAGGTGTACCATAGAGCATTATTTTTTTCAGTGTTGATGTTAATTTATATGGCAATATGCCAGTCAATGAGAATATCACTACCGTGAAAGTTACGGTTGGCGAAGAATTCCATAAAATTGATGTTTTCGGCTTATCAAAACAGGATGTTTGCAGTCTTTTCAGAACAATGTCTCCAAAACAATATTACCCCGTTCGGAGATGACGTCTATCGTCAGAAATTTGGCATAGTAGTGAAGAGCCCACGCGTTCCTCCTTTTGGCAATGATGTTTTAGACCAATTTGAAACGGAGGCCCTGGCCGCCAACCCATTCAATCAACTGTCTTAGCTAGATACATCGATGACTGGGCTGGAGTATGAACGCAGGGACAGCATGTCTTTGAAGAAATCTTAGAGTTATGAACTACTGAGTTATGAACTATGAGTTATGGGTTATGAACTAAATTTGGTCTTTACGGTGTAGCATACAGGAGCGGAAACGGGTCCCATATTTGGATACACTAGTGACGGTGGGAAGGAGGAATAACCGCAAAACGTTGGAAACGGGGCTCTTTATCAAACCCATGAACTCTGGTATAATTCTGTACTGCGAATCTGCGTATCCAACTTCCACTAAGCACAAGGCGATTCGTCGTAGCATGTGTCATGGAAGTCTAAGGTACTGCAAGGTAATGGTAATGCACTGTAATGGTACTGCAAGGTAAATAGGTAAGGTAATGCAAAGGAAATAAAGAACATAAACAGAATATTAACTTTACTGTTGGACAGTGCACTTTATCCTCGACTTGAAACTTGAGATTTTCAAAGAAACAAAAAGTCTAGAGCGCGTGGGGATGGGTGGTGGGAGGTGGAAACATGTCCTGTCAGACGACAGATTCTTAACGCTACCTCACATAGATGAGCATATGCTTTGGAGGATCAAACATCAGAAAATCAGTACTACGCGTAGGCATAGCTTGGGAGAACGTCAATTAACTAAAAAAGTATCCGGTGAAATATCTACCTGGAACTCGAAGTCCCGGGCGGCAATATATGTCATTCATACAAGTCTATGTTTCAAAGGTTTGCAAGCAAAAGACGGTGATTACGAAATTGATTGTAAATTGTTTGAAAAAACATCTGACAGACATAGTCTATGTCGAGGAGACCATGAGCTCCATCCGTTTGAGATAAAATGAATTCCTACAACATGCTAAAAACAAAACAGGGAATGTCCCTTTCAGTACCCATTTTTTGGCAAAAGACGCTCATGCTGAAATCCAAAAAGACATTGGCCCTATGCATATTTTAGAGCTCAAAGTCATCTACAAAGCACAGGACCACCCAGACAGAAAACCAAGTGATTTTTTTTAAAGCCGACAACCAAACCTTAAGGCACAAGGCTTATCATGACCGAGTATGTGAGCGTGATACGTGCATTATGTGTGATGCATGCCAGCTTCAAATCGCTTACAAGTGTACGCGATTCTTGACGACCGATGCGCGATGCCCGCTGCAGTGAAAGCGTTTTCACGCATAATTGATGCGTGATGTGTGATGTCTGTTTATTTGATCTCGCTTGCATGCTTGCATGAAGCGTGGTGCGTCATGCTTGTTTATCGAATGCATTTGCATTTACACGTATCGTCCGTGTATTCTATTCCTTAGATATGCACTGTATCGTAGTGATGGCTGTCAATTACTTCTTGTCTTATCCCCGGAGTGTTGGTGAACTAAAAAACATGTGGTTTCCTGTAAAAAAAAAACCAGCTGAAAAACAAAGTATGAGCATCGGCAGGCAGTTTTGAATTTACTTCTGATCTTTGTTTCATGTTGCCGAAATATCAACTCAGCTATATTTCCATTCTCCTGGTTTTCAACGATAAATAAGGCTCATATTACTGCGTTTTCTGCGGATGCTATGAACATGAAATGGCATCCGTTGTATAGCTGGAAGCCTTAATAAACGCATTTAATTTTTATATCTTATCAGGTGTGTGGAAACAGATAACTTCCTTTCAATTGACATTCCTTACCAACAACTGCTGGTCAACAAAACATACATTTGTGGCTAGGAACACACAAGTGAAATAATCTTAGATGCAGAACACCGGCCAGTGCCCGCACTGTAGCCAGCAATATTCGCTTTCAACCCTGCGGGCGTGCGCCACGCGGACACATGGGCTCAAAAGTGCTAGAACTAAGTATGGTGCAATCAATGCTAACGCAATCCGTCACATTAACATTTCCCCCACTGCGTGTGATGGCATCGTTCCCCGATTTACCTTGGGCACCGGCGCCGCATCAATCAAGTACAGCACCGTGTGACGTCACTCTTCCAGCCGCCTCTGACGTCACCAGCGCCCTCTACCACTACGGTGGCCAGTGTCACACGGTCAGGTTCGATGACGAAGCGGCCGAGGGTGTGCAGAAAGGGCTCTGGCTGTCACTGCGAAAACAACACTGCCAGCGATGCGGTCGTCACCACTGGAACATCTTCGTGCACTCGGCCATCGATCATTTCATGGGTATGGTGCTGCGCTCGTCCATCGAACGTTGCATAGGTATGCTGCTGCACATGGCCAGGGAATTATTGCATCACTACATGGGTATCGTAGTGCCCTCACACGTCGACCATGACATGGGTTTGTCGGTAACCTTCGCCGGGGATCACTACATCAATATGGTAGTGCACTGTGGGAAGAGGGAGAGACAGAAGAGAGAGATAGAGGGAGAGAGAAAGAGAGAGAGAGAGAGAGAGAGAGAGAGAGAGAGAGAGAGAGAGAGAGAGAGAGGAGAGAGAGAGAGAGAGAGAGAGAGAGAGAGAGAGAGAGAGGGGAGCGAGGGAGAGAGATGGTTGTCTCTTTCTGCCTTCTCTCTCTCTCTCTCTCTCTCTCTCTCTCTCTCTCTCTCTCTCTCTCTCTCTCTCTCTCTCTCTCTCTCTCTCTCTCTCTCTCTCTCTCTCTTTCTCTCTTGAGAAATTGTCGTCTGCCTTGCAACCATATTTTACAGCCGTTAGTGCATTAAGCTCAAAACTGTTAAAACTGCCACCCTTACCGACTGAAACTGCAACGTGCGTGACCAGAACAGAGCCCAATGTGCATAAACATTTTGTTGACATGTTAACATGCTCAATGATGCGCCGGGCGACTGTCTGCAGACTGGGAGCACGTATGGGCACCGCCGAAGGCCCAGCTGGAGGTGGGCAAGGAGCAAAACTTCAAGGTGAAGAGAACGTTGGAGGTGACGCTGCCAACAGCCAGTCGACCATGTAGTCAAGACAGAAACTACTCAAGGCCTAATGTGAGTGGAGGTGAGGTGTGAAGCAGTGGGGTGAGGCGTGAGGCAGTGAGGTGAGGTGTGATGCAGTGAGGTGAGGTGTGAGGCAGTGAGGTGAGGCGTGAAGCAGTGAGGTGAGGTGTATGATAGCCATGCTGTGTGTTCGGCGGCATGGGGCTCACAGGCTTTCTGACAAGTGGTCGCAACGCAACAACAATGACATGACCAACTAACCTTCGGCCTGATTTTCTGTTTTCATAACACGCCTGAGCAGAAGATTGACCCCCATGGCGTTTGTTTGCAAGCAAATTAAGATGAAGTTTAGCTAAACACTACTGAACTTATCAAAACGAGATATCGCGATTGGGACTGGTTTTGATGTCGTCAGATCAATAACTGATCCCATTATGGCTGGCCAACGGTCGAATTTTCCAGAGCGTCGCACAGTTTTCAACCTTACAACGTCTTACATCGCAGACTTTGCCTTGCGGTAGCATGCAATTTAAGCAGACGTTTTTTGTTCAACTCCGAACAGATTGGTGTCAATTTTTATAGCTTTTGAGCGTAGATTTATGATACATGGTTCCCTGACGTAACAATCTCGTTCCGCAGCGAGCGCTCCGCGTCATCCTCGGTTGCCGTTTGAACGCCCGCTCAGACCGTAGATCTTCGTGAAGTGTTTCTAAAAAAAACACCGCTGCTCCGAAACGAAAATAATAAGGATTACACTGCTGATGTCAAAACACGAACAACAGATGCCCTTTAGTCTTCTGAAAGTATAAGTTAGATCGCACGACCTGCCGGAGAGGTGTCCTCAAAGAACCTTAGAGGGGTGTATCACCCCCACTATTAGAAAGAGGGCTGACCCGCGCCCAGCCGGGGGTAGTTGACTATACCCGTTTAAGGCCGTTTAAGGCCGTTTAAGCACCGGCCAAAATGGAGGCTTGCACCAAAACAAAATTCTCAGCACCTCTTCATCTATCAATTTGACATGCCTCGTGCCAGTTTGAAGTTTTGATCAACCAAGATCAGTAACCCGTGTGGTATCAAAGAGGTCAGCTTCATAACCAAGATCAGTAACCCGGGTCATACCAAAGAGGTCAGCCTCATAACCAAGATCAGTAGCCCGGGTCATATCAAAGAGGTCAGCCTCATAACCAAGATCAGTTGCCCGGGTCATATCAAAGAGGTCAGCCTCATAACCAAGATCACTAGCCCGGGTCATATCAAAGAGGTCAGCCCATAAAATCTTTGACCACGCATAACGCATTTGCGGGTCATTTGCCATCGTTAAAACTTGTTATGATGTGAGAGCATGACAGCCACTACAGTTTACTCATTTCCGATTTTTAGAAATAGGAGTTCATTGGCCTGAAGTCAGGTGAGCCTTTGCTGTTTTTCGTAACTAATTCACGATTGTACTCATTTTATGTAGTTTTGGCATTTGTTTGTGAGGTGTATGAAGAGTACCACTTTACTTTACTGGGAGTACTTTATATATGAGGAGTACTTGCGCACATGCAAAACTGTTACACGACCGCAAAGCACATGACCTTGGTCAGGTCGTGACTTGTCTGTCTGGCTGCCCCCTGCAAAACACATGCTGAGCTCAGAATATGCGGCATCGTTAAGTAATTTTGGGCGTCGTATAGTTTGAACGATCCGATAAAAGCATGTTGTGATATTAAAAAGTGCAATGAGGTCACGAAAGGTCATGTGAGAACATACAATGCCAAATAACGTGATACAAGGTCAATGACCCGTGTTGCCAGCAGCGAAGAGTCTAGATGAACGAGTGCGACACGTGTAACCACCTCCTTATCGGTTCCGTGAAGCTGATGACGTCTTATTTAATGCATCACCGTAGCTGTTCTCACTTTGTTACAACTACCTCGTCCAGCGTCGAAGGGACCATGTATCACGTGCACAATCGCTATGCGATTTTGAGAACCTGTGGAAGTACAACACACTTTTTCTGACCACGGTGAACGCATTGCACTGGTTACATAGACCAAGTTAGCGCTTGAATCTCTTCTCGCTCGGATGGTTATAAGTTTGACATATGTCGACCTCAAATCACCTTTAGGTCATCCTAAAATACGTTTTTGTGTCTAAAATATAAATAATAATTGCACCTGATCAAACAAACTTAAAAGCGTATTGTGAAGAAAAGGATCGCTCTTGCAGGCTACTGGTAGACCCATTTCGAACGGTAACCTAATCTGACTTAACCCTTGCTGGGAAGCAGAAATGGTCCGGAAATGGCCTTACGGTCAGAAATGGCCTTACGGTCTTAGCGCTTTTATCGGTCCTAACGCTGTTTTCCGTGTCCCCGACACCCATTTTGATGTGATAACAGGTTTTAACCACATCTATCTGAGCGACCATTTTTGGCTTTTCGTGATTTCTGGTGACCTCATATTTGACCTACATCAGGAAATTTGGTGTGTATTCTTCATGATTTGATGAGACGTTTAAAACGACATTTTTGCTTGGTTCATACAGCGTCTTGGAAGATGGAGATGCCAGTGAGGGGGGGGGGGGAAGTCAACTTCCCCCCGGGCAGTCATGTTGCTGGACGTACCATTTACTAGGGGCCGTGCGGCGCCGGTGATCGCGCCCTCCCGATGACACCGGAGGAAAGGTGGCCAGAAATATGAAATTAAGTAGCGCATTTAAATATCTTTTGAACGCCTGGCCCTGTGAAGCGAGGTCGCGATTGCTTATTTAGAGAGTAAGCTCATATTGCGCATTGCCACAATATCTATACAGATTCTCCCTTTGGCCCAAATTAATTTTTGCTGTCGTTTGTGTCCTGACGTACCGTCATTTCGTTTTAGTGAAGCGTCATATTCTTCTCAAACGGCCGTCGTAATGCATCTGAAGAGCAAAATGATACTGGGCAATGACAAAGTGACGTTACCTCCTCAAAATAACGTGACGCCATTAAATGCCAAAACGCCTTGGTTTTCAAGCAAGGCTTATGTTCAGAGGTGATGATGTTTTGCTGTGACTTGTCGGTCAGCTATGCATATATACACATGCATTCCTCATAGCATATATGCATATATATATATATATATATATATATATATATATATATATATATATATATATGTGTGTGTGTGTGTGTGGGTGTATATATATAACATGCGACATATACACATATACATATATATATACTATATATATATATATATATATATATATATATATATATATATATATATATATATGTTATGAGGAAATTTAGCTTATATTTAACACGAGCTCGGGTGCAGGCAAGGCCATTGGTATGCAGGAAGCGAAGGGCAGGCCATACCCGTCAGCGATGACAATTTGTAGAAACCTGTGAAGCTGATGGGACGACCAAGACGTAGGGATGCAGCTTTAAGATGCTTCCCTCGATAATTAGACAAGTTTAATGAATTACATCAGGAGTAAAACTGATTCCATTGCATGTGAGTCATATATCAAGTTCAGATAAAGGCAAAACCAAGCAGCGTTTTACTGGTGCGCTTTTTTGTTGGCAGTTTTACTCCCAGTTATAATTCTTTGATAGCATGGACGTCAACAGAAGCTTAGTTAGAATTTGTAAAAGTAAGGGAGATAACTAACCTAAAACTACCGTCATCAGCCTCTCGCTCTGAGGAACACCGGGGGTAGTTATTGAACGCTGATTGTAACTTAATAAACACAAATGAGATGGAGGGGGCTTGGTCATTTTGGCGTTCTTTAGGCCGCATAAGATTACTGACATGATATGAACACGAGGGATTTTTGCTAAGAAAATGTACCTAATTTAAAGCTAGTTGGGTGAGGAGGCCTAATGGTACCTTAGGCACCGATTTCGAATTTCACATTGTTTGACCTGAAGTTCACCAATTAAGACCTAGAAATTTGACACAAATGACTTCATCAAAAGTGCTACTCAATGCTGTAAATTTTGTGTATCTAGCTATATTAGCAATTGAAATCTAAATGACGTGGTATCTTCACCCGCCCAAAGGGTGTAGATATGGGGCATGTTTCAAAAATATACTCTAGTGAAACCTCAAAACTAGTTATGTTTAATAAAATGACACTCGGTATTGCCACTGCATGACTGTTAACCTATACTGAGAATATCAGTTTTTGATTATTATCGTGTCCAAATTATGCTGTCAACGTCTTGTCACAGCACTACGCGTCTTTGCAGCGCAGCCACCGTCGTCATGGCAACTCCCGTGAGCACCTCTGCCAGTGTGAATAAAAGAACGTTTGTGATGAGCGCAGCGGGCAAGGGCATGTTACAGAGAAGTTGGTTGGTTGAAATCCGAACCCGAGAATCACATCGATCATGTGATGCCCCAGCGACGAAATAAAAGCTGTAGTGTAACGTTTCATTGAATTCTCGGAAAAATAGCACCATGTTTGGATATATTTTTTTCTACGCAGCGCGTTTTAAGCTTTCGTGGCAATTATCATATACACGGTTTGGCACATAAGTGTGTTGCAAACATTACGGAACACACACGCTAGAAAAAGCAGAGCAAACGAAATGTATTACTTGCATAGTGCTTACTTGCTTGTACCTTGCTTGTATTACTTGCATAGTACCAAACATCTGGTATAACAATAAGCGAAAGGAACACAGGGGTGGGGTGCTCTCTTCATCCTGCCAACGTGGGGCGTGCCAATCTTCGGTCACGCCGTTTTACTGATCGATGCGTTACAGCGCATTACAAATATCACATCATATAACTATAGGGCTAAAACTATATACAGTTAAATTTAACATTATACGAGAAACACGCCTGTCTAGGTTCCGTGTCACTACGAAGCATGGTCTCGAAGATGTCATCGTGTAGAACTAAACAAGTGTAATTTTCTTCCAAATTAAACCTTTCACCTGACGTAATGCGGTTAATTATTGACCTACAAAATAACAGCAATTACCAATCGCAAGACCTGACTACGTCCAATCTACTGGCGTTTTCTGTCAAGCTCTATCCTGAGTAGTTTGGGGACGGCAGGGGTATCACATTAGCCCCTTATCGGTCCGCGTTATGAAACACGACGGATCAGGGCGAGGGTTGAAAAGGCGCGACCAACGCTTTGGCATGTGATGGAGAACATTGAAACTTGAGAGGCCATTAACTCTTACGTTGAAATAATGGTCTACCAGTTTACCAGGAGATAAAGGTTAAGAAACGTTAAAGGAAATGTTGCACGTTTGTATGGGGTTTTGAACCGAACTGAACCCAGGCATCCATAGCCTCATAGTAACTGCAATCAAATCCTGTCATTCCACTGGCCATACGGCAATCAACGTCAAGACAAATGTAATTGTCGGATCGTTCATATTTCGACTTCGTGAGAGCGATTTCCAGCAATAACGGCAGCCAATTGGCTCAATTGTAATGCCAGTTATGTAAGGTTGAAACACGATTGGTTGTTTGGAATAGAGCCCTTTTGGCCAGAAATTATCATTTCAGGGCTGTAGGATGAAGGAGAATGGAAAACGGTGGGAAAGATCAACATGCACCTGAGGGAGGGGGGGGGGGGGGGAGGAGGGGGGGAGGGGGTGAACCGCCTAGCCTTAGCCCGCGCAGGGACCGCTATAAGCGTGTGCTGGGCGTCCGGTCGGGGTTCCCCCTCCAGGAGGGCTCCCGGCCTACTTGTGGCTGACGCAGGCAGCCTGTCCGGACGAGCGGGGTGTCACAAGGATTCCGGATAAAGCAAGGCAGGGATTAAGAGGATCGGAAATTACGGTTTGTGCTACAAAATTCCAGGAGTTTTAAATTATTCCTTCTTATTACCGAAAACAAGACCTGCGATGGGATAGCTTAACATGGCGGCTGCAGCCGAGAGTGTGCGTTCAAGTCAACGTTTTAACTCACCCGGTAAATGTGCAAAAAACACCATCAGAAAAAGGCCAAAACCACCAGCGCATGACAATATTTGGCTCAGTCAGGCACTTCCAGCTATTGTTTCGATGATGGCATGTTGCCGAAAAATCAACGCATCTTTATCTCCGTTCTTCTGGATTTTCTTCGAGGAATAAGGCTCTTACTACGGTATTATGTATGTTGACAATGGTCCTCGCAAATGCACTTAACAGCTTACAAACCAAAGGCTATTTATCCCAAATAACGAACATTTCAGCTTTACATGCTGAACACACTTTCAGCTCACATATTTACAAAACAATGGCACATTGCGTCATAAAACTTACACAGACATAATCCTTATTGAATTTTTAGCATTGTCTGTTTCGAGCATATGTCACACGTTGGGATATGTTAATGTGACAGTGTCGGTCCGTAGCCCGCGACCGGCAGATTCGTTGGATGCGGTCTGCCGCCCGTGCCCGCCAGTGACCGGCAGATTCGTTGGATGCGGTCTGCCGCCCGCGCCCGCAGTGACCGGCAGATTCGTTGGATGCGGTCTGCCCGCCCGTGCCCGCAGTGACCGGCAGACTCGTTGGATGCGGTCTGCCGCCCGCGCCCGCAGTGACCGGCAGATTCGTTTGGATGCAGTCTGCCGCCCGCGCCCGCAGTGACCGGCAGATTCGTTGGATGCGGTCTGCGCGCCCGCGCCCGCAAGTGTCCGGAAGACTCGTTGGATGCGGTCTGCCGCCCGCGCCCGCAGTGACCGGCAGATTCGTTGGGTGCGGTCTGCCGCCCGCGCGCGCAGTGACCGGCAGATTCGTTGGATGCAGTCTGCCGCCCGCGTCCGCAGTGACCGGCAGACTCGTTGGATGCAGTCTGCCGCCCGCGTCCGCAGTAAACCGCCGTGAACTGGCCCTCAGAACTGTATGAGAACTACAAACTAACACTGCTCGGGAAACTAAATGCCAGAGACACTGTTTTGATGTCAAAGCCCGCGCAACAAATGTCCCGTAGGCTACCGAAATTTGGAACCGGATCACATGACAAAGCGAAGAGATAACCCCCGAGCACCTTAGGGGGTGGGGGGGGGGGGGGCGGGGGACCGCATCGACCGCTCTTGACGAGCTCACTTTAAACTATTGGTGTACTCTTTAAGTGAAAAATGCTGTTCCAGACAGCACAACTCTCTGTTTAGCACATGTTCCCTTCAATGCGTCGTGATTTGATTACGTCATCGTACCTTGCACAACATTGATAAGAGCCAAGTGGACGGCCGCGATATCGGGAAATGGCACTCACGAACGCCACATATGAAGCCATCGACAGTTTTTTTTGTCATGACGTTCATGTGCCTCGTCAAAAATATAGTTTATATATTATATATATATATATATAAGTATACATATCATGACGTTATTATAACGTCAGGAATGCTAAGGTCATTTAAAATGCTCTCCCCGATATACCTTTCAACCATTTTCGCGGACGTGTAGCATTAGAAACTAGAGGGGCTTAGATCTTAAAAAGGGTAGATTGTGAAAGAGCACCGTCAGGTCTTCAGATGGCTAT
The DNA here is from genome assembly GCF_011947565.3 of Pollicipes pollicipes. Taxonomy (NCBI): domain Eukaryota; kingdom Metazoa; phylum Arthropoda; class Thecostraca; order Pollicipedomorpha; family Pollicipedidae; genus Pollicipes; species Pollicipes pollicipes. The sequence continues at coordinate 22,432,380 of NW_023595962.1, forward strand.
TCGGATCAAATCCCATATAAAGTGGAACAGTCCCTTTTAAGCCAAGCACTCGGCTGGAGGACGAGGAGGGGAGGGGGGGGGGGGGGGGCAATGGTCGTGTGTTAAGCTCCCTGTGGCTCCCTCTAACTCGCGGCCGGCTCCGCCGGCAGTGCATGCGCTCGTGCTTGTTCCGGACGCTGGGTGAACTGGGCCCCGGCTGCCGGCTGCCCTGGATGCCCCTCCAGCTGCCCGTCTGCGGCACGTCCGAGGACTACCAGGCGCTCTTCAACTACACCCGCATGTTCTCCCGTCCACATCGTCTGGCAGTACAGCGGAGACCAACTGACGGGAAACAAGTACTATATGGCGCTTAAGAGGTGAGAACTCTTACCAACAATCAATTTCTTTCTTTCATTCGATTCGAGTGAGAGAATGCAGCGACGCGAGTAGGGACTGAGGCTAAAGGTTGTAGATAGTAGCATTTTGTTTTTCTTTTCATTCCAACATTTTTGGACAACGTGACTTTTTAACGCTTTTAGAGACGGCACATCTGGTACATTTTTCCTCCTTCTCTTACCTCTGGTGAGACCTGGCGATAACGGTGGAGATGTAATGACGTTGTACGTCATAGCGTCAACGATGATTATTGCATGGCAGTTGTGAATATTGGGCTCATCCGATGGTGGGCAGCCTACCAAAACAGATTATTTCCGGTGTCGCTAACGCCGCTGAAGGCGGTGCCGCGGCGTTGGGACCGCAGGTCCACTCCCAAATATCATGTTTCACTCTGAAGTCGCCAGAAGTAAAGATTAACAGGGTCCCGTGACCTTGACTGTTGTGTCAGGTATACTCAGGCCAGATGACAAGAATATGAACTGACGGGATCCTCGCATTATCCCGTATTTCCATGCCGAAAAATATTTCAAGGACCTAAGCCCTGGCCTCGTTAGGGCGTCGGAGGGTGCTGCGCTGATACGCTGTATTGGAGTCAGCTGACAAGTCCAGTGACTCCCTGACCATGTCAGGGCGTCGGAGGAAGCTGCGCGGTCACGCTGTAGTGCAGTCAGCTGATTCCGCTGTGAGCTGTTCACGTCTTGACAAATAAATAAACACATGTCCGCCTCACTCGCTCAATGAGAGTCAAAATATATCTAATTGGTCCGTTGTAACACATGCTTATCACAGGAACTCCCAAGAATACACAGGTCTCTGGCCACGTGCGCTCGGTGCACGTTCACCGATTGCGGCGTCGCACGTTTGCACGTATGTTCATGTATGCACATGTCGTTTTCCTAAGCTGTTATGGTTACCACACTCTGCCCGCCCGCCGCCGCTCGGCGTGCGGGACGTTGAAGTGCCTCTGTTGTACTTTCGTAGCGTCTACCCGCCGCCGCTCGGCGCGCGGGACGGTGAAGTGCCCCTGTTGTTTCTTTCTTAGCGTCAACTCGCGGCGTCACTTTATGTTGACGGCTGACTCTGCACTGGGGCGCTGTCGCTCACGCTAGCACCGGAAGGCGTCTCAGTGGAGGATGGCGTGCGCGGGCTCACTTACAGTTCGCAGGATTCTCGATGGGCTGCTATTCGGTACCCGAGCACCGCCGTCCGCTCTGGAGGAATTTGTAATGCGGGACCTCACGGTGCATGTCACCGCCTGAACTCGAGCTGAATGGAGCAGGCGCTTCGACGGGGTGAAGGCTTACTTGTCACATACACTGTCCTGCATACTTATCAGATATGCTTCGCATTGAGCTAGCTGACGGAGAGGGGCCAGATGCGGTCCTACTATCTATCAGACATGCTTCGTTCTGAGCTAGCTGAC
>NW_023595962.1:22434277-22516372 GCF_011947565.3 Pollicipes pollicipes
AGCCCGAGCAAGAAGTGGTGAGCAGGCACAGACCTGGCCGCAAACATCCAGATCGGGTGTAGTCGCACTGAAGGTCAGATATTTCAAGGTCAGTCTCGGATTTCCGCAGAACCACAGCCACGGTAGCGGTGGTTGAAATGGAAGCATGTACAATATGTTCACATAGACATTTGAAATGGAACATGTTTCGTCGTTATAAACAAGTGATGTATGCGTGCGTTTGGCCGGTCATTTGGCAACATTATCTTCTCTCGACTTTTGCTAGCTCCGGTTCCATAGATGGACGTAGTCATGGCACGGCGGACACACAGTGGGATGACACGGGTGTGGGGGTGCGAGACGGACGCGGGTGCCAGCCCGTGTCCCGTGCATCAGGCATGAATGAGGTGAATACGGGCTCACGGATGGGTGTGCTGCAAATTTATATGACAGAGCGTGGAATGAATAAGCAGCGGGAGGTCTAGTTTCATACGTCTTATCAGAGAGGTTCTCACATTTCAAACGGGCTGCTCGTCGGCCGCACGCGGTCTTAACCACGGATGCGTGTCAGTGAGGGCAAGGGGTCCTTCAGCAGTGAGTGAACCGGATCGGGTAGTGTGGACCTGTTTGCGCCCTGCTTCAGTTCCGATCACTGTTAACAAATGGCGGGGTTGGGAGCCACTGTTGAGGACCTACAGAGGAAGACGAGAACTATGCATGGTGCCTGGCTGGTCATATCATTCAGCACTTCGACCGGCCACCTACGTCACTCCAGCTTTTGTGACTCACATGTACAATGATGCCCGGTACAGGGCTGTCACTTTGGGGCACTACACACTACAGGGCACTCTTTCACTGCCTTTCACCTTCACTTTCGCAGTCACTTTCACAGAGCTGTCACGTTGTATACTGGGGGCGCCTGAGCCTCCAGTGCTGATTAGTTATTATAGAAATATATATATATATATATATATATATATATGTATATTTAATATATATTATAGAATATATATATATATATATATATATATATATATATAGAAATTAAGCTCCCTCTCGATGCTTTTCTGAGCCCTCTCTCAAGGCATGTGAACCAAAAGGAAAGCTGAGCAGTGAAATGCAGCAAGCTTCTGACCGCTGATACACCAGGCACCTAAAAACATCATTTTCAATAACATCATCATGATACCTTACCATTATCACTACTCCATCTACTTCGAAGTGGAGTCGTTCTTCGATACAAAACAATTTTGAAAGCGGCGCAATACGAATCACTTTCTGTACCTCAGGTGGATGCTAATCAACGTGGCCGAAATACGGGGATAAATTAGGTCTTTGGGATAGGTTAGGTCAACTTTATTGGCTCAGCCCCCCCCCCAACCGATTTCAGAAAGTGTTCCCCCTGCTCGGGTTTGCCAGTCCCCCCCGCGTCGAACCAAATGTCGTGACATCGCCGGGTACATGGGCTGACCAGCAGACCACTCAAACGTAAGTGGGCTCGGCTCCTCCGTGCATACTATTTTCAGAATGAGGCGTACAACCACGCAGTCCTCCTTGATATGAGACCATTTAGACGACCCCACAGCTGCCTAAACGCAAGCCATCACTACGCCGCACACGTAGCAACGCACGTAAATGTCGAAGACGGTCATAGCCTAAACTGCGCGCGTCCAAGCCTCCCGCCAAAGCAATGCGCCTCGGTCTAAATATCGTGCTGCAGTACGAGTCATTGTGCGATAGTGACACACTAATGGTGGCGTTTAAATACAATTATCATGCACCAGTTTTGTGAACATGCCCCTGGTCCATCATGACATTGTTTATTGACAGTTGGCTCCGCCACGGACGGGGTGCAGCACGGCGGAGGAGTGTTCAACGAATAATTGTCTCAAAGGGCAGGGAGGTCATCAACGCAACAAACAAGTTCGGTATGCTGCGATGACCTTGAGATAAACGTTATCGACCTGGCGCCACCCGGTGGGCCCAGAACAACAGCCAGTGTCGCCGAGGTACGCCAACTCTGCGGAGCTTACTAGCGTCAGCCCACTCCGTCGTGAGGTAAGAGGCAGTTGTGTGCTGGGGGATCGCTGACAGATCTAGGAGGCATCACGGAATGCTTTGCTGTTCACGTCCGGGAATTTCACCGAGCTTCGCGTCGTATATAATATGCAGTTAGGGGTTACGGTTCCACATAGAGTAGTGTTATAATCTGACCTCATAATTTCATCTGCAACTACGTGAAAACGGACGTCAACCGTTCTCCGGTGGGTGGAATATTCAGCTGCATAACACCACCACATTTTTTGTGATTTTTTTATCTGAATGGATTTGGGTACTCAGTATCGTTCTAGATAGGTCCACGGACTCGATTAATGTGAAGTACAAGTTCTGCAAGAAAAGTTCTGAAGAATGCTTTACTAACAAGCTCTCCCCCGTTTATTGGTGATGATGTAGCTAGAGGTTTGATTGGTAACATCTCCCTATCCTTAAGACTAGTTTATATTGACAAAATGGACATCATAAATGAGCACAAGCACAGTAGAGCGGGCAAAGGGGTGACAGAGGGTGCACGTGCTCCCCCCCCCCATCCTTCCCTGGGTTCCGAGGGGACTTTCGAACCCATCATGACCTATAATTAAGGGCCCGAAAGGCCGGCCGGAGGTCGTATTCAGGAGCTGCGGTCCGCAGAGGCTGCACTCCAATGTCAGCCAGAGGGCCTTGTGTGCTGATCAAGGGCCCCTGAGTAGCTATGCGCCTATGTGTGACACCACCAGTAACGCACAGTCGGCTCCTTGACGACATGGGCCATAAGATGCATTTCCGAAGCAGGAATAAAGCCGGAGTCAGCGATTTGCATTGGTCGGGTCCCACAGCGTCTGTCAACGCCCCACAGCGCCTAACAAGGGGCCCTGTTTTGACAAGGGGCCTCAAGTCGGCCAGACACAGTGTCGAAGGAAGTCAGGAGAGCTTGGAGGGCCCACCGGGTCCGAAGATGGTGATGATGATGATGATGATGATGATGATGATGATGATGATGATGATGATGATGATGATGATGATTGGGCGCGATTGGAGTGTCCGGGTGTACGAACGGCTGGTCGGAGTCGTACTCAGAGGCCCCGGCCTGCAAGGACGGACCCACAAATGACAGCCAGGTCGCTTTTTGCGCCAATCAGGGATATCCTGAGTCGATAAGGGTGTATATGTCGGCTCAGGCGCCACCAATACCGCATAGTCCGTTTCGTATCGGTATGGGCCTGAGGGCCCGCTTCTCAACCAGCTACGCAGCCGGGCCAGTGATTTTCATTGGTTGGTGCCCCTGTATCTGTCAGGGGCTCACAGCGTCTAACAGAGGGTTCTGTGCTCACAAGAGGCCCAGAGCCGACCAAGGGCAGTGCTCGATGAGGCCCGAAGAGGGGCCAAGGTGGCACAACGGAAACGACTTTCAAAGGCCCGGTTGGAGGGCATAGGGGCTGGAGGGACTGGCTGTAGGTCACATAAAGAATCGTGGCCCGTAGCGTCGTAACCAGAAATATCAGTCAGAGGTCCTCTTGCATCGCTAGAGGACCCCCCTGAGACAATGCGCGTGTTTAAGGCGACCAGAGACCACGAACACCGAACAGTTGGCCCCCTGTCAGCCTGAAAACCTTGAGAGCACACTTTCCAAGCAAGAGCGAGACCGGAGGTGGGAGGGGGGGGGGGGACCATTTGCATTGGTCGGAGTCCCTGAAACAATGGTTTGGACCCCTGTGTCGGTCAGGGGCCCAAAGTGTATCAAAGGAAGTTATGTCTCCGTAGAGGCCCCTAGTCGGTCACGGGCCTTGTTTGAGAAGGTCTTAAGGGAGGTCGGAGAGCCTCTTGGGACAAAAGATCAAGGGCACGATTGGACTTGGCCCCCCCCCCCTCAAAACTCGTAAAGCCGTGACCTAAGGTGTCATTCGGAGGGCTTCTATAGGACGCCCTTATCGGGGTTCTCCATCCTTATTATAAAGGGCCTCGACGTGGAGCCAAACAGTCGGCTCCATGTCCGTCTGAGCCCTTAAGACCCATTTCCCAAGCAGGAACGACACCGAGGCCCACGATTAGCAATGTTCAGGATCTCTGACAAAATGAGAAGCTCGTGTGTCGGTCTCGGGTCACAGTACGCAACAGGAGTCTTGTGGCGTCAAGTGGCCCGAGTCAGCCGGTAGCGGTGTTTGAGGGGCTAGACGAGTGGCCGAAGGGTCTCTTGAGACCTGAGATTAGGGGCCCGATTGAAAGGCTGAACGGCTCAAAGGGATGATGCAGGTCGCATTAAGGACCTCCGCCCGTGGGGCCTTGATCTCAAATTTCAGTTCGAAGACCTCTCACACCGATTGTGAACCCCTGCGACAGAGTATTCATCTGTTTTGGCTAGAGATCGTAAACACTAAACAGGCGGCTCCGTCTTGGTCTGAGCTCTGTGAGCTTATTTCCTAAACAAGAACAGGGCCGGCCCGCGATTTACATTTGTCGGGCGCTGCAACAATGCGGGGCGTCTATGTCGTTCAGGGACCCACGCTGCCTTAAAGGAAATAATGTGCCAGCAAGGAGCTTCGTGTCGGTCAGGGGAAGATTTGCTTAACAGGACCGGGGACAGGACACTGTATGACAAAGAGCCTCTTGCGTTGGTTGGGCCCCCGGACAATAAAAGGAAACATGAGAGCTTGTGATAATTACTCACATTGAGGCAATGTAAGGGTTCTGTGACAGTCATGGCCCCAAGCACCGAACGATGGGTCCATCAGCCCAGTTCCAGGATGCGCCCGTTAAGCCGAACTGGAGTCTGGGTGCCAATTATTGGACAACCTGCGGCAGTAAGGGATGCAGGAATGTTGTTGCGTTAATCATGGGTCCTGTGTCGATCCGGGGTCAACTGCGGTTTCCCCGGGTCAGAAGGCCGCCAGCGTCAGGGAGGGGACCATTGTGTGACCGCCCCTATGCATGTGCTATCACATGCATAGCATGTTATCCATGCTATCCTATGCATATCCATCCATGCTATCACATGCTATCACATGCTATAGCGATCTGGAAGCCCTCTAAGGGCTTCCAGATCGGCCAGGGGATCCCGCCCCCTGTCAGCAGAGTGACAGCCGGAAGACACCTCGCGGTGGGACGGAATGGCTCTTCACCCTTGACTAAGAACACTAATATACACTGTAGTGTTCTCCTCAAGCGGGAGTCGTTCCCCGGAAATAAGCGGCATTATAAGTGTCGAAAAGAGTGGGTCAAAATGAGTTCGAAAACAAACACGGTCAGCCATGTTTTCCTTAGAATTCTCAGGTCCGTCATGGATGGGTCCTGAGTACTCAGACAGACATGAGAGTTTTTTTTTTGCAAAAGAATGAACGTTAACGCTTAATCTTTTGCAGAATCGCCTATGAAACAAATAATCAACAGGTTTGGCTTGCGTGTTCGCAATCTCGTGACCAAGGACAGCGATGCCTTGGGTTGCAGTTTCCGTGAAACCGAATGGGGTTGGCCACCGCAAGCAACACCAGGTGGCGGGTGCCGTGCGCGCGAAAGCGACAGCCGTGGAATGATGCTTCAGAATGTCTAAAAAAAGTAATTCGTATCTTTCAAAGAATAGGCTGCGTTCATCTTTTTTCTAATTTTGAGGTTGTTTTCTGGACAGATAAACAGCCACAGCAGCAAAAGGTGATTCCATCTTTTTCTGCTCTAGTTCTACCATCAGATTCCAGCACTTCTTCGCGGCGCTGTAAAGGCGCATGCTTCCAATTCATTGATTAAAAATCACACAGATGAAATATGCGCCCAGATGCCTCCTAAATGTACGGCTTGATGTCCTACAGCTTTGAAAAGTATTTATTCCAAATGCATCATTATTTTCGTCCATCCGTTGGCCACGATTTAGTGTTAGCCACAGGACCGACATTGCCCGGCCTACGGAGATTGCAACGTCTGGCATCGAAGTTTTTATTGTTAGCATTTGCCTTCGCGCGTGCTCGAAACTACGTTGCATGTTTTGTATCACAAATTAATTCTTACCGAACGTTGAATGTTTGAAATAATCATTGCTTGGGTATGCCAACACAAATTGCTGAATCATTTCGACCGACAGTCACGGGCGCTTACTACCTCTGTACACGCAAAAAATACTTCTAACAAAGCTTCTGATTTCTCTCGATTTAGAAAGATTCCAGTGGACCACGGTAAAAGGAAAACGCCGGGGATTTATTTCATGCAGTCGTTTAACAACTGATTTTTTGATTGATTGAACATAAGATTCAGGCAGAAGTGATTTCACGGTGGCTTCTGGCTTCTATTCCGGTCGTAAAAGGTATTAACGAAAAACATAGAAATAAACCCTCATTAACAAATTGGCCATATTCGACGATTTTAGGAGGTCCTGTCACTAAAAGGGGGCCTTTTTGTGAGCCCTATGCTCCTCCCTTGCCAAGCCCCTGGCTCCGCGCCCGCACAAGCGTAACCTTTCAATGACCCATCATATTAGTTGGTCTTAGCTTCCGTTTTCTCCGCTTTAGTCACCATTTCATCCATTTGCTGATTTTCCGGTAGATGGGAAGCTTACGTATGCCTGTATCCGAGCTTCGATCACACGCAAGTTAGTAAGCAGCTACACGGTTACAAAAAAAGACTGCAAGCCATTGAGCGACTGTGATTCAGAGTGGGTTTGTGTGCATTCAAATGTACATTGTTCGAATACTTGCGCACATTTTTCAACAGCTCCCACAGCTTCCCTACGGCGATATTTTTCAACACGTGCACTGTCATATTTTTCAACAGCTCCCCCAGCTTCCCTACGGCGGTATTTTTCAACAGTTCGACTGTCATGTTTTTCGACAGCTCCCCCAGCTTCCCTAGGGCGGTATTTTTCAACAGTTCGACTGCCATATTTTTCAACAGCTCCGCCAGCTTCCCGACGGCCGGCAGTTGGCCTCTCGACGTACCCATGGCCGACCACGAGGTATGGTTGGCCAACGCGACGGCAAGCCACCTTACACGGCCAGCCGATGGAGCGGTGGCCAGCCAGCTGGCCGGCTAGCTGGAGACCAACCTTAGGCATACATTGTCCACCTGTGGAAAGACTGGATAAGCTGCGAGGCTCAGCATCAATCAGAACACTTTGCACCTCGGCTTATCTTAAGAAAGGGCATAAATCGAAGCTCAAAATACTAGAAAAAAATATGCCGCGACATACGTTATTCTGCTGGGTGTACGGCATTACAGCTGGCGTAGTGTTCGAAGTTCTAAGGCTAAATAAAATCGCTTTTACGGTTACGCACTGGCTGGAAATCTACATGAAGGCCGCTAACATTTCCTGTATGTATTCCAGCGCTACTCTGACACTGGAACACCAGCTACCGACGAGGATCAAGAGCGGACAATAGTGCAGGAACTGGAGGAGGCGTGACCTAAATCACGGACAACGAAGCCAACTGAGGCAGCGTCGGTGCAAGCTTGAAAAATGAAACTCTTGAGTACTGTTGAACGTGATGGACAAACGATAAACGGAGTTTAAAGCAGTGCGGCAACTGGCCATGCCTGGGCGAAAATATTGTCATGAATGGATATCGATAACGGAAAGGCATCTAAATTCATACAGTATGGCTGGTTGGGGGCCACACGAGGCTGTAGATAATAGATACCATTATGCGAACGTGCCACATGTGCCACATTACGAGAATCAGCAGAAGCACAAGGAAGTCGAAAATAAGAAGGAAGAAGGGAAGAAAAAAGAAAAGCGACACCTCCAAACCACAGAACTTCCGGAGCGCAAGGGAGAACTACGCATGCCAACTATTGACAAGCCCACGTTGGGGGTAAAACCCTCACTGATGGTAACAAAGTCACCCAGCCAAGCGATGCCGTTACCCGTGCAGAGCATGCAGCCACCGCTGTGCAAGGTATTGCCACCATTCCCGCCGGGGGCAGCACCGATGTCTCCGACGGGACCATCCATGTCGACAGACGGCGATCCGTACAAAGAGTTTAGCGACGACTTCACCGACGACGAGGGGAGAGCGTCGGATTTCGTCCGTTCCCAGCCGTCGCCGAGGTCCTGGCCGCCGTCCAACTGCAGCTCGCGCGCCCAGACGTCGGCGCCGCCTGAGGTGTACGACACGCGCTCAAGGAGCTGGCCAAGGGGAGACCATTATGAGAACGTGCCACATGCGCCACATTACGAGAATCAGCAGAAGCACAAGGAAGTCGAAAATAAGAAGGAAGAAGGGGAGAAAAAAGAAAAGCGACACCTCCAAACCACAGAACTTCCGGAGCGCAAGGGAGAACTACGCATGCCAACTATTGACAAGCCCACGTTGGGGGTAATACCCTCACTGATGGCAACAAAGCCACCCAGCCAGACGTCGGTGCCGCCCGAGGTGCTGTACGACTTGCCGTGGGAGAAGCGGTCGCAGAGCCTGCCGGAGGTCTGTGTCGAGTTCACCACCAAGGGCGGATGTCCGCGGAATCCGTGCGGCCACCTGCACGTGTGCCCCGACTTTGTGGCGGGCCAGTTCGTGCTGGGCGGGTGTGGGCGGCCGCACACGCTGCGTACGACACACAACGACGCGATACTGAGGGCAACTCGGCTGGCGACAGGACGAATATGACCAGGTTCTCCGCTGGCTGACCGTGCGTGGCCACTGCGCCGCCGTGGGGGCGGCCGGCCTGCCACCCATCTGCTTCGACTACGTTTATAACAGATGCCTGAAGAGCTCATGCGATGAGCTCCACGTGTGCGTCGGTTTCCTCGTGGGCACTTGCAAAGATGACCGCTGTCCTCACAGCCACGCGCTGGCCGATGCCGGTAGGAACACGCGCGTCATCATGAAGGCTGGCTGCGGCGATGTACCCATCGCCAAGCTGCGCAGAAAGATGGCCGCTCGGCTGCGCAAGGCGAATAGCGCGCTCAAGGAGCTGGCCAAGGGGACCTTAAGGTAGTTAATGCTGGACGGAGGCACAGCCAGGGTGAAGGACATGAAGTCGACCAAGGGCCCCTTTAGGGTGAAAGACCCCCCAAAAAGAATCACCAGATATTTCCCAGTTCTTAATGATGGGCTTTCTTTGTGATTTGTAATTTTTTTCTTTATTAACTCGAGCAGAAGCCAGAAGCTACGGCGAGATCAGCTCTGTTCGAATTTAAAAGGCAAAACCGAAGCAGTCAGGTGTCAGCAGTCAGCATAGAAAAGGTCGCCGGCGCTCTTTGTTTTGCTGTGGTTTGGTGGACTCCCTTTGAACCGATGGCATTCAGAAGCTTCACCAGAAGTTTGATCTGGGTCCTATACAGATATTGAGAACCCCGTGAACGTACGGTTGATCAAAATTGCGTCAAAAACGTGTACTTACATGACCAACCCATGTTCGTCTGAAATTGGTCCACATCGGGTCATGTGTAAGAAGTGAGAAAATTTATTTCACGTGGATTTGAGAATGCATAGTCAAAAATCTTAGCAACAAAAACTTCGACTCACTGCGTTATACCCTCTGCTGGCTGCGCGGCATTGGCCCCGCAGCTAAGTCGTGACCAACGGGCAAACAAAACTGAGGACGCATCTGAAAGAAGTGCCTTTGGACGCTTTAGGACATCGACTTGTGCATTTAAGAAGGCATTTCAGTCGTCTTTTACCTTTGCAATTTTAAGAATGCCACTGAGAATAAACCCCAGTTCGGCTCAGCTGGCACTGGCTGGAATGGGCTGGACACCTTATCGTTCGGTACTGGGGCTCCTGACTGACACAGGGCCCCGACAAGGGCTTCGGGGACCCAAATCAAGGCAAATGGTAGGGCTCGGCCTTGCTTCCGCAAGAGAAATGGGCCTCAGGGCTCAGACCGATACGGAGTCAACTGCTGTTAGTGGTCTCTGGTCGACGTCAAGGTCCTTTTCGAGTCAGGGGTCCCCGATCGGCGCAACAGTCCCCCTGTTATTTGGGGGCTAGACTCCGCAGGCCGAGGCCACTGAATAAGACACTGACAAACACCTCGTGCCCTTATGGTATTATGCGCTCCACGAATACTGTCTCTGGCCGACTCGGGGTCCCTTGCCAGCACAGTGCCTCCTGTTAGGCACCGTGGGCTCTTGACAGACGCTGCGGCCCCGAACAAGATAAATCGCTTGCCTTGGCTTTGTTCCAACTTGGTAAAAGGTCCACAGGCCCATGCCGACATGGAGCGGATCGTGCGGTACTGGTGATGTCTAACCGACATATGTGCTCTTGTCGACTCAAGGGACCCAGTTGGGCGCAAAGTGCCCTCTGGTTGGCTTTGGAGTGTCCGGCCCTGCGAATGAAGTGCCCGGCCCTGCGAATGAAGTGCCCGGCCCTGTGAATGAAGTGCCCGGCCCTGTGAATGAAATGTCCGGCCCTGCGAATGAAGTGCCCGGCCCTGTGAATGAAGTGCCCGGCCCTGTGAATGAAGTGCCCGGCCCTGTGAATGAAGTGTCCGGCCCTGCGAATGAAGTGCCCGGCCCTGTGAATGAAGTGCCCGGCCCTGTGAATGAAGTGTCCGGCCCTGCGAATGAAGTGCCCGGCCCTGTGAATGAAGTGCCCGGCCCTGTGAATGAAGTGCCCGGCCCTGCGAATGAAGTGCCCGGCCCTGTGAATGAAGTGCCCGGCCCTGCGAATGAAGTGCCTGGCCCTGTGAATGAAGTGTCCGGCCCTGCGAATGAAGTGCCCGGCCCTGAGGCCCGTGAGTTTAACCTCCGGGCGGCTTGGAACATAAGGGGGAGGGGCACGTTCCTGCTGTGCCCCTCCCACTTCCTGCGCCGCTGGTGCTGGAGTCAGCAAAGAATGCGACGGAAAGTGGGCTAGAATGGCTTGGAATGTAGTAAAACAAATAGTTTTTCAGACACCGCAGTTTGTGCACTCGTGACAAGTAAGCCCATTGTTTGTGGAAAGAAAACAATAAGCGGCTGCTGTACTGTGCGGTGAACTCGCTCCACGCCTAATAAAAATCAGTGGCGAGATGTCACTGGCCAGAACCACGAGGCAGTGGCTGATAGCGTTATTTTGAACCTTTACACCCATGGGGATGTGCTGACGGAAGCATGATCCCTTCAATTTGGCAAAACTGGGATTTTGTTTCCTCCAGTTCTTGCGGTGTGTTTTCATCCCCTTCCACTCAAAAATCATGAAGTCAGACAGCCATCCAAATTGCAGTTTTACCATATCCTGATTGGTTTTTCCCAACTTCAGAGCTGTGACTACACTCGTATCCATACTGCACCTTTCCCTCGAGCGCTGGACGCTACGTGGCCCCACCGGAGTAGGCGAACGAGCCTCGAATCGGAGGTGGAGGAGAATGCCTGGTTCCCCACGAGTTGTTTTCGCGGCATAATGCAAGGCCCACTCAATGCCCGTTATGTGGAACGTAATGCTGAACTGCTCTGGAGTGCCTGGCAGTGATCCTGGCAACACCGTCATCTCTACCTGAGTGAAGCCTTCCCAGCGCCGTGAGTGACCGACGATGCGACAGTTGGCCTTCGAAAACTGATAATCTTCTATACAAACAGCTCTTATCACTTAATCCGTGTTGTTCGCACCACCGCCTCAGCCACTGTCGGACGTGGCGCAAACACACTGACTGGAGAAGGGAGATCAGATTATTATGACAAGCACTTTGTCCTTCTTTTGTGCAGTTAAAGAATCTTTGATAACATGAACTCGCGTGACACCAAAATGATTCTGCCTAATATGAGCGATACGAGAACCTTCATATCCAAGAAAAAAACAACAGTCCATTGACAAACCAAAGAAAATGTGGTTTCACAACAAAAACATTCATTGGCCCTTTGACAGTGTAAATACGGTGGCTTTATGCCTCTTGCGGTGCGATTTTTGGATGCCTGAATTCGTGGCAGGGTTCTGTCTCCCTCCCCGGATCTAAAAATATAAATATATCCCACTGATTGCATCGAGAGCAGACTCGAAGCATATTGTTATCGCCTGATCTGCCCATTTGCAAACCTAACAATGATAGTTTTACAGGATCTCCGATAGCGAGCAAGGAGGCCAGCACCAGTTGCCAACCATGTGCCCAATATCTCTTTTTTCAATGCGACATTAGTTATGGCGCACAGGTTCCTACGCAAATGGCCGAAATGACGCGGATCAGGGGGTTGGGGGCACATCTCGACCCCGCCTCGCGACCGCGGTATGGGATCGCGGTATAGGATCGCGGTGATCCTCGACCTTGCCTCAGCCATCGTGGTATGGGATCGTGGCGATCCTCGACCTTGCCTCAGCCAGTGTGGTATGGGATCATGGCGATCCTCGACCTTGCCTCAGCCAGTGTGGTATGGGTCCGTGGCGAGCCTCGACCCTGCCTCAGCCAGTGTGGTATGGGTCCGTGGCGAGCCTCGACCTTGCCTCAGCCAGTGTGGTATGGGATCGTGGCGAGCCTCGACCTTGCCTCAGCCATCGCGGTATAGGATCGTGGCGAGCCTCGACCTTGCCTCAGCCATCGTGGTATGGGATCGTGGCGAGCCTCGACTTTGCCTCAGCCAGTGTGGTATGGAGCGGTGCGAACCTCGACCCTGTCTCAGCCAGCGCGGTATGCAGTGCATGTAAATCTGGCGACGCCATCCGCGCTGACAAGCAAACTTGGACTGACAAATTAATGGATACTTTTACGGAACAGAGCATTGCTCCAAGCATTTGGGCTGCTGATCTTTGGAGAAAGGGCGTCATTCCTGAAAAGGAATGTTCCACCTTTGCATGAGGTTTTGAACTGAAATAGCCACATTGAGGACCTTTTGATGCAGTTCACGGACATGTCCTTTTCAAGACCCAAAACGCTCTGGTTCCTGAATTACACGTCCGCAAAAGTACGAAAAGGTTTATTTGGAGCCTTTTTCAAAACCGCCTTCTGATGAATGACGCCATACAAACGTTATTAGGTCGCCGTGATATTACAGGCTGTTTTTTTGTGGTGAAAACGGCATGGGCGCTGATACATTCGCGTAGGTGATGATGCTGCACATGTGGTACAATCCGCGGAAGATGATAAGCTGTTTAAAAAAAATTTGCTACTGAATGCGTGTCGCGAACGTAAACATGAGCACTTTCGGGTTGTGCGGCACTCGTCGACGGAGCATTTTTAGGTGCGAGGTGCCCAACAGAGTATTGTGTGTGCGGTGATCGCAGAACATTGGATAATTATTTGACTGTGTTCGCGTAAGTACTTTGTTCCCAATCTGTTAAAAACATTTGACGCCGAATATGTCTGGCGTATCACCGACATCGCAGCAACAAATTCAGGGTATGCACGTCTCAATATCGCATGCAGTTTCGAGTATGGTGAGCGATCAATTTCAATTTTTGTCACAGTTTGAGGAATGAGCGTGCACTTATAGCAATGTCCGGCAAAAATGCCTTACAAAAACAGTCATTAAAAAGCAGGTGCGTTCGGCAGCCGAACAGCGGGTGGAAGTGGTAGGGGCGGGGCTTACGGCTGCAACCAATTTCAGAAGCGACTTTACTTATGTACTTAACTGTTACAACAAAAAAGATACACCACGTTAATTTTGAGAGCAATCGACTAGGTCCAAGTATGGCACGTAGGAACAGGTTTGGCACACAAATGTTGATGGTGGGTGTGGCAAAGTTGAAGGGTTTTTGTGGCGGTGGACCATATGTGGCAATAGATGACGCCCCAGGACAGGGTTAGCGCAGGGAAGCGACCACGGCTCAGGGCGATGCGTTAGCCTGTGGACGCGGTGGGGTGCAACGCGGTGGCGCCGGCGAGTCGCACGCCGATCGTGTTGCGGGTGGGCTCGAAAGGAGTATAAGAGGTGCTGCTCGGGGCGCGTAGAGGGAGTCTCTCTGTCGGCGTTACGTGCGGCAGTTCGCCGCTGTGTGTGGGGTGGTCCCGCCGCAATGTGACCCCGAATACAGTTTTTCAGAGTGAGTAGACAGGTATAACAACACTGCCACTACACAGCCCAATGTGAGCGATGACAAACACCTACACCTGACATATTTCATACCCATGTTGTGTGTGAAATGTGTGAGTAACTTTGTTTTGACATTTTTTAGTAAGTTCAAATATTTTTGCCTGCTCCAATCTCCTACCTTTCTCACCAAGTTCATGGAGCTACACCCGGGCTGTTTCATATAACCACCTGCATAAACAGACATGTAATTGAATCCCAATTTTGCCAGTCAGGCTAGGACCAGGATACCAGTCTAAAAAATTACTCCATTGTTCCAGATTGCAGATATCACCAGTGTGCGTAACCAATCACTGCACTTTATGTGCTCTAATCAGATTTGCACTGAGCTGAGCGCCCAGCCGTCATATTGCTGCAATGGCATGACTGATGAGATGCTGCTGCCACTATTTCAAAACACTAAATTTGCTCACCATTTATTAAAGTTGGTGACAGTCACGTACCATGCTCACAGCTCGCAGAGTTCATGGGTGCATGTCCTCATCTTGCATCGCTTATTTTTGGGATGGCAAGCATTTCAACATTTGTCATGCATGTTTGGCGACCTAGATGTTGTCTGTAGTCTGTACTCCTGATGAGTCGGCACTTAGCACAACTATTAAAGCACAACCTGTGGGCAGATATTTTCAGTTTGCATTACTCATTTGACGTAGAATACGTTCATTCTATTGCATAGCAATCCAATTTCCTAATTATAGTAATCCTTTCAGATTCGCAGTTCCACAAGGCCAACTACAGGAGTGGCTTGATGCATGTGGCATCACTGTTGTGGCACTTGGGTATGGAGTGCGCGAGGCACATTTTTCATCGGAAACTTGCCCCAGCAGCCAAAAGGTAAAGGCTGAGGGCCAATCCTGTGCCATCTCTGTAGGTTTGTGGACGACTGGGTTTTCTTTATTTATGTTTTGCCAGACCCTTCTTATTCAGCCTTGGCATTTAAGCTTGAACTTAGTTACCATGAGAACACATGTGGAATTTCTGTGACCATTTTTTTGTCTTATTCATTTTCATGTGTTCTTTCAGTCATTTTTCATTCATGCATTTCATTTTGGTGTCTTTAAGCAAATGTCTTCCAGTTAGTATGCTGTGAAATGCATGGCAATGCATTCAGTCTTTTAGGGGACGTAGTATTGCTTTCGGTGTAGCATTGGAGTAGATTCATGATACGTTGGCCTTAAATGGTGTAATATCAGTGGTTGATGTCAACTAAGGTGACTCAGGTCTTCATTTCTGACATCAACAGTTATATGATGTAAGTAAAACATTTTTATGTGTTATGCTTCTAGCACATGTCACATGGCTGTCCTATCACCTGTACATTGTGGGACAGTTTTGTTCGTTTTTAATTTTACTGATGATGATGATTGATGTGCGGAATTATCTTCAGCATAGGGAAGGCGTTCCAGGCACCGCACTAATTCCACCGTCTAGACCATATCCAAGACCAGAATCTAGGTGAGCGTGTTTTCTTATTTGGTTAGATTTCAAATATTAGATTAGATTAGTTTTTTAACAAGAAGATTGAAATTTGTCTTAGAAACCATAATACTTCAAACTGAATTACGTAGTAGCATCAAGATGATTAAATTGGCAATAATGAGCGATATTGTCATTGTCTTGTAATGACCATATCATGCCAAACACCAGGAACATAGCAAGACCTATCGTGACTTAAAAGACTATACGACACACCAGTAGGCCTAGAGGGACTAGCAGCCTAACATCTGTCTCTAATTAGCAAAATTGCACATATTGATGTAGTATTGTACAGACAATAATGTATAAGGCGCTAATGCAGCTCGTTTATTCCAATGCTCTAAAGCCAGAGTAGAGTTACCGATAGGTCCATTACTTGAGTCAGTATGATTTTCATGGTTAGATTTTGAATGTTAGCTCGCTTTGTTGGCAATAACATTGAATATTGTCTTACCAACAATAATACTTGACATTAATGAGTAGTATAAAGGTCATTAAATCAGTGACAATGAGTAATATTGTCACCTGATAATGGTAATTATGTTAACACCATGCACAAACACCGGGTTGTCAGTAAGTCAACCACAAAGACAATGGCTGTGAGCCCTCTGGGGTAGAGAGTGTTGTGTTTGATTCTTGTGAGTGCCAAATGCGAATCCCTGCATCCAATCCTGCTCTGTCCACGGAGTAACCTGGTCCACAATAGTAACCGGCGTATTACGTGTACAACTACCTGGACTTCAACATCACCCACCACGGTGGCGTCAACGAGGCCTGGGGCAGATCCTTCCAAGGCAGTGATATGTGTTGTAGCTGTATCGGTGTTTTCATCACAGAGCTTTTTGTTACACTTAACGACATAATCAATCTATTGACAATATTTACTAGTGTTCAGTCGATCATTTAAGTGTTCTGAGCTTATGGTTTTCTCTCCCACGACACATCTGCGTGCAGTCGCGAAACATCCGGAGCAGAAATCGAAGCGGCAGTGGTGGGCCGGCCGGTGGGTTGTGCGGCGCCCCTGACTGCGCGTAGCGTGTCTGGCGTCGGCTCGGGCCGCTGACTGCGCGTAGCGTGTCTGGCGCCGGCTCGGGCTGCTGACGGCACGTAGCGTGTCTGGCGTCGGCTCGGGCCGCTGACGGCGTCCGCTGCGACGGCTCGCAGCCGGCTGTGGAGATCAGCGGGCCTGACCGGTCGGCCGCCGGCGCCGTCCGCGTCCAGTACACCTACTCCGTCACATTCCACGTGAGTGGGGCTCGCCGTCCGCACGCTTCAGAACCTGCCTCGTGTGCTGGGACCCTCGTCAAGGTCCAGCATACTTGCCCAAACACCTTTTGCGTCTGAAGGGCCCATGTCAAGGTCAAGCATACCTTCTGTGCTGTCTCCAATGTGAGTCGGACCCTTTGTTAGAGTCCAGCACTCGTGCTCCACCACTTTCGATGAGGTCCGAGCCCCTCAGTGAGGACCAGTACAACCACTCCGTCGTCTTCCACTTGAGTTGGCCGCCCGGTCATAATCCAGTACACTCGCACCGTTACCTTCCACATGACCCGACTGACCGTGCCCGTCTGTCGTGCTCCAATAGGCGGTGCTTATCCGTTGTCCGTTGGTAGACTGCGCCGCTGACCGCGCCAGTTTGCTATCGCTCTCAGGAGACGCACGATCCCAAAAGTGGTCGTCGCGCTCGGACTACCTGCTGGACTCGCTGCCGAACGCCAATGTCCAGTGGTTCTCCATCCTGCACTTGCTGGTGATCGCGCTTTTCCACTTCGGCGCGGTGGCCATGACCATGCTGCGCACACTGCAGGACATTGCTCGTTACAACCAGGTGCGGCGACCGGCCGACGGTGCGGGGCCCGCGCGGTGCGCCGGAGCTCAGGTCGACCCGCGGCGCCGCCGGCTCGGCCGACTCCGCCCGGAAGCCGCGGAGCCGGCCCAGCCGGCTCTGCGGCTTCGGTCACGGGCCTGGCAGCTGGGTAGCTGGGCCCGAGTCCGCTTGTTGGCCGCGTGTAGCAGAGCTGCCGGGCATCACGGGCCTGGCAGCTGGGTAGCTGGGCCCGAGTCCGCTTGTTGGCCGCGTGTAGCAGAGCTGCCGGGCATCACGGGTCTTGCAGCTTGGTAGCTGGTTTCATGTGCGTAGGCCCGCGGGTCGACCGCCTCGGCACGGCATGCTGCTCTCCGTTCTGGTCGGCTCCGGTGTCCAGGTGCTCTCCATGACGCTCACCACACTCGGTGGGTGACTCGCGGCCGCTATGGTGGCCCTCGCGCCTGAGCCATATTCGGGCCGGCCCCGCGGTGATGGTTGTCCGTGCCATGGTTGACACTGCAATGACACTGTCCTCACACCTGGCCCTCTTTTAAGATGTGACATTATTACCGGGACTATGCGGCGTCCGTTATTTGAAGAGGATTACTGTGACTTGGTGGTCCGCACGGTGGGATGAACAGCGGGCCCAGGCGTTTTTTTATTACTGTTAAGACCGTTTTAAGTTTCTAGAAAGTAGCTGCATAATGTAATCAAGTGAACACATGCCGCTCACCGTACAAGGCGAATTAATTCAAGAAGTCAACATCTAATGCCTAATTCACTCAAATAACCGCTTTTTGTCCCGCCTGTGTTGCGTCGCTGACCTGTACCAGCACCAGTGTTGGCTTCCGACAGTCTGCACCAGTATCGAAGCTGACCTCCGACCGTCCATATCAGCGTCTTGTGTTGACCTCTGACCGGCCGCTGCATTGTTCGCGTGTCTGGGCTTCCTGTCGCCGGTCAGCCGCGACTCGCTGATAACCTGTGGCCTCGTGCTGTGCGTCTGCCTGGGTACGCCCGCCGGCTACGTGTCCGCCCGAATCTACAGGTCGGGAAGTGGTGGCGAGAGGTGGGGACTTGACATGCTGCTGACGTTGACGCTGTGCCTGGGGTGAGCCGTGTCCAGCTGCCGCCGCGCTGCCCGCATCGGACCGTCGCTCTCTCCGGACAGCCGGACTCCGTCGCTCTCTTGTGTGCGCCGGCGTGGACGCCGCGCCGCGCCCACCCGCCGCGCTGGCACATAATTTGAACCGCTCATGCGTGCATCCCATTTGTGCCATTTCGGCGTCGCTGTAGATTTAGAACTTGATGGAAACACACTTGGGTGTGACGTGTACCAAGCTTGGAAATTATCACGTTTGAATCGGCTGATGATGCGTTGTGTGCGGGAGGCTGTGCCGTTGAGTCCTGCTCCCAATCACAGTGGAGTGGGTGAACGCGGCCAACGTAATCGTGGTTATTGACAATGCCTGTGCCCCACAGCAATCACTGTGCTCAGGGGTCGGGTGAGACGTCTGTTCCGCTGGGTGCCGTGGCTATCGTGGGTGGGGTCGGGCCCCTGTAGAGTGCGCCGATGGTGCTCCCACTGAGCCACCCCCGCGTGCCGCTCGTCCGCAGGATCGCGTTCGGCATCACGCTGCTGCTGAACTGGGTGCCGTACGCAGACTGGTGCGGGCTGGTACGCATTCGGTGAGTTCGGCGAGAGGGGGGAACTCAAGGGTTAGGGGAAGTGGGCGAAAAGGTAAGAAGAAGGAGAGGAGAAAGGATAAAAGGTGGCGTAGGTGACAGGGCAACTCCCAGGCACCAAAGTGATTTATGTTCCAGTCCACAAAGCCATCTGCATCACCTTGGCTTTGCTGTTTGAAATCGCGCGTATGACTGGCAGGCATCGGACCCTGCCGCGGCCGGCGATGTCAACCGAGTTCCCCGACACGCGCCACGGCCGCCCAACGCCACCGGCGGCTGTCTCGGGCGCTGGGCGCGGACGGGGGGCGAACGCGCGGCGCCAACGGCGGCTTCCCTCAGGCGCTGGGCGCGGATGGGGGGCGGCCGCTCGGCGCCAACGGCAGCTGTCTCGGTCGCTGGGCGCGGGCGGGGGGCGGCCGCTCGGCGCCACCGGCGGCTGTCCTCGTGCGCTGGGCGCGAACGGGGGACGGTCACGCGGCGCCACCGGCGGCTGTCCTCGGGCGCTGGGCGCGAACGGGGGGCGGTCACGCGGCGCCACCGGCGGCTGTCCTCGGGCGCTGGGCGCGGACGGGGGGCGGCCGCTCGGCGCCACCGGCGGCTGTCTCGGGCGCTGGGCGCGCACTGAGGGCGAACGCGCGGCGCCACCGGCGGCTCACCTCGTGCGCGCTGCGTGGCTTGACCGCTGCAAGGGGCGCACTGAATACTCCAGCACAGCAGTGCACGGATCACTTGTAAACGCAGCAATGTGTAGTTTTGGGTTTGACCATGTGTGATATTCAGGATAGTCGCTGATAGTCAGGAGACAGTTGGTAGTCCTGTGATCATGTAAAAAGCAGTATTTAACTAACTATGGCATCGTCGCGCCCTTTAAGAGATTGGGCTGAACCCAGAAAGTTCTTCTTTCAATTTCCCAGAACGAGCAAAAAATTATGGTTACAATGAGAACCCCCCCCCCCCAAAAAAAAATGCAATGGATGTTATGTACCCTCGACGACTCCCAGTAACATTTGGCCGCCTGTTTATGTCTGCCTTAGCACGCGCGGCGGTGAGTGGGCGGGAACAGCTGTGTGGCTCACTATTTTGCCCATGGCTGGGATGGCCTGCATCCGGTGGCAGTGCCCGCTCAAGGCCAGTTCATGTCAGATGGCGGAGTGGGCACTGCCGAGCAATGTGGCACATGAAGGAACGTCATACATTCCTCTACAAATCGTATTCCTACGATCAGATGTGCTCAAGAGGCATACCAGGTTCTGTTATTTTGGACACTGTTCCCAGAAATTCATTTATGGAAAGCAGTTTAAACAGAGTCATAGGATGTCTTCTTTTGGCAGCTTGGTGTACCTTAGTGGCGAAAATTTATTTGTGCAATATGGTGTCTATGCTTGTTTTAGTTTGCTTTTTCCAGAATTATATTTTCCAGGAAACGTGCTGTCAGCTACTAAAGTCCAGGGTGATGGAAGCCAATGTGAAGTAGTTATAACTCAACTTTGTTGCACGGTTCCAGAACGTCTCGCGCCTACAGCTGTTTCTCCGACCAGTGCATCCTATGGCCGGTGAAGGTCTCGAGTTCCTTCCCGCACGTGCGCCCGCTGCTGGAGGCCATCGTAAGCGTATGCAGGTTACCTTCACTGGTCCGTCGGGGCACTCCGGTATGGCACACCCAATTTTGCACCGCAGACATCTGCCGGACGAGACTGGAGAGAGCCTGGCGAACAGCCGCACCTGACACCCCGATCCCAGCAGTTTGCGTTCGTCATGACCAGCTAGCCCTGCTTTGCTCGCCCTGGTGGGCGTTAGGCATTGTCCATTGAGGATGGATGCTCCTGGTGGGATGTTACGTGATACTTGTCGGGGAGTGAAATGTTGGTTTTCCTTATCGTGTGATGCAGAATGTGCCCTGTCAAAAATGTGTTTGCATCTTTGTTACCCATGTTTTGAGGATTTACAAAACAGGCTGAACAAGTGAAGTCACTTATTGGTTACGTGCTTTGCTGAAAGTGGTTTATATATTGTATACTGGGTTTTTGACTAGTCATATGTCAGATGCTCAGAGTTAATACAAGAACGTGCTCTTGAAGTCATATGATCAGAGTTAATACAAGAACGCGCTCTTGACCCATCTTCTCATGATGGAGTTTATTATGAAAGCAGCAGAAGATTGCAGTAAAAACCGTATCACTGTCCATTATGCCACGCCGAAGCACAGCACTGAAGTAGGGCACAATGACACTGTTGGCCGGTGCCATTTCACAATGTACCACATGGATTGACTGCTCTATGTGAAGCCTACGGGAAACAGTTTGTAATTTATCAATTTCTGATAACAGCTGATTTAACGCTGCCAGAGGACTATTGCGAGCCGGAATGCCATAGCACCACAATGATTATATCAGGGCTAATTAGTGATTGCACAAATAATCATGTGCAAGAAAAAACTCTTCGAGGCTCAACCATACTATCGTTACCATAGCAATAACAATGATTTGGTGATCAATTCATAGCAATGTCACAGATTCATTGTAATTTTTTCCATGTGACTGCACTTCCGGTCACAAATAACATAAAGCAAATGCTGCGTACATCACAAGATATCAATGCTACGACTACAGCACTGCAGGTAAGGATAGGTCGACAGTTCAGTATTGACATCTTCAACAGTCCTCGGCGGTTTTCGGTAAGATATTCACAACACTATGTGCCGGTTTTCACAGCATATCGCGCCTTGTATCGTGCAGATTCTTGATGATCTGCCATGAAAGCCGGTGATCGCTACGTTGCGTATGTCAAAGAGTCCACCAAAGCTTTTCCAATGACCCGTGCCAACACAAAAATCTGCAAACAAGCTATTCACTGACCAGCCACCCGACCCAGCACTAGCCACCAGAATGGCCGGCTGGCGTCAGCTTTAGCGCGGTTCGAGGTATTCTTTAGGTCTGACTGCCAGATTCTGCCAGGTACTGCCGTCGTCACAGAAGCGTTCCATGACGCCATCAAGGGTTGACGTAATGGGGCGCATTTTTACAAACTTCGAAATATTGCTACTTGGGTCGTTTTTGAGCCTTGAAAACTTACCAACAGTTACAAGTAAGCTTTTCCCATCATAGCTGATGCATATCTCAATAGCTTCAAATGTGGAACATTCGCTTTAAACTATGTTTAATGCTAGTCGACCTGCGTCTCCAAAGAGTCATATCATGCATCAAGTACTTTTTTAAAAAAGTTAGAATCATGGCGCTATGCATGAAAACCTTATAGGGGTCCGAAACAAAGTTGACCAATATTGTCGCTTGCAAAAATATGGCACCAATTTTACGAGCTAAAACCAGTTCGTTGATAGAACACAGGTTCGCTTAGATATTTCCACGTTAGTAGGTAATAAAGTCATTTAGAAGTCGTGTCTCGGCTACCGAAGTTCTGTGCAGCTGGTTGGCACTCGAGCGTCGCCTCTCCCCTGACACGTGTAGACCCAAGGGAGCCAACTTAAGGAGCGTTGCTATTCTCAATAACACGGAGACCGTGCAGACACGCTCCTTTTTGCAGAATGATGTGGCGGAAAAAAATGTGTTGCCTTTAAGCTCTGGCTCCAGGCAAGGTAAGGTTGCAGTTTTTCCATGACTGTATCGCACATTTTTTTCAACGATTTCTGGGAAAACGGCTGACCCGAGTAAGACTGTCCGGTTTAGAATTGGAAAAGTCATGTTTACTTATGTTCATGGCTTAAAGACGGGAGCAATGCAAGACAGGAGTTTGGTCACACATATGTTTTTCTTGTTGCCAAAAACTAAGTTGAGACACGTGAGCAATTTTTGACATAGTTAATATAGTCTTAAGGAATACTTGAAAGTTTCCACCATCACCCCTTTTTGGGCTTAAACGCATCCTTGACACAAAGCTAGGTTTTAAGACATCGAATGCGTGGCACCGTATGATTTCAAAGTGGCAGGACGGGCATAGGTGGGTTCGTGATACACAACAACCAAAGTCTACAACGAATGTTAGGCTATTGCTAACAGAGGTACGTGACTTACTAGCTGAGGTATGTGACCGCACAATTTTCTTGGCCGACATTTGCATTAAAAACAAAGACTCGTTATTGTGCGCACGAGATGAGCTCGGGCCATATTAAAAATGCGACCTTTAACCTAAAAAAGCAAATGGGTATATGTTTGTGGTGTCCGATAGCAAACTAACTCTTGCCAAACGCGTCTGGAAGTGATCTGTCAATATACAGGGACCTAACCCCCATTGTTTTGACGACGGATGTTGTGCTTGTATCGTATAAGGCTGCTCCAACCTGTTCAGAGATTTTATCGCCACAGCCAAAGACCTTCAGCGCGCCAAGAGGTCAGTGCGCCAAGAGGAGGTCAGTGCTCCTGGTTACAAGGCGTTCTCAAGGAAATGTAGGCTATATTGTCAATACTCGACATTTTACACTGTGCTTATGACCACGAGCCAACACTGCCAAGCAAGGTTAAGCAAAAAATTACATTTAAAACCCCGACACGTGGATCCAGAATAAGATCGCAATCCGCACAGACACTGTCATTAAAAAATACATTTAACTCTGTGATGAACCGTCGGCGACGGCAGTGACCATGTTAGCGCTCAGGGGCCGTAGCGCAACCGGATCCAAACCTGGACCCGGATACCCCGGAATGTCAGCGCTCAGAGGCCGTAGCATAACCGGATTTGAGCCCGGACCCGGATACCCAGGAATGTCAGCGCTCAGAGGCCGTAGCGTAACCGGATCCAAACCCGGACCCGGATACCCCGGAATGTCAGCGCTCAGAGGCCGTAGCGTAACCGGATTTGAACCCGGACCCGGATACCCCGGAATGTCAGCGCTCAGAGGCCGTAGCGTAACCGGATCCAAACCCGGACCCGGATACCCCGGAATGTCAGCGCTCAGGGGCCGTAGTATAACCGGATTCGACCTCGGACCCCGGTACCCAGGAATGTCAGCGCTCAGTGGCAGTAGTGTAACCGGATTCGACCTCGGACCCCGGTACCCAGGAACATGGCGCTTGACGGGTGAAAGCATCGCGCTCAAAGACCAGCGACGCTCACCGCCTCGGCTGTCTGTGTCTTTCGTGTGCACTGGAACTCCAGTATCAAACTGTGCACCTTTACGGCACTTCGACTTGTAGACTGGCCAGTCTGTCTGCCTTCGCGAACATCGTCGTCGGGAAGCAGCACACACAGAAACGCCTCGACCCCATCAGGCGTGTGTTGCGCCGAAAACGAAGCTGGTTCTCTTGGTTGAAAAAGGCTGGGCAGCCTGAACATACTCAAAACGCCAGTACACCACTGATTTCCGTGCCGCTTCTGCGGGCGGGGGAGCAAGCGGAGCGAAGCCGAACGCGGCCGCTCCTCTCTGGTTCCTCTCCGTGTTCTTGACAAACGTCAGTGGCGTAGCTGAACGGTGACACGTGGCGCTGTTATTGTTTCTTCAGGTGTGCAGATGCTGTCTGGGCTTGGAGACTTTGTTCCTCCGCGGTAAACACAGTGTTTAAGCGTAAGACGACCGTGCATCGCTCTACTATTCGACCATGCGACCGCGGTTAGAGGTTTGAATGTACGAAGTTGGCGGTCAAGTCATGAAAGGCAAGCTAGCTCGGCCTGGTTCACGCTGCGCTGGATCATTGTGGCGATAGATCATCTCGAGGAGGGGTTGCACCACGTTTTGACCGATGTTGATCTACCAAGATTCTGATAAGCAGTCAGACAGAGAGATATGGCGCGATCTGTGGCGGCTCCGTACACGAGGAATGTGGCTCTGAGGTCCTCAAGTACCGGAATGTAGCAGCACAAAACAGCGTCAGGATAAGACATGTACAATGTAAGACAATGTATTTGCAACGGTGTGATGGCAGTGCACTGAATTCGACTGCGAAAATCATGCAGTTCTGTAGGGCGATTTTGCGAATGGTAAACTCCAGTTGTATCAATATCGCAACCACCGTTTCAGCTCGCTTTTGTCGGTAAATATGCTAGCTGAATGACGATATTTGGTTGCATTTAACCCAGGCCTAAATATAAGCACTTCTAAGCACTGGCACTGGTATGCGCCGAAAATGTCGAAATACATCAATGCTCAGTGATTAGCGTCTCACAAATTTTGTCTGAGAACATGCTTTCGGCCAGCTCCCAATAGTCCAATAGTCAAATACCACCAAATTTCACATCCATGAGGTGGATGTTAGGCCGAAACGGAGAGATTGTTGCATTTGTTCTCATCGGTGCACGGTGGTAATATCTGAGAAACGACACCGTCAGGTCAGCGTTTTGGTCGCAAGTGTGTGCAGTATTGCGAACGCGCAATCCAAGTGTATGATGGCCACCGGTGGTAACGGTGACACATCCTGGTAAACACGATGACATGGCATGTTCCATGACACATCATGAAACACTTACCGACGTTGGTGCTTCGGGCACTGCGCAGTGCCGTTAGCTAGTAGGAAATTGATGCATCACGCGGGGTGTTGTTTACAATAAGGACATCCAAATCCGACGACAACATACAAAGCAGGCGCACACTTACAAGCGCAAGCCATACCCGTCCTCAGGCACCGGCACTGCGTGAGATGAGTCGTCGCATCGTTCCCACCGATGTGTGTCGGGTCAGCCCGCCGGTACTGAAAGTAAACAGTAATGGGAATATTTTGTATTATTTGTGACAAATCTAGTTCGCAGTCACATGCACGTGCATTTAGCACAAATGACACCTCCGCTGTCGTGATGTGTGACATGTCCGGTTCGTGACACGTCGAAGCCAGCCAAAAAATACATTGTCGCCCAAAATGGATGCCTGGCAGTGCAACGAAAGGCGGAAATACTTTTTAACTGACAGAGATCCTTCCCAGTTCCCTAAACGTGATGACAAAGTACACTACAAATCGCTAGTGTTCGCAGTGCGAACGTCGACCTCTTTGATTCACTCTCGGTGTTTACACGTTGACCAGACACGGCGCGCCAATGCATCATTTGATGCGCTTGACAGACAAAGACCATGATGGCACACACCGATGCCACAGGGCAGCGGTGTGTGCTTCTGGCATAATGACTTGGAAAGACGCGATTTTTACCATTTGGCCCCTCTGCAGCTATTTAAAGTGGCCTGCAAGGTAATCCAATGGTTGAGAACTAAAAAGAGGATACCAGTGGAGAGAACACGAAAAGCACCACGATGGTTATTACTGCATCGTTGTATTTTACTTTTTAAGCGGACTGTTGGACGACGTAGTCCCCTCGCCGGCTGAACAAGGTCTTCAGAGAGCCCAAACAATATGTGGGTTCAACGCGAAATAATCCTGGTTACGGACCGAAAACCTCAACCTGTCTAAAATATTGGCTGATAGAGAATGGCTTTGTAGCCTTGTAGCCGTTTGCTCAGATGACAGTCACGCCAAAGTATCTGCAATGGCCTCGAACATCGGCTACACCAACGCCATCTGGGCACAAAAATGTTGCTCTCCCGATTAGCTCATCTGCGTCACGGGCAGGTGCGGGCGGGCCACGATATCCATTTCAACCTCGCTCAGTTGCAGCAGCTGCAGCGTAGTGGCCACATGCTTTCTGTACTTCGTGGCTGTGATGTTGTTGACACGTGCCCTTCACGCGAATGTCCGCGCGCAGTCGCTGCCTCTGAGCGTGCTCGCAACTGGGGCTGCGCTGTTGACGAAAATGTGAGGACAGTCGAGAGGGATCCCAACGTCTTTCCTCGTTGCGATCAGCTGATCAAGCGCCCCTCACATTGTGGCTGTCAGCATGATGGGCACATCGCCTCCTTTTTTGCCCCGAACCACTACATCTCCCAGCGAATGGCATAGCTCTTGCTCTAAGGGAGACAGGTGCTGCAGGACATCTTCATTGAGAGTTTGGTCCCTTTCAGTGTATGGTCTGACCGTAGGCCTTGACGCTTCTCCCGGCCTTCGCCGGTTAGACAAAATGATGGATTCCAACGCAGTCTCCGACAATTTAACATAGTTCTTGATAGAGCGTTCCTCTTCCAACAGCCGCTGAGCCTACACCAACTCATCCTGCACCTCCTTCGTTACACTCTGAACATCCGCATCGAGGGGAAGGTCGACGGGCTTATTTCACTTCCTTTCCTGGAGAGTGGTAAGCGCACGAGAAGACACGTGTAGCTTCCAATGTCGTTGGTAGAGCAGGAGGAAATCGTCCGCAGCCGTCCTCGGGGTGGCGTCTTCGATGGTGATCCCGCACGTTTTCAGTATGCCCGAGCATTCACTGAGGCCATAACCAAGCTTGAGAGCAAGCGATAGATTATGATATTTGCCCTTCTTCACACCGGCCAGGTTCCTGACCGCACCTACCACTTCCATGAACTTCGCGGGGTGAATAAACATATCTAGACCTGATCCTGGGTTTGATGCATTCAGCTCCAGCAGCAGTCGTCCTAGCTACCGCATTTTTTCTCTGATGTGTGCATGTTGGTGACGCTCGTGGCCCAATCTTGTGTAGAGACGGGCCCCGAACTCCATGATAAGGGCATCATGCCTGCAAGTGGACGAAATACTATCGTCTCGCATCTTCGCCATCAGGTTTTCTAAACCAGCCGCGGCATCTCTGTGGCACGGCAGCCAGGACCTTCCCTGGGATTGTACTCGGCCCCCAGAGGCAGTTTTCCCATGGGCGTGGCACCGACGCCGAAAGAGGCTGCGTCTAGGAAAGAAACCGTGAAATTTCCCACATGGCAGCATATCTTTCACGTTGACATTCATATCTTGGGGTGGACGCCTCTTGGGGACGATCGTTCCTAGCCCATCTCGGAAAACAGCAGAGTTATGTTTTAAATTGCGTTTATGAATGATACCTTTCAGAGTGATTCTCCTCTCCCTTGATCCTTTTGGAAAGGCGGGCGCGTCAAGTACGTCGGGTTCTTGTTTATGCTTCCGGAAAAAATGGCGCGCAAATTTTGTGTGCAGGAATCACGATAGGGACAAACGCTCCGCTTTAGGGATGGCTTTCTTGTTTGAGGAGATTTTTCAACAGAGACACTGTGTTCGCCGGAAGCCCTACTGCTGTTCTTGGCCACTACCTGGGCCTCATCCTGGTCCTCGTCCTCGTTCTCGTCTTTGACTTCCTCCATATCCTGGTTCTCGTCCATATCCTTGGACTTGCCCTTGTCCTCGTCTTCGTCTATGTCCTCGTCCATGTCCTGGTCCTCGTCCTCATCCGTGTCCGTTGCTGGCCGTGGGTCGGGGAGGTACGTACGATCTTCATCTTCTTCGTCATCAGGAATGAGGCCAGATGCATCATTATCATGATCTGCGGACAGACCGATCGCCATTGGTTACCTGACGAGTATCAAGCAAAAACGAAAACAATAAACCAGAACGTCGGAAAAAGGATCGTTCGGGTTACTCAACGACGTGTTACAGTGCCAGACCTCTCGGAGTTGCGATTCTTATACCGAGGGGACCGAGACACAATGCGCCGGTGGTCAGAGGCGAACCAGGGTACTTTGGGCTCCGAAGCCAACGCCTTAGCCAACTAAGCCACATGGTCAAGTGGCTGTTTAACCAAGGGGCCATCGATTCCTGGGGCGTCGGTCTACTGACCCCGCTCGGTGCTAGGGTACGGGCAAGTGCATGGTTGGCCACAGTTACTCTGTGATGCCCACTACATGGTATCACGTTGGTGCGTGTGTCCATGCGTATGTTCAAATTCTATGAACAGTTTATTTCATGGACGGAACAAAAATGTTCGTGATGACTGGTATCTTGGCAAGTACAAAAGAACCACTTTATATCTAACTAAAAGCAAGCAAAAAACAATGACGACACACAAGCTGCAAAGCGTTACGAAGCAAAGCAATGAGCAAATTTCCCGCGCAGAGCAGTTGGGATTTGCAGCAATGACACAGCCTATGCCATGACACATTATTTTGTTAGGTGTTATCTACCACTGATCAGTTTTAAACCCAAACAGAGCACAATGACACTTGGTTGCTACACCCACTCTCAAAGGGCACTGTGCGATCTGATGCTCTCAGCTTATGCTGCTGCTCACGCTTCATTCAATGCCTTAAGAAACTTTTTTAACCATGCACCAACCTTTCTCAAAATATGACCGGATTAGGCTCGGAGGCACTCTTTCTCTCGAAACCCATGTAGGAACTCTGAAATAAGTTGAAAAACGTGAGAATGCACGCCAGTTAGGCAAGCAGAAGACAGCTAGTGACCAGGAGTGGCACACGGAAAAACTTGGGGGGCCCTGGAGTGGCCAGAAGGGGCCTTAAGAATAGTCAGATAGTTCTGTTTTGTAAAAT
Organism: Pollicipes pollicipes; assembly: GCF_011947565.3. Taxonomy (NCBI): domain Eukaryota; kingdom Metazoa; phylum Arthropoda; class Thecostraca; order Pollicipedomorpha; family Pollicipedidae; genus Pollicipes; species Pollicipes pollicipes. Next base: position 22,463,474 of record NW_023595962.1, read on the forward strand.
CAAGCGAAGAAACGTTGGCTCTTATTCTATACGATCATTTTCTCATGCGCGAGGAAGGAAAGTATTTAGGAGACCCTGGAACACCCTGGAGACCCGTTTCATTACATTTCGTGACGCTATTTTTATCGTACAATCATACCCTCGCCTAACGATCATAACACATCAGCATGGAAGACGTCAGGGCTGGTTGCTAGCATCGCCGAAAAGCCACGCTTTCCCAGGGCACGCGCATGGGTATAGATAGCTCACGTGTCTTTGGTTGCACCACTGCAAGGCATGGGTAAGAGAACTGGGGATGGATAGGGGCAGTGGCTAAAACCTACATGTTTCTGAAAATTTAACATTGGTTCTTTGAGCGTTCACTGCCAAAATAGTCCATTGACTACCATCTTTTGCTTGGTTGGGTAATGGGCCGCTGGGCGCACGGGTCGTAGGGTTTTCCACGGCACGCACATTGGTCATGGGTTTTGTCGAGGTCTTTGGAGAAAAGGGAATGAGACAGCCCGTTTGCCTCCGATCTCGGCACCGCCCATGCTCATTTTCAGCTAAGTATAACAATGTATATATCGGTTTATTCATGCTCTGAAGAGCTATGCCAAGAAACGCATAGACGAAGCACTCAAGTCATTCAGTATTTCACTGAATGTCTTAAAAATCGGCACACGGCTGTTCAAACGAAACGCAATGCACGAGTGTCATTCACTGACGTCCTACCAGCAAGGATCACTTGTTAGCTCGATGAGATTGGGACACTGTATGCTCTTACCTGAAGCCACTATACTTCACCAACATAAACATGCCATCTTTGCTAGTGGTATGCTGAATAACTTCAAACGGTATGATTGGTGCCTGTAACAGTGAGCACGAGCATTTTTAAGACACAGCACATGTTGGTTGCCTTTTGACTGTACCAAACAGGTAGAGAAACATACGTTAAACCGCGCGTATAGGAAACCAGACGTAGGGGGTTCGATTCGCTGCCTGGTCCAGCCTTCCTGCCAGGGCAGACGCCATAAACTGGGAAGAGAAGGCTGACCACTGAAATGGGATTGCCTGCATCACAAGTCGGTGGGGAGCTAAAGTCGTCCACCGGCAAAGGAAACCAAACCCATGCAAAAACATGTAATCCAGACATATGCGAGACGCACGTCAAGATAACAAAAGATCAATCACGCAAGACCCGTCAACCCTGTTCATGTGTCTGTTCACACATAAAATGCACGAATACAACATCATCAAGTCTGTTTACCAGAAATCTATCAGTTCCTAGAATGCCACCTTTTTGGCCGCCATGCTTTCTTCCATGAAGTGAATGTCACTTTCCATCACAACCTAGCATTACATCACTTGGTCAAGGGAATGGTATTAGAAGTGAACACTTCATTCATCGCAGGTCTCCAAATCGCAAGAGCAAATAATACAGATTTAAGAGGAATGGCAAATGAATGGCTTTCTTGAACATGAGTAGGGGACGGTAATAAAATGATGAGACGAATCCCACATTGCTTGTACTTGCTAAGTATTGCTTGTCGCGTACACTCTGAACCCACCACCAAAATAGCGTCATGTTTGTTTCATGGCAGTCATGCCACTATCCCTAGTGTTTAGTGCCAGTACACCGGTTATGTCATATCGGTAACACCTGACCAGCCCGAACGAAAGCCAAAAGCTTACTAAGTATGAAACAGAAGGCGTTTTAAAATGTTTTACTCGATCAACCCGCGCGCTTGCTAAGCAGTCTACGCCGTTTATCTTACAATTTTCTAAATTGACATGCGGAAAGAATGACCATTCAAAGCATCAATAATTATTGGCAAGGTGGTGAAATATTTGCATCTGTCTGTCGAATTTTCATAACTGCTAATGCGTGCGAAGGATGAACCAAAAACACCCGATATTTTTGTTTTGTTTTTAAAGATTTGATCGGAACCCTTTGAATGGATGGATTTCCGGGATCAGAGCTCACGCTAAGCAGTGCTTGTTGTGTGAGCCCTGACCCCTACCATCCGATCGCGCAATTCCATGTCAACGGCAGAATTTTGTGGCGAAAGCTTAACGTGCCGCAATGCTCGGCACGGTCCGTCCTGCCCCCTGACGTCAACTGACCTTTAGCGCGACCGCTGCCACCGGCCGCAGGCCATATCTGTCAAGGGCAAATAGCGAGCGCCCTAAAGCGACTCGAACCCACCCCGCCCCGGGTGGGTGGATCGGAAGGCAGGCGCTCTAACCAACTAAGCCACCGGGACGGACAGATTAAATGTATATCATTCTTCAACTTTTGAACAGCACTTTTGAACAGCACACAGGTGCCGACGATCAAAGGCCCGCTTGGAGGGTATCAGGGTCTAAAGAACTGACTGTAGGTCACGTAAAGAATCGCGGTCCGCAGGGTCGTGACTCAAAATACTATCCAGAGGTCCCCTTGCACCGTTTTAGGATCACAATCGGTCCGAGACCACGAACACCGAACAGTCGGCTCCATGTCCGTCTGAGCCCCTGAGCCCCATTTCCCAAGCAGAAACCAGGCCGGGGCTCGCGATTTGTAATGTTCGGGGTCCCTGGTACAATGAAGGGTTTCTGTGTCGGTTAGGGGCCACCGTGTCGAACTGTGGCGGCAAGGAGCCCCGAGTCAGAGCGATTTTGAGGGGCCCAAAGAGGGGCCGAAGGGTCTCTCGAGACCAAATATGGACCAAAGATTAATATAAGACACCAAATACTAATATAAAATTAGAAGAGTCCGAAGGGCTGGCTGTAGGTCACGTTAAGGACCCCCGCTCGTAGGGTCGTGATCTCAAATGTCAGTAAGATGATCTTTGGCACCGATGGAGACCCCTGAGACAGAAAACTCCTCTATTTCGGTCAGAGATCGCGAACAACGAACAGTCAGCTCCGTGTTGGTCTGAGCTCAATAAGAAAAAACATGTCTTCAGTAACAACTGGGTCATCTGAGGCGATTTGGGGGGGGGGGGGGATTTTACTATCAGGGTGTCCTCTGTCAATCCTGTGCCCCCCCCCCCCCTTACGAAACCTCTGGCTGCGCCCCCTGCTGCTCTCTGTTGGTCAAAAGGTACACGTTGAGCTTTCAGTTTGTGATTTACGTAACAGAGTGGACATGTTTTCGTCTTATTTTGCTACTTCCTTTGCAGGCTACGCCCTTGATTTAGCTGCTTTCCAGCACTACCACAAATCACTACAGTCCACAAATTATGGTAGGTTAAACTATGTTTTGCCTGAAATTGAGAACATAGAGGGCGTAAAGCATATGCAATATGCACATTTTCAATATATTAATGAGTTGGGCCAGGTACCTATTATATACTGTGATACCTCATGGAAACTGAAATAAAAACAAAAGAATTGCACCTCCAGGTAACAAAAGACTGCTACATCAAGCAGCTGTGAAAGAGTCCACGGAATGCATTGGTCGCAAAGTTGAGTTTTGATGTTTTATTAACTGACAAATCATTCTGACATGACGTGGTGTGAGCAAGCAGGAAAATCGAATTCCTCCCCATGACGTGGAGGGCCACAAGCAGATCAGTCTGCAGATCACTATGCTTTTATGGTCATGCTGGTCAAAGTTGCATTCATTCTAAAGTGATCAAGCACGCATTAATTGCAGTTTCCAAAAAGCATGGCTGTTCACATCTCGTGTGTTGATCTGCTGGTTGAAAGGCTTTAAGGTTTCTTGCCATCACTACTCGATATCAGGGTTCACGTTTCCTATTCCGTTAGGGAAGGGGGGGGGGGGGGTTCTAGGCCCCCTCCGAAATCTAGCTACAGCTGTCAACTAAGAAATCAAATGGCGCCAGATTCAGAGAGAAATTGGTTTGCTGATGATCTTTGGGTTAGGCTTCATCATTTCACAAATTTTGGCAACCCCCACCACCACAAAGCCCCCCCCCCCCCTACTCACTTTATGTACCTACGCCCCCACTCAGTGCATGCAGGTAAGGTGAGAATGGTGCACCCCATTGAGGGGTAAATAGGAACATGAGGTGAAAAGCACGCTGATCCCCCTCCCCCCCCCCCTCTCTTCCCGTCGACAATTACACGGGTTGCAACGCTAAGACGGCCACGCCACCACCAAGTTGGAAGAATTTGCATTGCCCCACATAACGCTGCGCACCTAATGCTTGGCCCCTTCCTCCTTCATATCTACAGAGGTTTCAACGGTAAAACTGCCGCACCGCCATCAAGTTGGAAGAAATTCCCTTGTCCCTGATACTGCGGCGCACCCGAGTACGAGAAACTTCATGCACAGAGCTTAAGGTACAGAACATCATGCAGTTATCAGTACTCACCATATCGTGACAGCCCACAGGAACACCACTAAGTACCACGCAGTAATATCCTACGTCCCTTGATCGCGCGACACGACACCAACCGAGCGACGAGACACCTCCACGGCATTCCAACTCGCGACCAAGGTCTGCCATAACAATCAGTAGTGATGGGTACTACGCATGTGCCTCGCCTAAACTATATGATTGTTAATGTTTGGTCATTATGAAACGTCTTAAGGCATAGCAAAATAACTATTGTTTATCATTTAGTTACTTCAGTCAATTCTGTCCTGTGAAATCAACACTACATGGTGCGTTCAAGGTGATAACAAGATTAGCACACCTCTATTTAAAGATGACGTCACACATTTCAGTCGAAGGGCGAGAAACTTCTCTGGCAGATTTGTGTAAGTTGACCTAAGTCACGTGACCATGAAACATACACTTGACGGACAAAACCTACCATGTAGGGACCTCTAAGGGACTGATACCAGACCAATATCTGGACGAAATTAGCATTTTCCAATGGTTTACAAAATGAGGACCGATTTTTGGTCCCCACCTTGAAAACGGTCCTCACCTTGCGTGAGTGTAGCGGACTTCGGTCCCCACTTAGGAGGGTTTACAAGCACACACACATACACACACACACACACACACACACACACACACACACACACACACACACACACACACACACACACACACACACACACACACACACACAAAATGAGATAGTGGAAGCGAAGTCGCCGTGAGCTCCAGCAGCACGACCTACACAGCCATTCAAAACGCCGCAGGACATGTACCCCGAGCGCTTGACGTTAGTTTGAAAGCGCTGGCATTGGCTGCGCTTGTGTTACCTCTAAGGACCACGAGTCGCGCCCCAGGTGAGAATTTTACTTCGGACAGAAGGCCAGACAGGGATCCGCCCTAAGTCCTCGTGCGCCGTCCGGGAAAGAGCCGAGGAGGAAACCGCATTGCGTTGGACCGATTGATTTCACCCGGGACAGGGCCGTCCCAGGGAAAGACTCAACGATCAATGTATTTATTCAAACAAAAACTTATTTATTTTCGGCATACCATAGAATGATAGCACACATAGCTCAGGCTAACTTCCCCGCCGCCGCTTGTCTTACGCTGAAACGTGCGGGCATCGGGCGGCGTCTGCGCCGCGACCACAGATCCGCGGCCTTCTGGCCCTGCCTGTGGCAAGAGAACCTGGTCACTCCACTGCAGAAATGCGATTGGGGAAGAGGTGGGAGGGGGAGGGGGACCTCCACGGCTTGGCACCCTGGCAAGACCCCGCGACGTGGTGTCTTCGTAATTTTCGCGCGCCCCTGGTGGGGGGATGGTGTCGAGCTTGCCCAGAAGATGGCAGCACCGAAAGTAGTCGCCGCGCAGGTGGCGCTGCAGCTTGGCCGGTCGCGGCGCTATGCAGTCAGTCTCAGTATATTGGAAGCCGTTCACATGGTGGCATTACGGCTTGAGGTCATACAGGTGCAGCGTGAAAAGGCGCATACAAAAGGTATACAAAAATTATGTGAACAAGGATCGAAGAGCTAAAGCAGACGCATCAACACGCTATGGGCCGTATCAGTGAGTTGTCAGTGGTTGAAGTCACATCACCCGTACCTCTTATCCTCTACCTTGCTTCATCACGCATCCTCGCGACACCCCGGTTGTCCGGGACAGGCTGCATGAGTCAGCCACGAGTGGGCCGAGAGCTCCGTGGAAGGGGGACCACCACCGAGTACCCAGCGCGCATGTGCGGGTTAAATCTCGATAGTTGGCCTCCCCCCCCCCCGGCGCACGCAAGCCTTCCCACCGTTTACCATTTTCTTCATCCCATAGTCCTGAAGTGATAAGTTCTGGTCGAAAGGGTTCTAATCCAAACAACCAAAATCACAATGTGCATTGCGGTCTTAAGCGAACTCAGTGCTGTCGCAGGGTGGACGCACAATGGCAGGTGCACCTTAATACGGACTGATAAAGCAGACTACACGCTGATTATCGCCTGCTGATAGCCTGGCTGATAGCTGATAGCCTGATAGATGGGTTATGGCCACGCCCGCAGCCAGTGGGGGGGGGGGGGGGGGGGGGGGGGCGGGCGCGGGCCTGAAATACAGAGTGTCCCGCTAGCGCTGGCAGACTCCCGCGATGCAATGGCCGGTGATGTGGCCAGGGAACGCAGCCGATGGGCGGGCCCCGGGCCGGGAAGAAGCGGGCGTTAACCTAAGCCGGCATGCCATCTGACGCACGGCATCCTGGCTGCAGGATTAACTGATCTTTGCTCGGGCATGGCTTGCTCGCGTGCTAAGCAGGCATGCGAGAGAAAAGGCGCAGCGGCAGAACGCTCACGGAGAGATCCTTGCTTTTCTATAAGTCAAATATCAGCAATACAAGAATTTCAATACAGCAGCTGTCATTTCCTTGGGCGCAGAGCCAAGCTCGGCTCGGCAACCTCAGGACGGGATAAGACCTCTTCAGTTCTGCTGAGGTCTGGTCAACTCGTTGATTGCTGATGCCGACCCATAGCGCCGATGTCCGTTTGGTTAATGAACGTGAGAAAGTCCAACATTCTGATCGCTGCGTTTGGCTCTGTGTGGCGTGATCTGTTCCTGTGATTTTCGTGTTAGGCGGCTGTGGAGTTAGTTATGGAACAACTCCACGTGCGCAGCATGCATAAGCAAACCGTAACAGACAAAGTCCTTTGTCGTTTGCTGAAGCCTTTCATATTGTTGTCGCCGGTAAGCATGTTTGACGCTGTTTGGCACTTCAAATGCAAGGCACTTTGATGCGCATAAGAAATTGATGTCAATTTCTCAACGTTACATGAAATCAGCATTTTGCTGCACGCGATCACTCGGCCCATTATGGTTGCCACAATCATGAACATTAAGTCTTCGTGAATCAATAACATTGGGAGCCAAACAACATTGAGCTTAGATCAACTGACGACAAACCAATGTCTGGCTGCATCCTTTCACTCTCCGTCATGGGGGCTACTGTCATCGGGCAGGGCCTACCGGACGCCAGATGACAGTTGACGTGCTGATGACAGATCCGCGATTCGGCTTGCGGGAAGGTCAACAAGAAAGGCGCCTTCAGTCCGCAGAAGTGCGGGACCTCTTGCAGACGCGGCTTCAAAAGAGCAGCCAAGAACAGCAGCCGTCTTCCGTCGCCAGAAGTCCCATCAGTTCCGCGCTGGCCCCAGTGACGTCACTAAGCCATAACGGTTTGCCGATCGCCATTTCGAGCGTGACAATCGCCTCACACTCCTTCGCGACACATTCATGGCCCAGCCGCCCTGATGATAAAAAATCCTCCGCACTAAAAAGTCGTCACCTGAATCCGGCGATTTCCGTCGCAGCCCGGTGCGAAAGCCCAAATTTGGTGAGAGACCTTGTGCGGCGCTTGGTCGGGCTTGTAGTGAGGGCAGCCATATTGTTTTGGCCTGGCGACATATGAATCTGACAAGTAAATGGTGAACGGGAGTGCAGCGATGAGGATATTTCGTGGAGGAAAGTTATTTTCTAAACCAAATGTTCTATTGTTCATCCACGAAATTACTCTCAGTCGCACTGAATACCAGTCGCACATAAAGTTTGAAACGTGCCCCGTTAAGCTAGACGTCAAAACATTTTCCATCGCACATCACGAGCTAATCACCTGGATATTTCCTGGGACTTAGGCCATCCAAACCCGTCACGACGAACTAAAAAAGGTCGGTCTTCGTTCCTCGTCTAGTGGGTTAGCATGTACACAGGAGAGAGTGAGCATACTGACACGCCAGACGAGGACGAAAGTCAGAACAATTATGTCATCCGGTATGCTTACACCTCTCCCCAGCCCTTCCGTAGAATTATTCACAGTTGGGCTCCAAGAGCCGTAGCCGTATCACTAGTTACCCATGGAAACATGGAACTGAGAAGACCCTTGGCGCATGGAACTCCATCACCAGAATCGCAGTAGCCGGCGCTTCCGTTGTTTTGGCGGAAATTCCAATCTCCCAGTAGGAGGAGCGTGGAAGGTGAACAGACCACAGTCTCCTAGTAAGAGGAGCGTGGAAGGTGAACAGGCCGCAATATCCTACCAAGACGAAAAGGAAAGGGAACAGACCACAATCTTCTAGTAAGAGGACCGTAGAAGACGAACAGACCGCAATCTCCTAGTAAGACGAAAAGGAAAGGGGAACAAACCACAATATCCTAGTGAGAGGAAAAGGGAAGGTGAACTAACCACAATATCCTAGTGAGAGGAAAAGGGAAGGTGAGCAGACCACAATTTCCCAGTAAGAGGAGCGTTGAAGGTGAACAGACCACAATCTCCTAGTAAGAGGAGCGTGGAATGTGAACGGACCTAACCAGCAGACCGGCGGAAGCTGCAGGCTGGCGATGTCCAAGCCCGCACGTTTTTTGGTTCGTCTGGTCTGCACACAAACGTAAAGACGTTAGAATTAGAGGCCCTCATTGACTTTTTATTCGCTGACCATTTTTGGGACATGCTGGTGGATGAAACCAATTTGTACGCAGACCAGCGCATGGACAGCATCCGCTGACCTCCAAGGCGAGAGCTCCCGAATAAGCTCCTGTCACGCCATCGGAAATGGAAAAGTTCTCGGCGCTTTGGCTTCTGATTAGCTTGGAAAAATCCCTATCTGAGAGACTATTGGTTTTAAAATAAACTGCCGCAGAACCCAATCTTCAAAGTGACTATGTTTTCCGATTGCTTCTATCTCATCTTGAAATCCCTTCATATCGTAGGCAACAGTGCCAAACCAGATGATGTATCGCGGCTATGCAAGGCGCAACCCCCCGTGGACTTGACTTTTTAGAAATCTTTGTAGCCTTCTGTCAGCTGGGCGAAGTCTAATCCGAGACGAGGCTCTCATCCGCTGGAGTGGGCGACTGCTTTTCGAGAATTCCAGTCGCATAAAACCGACCAAGGACGGCGTAAGAGTATGCGCGCCGACAAATACAAAGACCGGCTTTCTGTTGAACATGGATATTCATTGTGGAGCAGAGACCAGTCTGGAGGGTAGGGTTGTGAATCTGTTGGACCCATTTTGGACGAGGGCCACGTGGTGTACATGGACAACTTAAAGAACAGCGCCACCATGTCATGTCTGCTTCTTCGGTTCAAAACCGGCACTTGTGGCACTCTCCGGGCTAATAGAAGGCAGCCTAAAGAACTCCAAGAGTCCGCAAAAGGCTTTGGAAAGGGGGAGAGGTTTGCGCAATCACGGACTGTGCTCGTGCAATCGTGTCCTAAAAGGACAAAAAAAAAATGTTGCTGTCTTAACGGAACACGAAGCTAAGATCATTTCTGTCACATCAATTAGAGGACAATAACGCCGCAAATCTGAGTGCGCCCTGTTGTATAATTAGGGCATAAAGCGTATCGACCAGAAAGACCCGAGTCTATCATACTATTCTCAGCTGCGCAGAACCATAACGCGCGCCACCCGAGCACGTGTTAGCTGTGAATGACGAGTGTATGTGGCTGGAGCGTTTTGGCTTAGCAACGAGTGTCATGGAAGCTTTGTGAGTAGGGGTCAGAATTTTTTAGATGAACGGTCGCAGAGGATTGCTTGGTTTGTGTGCCTTGAACGTTCCATGCGTGAGTTCTGGCTTGTATACGACAATTGGTTTACTAATGTGTACACGTCCAGCTGCTGCTCTCACAGCGTTGATCAATTGGTTAATCTTTTTCTTTAATGCTTTTTTGAGTTTTTGCTGTTTCATTCAAACGAATTGGCAAGGACCCAGCCGAGCAGCCAATCCACTTTAGCGCTCTCTCCCTGCATGCAAACCATTGGCCGCTTCTCTGACCGCTACAGAAGCTTCATTCCCTCTGGCAGGAGCTCGATATAAAAAGGACCGCCTCGAACGCCCTGTCCGAATGCGGCGCAGCTGGCGTTACCATGCCAACAGTGTCCGAGCTTCTCCGCCGATCTTTCTGTTCCGTGCGTGTATTGTTCACAGAGAGGGGCAGGGCGTGCGAGATAGGCATTCTGTGATGCAACGTGGTGATATCTCTTTTGACAAAAAGTCGATTTAAGATGACCCAAGGCAAGTCTTATAAGATTGCTTTTATATAATCGGATCTACCGGAGCGTTCAACTATCCTGGCGCCATGGCCTATCTCGTTTTGGGTTTGCTTACCTTCCGTTGCTGTACATCCCGCCCAGACAGCCATAGAGTACAGTATGTGGGGAATATGTTCACCCATGCACCTACGCAAAATAGCCACAGTGGCCTTTGGGTTCGTTTAAGCCATCGTCATGTACTTAGAGGAGGGGGCAACGAAAGCACGCAGACGGGAAACCGCAGCACTACACTCACCAGCAACGTGTTGATCATGAACACTTCTCTATAAGCTTGTGAAGACAATAGAAGCCTGTCCACACTTGAAACATCATTCATCAGGAACATGACATCCATTACTAACAACAAGGGGCGGATTCAGGGGAGGTGCACGGGGTCATTGCCTGCCCTTGGGTCTCGACGAGGCCCATAGGCTCCGAAGAAGCCAATAATCGGCCAAACAGACACAGTTTTTTTTAGCACAAAACGCAACAAAATTGGACGTCTTTAGGCTTCCAGGCGACAGAGAACTGTCGCAAGTGAAAGTGAAGGGTTCACGATTAGACAACGATGATTCTTTATTGATTGAGAGGGTGGTGATTGGAATACGTTAAGGCTCATTACGCTGCATTACGCTACCCAGAGACTCTAAGCTGTTTCTGGGACTTGCACTTGCACTTGCAGGGTTAATCCGATCGTTAAGGAGCTTTTCACGTCGCCCTTGATTGCTTGATTTTTTGCCCTTGATTTGCATTTGCTCGAAGGGACATGCGCTGTTGATGAGACCGTTCCTGCTATCATGCTGGGGTATTCTTGTCAATCAGAGCCTTCCACGGATTCTTTCCATTCGCCCGAAAGTTTCTATATGCAGCAGCCGCGGGCCTCATCTGGTGAGGTGTCGGGGTATTGTCGGTCATCCAGGGGCCCGTTACCTTGGGCTCTGTTTACCTACTGGCACACTCGCGAGGTCCACGGCCCTCCCAACTTTCTGTTACTTGCTTAGGGCCTTACGCTCTTGTCGGGGTCCTATCTCTTAACACGCGCTCGGGAAAGGGGTTGGGTCACTTTAACCTCCCAAGGTTTTTCCGGAATAATTTCCGGCCTGTGCCGCGCAGCCGAGTCAACTTTGGCGCAGATGAAGAAAATTAGATAGCAATCTTTTGGCATAAAGAAGGTATTTGTGCTGGTAAGGTTGCTGACCTAGGGCAAGGAAAAATCAAGCCATGGATTTAGCACAGTTTTTTAGGAAATCGTTCAATCTCATGCAAAACGGAGCGTTAGACGAAGCCATACATCTCTAAGATAGCTTCTCAGGCAACACAACAATTGAGCTAACAAATTCGTTTGACCTGGGGTCACGTATGAAGGTCAGACCGAGTATAGGACCTGCCTGCTAAAAGGTCTGCCTGCTCGACTGCTGGCTTGCTGCAAAAATATCTCGGCGATTGCCGGGTGTACAAGGCGCGCGCTGCATATTTTCAACGTCCAAACCTCTCTGTCTGATGCTCTGAGTGGATATATCTAGCCGCGGATGGTGTTATACCCACTGAAAATCCATCTTAGTACCACATAGCTTTTATGGGCTAATAGGGAGTTGACATGCTGCGTAACATGCGTACCTAGTCGTATTTTGAATTGTTATTCCTTTGGAGACACGAGACATGGTTGGTATCCACAGATGTGACTTTCAGCGCTTACTTGCATGCTGGCTGCGTGCTGCGGCTATCATATGTCAAATGGCTTTTAAGCTTTTGTAATGCATGACCTTCACACAGAAATGCAATACCAATTATGTCCTGACATGTAAAGTCTGCAATGCGTTGCTGCGTAACGAATAATTTTGTGCTAGAATTCATTGCACGCATGCAGATAGCCGGTACCAGTTGCCGGCTGATTTGTCTTATCCAGCTCACAGAAGCCGACTGCGTACCAATATTTTTTATTTTCTTTCACAGTGCAAGCCTTCTATTGAAGAGGCTTTCCTCCATTAACACGCCGCCTTGCGCTGCAGAAGGGACGGTCAGATGCTACTTCGGAAACATGCAAACCGATACCTAGTCACTGGGCAGCGAAGCTAGGAAAGGACCTAATATTACAGCGAGCAGGTTGTTGACACGGTGCAGCCAGGGCTGGCAGGGATCGGGCGTCCACTCCATCACCGTCTACCTGCTGTAGAGAGCCAGGCAGGAGCAAAGCCGGCAAAGACCGGCTTATCCATCTTCTGCGATGACGAATCTCAATGTCAGTTTGATAACGAGAGCATGTACGAAATACTCGGTACATAAACAGTGACTTAGACTCTGGGGCGTGTTGACGGCTGCAAGCATTTGCGCCCCTGACGACGGTTGGATTGGCATGCGGCTGTTGAGTGCTACCCCGGCATTACTCGATTGAGGCCAATTCTCGCTCGCGCTAGCACAATAGCGGCTTGGGCCAGCAACGGGTCGACAATGGTGGTGGTCAATATGAGCAGCAAAGCCGCAAAGTCATGAAATCCTTTAGAACGTGACACAAATGACAGAGGCTTTGGTCGACCGCTCCTAGCCCCACCCATCAATAGTCATGAGGCCATGAGTGTTCTTTTCAAATAGCCGGCGAAATGCATTGGACTGCCGACAGCTTGAACAGCCGTGGGTCATTTTACGACTCGGGTTATATTTTATTATTAAGCGTCTTCAACAAGCGCTCAATTAATCGATGCCGCCTAATGCAACGTAGCGCGGGAGGGGGGAGGGGGGGGGGGGGTCTCGGGAGGCAGAATCGTGGGCTCAGGACGCTCCAGGTAGGTTCTTCGTCTTCAGCGTCGCAAGAGCCGCCGGCATGGACGCCGCTCCGGCCGGGGGTCGGCGACGGGGCCCTGGCCGCACCCTGCTGCACTGGACGGCGCGCACGACGCTGCTGCTGCTGCTGCTGACGCTGGTGTGGCAGCAGGTGCAGGAGTTCCGCTCCGAGCCGGTCAGCTCGACAGTGGTGCGGCGGTTGGCGCCGTTCCCGAGGCTCACGCTCTGCCCCGGCTCCCGCCTTCGCGAGGGCCTGGCCATCGACCTGTACCGCCAGCTGGCCAACGGCTCGCTCTCGGTCACCGAGTTCTACAACCGGACCACCCTGGAGATACTGCCCGGCGGGCTGGATCAGCTGGACGTGACCAGCGGCCATGACGGCGTCGGCACGACATCTCTACCGGGGCCGTTGGGCGTCTGGCGACGGCGCTTCTACCTGCATCTAGGAGAGCAGCCGTGGCGGCCAATGCGCTGTCTGACCTTCGAGCCGAGCGCAGTGCTGCACCGGAGTGGCCGCAGCCCACTCTCGATCAAACTGTTCCTGCAGGTGCCCGTTCTCTTCACTGACAGATACTTCCAGGTGGCCTACCGTCTATACGTGCACGGGCCGGAGGAGCTGAGCGTGGGCGACCTGCCGGCGCCGCGGATCGACGAGCCGGTGCCGGTGACGCCGGCCCAAGAGCTGCGGTCCGGCCGCGACACCGGCTTTCTCGTGACGGCAAAACTGCGCCGGCTGGCCAGCGTGCGCCGGCGGCCCTGCCGCGACGAGCCCGGCTACTCGCCAGTCCGCTGTCTGAAGGAGTGCCAGTGGCGGCGGCTGGCGGAGCGCATTGGCTGTCGGCTGCCGCACATGGTGTCGGCCGGCGTGTTCCTGCCCGAGCTGCGCGGACCGCTCGACCACCTGCCCGTCTGTACTCGCCTCGTGCAGACGGAGTCGCGCCGGGGAAGAGGGATCATTCCCTACCAGCCCCGGGAGTCGCTCTGCCTGAAGCAAAGCTTTGAGTGGACCCGGCCACGAACGAAGTACCGGTCGAGGACATCGACGAGCGACGACTCGACGAAGGCCGCCGCCGCCGGACAGCGCTCCGTCCCCTCACGAGCCAAGCGTATTCCAGTACCGCCGCCCATCCGTCCATTTCTGGACATGCCGGAGGGGGCGGAACAGTACGTCCCCAGCAGTTTGCTTGAGCACACAAGCGGCTGCGAGTGCCCGGCCGCCTGCCGCGAGGCCGTCTATGACGTGCGCCGCAAGGCTCTGACGGGTTGGGCCGGCCGCAACAGTTCATACCTTTCCCCCTGCCTGACGCATCTGCATATGACGCTAAATCTGCCTGCGGATGAGGTTCAGGAAGCGGTCGCCTTCACAATGAGTGCACTACTTGCTAACATCGGCGGGCTTCTCGGCCTGGTCACCGGATTCTCGCTCTTCACCCTGGTGGATGTTCTGGAAGCATTGACGTATGGTATCGGTCACAGATGGCAGAATCGTCGCGCGATGGAAGCAGGATGTCCAGCTTCAGAACCTGACACAGCGACAAAGAGAGGAGCATGGTCAGGAGCGAAGCCGAGAGATGTCACGATTCTGCAGATCAATGGGAAAGATCAACCGGCAGTTCTATGTAGATGCAGCACTCCGAAGTGTTAGTTCGCAGAAGTGTTGTTAGAAGTTTTGTCGAGCAGAAGTAACGTTTTGGAGAAGTTTTTGCGTAAGTTTGTATATGCATTTTATATATATTAGTATTTATAGTTTAAGTATTTCCTTTTCGTGGAGCTTGACTTCCATTTCGTGGATTTGAAGTCGTTAGAAGTACTCCGTTAGAAGCTTAGTGGTTAGCAGCACTCCGTTAAAAAATTAGCGGTTAGCAGTACTCCGCTAGAGGTTTATGTTTGGTAGTACTCCGTTAACAGCTAAGTGGTTAGCAGTACTCCGTTAGAAGTCCTTTCGTGGAATCGTTTGGGCCTGAGAGCCCATTGCCCAAGCAGGGACAAAGCCGCGGCCCGCAATTTGGGAGTATCCCGTGGCCGTGGCCGCCCATGGCTCAGGGCCCCTGAGTCAATGAGGGATCCGCTGTGTCGGCCAGGGACCATTAGTGCCTAACCCTAACAAGGGATCCTTTTGGGGCAAGGGTCAAAAGTCGGCCAGGGACAGTGTTCAAGCCGGCACAAAGAGAAGCCTGAAGACCTCCACGGGGCCGAGGCTCTAAGTTCCAATTGGCAGGCTGAATGAAGGCCCCGGACGGCTGGCTCTAGGTCACATTAAGGGCCCCGGCCCGTAGGACCTCAAATTAAAAGTATCAAATATTAACTATAGAGCCTGTTGCAACGATTGTGGATCCCTCTGGCACAATGCGCACTGCTAGTTAGGCCAGGCGTTACCAGCACCGAGCAGTTGATTCTCTGTCAGTCCGCGCCCTGGGCCCCATTCTATTAGAAGAGTCGCAACGTGGATCAGGAGAGTCGTGACATGAATCAGGAAAGTCGCAGCTTAGATCAGGGGATTCACAGCATAGATCAGGGGAGTCGCCACGTCAGTTGCCGTCACATTATGTCGGAGTGTTGCATCCACATAGAAATGCCGGTTGAATGCGACGACGGCAACTGACGTGGCGACTTCCCTGATCTCAGCCGCGACTCCCCTGATCTAAGCTGCGACTTTCCTGATCCACGTCTCGACCCTCCTGATCCACGTTACGACTCTTAAAATGGAGTGGGGCCCAGGGCGTTGACCGACAGAGAGTCAACTGCTCGGTGCTGGTAGTGTCGGACCTAAATAGCAGTCCGCACTGTCCCAGAGGGATCCACAATCGTTGCAACAGGCTCCATAGCTAACATTTGAGACTTCGGGTCCCTGGCCGACACAGCGGGTCCCTCATTGACTCAGGGGTCCTGAGCCATGGGCGGCCACGGCCACGGGACACTCCCAAATTGCGGGCCGCGGCTTTGTCCCTGCTTAGGAAATGGGCTCTCAGGCCCATAGGATTCCACAAAAGAACTTCTAACGGGGCACTGCTAACCACTTATTTTCTAACGAAGTGCTGCTAACCACTAAACTTCTAACGGAGTGCTTCTAACGGCTTAAATTTCACGAAATGCAAGTGAAGTTCCATGAAATGGAAATACTTAATATATAAATACTATACGTATATATATATATATATATATATATATATAGAAATTAATAACGCAAATACGCCTCCGCAACGTTACTTCTGCTCGACAAAATTTCTAGCACCAACACTTCTACAAACTAACACAAAAAACTTGACACATTACTTTTATGCATTAAAACCTCTGACGCACAAGCCCCCACGCGATATCACTTCTGATACGAGAACTTCTAGCGTATAAACTTATACGAGACTAAACTCCTGGTGCAAAGAGTTTTACGCAACATTTTTCGACGTAAATAGACTTCTTGCGTAAAAACTGCTCCACTACATTACTTCTAGCCCTTACACATAATAAAATCGCTCCACGACATTACTTCTGACGTTTATGCATAATAAAATTGCGCACCACCTGGGCACACAGTTACGCACGCACACATGCACGACACCACGAAATGCACGCAAGATTTGTCGCGTAAAATGTTAATCGATGGGAGCCTTTGCATTGGATGTGGCGCCACGTGAACGTTTTTTCGTTGGAAGTTCTGTCGCGCAAAAAAAATGTTGTGTAGAAGTTATGATGCTAGAAGTTTTTCGTGTAAAAGTTCAGGCGTTAGAAAGTCTCGCGTTAGAAATAGCGTCGTTAGGAAGCTTTTGCGTTAGAAGGTTTGTGACACGGAAGTGAGGTCGTGTACAGGTCTTTACGTTAGCATTTTTTTGTTCTGTAAGAGTTTACGCATCAAACGTTCTTGCATTGTAAAAAGCGTTACGCAGAAGTCCTTGAGCCTTAAGTTTGGACGCATAGATGTAATCTGGGTGGAAGTTTTTGGGTTGGAGCCCTGTGATGCGTGGAAGTTTATACTGCGAACAATCTTGCATTGAAAGAAATGTCGCGTATAAGTTCTCGCATTGAAAGCAACGCCTCGTAAAAGTTCTTGCTTTAAAAGCAATGTGTAAAAGTAGTGTCGTGCAGGTTTTGTCGCTAGTATCATTCGTGTTAGAAGTGTTGTCGGTACACCAGCCGGGTTCCCGCTTACTATGACAGTTACATGTTGTGTTGAAATCGGTACATGAGGCCTGAATCTTTTCAAAACTCAACTTCCCGGAAATATTACTTGTTTGTAACCACACAGTATCACTAAACACTTGCTCCGCATCACTAAACGGCTGATCCGATGCCCTCGCCGCTATCTCGGAGGCCCTGTGACTGCCCAGCGGCTGCTCCGATGCCCTCGCCGCTATCTCGGAGGCCCTGTGACTGCCCAGCGGCTGCTCCGGATGCTCTCGCGGCTATCTCGGAGGCCCTGTGACTGCCCAGCGGCCTGCTCCGATGCTCTCGCGGCTATCTCGGAGGCCCTGTGACTGCCCAGCGCTCTTCCTGCTGCCGCCAGTTGACCGTCTACCAGCGCAGGAGGCCCGTGCGGTACGCGTCGTCTCGAATGGGAGGCAGCTCAGGGGCCGGACAGAGGCATCGCCGGCGGACACAGCCGCATACTGAATGTGGCGGCCGGCCACGTCCGTGCCGCGCCGCACGCGTGCCTTCTGGCCGGCGGGAACGCACGTGGATCAGCGAGCCGGGCCTCCACGTGGTCGTCTCGACGCTCGTGCTGGCGACGCCGGCGGTCTCAGCGAGCGGACACCGCCCGCTGCCGCAGAGGGACCGCCCCCACTAACCTGCACACACGCAGCATATGGCGGCATCATGCGACCGCATCATATCACTGCGGGTGTGTGACGGCGCTATGTGTAATTATGGTCATGCGTTACATGTATTACGTGTTATTATGGCATGAGATACGGCAAATACAACACGACACAAGCGCGCGGCCATACAAAGCTCAAACGAAGGGTGTCAGGAAAGGTGTCGAAAATATAATGGCGTTTACAGCAATACTTTGTATCTATATACGTACACGCAGGAGCAGCCACAAATGAAAATGGAAGATTGGACTTAAACAACATGATAAAATAACGTGTGCATACGGTTCGCCAAGTGATCCACTCATTTGTTGATTTTGGGAAAATACTAATGACAGACATTCGCTTGGTTTTGGACAGCATAAGGAAAGCAGAAGACGTAGTGCAAAATATGTCACTTTTGTTGCCTGGTTGTACAGAAATAAATCGGGGCCCAGCAGCTCACGCTGATGACAGTGCTCTTAAAAAATCGGACGCTTCCCACACATGCGTCTTGCGCCACAAGCTTTCAAATAGTAACGTTTCATGACTTGTTTTGGTTGATTACGAAATTGGCGCAGTTGTCTGCGTCCTGAAAGGCAGCAGTAGAGTTTTATTGTAACCAAGTCGCAGCCAACATTGACATAGACATAGAGATAGAGATAGAAATAGAGATGAGAATGAAGATAGAGATAGAGGTAGAGATAGATATAGGTATAGACATAGTCATGTAGATAGACATAGAGATAGGCATAGACACAGGCACAGACACAAGCACAGGCATAGACAGAGCCATAGACATAGACATAGATGTGTATTTGAGCTATCCGCGATGAGCTCGTGACTTTTCAAGTCCCTTGTCACAAAATTAAAACAAGGTGTTACTAACTACAAATGTCAGCACACACACACGCACGCACACACAAACACACACACACACACACACGCGCGCACCCACGCACACGCATACGCATCTACACGTAAACGCACATGCGCACACGCACACAAAGTGTTCTTAAAGTGTTCCACGCCGGCTGTCCGGCTGTTATCCGAGAGAGTTCTCAACTGATTACACCGTTTCACACGGCTGTCCGGCTGTTATCCGAGGCAGTTTTCGGCTGATTACACCGTTTCACACCTGCTGTCCGGCTGTTATCCGAGACAATTCTCAGTTGAATATACCGTTTTACACCTGCCGTCCGGCTGTTATCCGGGACAGTTTTCGGTTGATTGTACCGTTTCGCACCTGCCGTCCGGCTGATATCCAAGACAGTTTTCGACTGATTACACCGTTTCACACCTGCTGTCCGGCTGTTATCCGAGACAGTTCTCAACTGATAACATCGTTTCACACCTGTTGTCCGGCTGTCGCCACAGGCGTCAGCCGGCGCAGTTGACAAAGACGAGCTTTCTTCTGAAACCAGGGACACAACCGCCGCCAGGATTGGTTTTCTTGCAATGAATAATCGTGATGCTGTGCACCCACCGGCTCACTGAGTATTATTAAATATGTTACTGAACAGTGAACGCGCGTGGAAAGGTCGCCTTCCCCGCCGACTGCTCAGCCCGCGCCGCCTGCTGAGCTAGTGATGGCTACTAGTGCTGATCCCGAGCCTGCTGTTCCGTACCAAGTGGTCTCAGCGCTGGCGAGTCAGCTGAGAGAACGGATTCATGTATTCATTCACGGGTCCGTACATGGTGGAAGATGGTGACGACGCCGATTGTTCGTTCCGGTTGAGACCACCGCCACTGTAGATTATAACGTCAACGATCTGATTAGCACCGCTCTGGCGGTTGGCAGGTACGGTGGCTCGAACCGGACCGCTGCTGCTATCATCGCCTTTCAACAAGACAGCAGAGACGGACTGGCTACTTGAAATCAAATATCGTAGATCATAAGACGATCTGCTGCGCAAGAGGCAGAAAAGCGGCGGCTCGTCAAAATGCTGAAGCAATCAACGAGTCAAGTTGACCATCCTCTACTCCGACGGCCGCGAAGGCAGGAGCTCCATAAGTCACACGGAGGCAGACGAGTGCCGTCGAAAAACACGTGGTTGTCATCACTGAGCCAGGCAGCCGCCACGTGACTCATTTCACGTTCGAGTTCGGCCGCGCCCCGCACATGCTCAACGAGCTACACTCCGTGAGCCCGCAGTGCGACAGTCACATCAATGTACGCGGCTGCGATGGCACGGCCGTCAACACCGAAACGATAGGCGACGTGCTCCCGCTGTTTGATCTGGCCACCGAGTCACCCGCACACTGGTTCATCTGCCAGCTGCGTGGCAACGAGGTGAACCTCCTCCACCTGCTGCTGAGCTTGGACGGCACGACCACGGGATCGAAAATTGTTCTGGACTCATCGGCAATACCTGTGCCGGGGAGGTCTGGGAGAGGGACGTTGTGGCATTTAAGGCTAGGTAGGGGCGCGTGCCAAACTTGCCGGTCAACCTGATTCAGCAGCCGAACACCAACCAGCAGCTGTTGTACCTTCTGGTCTCCGGTGTTCAAAACGGCTCTGTCCGAAACGTGGCAGCCCAGCGGTAAATCGGACCATCGAACCATGTCATGTAAATATGAAAACGCGCTATCTTCGAGTTGATAGCAATGGGTGTTTAAAGTCCATCAAGTATTAATCGATATTTCATGTGCTCACTGCTAAGCATTTACTTATCACCATACCTTGTGCCGTAGTATGTCGCATCATTTGCTGGTTGGTTCATGCTGACTACCATATTTGTTGATATGTACTCCGTCACATTTGAGGACTTTGAATATCGGCATAGCTACATACACTAAAAAGGCGCAATAATTTGTGTATGATCTAATGCTCAGTTCGTAGCAAATTGTTCTAATATATTCGCCCCCGTTTTAAGATAGTGGACACTGGCCGCTGGTCTGCTCCTAGTTCACATCTGTACCGAGACTTCCAGCAGCGCTCTCAAGAACCTCGTCCAGTGCGTGGTCGGTCACTATGTGTCGGTACCGTCCGCCATCTGGCAAAACAGGGGCTGCGTCTTTGGCTTACACAACTTGTTCCGGAGCATCGCGCTGCTCCGTGACCTGACGCAGCACACATAGGCCACGGTGTGGCAGGTCCTCCAGCGTAACGTGCACTGGGTCCGTCCGGAACAGCTGCTGCTGGACATGGTGTGGGGCGAGAACTGCATGGTCCGCGCACAGGCGGTTCCGATCGTCGCGCCGCTCGTGAGCAGCAAACCGAGGGTCTTTTTCAGCGCAGGGTCTTCGTCATCTCAGCGGTAAATTTCGAGGCCCTGAGGCACACCGAACTGATTCCCTGGTACGGACCAGTCACACAGCCTCCACTGCGAAACCTCAGCGGCTGGGAGCTGCGGAACAAAGTGCAGCCACCGCTGGCCATCTTGCCCTATCTGGTTCACACTAGGAGTGCGACGCAGCGCCGCACTGCCGAGGACGCCTGGGGCTGGAGCTGGAGCTTCGGCAATATGTATAGCTCAGCTGCGAAGGTATTTCTGCTACCGTGTGATCGCTGCCAACATGTGTTTTGGGTTTCCAGTCTGTGAGCAGGTGCTTTTGGGCCGGTGCATCGACTACACAGTCTCGGCAGGAAGCAAAATGTGCATGAGGTCACCCTCCCCCACCCCCTCCCCTCCACCTCTATGTCCGTGGTACAGGCTGGAAAACTTACCACATGTGTTAAGTTGTACACCAGACAATATATTCTGAGTCATATCCTACACATAGTTTTGTTTGCATCACACGAGTTGTCTTAGAGAAGTGAAAGTCTAAAGCAACACCAGCCAGCATATTCGTACAACGAGCTCATACTCAACAGCACATAAAGTTTCCGCCAAGAGGCAATCAATCGGGCAACGTCTGATCCGCATATGCGACTTTAGACCGGGACATTCTCGTACGATGGCTTAAGAAGCGCTCAGCAGCATCGTTTCCTCACGCAAAATATACATATATGTACTCTTTGAGTCGATTCCGCCCACAGCTTGGTGTTACCTGCGGCGGCGGACGCCCCCAGCATTGGGTGACTGCAACGCCGGGCGTTGGTTTACGTCGATTTTTCGATCGGCTCGCGACTCACAAATTTAAGTTTTTGGGAGGAGCCTTTGCTATGCCGTGTACTTTTGGGCTCCAGCGCCAACGAATTTCTTTGTTTCACTTGGTTTTGTTACTGATGACACACCCTAGTGAGCACGTTTTCCAGAGATAGCGGCTGTCAATTGGCTCTCGACAAATGCCTCGCAGGGTACAATGACATAATCAAACCATGATGCGTGTAGAAGCATGTTTACTCAGCAGAAAATTGTCCTGCTTAGAGCAGTCTTTCCATTCAAAACGTACGCCAATAATTATAACTGAGCTTTCGTCATCATATGCTGATGAGCTTGCTTCATTATCTTCAAGTGTGAGACATTTCCTTTAATATCACTATTGTGTTTTCATCAACAACATTTTTATCTAGAGGTTAATTTTCGTTCTATATTTCAATGTTCTGATAGACGGGACGGATATCTGCATTCACCAGGCAACGATCACCACCAATCCTAAATAACAACATTGTCTTGCTTTCGGTCGCCACTCCGTATAAGTCTTGAACAGTTGGCATAGATCAAGTTGTACACAAGGCAGTACTGATAACTTTGTTCACCGTTGAATGATTAGGGGAAGAAAGAGAGGATAATGGCTTTGTGTTTGATATATACAAATATGTATATAAACATATACACACATATATATATATAATAGAGAGAGAGAGAGAGAGAGAGAGAGAGAGAGAAGAGAGAGAGAGTAGAGAGATGAGAGGAGAGAGAGAGAGAGAGAGAGAGGGAGAGATGAGAGAGAGAGAGAGAGAGAGAGCGAGAGAAGGAGAGAGAGAGAAGAGAGAGAGAGAGAGAGAGAGAGAGAGGAGAGAGAGGAGAGGGAATATATATCCTTCCCCCTGGCTATTCGACGAATAATCCGGCTACCAGTACGCTATGGATGTAGTGGCGCCAGCACCGTCTTATGTACGTGCCACGTTCCTAACACCTACACTGAACAGCTTGCTTAATGATACTTTGGAATTGCATTGCACTAAACGCCACCGGGGTATCCAGCTGAACTTTTTTCCGACGGTCTGCATCCGCAGAGGTTACTGTCATCTTTTAGGAGGCAGGCACCCAGCCCAGACGGAATCCTCAGCACGCGACAGCCGTCGGCTGAGACATCAGGGTGAGTATGACAAGGCCACAGATGGGCTTCCACTTCCGTCTGGCAAAATGTTGCCACCTTAACAGTGAGACTGCATTTTCTGGCCACCCGCAAGCGGTCGTGTCACAAATGTCTTAGATAGCGTTTCACAACGTCGCGTGATACAAAGGCCTGCCATCGGCATGTACAGCAGCTTCTGCTGATGCAGTGGCACATGCTTGTCAGATGTCACTCTCCAAGTGTTTCGCGTCCGTGGTTGTTGTACAAAAGCGCCCATTTGGCGAGACCGGTCAGACTGCAGCAAACTCTGTCGTCTTGTGCCGGTGGGCTGGCTGCTCTGTCGCTCTGAAGATGGTGGCGTCTATATTTCTGGTAAGCTAACTGTATTGCGATTTTAGCAACGAGCCGGGAGAGTTCTTCTCGGAGTGGGGCAGCCCGTAGAATATGAATTAATGCAGGAATTGTGTGTGGGCTGCGTCGGATGATTGCCAACTGACAAGCGTTGGGACTATATTTCAAAACTGACTAACCGAACTGGTTTGGGATGAAGACCGGAAATGTGCACTGACATTTTATGTGGAAATTCCGCGTGATACAATTAGCTGGTATGCATTTCTCGGCGAAATGTTTTTACCACAGTGGTCTGGACCAGATGGGATTTGGTAAGTCAGCCGATAAACCCAGGAATGGCGATAAAATAGCTTCCAAATTTGGGCATGGTCATGAAGATTCTAACTGTAACGTGATTATGTAGCCGACGCTGCAACGTAAAATGCGAGCCTAAAAAATTAACTGGGATCGCATCTGCCGCAGCCGTTGTCCAAAGCCGTTCCTCCTAGAACAAACTAAACATCCTGATGTAAAATACTACCTCTCAGCCCCGACAGATGCAGGACGATAGAAGTGCAGTCACATTCACATATATATATATATATATATATATATATATATATATATATCGATCCTCGCTTCCCAACCTTTCTTCGCACTCACCAAGCAGAGCACCTACAACTTATCCGGCGGGCATTAACTTGGGCGGTGTGAGTGAATTTTGCACTTTCAATTTCGTTGCTTGTACCCGCGCGTTGTTCTCTAGCGCAGCTTGAGCGCAGCAGCCGAGTCCATGACAAACGCATCATATGTTCGTGTCTCGGTCGATCGAAAACTTTAATACCACTTATCAAGGGAATGCTGACTATTCTTTAAACTGATACACATTCATGCCGTCTGCGCAATGCAGATAGAGACCATACCCTTCGCAGCCCGCAACAAACGACCTGGACATGCCGCGCATCTGAGCTTGAAATGTAATAACTTTCGAAAAGGGTGGCCACGTTGTATCTACTTACAGGCCGACAAATGCATCGTGTAAGCCAAAATTCCAACTTGGGCCGTGAATGCACTCAACTATCACCATCCGCTCGAAATTTATTCAACAAACTTTGCCCTCCCGTCTTTTGGTACGTGGCGCAAATGTTTCCATTTTCATTCAACAGCCGTGGCTGTTAATGAATCCCGTTACACCGGTCCCTAAACGCAAGTCCCAAAACACTGACCAGTGCATGCATCGTTGTGCGATAATTAAGACGGAATATTAAAAAAATAGATTAATACGTCAGTGATAAAAATCACAAACACCTTAGTGCCTTATGACCAAGTAGACCTTATGATCCCACATATCCGAGCGTATCGTCTAAACATCGATGCAAGTGGTGGAAAGCTCCGTGCTTAAATTTGATGATGCTCCAAGCGGTTTTGTAGCAATTAAAAACCATCAAATCTTGAATATCTTGCCCAACGCAGATGCAATGTGCCGATACGCTGAAAGAAACAAGGTTCATTCAGCGTGTGTGGAGTGAAGTATGGGAGGTCTACCCTCCACATATAAACACTCGGCCCTTTTGAATTTTGAATTTGAATGGCCCTTTTCCATAATGGACTGATAGGAGGGGAGTAGATGCGATCCCAGTCGCATTCCAGTCGCATATGCTTGCGCGAAAACAGCGGTGGAATAATCTCAATGAGATCTAGTGTCGGTAACACATTTTATCGCATTTTTCTGCGCTGCATGTCCATATTTTCGAAAACATGCCACGTACCGAAACGAAACATACGCAGCCATATTACTCGTTTCAGCCTGAGCACATTGATCTATAGTGTTATGCACGTTTAACATATCAGTGTGATGTGGAGCTCCTTTAATGCAACGGTGTTGACCCATTGCACGCGATCGGGTGATTCGTCGATTGCCGCACCCCGACCGCGCGGACGTGGCTACTCCGCCCACTTTCATGGCGAGGGACTACACCCCAAGTAATGTTCATATCACTGAACCTATGAAGGGGTCACTGGCGGACAGGCCCGAAGTTCGGGTGTCGTTTGACGGGCACGCACCTGTGTTATTAAGCCCACACGGTTTCGTCCCCACCGCTCTATGGCTTCACCCACTAGCCAATAGCTTCAAAAACGGTGCTGTATTTCCGCCACGAAAAGGGTGTATACGGGTGCGGCTTGTGACTTCACCAATCGCCTACACATATTTCTACAGCCACGCACTTGACACGTCAGATGTCTTGGCAGGTGTCCAACGTAGATAAAAAGCTTGTCGTTGTCATCATTAGTTGACCGTGTACGTTCGGGTTAAGAGAGCAGTGTCAACACCTGCGCTCACTTCCTGCAGCAGCTTACCACTGCTGAAGTGGTCACATTCTGCTGGCGTTTGAGGGCTAGTACCAGGCTGCGTGGGACTCACCCTGCGCTGACCTTAATCAGGCTACAGTGCACAGTCTGCTGGTCTTTGCAAATGCCCGTTGTATGCGGTCCTGCCCGTTGCTCCACTGTAATTATCACAGTGTCCGCCTGTGAATGGTGAGACTACAGCGACGACTCATTCAAGAGCATGAGTGATGTTTTGTATTGTGTTGACATACCAACCACCGTTCCAAGGACGATTCGCGCTTGTTTCCGTTTGAAGAGCAAAGGTTTCGGCGACAGCGCCATCCTGACCTCACCGCTTTCCGTGAAACGCACTGGCTATGCACCGCACCCTACGCGATCTCCGAACTCGACACACACTGCTCAGACCTGGGACCGGAAGTCTGCAGTTGACTTGTGTCTACGTGGCGCCGGCGCCGCATAAGTCTGGCCCTATGACGACTGAGCATGGTGTAACCGTCCCTTACTTCCCCTTTCAGCAACCTCCCGCGGTGCGATCGGTGTGCATGTGATGCGATGCAGACCGTCCCTGGCGATGCGACGCGAGTCGTCTCTCGCGCTGCGATGCGGTGGTCTGTCCGATGCGATGCGGCAGAGTCCGCCCCTTGTGATGCGATGCAGTCTACCCCTTGTGACGATGCAGTCTACCCCTTGTGATGCGATGCAGTCTACCCCTTGTGACGATGCAGTCCATCCCTTACGAAACAACGCGGTCTGTTGGAGGTGATGCAGTGCGGTTCGTTCCTTATCATACGGCGCTGTCTGCATCCTGTGATTAATGTGGGCCGCCCCTTATGATGCGATGCTGTCCGTGAGATTCAATGCGATGCGTTCCGTCCCTTCCACAGATGCTGCCGCTACTGCTGACGGTCGCCGCAGACACCGAGCCGGAGCTGCCGCCGTTTCTGACGGTGATGGAGCGTGAGACGGTGGCGATGCCGCCCGACCGGCTGGCGGCGGCGCTGAGCTGGGCAAGGGGTCGGCTGGCCGCGTACCCGGCCGCAACTGCGGCCAAGGCGCCGCGCCATCCGGGCCGCCGCTCGCACTACCACATGTCGCGCCACGACTCGGATTCACGTGTGCAGGCGCTGGCGCACGAAGCGCTCGTCTGGGTAGAGGCGGCGCGAGCGCCGGCCAACCTCAGCGCCGCGCGCACCGACGTCGAGTGCCCGACTGAGCCGGCACCTAGCTGCGACTTTGATGCGCGGTTCCGGCGCCAGGACGGCGCCTGCAACAACCGGCGGAACCCGACCTGGGGCGCCTCCGACACAGCGATCGTGCGTCTCGCCGCTAACACGTACGACGACGGCGTCGACGCGCCGCGCAGCGTGTCGGCGGCGGGCGGCGCGCTGCCGACGGCGCGCAGCGTCAGCGCGGGGACCACTGGCAGCACCGACGACGAGAACACGGCGCTCACGCTCTCCGTCGTCAACTGGGGCCAGTTCATGGACCACGACATCACGCTGTCGCCGGTGCAGCTCGCCGCGCCGGGCGTCGAGCTTGACTGCTGCGTCGATGGTGTCGTCGCTGACGACGCGCACCCACGCTGCCTGCCGATCGACGTGCCAGAGGACGACGCGTTCTACGGGGCGCTGGGCGAGCGCTGCATGGAATTCGCGCGCTCGGTGCCGGCCGTGCCGGCCGGCTGCTCGGCCGGTCCAGCCAATCCTGTCAACGTGCTTACCGCCTTCATCGACGCTAGCAACGTGTACGGGTCTCGCGAGTCGCGCGCGACGCTGGTTCGCGCCGGGGAGGGCGGCCGCCTGCTGATACAGAGAGGCGCACTGCTGCCGCGCGACCCTCCCGGCGTCCAGATCGACACGGAGACGCCCTGCTTCAGCCCCGACCCGGAGGGACGGCCCTGCTTCCTGGCCGGCGACGTGCGCGCCACGGAGCAGAGCGGCCTCGCCACCATGCACACCGTCTGGATGCGCGAGCACAACCGACTCGCACGCGGCCTGGCGCGCGTCAACCCCGAATGGGACGACGAACGGCTCTTCCAGGAGGCGCGCCGCATTGTCGGCGCCGAGATCCAGCACATCACGTACAACGAGTGGCTGCCGCTGCTGGTTGGCGAAGCGTACATGCGGCGCATGCGCATCGGCACGCAGAGACGGGGCTACTCGCGCCGCTACTCGCCCAGGGTCAACCCCAGCATCGCCACCGAGTTCTCAACGGCCGCGTTCCGCGTGGGCCACACGCTGATCCAGGGCGAACTTGAGCTGTACCCTCGCGTCGCCAGCTCCTCGGTCAGCTTGCGCATCAACCTGCGCGACGTGTTCTTCGACCCGACGCTGATCTACGACGGCCGGCTGGACCAGATCGCCATCGGCATGATCACGCAGCATCCGCAGACGTGCGACGCCAACATCGCCGAGGACCTGACCGAGTTCCTCTTCCAGGAGGAGGGCCACGCCTTCGGGCTCGACCTCATCGCGCTGAACGTGCAGCGAGGCCGCGATCACGGCATCGCCACCTACAACACGATGCGCGCGCGGTGCGGCCTGACGCGCGTCACGAGCTTCGCCCAGCTGCTGCGGCAGATTCCAGCCGATGTCGTGCGCCGCCTCCGCAGCGTGTACGCGCACGTCGACGACATCGACCTGTTCGTCGGCGCCGTGTCCGAGCGGCCGGTGCCAGGCGCGGCGGTCGGTCCGACCATTCAATGCATTGTCGGCGACCAGTTCGCACGGCTGCGCTGGGGAGACAACTTCTTCTACGACCTGGGCGGCAGGCCATGGAGCTTCACGCGCGTCCAGCTGGACCAGCTGCGCAGGGTGTCGTGGGCCCGCGTGCTCTGCGACAACATCAGAAGCATCCGCGGCATCCAGCGCAGCGCCTTCCAGGCGGCTGGCCGCGGTAACAGCATCACGGCCTGCCGGAACTTGCCGAGCATGAACCTGCGCGCCTGGGGGTCCGCCAACTGAGGCGACGGCAGCGCTTGGAGGACAGCAGAGGACATCGAGAGGATGATGGACACCGCCAGACATCGAGAGGATGATGGATCGCGCTTTCGTTTATGGGTCGATTCATGTTTCTCCGCCTCGATTATGGGTCATTTTAGTTCAATGTATGCGTTGTGTGCATTTTAGGAAGGTGTGCCTTGCCCTGTTTGCTTACCACGGTTTACGTTTTATGGTTTGGTGGAGCGGTTTTCCGTGCGTTTGCATTCTTTCCTGATTTTACCAACTATCTGCTACTGCCGCTGATAAACAAACACGGCTGTGCACGTGATGATGCGCAACAATATAGTGAACGCAACATAATCAATTTTGTATTGTGTTGAATTCAAAGCGCCCTGCTGGCCAGCCCTGAGCACCGAGGCTATCTCAAGATGGGCTGAAGCTTCTTGAGGTTCCTGAGGTGCATCAGTATGAAGGCATGCATGTTTTCGAAGCTTTCAGTTTGTTTCGATTGGCGAAACACCTCACGTATTAGAGCATGTGCGGACAGCATCGTCGCCTACCAGTGCCAAGCCGACACCACCGGGAGAAGAGCCTTTTGTGGCCCCACCCTCTGGCTCATCTATGACGACGTCCAGATGGTGCCTGTTGAAGCTGGCAGTTATTAGGAACATCGTAGCATCGGTTAAAGGATCGGTCTATGCACTTACACACGTACGCACACGCACACACACACGCACACGCACACGCACACGCACGCGCACGCGCACACGCACACGCACACACACACACACACGCACGCACGCACGCACGCACGCACGCACGCACACACACACACACACACACACACACACACACCACACACACACACACACACACACACACACACACACACACACACACACACGTCTTTGTATCGGCGAGCGCATGTGTGTGTCTTACAAGCAATGCAGAAACATCGGTGGGCATTAACATTCAGTGACAAGCAATGCGATGCTTCCGACAAAAAAAAAAAAAATGGAAACAGCTGTTGTTAATGCCAGTCTACAGCCCTGGGAATGCCTTTATGTGCAGCCATAGACCCATGCCATGTGGTCGATATAAGGATGCTACAGGGGTCGAGCCTCGTCATTTGCATACAGCGCGGTCCTTGGCACCTGCTTGGGACCAGCTGGGGGTAATCTCCACCAGGAGTACTCGGGAAGTGGTAGCAAAGGAATACGGGTTGATATTCACCCCTGTTTTCGTGACACGCCGGGCCATTGGGTATGGGACCATTTGGAATCAAATACGGCCAATAGGTGCGTATTTGAGCCTATTTACAAACGAAATCGTAATATGAGAATTGTTGATACTTTAGACAGGAGCGGCATGGAGACATGGATTAATGTCTTGCTCGCGTTGGGTTTCTGGTTACCAATTATTGAACGTCTGCTTCTCTGCTCACCTCGTTCTGCACTGCCAAGAATTAAATGAACCCCCGATAAATTTGGATTTTTTGCGTTATCTCTTTAAAATTTGGATAGAATTTGAAATGGACGCCCGACACTTTGGTATGTTTATGGGACAGAATCTAGCGTCAGCTGACACTGCTGTACTGTTTGCGTCAGAACGCGTGGCCTGTCGCTCCGAACGCTGGCCCTGCCCAGACGTCACTCGATATGTTGTGGTTAGGGCGGGTGGGAGACATGTACGCTGGTCCCTCGCTGGCAGACGGGCTGACCAGAATGGCATACTTCGGCTGGGCCCGACGGGGAAGGATCAGGCGGGTCATCCGATGGCCTTCCGGCATTGACGAGCAGCACTGGGGAATTGAAGACATAGCTTTTACGCATGACAGACACAGTGTGAGTGTCTGTCTTACACAGTGACAGAGTGTCACATAAATCTCATTAGAACTATAAGGTTATTCGATATGCCCCCGTTTTGACTATCCAATCAGCAATACTCCCACACTGACTCGCAGGACTTCGTCAGTCCACAATGAATGTGATACGCGCTTGGAGGCGATGTTGGGCAAGATGGCCGCAGGGGTTGTTGTTAAGTGGGCTGCCACAACGACTTTTGGCTATCAGACGACCACCGGTGCCTTCAAACGACAATATTGCAGTCTCAGCATCTCAAAGCGTCTCGACCACAAAAGTTCTCGACTTCCACATCCACTGCATATCCTCACAGGGTGGAATAGCTAACCGTCTCTGGGAGTCAAGAGACGAATGTGGAATGTTGTTTACTTTGCAGTCGCGATCGCCACCGCCTTCCACCACGTGGACAACATCTCACCAGCTCCGGAGACCCGTTGCGGCGGCGTGAAAGGCAATGCGCAGGCGCGCGGCTGCGCACACGGCTTCAGAGCGGCGCACCTAGTCAGCTCTGACGTGCTCCGCCCTGCGCGCGCTGCCAGTCGTCGCGCAGACGCCTCTGACACCTCGCGCCGGGCCACGAGCAGCGTGTTCCAACTGAGCCCCCGCTGGTCGGGCCGAATGGTACTCAACTCGCTCCCCCCCCCTCCCCTCCCCGTCGAGTCTCGGCCGCTTGTGTATGTCGACAGTTCGGCTTATTTGCCGACGGAAAGTTTAGAACACCGACGGCACGCATGCGCCAGATTTTGACCACCCGTTACGTTCCATGAGCGGACATGACTACTAGTGGCGCCGCGGCCGACCCTGGTGGCAGGATATTGAACTAGTGTGTTTACCGCAGTGTTGCTGTCTCAGAAGTAAAATTTTGTGTTTGCGCGTACGCCGTGTGCCATGGAGTCATAAATCATCATTTGCTAGTCCATATTTTGGTGCAGAATTTAATTCTTTACATGACGGTATTAAAAATAGTTGTTAAGCTTTGAGCATGTCGTCGCCAAAGTAATTAAATCAGAGCAATGTCACGGGGGTTGCCACGTGCAAACTCAATTGCCGCGCGAAGCGCCCGCGCGGAACATTCAAATAACGCAGCACCAGGTCGTTAAAATATCATATCATTTCATTGCTAGGGCGGATAATGATAGACAATTTAATTCCCCGTTTGATGGTGTTACACATCTCCTGGTGTGATTTAGTGTGTCGTCGCGAATTTCAGTTAAACTAATGGATATCACGGATGTCACCTGCGCGCAGGACGTCCGTGATGTGGCGTGCGCGTATTCTGTCCTTGTCAGTGACAGGACAGTCGTGCGCAGGTCGACGCTTGTCTACAAGTTTTAACATTCATGCATAAATGCAGAAATGTATATGCATGAATGGTTTTATGCATAAACGTGAAAACGGTCAGGTGCAAATGTGTTTGCGCATAAACGTATGCATTAATGTGAGCTGCTTCACTACAAGGATAACGGGGTCCTGGTATCAGCAGCTGATTCAGCAGAACCAGAGAATGTGAAAATTAAAATATGTTCGGCATAGTCACTGCACTTTGCTGCCCCGCCCCCCCCCTCCCCCCCCCCCCCCTTTGCACGTGTCCGAATCTGGTCACGGCGCCGCGTCTGTCCGCGCAGAAAATTGAAGGCCTTATTTCATCAATATGACGCTTAGAATACAGCAAGTGTAACTCAGCACAACCGTAGAATCAACAGACAGCAAAAATCCAGGTTCTGAACGAAAACCAGTAAAAATAACGAGGTTTCTTTATTGCACACAAATCTGAAGGCCAACCATAACAGATGGCGGCGGTGCCGCCGATATCACGACGACCCGCCTACACGCGAGGGCGACACCACGGCTTCGGTGGCTGTCCAGCCCGGTCGCACCATCTTCCATGCGGCTGGGTCACTGGCCGCGTCTCCGTAGAGGCAGCGCTTCCTCGCAGCGCTCTAGCAAGTCTGCCTGCGATGTACAGCCGCCACGGCACACTCATGCATTGGACGCGCCCTTCTTTGACCCACAGAGCAGGTGATTCAGGATCCTTGTTCGCCTCAAAAGGATCTGCTTTGGGGCCTGTTTGAAGTTTGCTGCACTGAAGTATGTTGAGGTCACGAAATGATTTAGTTTTAATTCATTTTGTTGTTCAAAGGTACCTAGGCGACCCACACGTGAATTAATTTCATGACAGTGGTGGCCAAGAATACGAAGATAGGGCGTAAGGGCTCCAGTTCTGCGTTTACGCCACATGGTCACTACCAGCTCATAGCCATGTTCTCTCTCCTTTTCTTTCATCACATCACCCTCCATCACATACTCCTTGTCCTTTCTCATCTTCCCCACCCTTGCAGTGCACTCAGAAGGCACTACTTTATTGGTATCTACCACTGCACTAACACAACGCACATGCCATCCTTGCTGGCGTGTCTCACTATTATTTAGGATAGTGTCCACACTTTTGCCCACAAAATAATGAAGGTCTTTAAACAGAACTGGCACACTGACAGTACACCTTGCTTTTTGCCAAACAGGAAAACAAAGAGCCTTGAAGATTTTGGTGTTTAAAGACTGGGCAACAAGAGCAAGAGATGATTTGATAACTGTATTCTGAGGTGTCCCATAGAACTTCTGGGTGCTGATACTCTTCATCTGAAAAGGATGGAAAATGGTTCAGGAAAAAACAAGCATTAAATGAACATCACTCAGTCACTCTGTACCACATGAGCTGTGAGATGAAAATGGTAGTCATGTTTAAGGTCATGCAGGAGAGCAACTGAAATGCAGTGGAACATGCAATTGACTTGGCATTATGCTCTGTCCAGTATAACATCATTGAAAAGAATGAAGTTAATAAAATTGAAGGAATTAAGAAATGAATAGTGTTTGTCATCAAAATCCAACAGAGTGAAAACTGGAAATGTCACAACACATGGTGATACTTTTGCCATGATACACATGATACCTGATTTTAATTGTCTTTAAAAAACTGGCAGTTCCCATGGATAATCAAACACCAACATAGGTTTGTGTACTGGCCAGAAGAAATGTAGCATTCGGTTGGGTTGGGAAATGCAAGCCTGACACAAGGCTCAGAAGCATGATCATTACAAGGACATTCAGTGGGCAATACTCCCTCAAAAGAGACCAACTTCATCCTACTGCAATGCAGCACTCCGCAAAATGTCAACATACATTGTACAGTGGTACCCAAGGTGCTCAAATGAATAAGGCCTTGTCAAACAGCTGAATGAGGTCAACAATGCAGTCAGCAAAAGGCATCCGCTGAATGGCATGGAGGTAAGATCAATGTGCAGACTGTTTGGTGCATGGGTGTGCCAGCATAGCCCAGACCACGCTGGGCTGAAGATCCTGATGTTTTGTTTGCATATGATCACCATCACAGCATTATGATTTCTTCAGTATTTCTATCAGACTTACTTCCCGCATGGCGAGGTCAGAATTCTGAGGGTTTTTATAGGTGCTGATACCATGGGAAACTTGTGCTAGAAACCTCAGGCTGCATAGTATTGATACTTTTGTCAAACCTGTTAAAAACACTTCCATGCAGTATGCAAAATTATAATTCATGAACATTCATTGCTTATTGGAGGCTATTAACAAGAACAGGCAACAGCTGAATCCCAGTCATTGCTCCTGCATATAAGTGTGCTGCTTCTGAAGCCAGAAGTCAGGTTCAAAAGGATTCAGACGTGTAGACCCTAGAATAATGTACAAGATCAATTTAGTTTTAGATGTGGGCATGACCAGAAAGTGCTGGAATGTAGATTGTTGCCATGCGTATTGGTATTATGATCAGGTGCTGTATGTTGCAAATCAGACATTGCTAGCCTTTATGGTGTAAGCAAATGGAACACTCTCAATGTATGCACATGTTCGTTAATGCAGGCATACAGATATGCTGTTAGGTGTGAGATCCAATTGATGCTTAAAAGAAATTCTCAATTTGGTTTTGTTCGCAAAGATCTTGGTTCATCAAACTAACTGATCTAACCTCATGCAATTCCACGGTAAGTATACCATGTTTTCACCCGTGCAAAAAAATGACGAGGAAGATTGGATGATGCATCAGGGTATCGAAGCAGCATTCACGTGTGACACAATACGCACCTTTCACCCATCTTCGCCAGACACGTCCTTCCTTGCTGCTGAAAAACCATGTCCACACCTCCGACGCGCGAAGCCGGAGCGGCGGGCAACGTTATACAGGACGCGCAAAGCACCCGCCGTTTCAGCGCCAATTATTAGCAACGTCTGTCGCAGGCGCCCCATACTCGTATAAAATGCTGGGAATATATAAACGTCTTGATAATTATTTTCTTTCCTTATGCGCCCCAATGACCGCAGGTATACAGCGTTTGAACCGTAACGCTTTGCGTTGCAGTGGCTTGCTGTGTGCATGGTGTGCATAAATGCATGCATCCAGTGCATGCAATGAGTGTTAATGTGCTCGTCCTCTGAATGTACACTGGACAATACAACACATGTGCACGATGCAGAATATGCGATCTTAGGAGTTGGAAAACATGTCTATACATTAAACGACAGTGAACAGCTTGCTGCCGACAGTGAACACCTTGCTGCCGACAGTGAACAGCTTGCTGCTGACTTTATTTTCGGCTAAACATTGTCGGTGAACTCTGCATGTTATCGTTCAAACAGAGGACTGATCTGTTTAGTCAGTTGGCGGGCGCAGGCAGGAACGCCTGCGGTCACTGCGAGCGCTCCAGCTTGGCAGTAAGAGGTCGTCAGTAGGAAGCAGTATCCGATGCTATCAAGTGCGCGTGGCAAGTGAGTTTCGTCTCGCAGAGACTCTCGTGAGTCACGCGAGGCTCGTGCAATAGTCCGCACGGAGACAACGCTCCGGAGATCGCGACTGGTTTCTCCGACAGACCTGCTCACGTCAACCCGAACTCGTGTCGCGGCACCTCACTCAACACCTGGCAGCATTCCCTACTTTTCTATCCCCTGATGGTGGACGTGGGCGCGTGAAGTATGTTTTGGACGCATGCAGTTATTCATTATACTTACATTTGACGCTGATCAACGGAAAAGCAGCCATTCACGAGCATGTCCATCAGAACGCAACACAAGCGTTCCTCGGGTCGTCTAGGGACTTGAGTTTTCTTGGGGCCAGAATGGGCGAACATCTCATTCAAACTGACTGCACACGTGCAATCTTGGGTGTATTACACACCTCTGCGTAAGTCACAATGCCCGGTGATATCCCGACTACTGCGCCGAATAGTGATATAAACATTATGACGTCTCAAAGCAGGGCATTTGTTTCCAGCGTTCCATTTTGATGCTAATGGTCTGAAAATCATCCGTCTTTGCCATAGCACAAATATCATAGCATATCACATCGCAGGGCATGTCAGGCTGCCCTCCTGTAGCCGTCAGTTTAGCAGAAGACAAACTTCCCTCCAGGCGTACAGCAAGCTCAGATGGTCAGGTTAGCTTCGATCCATCTGCCCTCTAGAAGAGCGCGAGGTTGACGCTGGGCATGTTGTCGCAGTGCTCGACAGGGTTGACGTTTGGGTGTTTCCGGAAGAACGCCAGTCGCTGCACACTCGTGAAGTCGCCGCCCACGTTGTCACAGAGGATGCGAGCCCAGTTGGAGTGCTGCAGCTGCTGCAGTTGACCTGCCGGCCACCGAAGTGATGTCCCATTTCAAGGTCTCTCAGAGCCATATCAGACCTTGTGCTCATCTCCATCATGGCCATCGGTGAGGTGGGACATCTCCATTATGGCCATCGGTAAATCTCCATCACGACTATCGATGAGGTGGGACATCGCCATCATGGCTATCGGTAAGGCAGTACATCTCCATCATGTCCACCGGTAATGCGATACATCGCCACCATGGCTATCGGTTAGGTGGTCATCCACCATGATGGATGACCATGATGGATATATCCATCATGGTCATCGGCAAGGCGGCACATCGCCATCATGACCATCGGTAAGGCGGTACATCTCCATCATGGCTATCGGTGAGGGTGGTATTCACATCTCAGGGCATCATGATATGCCATGTGATTCCTTCGCTGACTTCGTCGCATTCACCTCGCGAAGTAATTCGTCATTAATGCCTAGGTGTCACCCCAACAAAAAACCATTGCAGTACAGACAAGAGTATTAGATTTCAGTTAACCTATGGACTCGTTTTGATATAGTTTATGCAACTGCGTGATTTTAAATCTAAGCAAAAGGCTGTCAATGATTAGGTTTCGTGCCATGTCGATGCCTTCAGGTCAGTGCGGGGAGAGCGTGTCACCTGCGTGAGAGCGTTGCCCGCCCTGGCGACGGCCGGACTACGCACTGCAGGCTGGCACAGGTACGGACAGCCGATGTGATTTACCATGCTTTAAAGGTTATCTGCGATCATCTGTTCAACCACAAGGAAATTTCCCCCCTGTTGGCGGTGCTCCATCGCACGACAGCGGTGCCGTTCGTATCATCAGAGGCGAGCCCCGCAATGGGGCCATGTCAGATGTCCTCAGACGCATCACCAATGTCATCACCTTTGCCAATGGCGAAGCTTTCCTCCCGCCCTCACGGACAAAACGGAGCGCACAGCAGCTGCCCCCCCCCCCCCCACACTCACTGAGAGTCATGTCACGCTTCCCCGTCACACCGTCGAGTGAGTGGGCCGGCCGTCAGCCTCTTCATCCGCCCGTGTCACCCGTCACACCGTCGAGTGAGTGGGCCGGCCGTCAGCCTCTTCATCCGCCCGTGTCACCCGTGTCACCCGTGTGATCGGTCCGCTGCTGGGGTCGGCCGCCTGGACCACGACTGTCACGCGCAGCAGCCTTGTGCTGCCTCACAGTCTAAGGCTCCAGAGTGAGCCTCCGAGAAAAAGACGCATTGGAGCGCCGGGCGACCTTACTGCTGCTGCAGTGGCGAGCCCAGGGGCATGGCTCGGACGTCAGTTAGATGACAGATATGTGGTTTTTGGGTTGCGTGATTAACTGCGAGCCCAGGGGCATGGCTCGGACGTCAGTTAGATGACAGATATGTGGTTTTTGGGTTGCGTGATTAACTGCGAGCCCAGGGACATGGCTCGGACGTCAGTTAGATGACAGATATGTGGTTTTTGGGTTGCGTGGATTAACTGCGAGCCCAGGGGCATGGCTCGATCGTCAGTTAGATGATAGATATGTGGTTTTGGGTTGCGTGATTAACTGCGAGCCCAGGGACATGGCTCGGACGTCAGTTAGATGATAGATATGTGGTTTTTGGGTTGCGTGATTAACTGCGAACCCAGGGACATGGCTCGGACGTCAGTTAGATGATAGATATGTGGTTTTGGGATTGCGTGATTAACTGCTAGCAGTTGTTTAATGGTTTGGTTCAATATTTTGATTGTGCGGGCTCTGGGATGAGGACCCACGCTAACCAGTGTCTGAGGTATGATTCCTGGACCCCCCATCACACACCTGCGAAATTCTTTCTCCAAGGCAGAATTTTGCCACAGAAGTTGAAAATGCCACAATATTCAGCATGGTTCATCATGTTCTCTGGCGCCACCTCACCTTTAACGAGGCAGCCGTCACCGGCCACAAGCCATCCCAGTCCGGGGGAGATCGCGACTGTTTGAACCAACTCAAGTCCACCCTGTCACGGTTGGGTGAAGGAACGCAGGCGCCCCAACTAACCGAGCTATCTGCCCGGACAGTTCGCGGTGCGTACGGGGCATCGATGCTACACAAGGTTACCAGGCAGTCCCAACTCTTTTTCAAAGCATGTCTCTCTGTAACTAACATGACATGAACACGTGTGAGCGTTGGCAATATCTTTGTCTAACTTAAATATGCGCTGTAAGTTTCGATCGAGATGCTAGCAGCAGCATAAAAACTTGGGTAAAGCAAAGACGGGGGCCCGCGTGACATCACTGGAATCTGCGTTGAGCCTTGAATAATCTTATATTGAAACTAAGCCCGAGTCGGAAGCATTTAAATTCTTTCAGTCCAAGCCTGGTTTATGTTCGTCGTCGAACGTCATGTATCATACCCTAAAAGGCGGGGACACGTCATCAGAACCCCACCATTAAACGATGACGCAATGTCACAGAAACGGCCTGGTTTTAAGGCGTCTTAACACGCGCCCAGGTGGTCGGTTGGATACCTTTCGCTCGGGTGGGGTGTCAGTTTGACACCCTGAGACCTCAAAAACTAAAGCAGCTAGAGACCCTAAATTCACAGGGTGTGTTGATCTGTACATGAACTCACTTAGGTGAAAGTTTAAGGTTCCTAGGTTATGACCTTTAAGTATAATAAGGTCAAATTCTAGGCTGGCCTCCAAAGGGCCACTGGAACCTAAATAAGCAAGGGGTCATATGCTCAGCTAGATCAGTAAATTCGTTTGACCCTTTGAAGACCATGGTGACCAACAAAGATAACGCTAGCCGGTATGTTCCTAAAATAAAATGTTAATATGTGCCATTTTAGGTCAGTGACCTATTATGACCTACATTAAGTATCTCAGGATGTATGGCTTAGTCCAACACTCAGTTGTTGGATCAGATTAAGCGATTCCCTAGAAACTGCCTTGGCTGAAACCATGGCCTGAGTTTGACCTGCCATAGGTCAGCGACCTTACAAGGTGCGTTTAATATTTGATGTCAAACGATCCGCTATTTAATTGTCTACAGCCATGTGAAATTCAGCGTGGCTACGCCGCGCCATTCGGAAACCATGCCGCAAAAACCTTTGTGGGGGTCAATTTGTCCCCCACGCGGACGCGTGTTAAATGGAGCGAGTTTTGCCATTGCATTCCCGTCTTCTTACGATGTTTTGTTCGCTTTATCGCCAGCCGTGTGATAACCATGCTACTGACAGCTGACAAATGTTGGCACTTCCGGTGACGTCACCAGTTTGCCTACCGGCTGTGAAACTGCCCGGCTGGCCAGCAAGGTCGTAGAAGAAGCGGTCGCCGTATCGCGACCTCAAGAACTGCTCCGTCAGCAGACAGCGCGCTGTCGGACCTGAGACACGTGACAGCGGTGACGTCAGGGTGACGTAGTATTTCGGCCTTTCGTCAGCATCATACTCATGGGATCGCTCTTTGACAGAAAATTCAGCGATTTCCGACGCCTCCCGCTTGTTCTCACTCAGACCAACCAAAAAAGGGGGCGCATTCCTATCAACTTCGGACGTCAACAGACAAAGTTCGTGACCTTAGGTGACGTCTGAACCTTAGCGGCCTACGCTATACCTGGATTAGGTCTAACCTGATGATGACCTTTGATGACTCACCGATCATGGCGCCTGCCGCCGGCCATTCCATGCTGAGCCCAGCGTAGAGGTCAACATCGTCCCAGTGAACGTACACCCGCTTCAGGCGAGCCATGTTCTGGTCACACACAAGGCTCGCTCAAGGTCAGACTCAATGACACGTGAACACAGTGCTCAAAGACGCGCTCAATGTCACGCTTGTGGCTAAACTCGTCACGTTGAAGGTCACACTCAAGGTCACGTTAAGGGTCATACTCAAGCTCAGGTTGAAGGTGATACTTTCCTTCATACTCAACGTCACGCCAAGACAAAGCTCAAGGAT
This sequence comes from Pollicipes pollicipes, assembly GCF_011947565.3. Lineage (NCBI taxonomy): Eukaryota > Metazoa > Arthropoda > Thecostraca > Pollicipedomorpha > Pollicipedidae > Pollicipes > Pollicipes pollicipes. The sequence goes on from NW_023595962.1 coordinate 22,503,650, forward strand.
ACGCTCAATGCCACGCTCGTGGATATACTTAAGGCCACGGAAGGCCACGATGAAAGTGCTACTCAAGATTGGAAACCCATGAAAACATGAAAACCCTTGAAAACATCGGAGCAGACAGTAATCACTCCAATCACAAACATAATCCACGGCTTTCCGAAACACGTGACAGCGCTTAAGCCTCTCCGCAGCTTCCTCCCGTCAGGAGCCGGAAGCTGCCATCACCTCGGCAGACATGACGGACAGCAAGTCGAACCAGCCGCCGACCGCAATGGCGGTGCACCAATGCAGGACAGGGGTGTACTTGGCGATGCCGTGGTCTCGTCCTCGTTGGATATTCAGCGACACCAGATCCAGGCCAAACTGAAACAGCGACAGGAGCTGGAGCTGGAGCTGTATGTGCAATTTGCCGGAGCACAGGAGTGGGGGGAGGGGAGTCATACAAATAGCTCCGGTCTGTCCAAAGCGGGGTTTTTCCTGAACAATGCGTGTCCCATGCACGAATTCTCACCTTTCTCATTAAAAGCTAACGAACGGATGCTGATTTGGCGTCATCCTGCGGGACATGGCTAGACGAGATTAGGTCAAACTACAACGGAGGCAGTGCCGACTGCGACGGGCTTGTCTACCCTCACCCTGATTCACCCATTGTCATAACGCGGCCTGATAACACGGGGAGAGTGGCGATGCAAACACCCTGCCGCTTCCGAAGGAAGAACAGTGGAGTTTCGCAGGAAGCACCAGTTGATTGGCCAGTGATACAACCAATCCAGTGGCCAGTGAATTGACCAGTGGTACAACCAATCCAGTGGCCAGTGAATTGGCCAGTGGTGCAACCAATCCAGTGGCCGGTGGGTTGGCCAGTGGAACAACCAATCCAGTGGCCAGTGGATTGGCCAGTGGTACAACCCATCCAGTGGCCAGTGGATTGGCAGTGGTACAACCAATCCATTGGCCAGTGGATTAGCCAGTGGCACCAGTGGATCAACAAGATCTCGTGATTGATAATAACCATATGCTGCTAGGTCCAAAATCGACCCCAACGTCAAAACGTCAAACGTCAACGTCAAAGGTCAAACGTCAATTTTTCCCGACGTCGCACTTTTCCAGCTTTACGTCTCCATATTCACCAAATCATTCCATTTAGTCACATGAAGCCTACACAGATATGTGTCTTGTTTAATCTTAGACACATTTGCGGTGTCATGCAGTGTTCCTAAAATGCCGTCACCACTCGAACACCAGAAATCCTGAAGACACGTGTAAAAGCGCGTGCTTTTTGGTGTAAAAGCGCGTGCAATGAATGCTACCTGACTACCGCAATTTTGAGCGTGATTGCACAACATGCCGGAGCGATATCATCAAAAGACTTCATTGGTTGCGGGGAGGGGGGGACATCAACCCCATGCTTCTATCAGGCTGAAGGTTTACTGGTACAGGAGCAATAGTGAATGGCACTGTGCTGGACCAAACAGGAATGGGATGAAATACTCTTCTAGCGGGATAAGATTGGAATGAAGCATGGCCAGAAGCTATTGATGTGGGGCTATTTCGGACCGTAAAGCTGTGACTTGCAGCTGGTAGCATACACGAAACTGAACTCGATAGGTCAGACAATTTGACTGAGGTGACAAGGCGATATTAAATAGAGAAGAGCCGACGGCCATCACCAAACAGTCATTGTCATTCATCTCCACAGCCTGCAGTAAGAAACAGTAAAATGTTCTGACAGTTATCGCTAATCATCAAAACCGTCCCCACGGATCCAAACAGGTTGACAGGCGACGGGCAGCCACGTTCTGTGCAGCCCAAAGACCTCATCGCTGCATTTGATCAAAACAAGCAAACGGCCCGCTGCTCGAGCTGAATACGAGACGTCACTCCGTGCCAGAGCATCTACTACAACACTCGACCTATTTACGAGACTTCGCTTCGTGCCAGAGCATTTACTACAACACTCGCAAGTGTTGCAACACAAACACTTGTTTCAACCTGAACCAGCAAAAATGCAGCAACCCTTTTTGCCTTACGCAAGTAAACCGTAGAAAAAAAAACACCACAAACGGCGTTGCAAACCCAAAACCTTCAAAGACATGCAGCATCGGTGCACCCATCCTGAGGCGCGATGACGTCATCTTACGCAGTCGGTGGAGAACAGCTGGCCGCGGATTTCGCTGGTGAAGTGCTTGTCGAAACCCTGCGGGTTCTGCACTGAGACGCCGCGCGCCAGCCGGATGAAGTGTTGGCTGGAGAGCAGGGAGCTCGGCTCGAAGAACGTCTCACGCAGCAGCTGAGAGGAGGCCACCGCGCCGGAAGCCGAGACGAACCTGTCGTGACGGGAGGTGCACTGGTAAACGAGCGGTCAGGTGCAGGTGCAGTGCCGTACCAGGTGCAGTGCCGTGCCAGTTGTAGTGCAGTGCCAGATGCAGTACCGTACCAGTTGTAGTGCAGTGCCAGGTGCAGTACCGCACAAGGTACAGTACCGTGCCAGGCGCAGTGTCGTGTCAGGCACAGTACCGTGCCAGGTGCAGTGCCGTCCCAGATGCAGTACCGTACCAATTACAGTACCGTGCCAGGAGCACAACCGTGCCAGGTGCAGTACCGCACCAGGTACAGTACAGTGCCAGGTGCAGTGTCGTGCCAGGTGCAGTACAGTGTAAGGTGGCAGTACCGCACCAGGTGCAGTACAATGCCAGGTGCCGGAATGGTGGGGTTTGCGGGGCGCCGGCTGCGCTTGTAAGCAGAGTGGTATCACATGCCGCGAGGGTGGACTGTTCCGTGACCTTTGGCTTTGACCTTCCATGACCGTGCTTTGGGAAGACAGACAAGCGCGGCCGTCATCAGCTCTCTACAGAGAGTGGCTGAGTAAGCAGTGGTGCTGACCGAGAGGGGTGTTGTTCATTTGCCTCCCCCCCCCCCAGCCCCCAGGACCCTAAGCTGTCAGTGTCATGTACGGGCTGGGCTAGTGTCCAGTGTCGTGTCCGAGGCTAGACTGATGTGTGGTACCGTGGCGGAGGCTGGGCTAGTGTACAGTGTCGTGTCCGCGGCTGGACTAGTGTTCAGCGTCGTGTCCGAGGCTGGGCTAGTGACCAGTGTCGTGTCCGAGGCTAGACTGATGTGTGGTATCGTGGCGGAGGCTGGGCTAGTGTCCAGCGTCGTGTCCGCGGCTGGGCTAGTGACCAGTGTCGTGTCCGAGGCTAGACTGATGTGTGGTATCGTGGCGGAGGCTGGGCTAGTGTACAGTGTCGTGTCCGCGGCTGGGCTAGTGTCCAGTGTCGTGTCCGCGGCTGGGCTAGTGACCAGTGTCGTGCCCGAGGCTAGACTGGTGTATGATATCGTGTCGGAGGCTGGGCTGGTCCACAGTGTCACGTCCGCCGCTGGGCTGGTGTCCAATATCGTGTCCGAGGCTGGACTGATGTATGGTATCGTGTCCGGAGCTGGGCTGGTGTCCAGTGTCGTATCCGCGGCTGGGCTAGTGCTCAGTGTCGCGTCCGAGGCTAGACTGATGTGTGGTATCGCTTCGGAGGCTGGGCTGGTGTCCAGCGTCATATCCGAGGCTAGACTGATGCATGGTATCGTGTCGGAGGCTGGGCTGGTGTACAGTGTCTTTCCGCGGCTGGGCTAGTGTCTAGTGTCGTGTCCGAGGCTAGATTGATGTATGATATCGGCGTTGGAGGCTGGGCTGGTGTACAGTGCGGTGTCCGCGGCTGGGCTAGTGTCTAGTGTCGTGTCCGAGGCTAGATTGATGCATGATATCGTGTCGGAGGCTGGGCTGGTGTACAGTGCAGTGTCCGCGGCTGGGCTGGTGTCCAGTGTCGTGTCCGAGGCTAGACTGATGTATGGTATCGTGTCGGAGGCTGGGCTGGTGTCCAGGGTCGTGTCCTAGGGTAGGGGATTCCATACGCCCAGACACGATGCGAGGTTATGATGCGTTTCAGGCTGCCGTAGTCAGAACAGTTGAACGCTTAACTCAGACACATGCCATTGGTAAGTTTATCTAGTGGATTAACGTCATGGTGATAGGCGAAATGTGGGATGATCTGTGGCGATGCCTTGAACCAGCACTATTCCTCACAATCGCGGTGACCGCCACTCCACACCAGCACCGTGCTTCCACAACTGCCACTGCCGCACAACCACTGTGCTTCCATGACCAAACTCTTCTTTATAACTACGGCCCACAGAACTGCACTCCACCGGCAGTCACTCACTGGACCATGTTCTGTATGAGGGAGTGCAGTCGGAAGCCCGCGCTGGCGAAGACGTTGGCGATGCTAGGGTTGAGGAGTGGCAGGTAGGCGCTGGAGTGGCCGTCAAGAGTGGTCCGAATGCCGACAGAGTGCGCGAACGAGTATCCTGGGGACGACAGCAAACGTGGCGCCCTCTGCTGCGTCGCGGTGGGAGGGAGGGGGGGGGGGGGGGGGGGGAGCCTGTCACGGTCCATTGCTTCATACAGCTTCTGTGATCATTCGTATGGTGGGCTACAGCGCCGAGAGTGGTCTCAGCTGCTTAGTTATCACTGAGCTAAAACAGATTCTTCACCGAAATGTTTGAATCTCTTAAAAAACGCCAGAAGCTATGGTATAGAAAGTGTCGCCATGGATCGCTGAAACCATGAACCACGTAAGCGATTCTACCTCTTTATTTTTTCCAATGGCTACAAAATTTGTCCAACAAAGCTCATCATGCAAAAAAACAGGGGCATCAGAGGAGATCATCACCGAGAAGAGCTGGCAGCCACTCGTTGTAAGAGATGTGCTGGTACTGGGCGATGACAATGCGTCTGGTGCGCTGGAAAATCTCCTCGTCCGAAGCATGCAGATAGCTAAAAATCAGAAGCCAGTGACAGTTTTCAATCCCCAAAAAGTAGCCAACCCAAGTAGCGTTTTGATCGTTTCCCTCCTAAGTACATGCGCTGAAATGGACTTAGTTTGACTTGGTATTATTCTGTGCATCATTGATGACTAGCGACACATCAACGAATTTGAGCATTTTCGACCAATGAACGATTCATTTAGAAGCTAATCTTTTTCCCTGTTTACCCTCCTGAACATATGTTCATAATAGCATACCATAATATCGTACCATTATACCATCCCATACTTTACCACACTACACATACCATAACGATAATATTGCCAAATACCATGCTTTCAACGCCATGGAACTGCAAAAACTTGAAGCATAGATACTTTTAAGTTTATATTTTGCTGTAACGCTGTTGACTAAAACACACGCCGCGGTCTAGGTCCCACTAAGTTATGCGTGCTTGCCTCCCATTGGGTCAGTATTAAAGCAAAAATTGTTTCGGAGTTATCAAAGGGTAACGAAAAACTTCCACCGGCCAGAGACATGCCATCTACATAATAAAGTACACGGCAACCTTCCTTGCTTCATCAGACCTTTTCCTCCGGTGCGTCCCGCCCTTTAATTTGACGTATGAATGGCAAACGAATTTAGCTTTGCGACCCAACCCAAACTTTACATAAGAACGCGTCCCGGCACGCTGGCCTGTCCACTGCACGTGCGCGGCATAGGCAGTATCACGCGGGGAAACTACGGTCACAAGAGCAAAAAAACGCGCGTTTTGTTTGACAAACACGGAACGACGTCCAAATCAGTCCGGAGGGGGGGGGGGGGGGGGGGCGGGGTAGGGAGAAGGGAATACACAGCCGGTAATGCGGAAAATACACCGAGGTAGAATAAGGGAAAACAACAGCCGGAACCAAGCAAATCTGATAGTCAAATGTGGGCCACATCAGGCCCACGTGGGCTCAAGTTCGTCGTTGCAGCATTGCGGTCGCTTCCCAGGAATGTGCATACCTTCTGAGCGAGTGTGTTTGCAACCCTGTTGTGCTCACGCACGAATATGGTGTGGTACATGGTCAGGATCGGATTCTCGTTGACTCTGGAATCGCCTGAAACAAGGAGGTCCGTACCCCAACGCTTCTCATCAAACACCGGACTTTTCGCATTGGAACATGCAAAACGTGTCACGTCATGACCGACATCCGCGCATGGAAATAGAGGACGTTAAAGCACGTGCCTGTCGCGAGACATGCATGGTCTGAACAGCAAGAGGCTAACGCAAAATGTGTACGATTTTGATGTGGCATTCTTATCATATTCTCAGCTCGCAAAATCTATTTTCACGTTCATTTTTAAAGATATTTTCTTTTAACGCGACGCGATTGGTAGCGCATGTCAGGGAAACAACGCACTCGCGGCAGTAAATTACATCGTACAACATGACATTTCGTAACAACGTGTTTGTCTTCGTCTGGATAAAGCCATAACATGCATAACCTGATTGCAGCAGTTGATTTAGAAAGACACTTGCATATACACGAATTCCGCAGTTAGTAGGACCCATGAACACAACGCATGACTGGCGCGAATAGGTGAGGCTTCATCATACTTCTCACCACTCCCAAGATTCGTGTAAGCAGCTAGGAGCCCAGTCTTCGCCAACGCTGACGAATTTGAGGTGCTTTTTTGCAATATCCTTTCAGCACGTCGTGCCCTCATAAAAAAGCTGCCTGAGCACGGCGAGGTCTGAGTTGCCTCCTTCGCGCTCACCCTTTGAGCAGACAGCTAGAGAACCGGGGCAGGTGAAAGCGTTCATTCCATTCCCCCTCGGCACGCTGCGGCGCCACTCGCTCTTTCTCCGTTCCCACACCGTCTCCCACTCCACACAAATCCACACCTCTTCAGCCTCCCCCCCCCCCCCCCAACCGCCCACCTCCCCATCAGGTCCTGACAAGCCTCACTTTCGCGCCACTCCGCAGGACCCATTCGTGGCGCACCTGCGATGAAGCATACGCGGTCCCGACAGGAGGTGCCGTAGGTGCCCTCCGCTTCAAGCGTCAGCGTCTCGCGAGGCAGCAGGTTACCCGCGCTGGTCTTCATCAGGCCGCCTGTGAACGTCCGCAGGCTGTTCTGCTTGGCCTGGTCGCTTCCATAGATCTGCGACCTGTCGGCCACCCGTTTGAAGCGGTTGTGGTTTGGTGCCTTTGAGAGTGGTTGGCCGTTGTTGTGGCGCTTTGGGCCGGCCGGCGCCCCTGTGGTAATTGTGGGAAGGCACACACGTGATCAATTTTGAATGAGTCTCCTTACAAGGAATTTACTGACATGTTCTGCCTGATGAAGACGCGAGTTTTCCACGTCGCTGTGTTTGGATGTTCATGGGCACATGGCTACATGGACGCTACCGCCATGTCATGCCATGGCAGGGCCATGGTGTACGATTGGTACCGAACTGAATTACTTTGGGTCAAGTTGTACTATTGGCTTTCAGTTAGCTCGTGGATAACACCGTTTTGGGTGAGGGGTTCAAGCTTAATACACTATGGACCAAAGTGATCTACATTGCTAGTGAGCGACACCGCGTTGGCGTGCCTACTGAGTACATGACATTCAATGAAATGTTTTCCTCGGTCAAAGCATAGCGATGCAGTACCTCTCCCCCAGTTCAGCAGAAACATAACACTGATCTGCAAAGACAATACATAACCAATTGCTCTGACCTGTTGCTGGTCGCTGAACTAATGCTGGATCTGACCTGTTGGCCTCGTCACTGCCGCAGGTTTGCACCCCTCGGCCGCTTGTTTGAAGCGCTTTCGCATCAGATCAGGTTCGGTCAGGTCAGCGACCAGCAACAGATGTGCTGGATTGCTTCTCTGACCTGAGCACCAGTTCCCGAAGAAGTTGGAGAAGGATTTCCCACCTTAATTTCCGCCGGCAAGTCGCTTTTGTTATTTTAAATTTTTCCCCAGGGGTGGTGAAACCTGCCAACTTGGTGGATAAGGTCGCCAACAAAAATGCATGTATTCACGCGAAGCCTGGCGCTAAAAATGCTTTTGGACAGCAAATTTTGGTGACGGCCAACACGAAAAATACAGCACACTATGCAAAACACAACATGAGGTATGTATACATAGATGTTATGCCCTCACCTCAATACATTTCGTCACACAACACAAGCCAACGTTTCTGTTAACACTCTTCACCGTACTTTACGGCACCCTGGTATCTTTTCAACGTTTCACTCCAGTCCGGCGACAAAAATATCCGATGATTTTTAGTTGGTCGCCGACTCGGTAACAGGTCGGCGACAAATCAGTGTACTTCCTATAGCCCGGCCGGTCGGCCTACTCGCTGTTTTTAACAGCCGACTGTCAGTGTCCCGAACTAGACAGTATACGGTAATGAAAAATATATCGATATGGGGATTCATGTGGCTGCAACGGCGTGTTTCGATTGTTGCGATGCGACTGATCTGAGGTGTATGGTGACTTTCAATGCACTGCAGCTTTGCAAGTGGCATTCGCATTTCAGTGTCATGAATACCTGCCTGGGGTTTAATTTCTGGCCTTGTTTACTTTGTTGGCTGTGCCGTGATTCAGCATTCTGTACCCGGCGACGAGAGGCATTGACAGTTCAAGGTAAGTAGGCGGGATGATCCAATCAAGGTAGAAATCGACCTGTGGTTATCCAAACCGCTTTTGCAAGAAACTGAAAAGGCTGTTGACTCACTGAATCCGTAATAAGCGACCGACCTTCTTCCCTTTCAAAGAACCGTGGATTTGATGTTGAAGTCTGATGGCACTCCTCATGAAGGAGAATGACGAAGGTGATAATAGTTCAGAAATACCAATTTGTGCCATTTTTGTGCCCGTCCTGATTGCGAATGGCTACCAGCCACATGGATCTTCAAATCGATGTGTTCCTACTTATTCAGTTCAGAGCTCCAGCCCTCCCCCTAAGTTTGTGAAGAGGTGTGCTGTGATAATCTGGGAGACATCCATATTTTGGGGTGCATTGCATAGTTTTTTTACTGCTCCCTAACCTATCTTCACTACGCCCCTGCTTGAAATACAATTATTTCATCAATGTTTTGATAGCTTTTAAACAAGTATCTACAGTTTAACCTTTCGTTGACATGAACCTTGATTGCTGGAAAGTTATGATGCCCAATGAGGTAGGCCACGAGGAGGCAATAAAAGCGAGGAATGGAGTGGTTTAGGAAATGTATGCAAAGAGGGAGGGGGGTAAACATTGAATTGCCATATCCCCCTTTACCAAGAATTTTACGTCAAATAGCAGGTGGTTTTATGTTATTTTGGTCCAACTGTCCTTTGAGGTCGGTGAAATGTTGGCATTTGGTTGCTTCTGAGAACAATGCTGGCTATTTCCTGATGATAGCACCCTTGCGGTAACAAGAAAGCTCTGGAAGTCAACCATTCTGCAGTGCTCATTCATGTGCATATTTTCTTTGCACTTGTAACCATGGCATTGCACGGATGCAACTATGGTATGTTTCATTACTCTTTCAGTACTGTTTTTGCTGGCATTGTCCTTAGAGTCCAAACAACATGGTTTTGTGTTGTAGTTAGCTTTTTTCTAATATCCATTTGTAATCTTCCAACTAGGAATGTTGGCTGTGGAGGGGGGGGGGATCAGCATTGAGGGGCCCAACCCAACATGTGGTGCTGGCATAATGACAGGCGTGCCAATTTTTAAGCATGATTAGAGGAAGATAGCAGCCCGTGGATCATGGTCAATAACTTAAGTCCAGAGAAGATGGTTTTGTGTCTGATGATTGCGTTTGATGATTTGATGGTTTTTGATGGTTTTGTGATGGCTAGCTTTTCTCACATCTTTTTTGTAATTTTCCAGGTAGAAACGTCGGCTGGAAATGGCAGGAATCAGCATTAGGGGTGCCCAACCCAGCATAGATATGGGGCAGTGCTCCAGAAACTATTTTGAATTGACACTTCGGCGTTACACATGGCAGACAGCACAGATAACCTTAAATTTGCATGCTACGCGCATGCAAAGAGCGATTTTGGCTTGCTGATTGAATTTCTACCAAGGTTTGGTTGTTGGTAATAAATGTGTCATATTGTTGTGGCAATTGATGTTTTCACAACCTGAAATACAGATTTTTACACTGGCTTATGTAGAATAAATAAAAAAGGATGGCAGACAGCAATTTTAACCCTTACCCTGATTTGCCGGTTTTGTAACGCGGACTGGTGGAAGGGGGATTCCCTGACGTTTGCAAACTGAGAAATCGCAAAAAAATTGTGAACTGCCTTTAGTGAGATCTCGTGATTAGTAAGAAGTCTCCTGTTGTTTACTAACCCCACTAGACCACGTCGAAGGTCAAATTTTCCTGAAAACCAAACATCAGCTTTGCATGTTCATATATACGAAACCATGCACTGAAGTGACATGAAACATGAAGAGGCGTGTCCCTTGTTTCATTATGAGTACAATGGCATGTAGTTTTGTGTATTTGGAGCCTGTATTTATGATGCAGGGTTTCATTCATGTAACAGTGCCAACCCTCCAGGCGTGGCCCGCAGAATCGCCGCTTGCCCCCCGCCGCATCCGCCGACTTTGCATCGTCCTGCAAAGGTCGTAAAAAACATTGTCACTCTGAAACCAGAATTGCAAGCGGCAATTTTTTTTAGTGTCAACACGCGTACAATGGATGCCCCAGAAGCTAGCAAAGATTTGAAAAACTGCACAATATGCCGCATTGGTATCCTCAGAAAACCGTGGGGGGGGGGGATCTCATCGCCAACCCTTCTCCTGTTCTGCGAGGGTGGGAAACTCGTTCAGAAGGGGCTATCCGCCTGACGTGAAGCTTTTGACAAATTTATGTACACCTTATTTTTGGGGACGCGGTGAAGGCGCCCGCCAGTCAAAACATGTCACACCAGGCTTGGAGCATGCTTAAGGTTTGGTGGATAGCTTAATGGTTGAGATGAACGTCATTTTCATAAAGAGGCATGGCCTCTACTCATGCCTCTTTATGAAAATGATTATATGTTTGTGATGTGATATGATGTAATGAACCTATATTTGACGTCATTCCCAGCGGCGCTTGCTACTGGTTTGGATCTGCTATGCATTCTGCTGCCCTGGTTATCGAGGTTCTTCGCTGTATTTTGCGGTCGTGGAAAGCAAAGCTAGCCGTAGATCGAGTTTAAACGTGAGGTCTTGGCAAGTCCCGAGGACGCCGAGGGTGAAAGGAAACTCCTGTCGTGATTGGGGTATCTTAGTAGTCCAGGGCAGGTGCGCCTGCTTTCCTAGGAGCAGCACTCATCCTGACATTTGTTCAAGGGCAGTGTATGACTGAACGTTTCGGTTATGTGCATGATAGTGAAAATTGCAGTGGTGAAAGAGACTTTCGGTGATAGGCTGATTACTGATGGCGCTGCTGGGCATGAACTTCATGACCAGTTTGCCATATGGTATCGAATTACGCTACTGGCAACACTTTTTCCTCCCAAAATTTGGTCGGCAACAAAAAGTACACTTCTGCACCCCCTGTTCTTCCCATATGTGAAAGGCTAAGTTGAAACGAATTCAACTGTACACGAAAGGTGCAACCAAGCCGCAACCATGTCATGTTAGGTGCGCTATTGGCGGAAGTACAAAAATAGATGCCGCCCGTTAAAATAATCCATCGAACAATATATTGGCTGATTAAATACACTTATGGCGTAGAGCTCGTTCCTCTGCTTAGCCGACACGTCCCTGTTGGCTGTCTTTCCGATGAAGAGCGCCCAACCATGCCGTCTAGCCAGTGAAGAGCGCCCAACCATGCCGTCTGTCCAGTGAAGAGCGCCCAACCATGCCGTCTATCCAGTGAAGAGTGCCCTAACACGCCGTGTATCCAGTGAAGAGCCTCCTACTATGCCGTCTGTCCAGTGAAGAGCGGCCAACCATGCCGTCTATCCAGTGAAGAGCGTCCTACCATGCCGTCTGTCCAGTGAAGAGCGTCCTACCATGCCCTAAATCCCGTGAGGGGTGCCCTACCATGCCGTCTATCCAGTCAAAAGCGTTACTTTCAGTCTCCGACCAGCAGTGTCATACGACAAACTTCTGTCATAAGGTGCTGTTATATCATTCCCCTCGTATGCAACGTAGAGTCCTTCGTGGGCTGGTTAGGCCTAAAGGTTATCGATACATAATTGGAAATGGACTGGATTGCCCACCGACTTTGAGAACGCCACCGGCATGTTCACGGGTAGAAGCTTGCTAAGTGTCTAAGACATACTTCGAGAAACACCAAATAATCCGCTTGGTTTTCCCTCTTTAGGCTATGACTAATTTCATCTTTATCTTCTTTGTACCTATCTGAGTACAAACAGCAAGTCTTATTGTTACACGTCCCCGATCTCTTTCATCATCTGGAGGAAAGGGAAAACGCCTAAGGCTACTAAAAAATACGCCCACAAATGGGTTTCTCCCGGACCGCACACATTCCTTTCCAAAATTGGCGGGGGGGAGGGGGGCTGAAAAGGAAGCCAGACCCCTACACGCAGGTGAAGCTCTGCGCCCCCACCGACCCGTCGAGCCAGTGAGTGATGTCGTTGAGCTGGTTGGCGGGACCCAGCTGGCAGCCTGGCGCCGGCGCCGGCACGCTGCGCACGAAGTTCATGCAGCGCTGTCGGTGCGGCCCGTAGAAGACGTCCGCCTCCCTGATGGCTATCGGCAGACACTGCGGGTGCACCGGCGGCGACGGCGGCGGCGATGTAGAGTTCGGCAGGCAGCATTCTATGCCCCTGTTGCCACCTGGCGGCACGGTGGTCTCGTTCGCAATCCAACCAGTTCAGGTGCTAAACGGAATTGATCTCGGTGGGGTTGCAGCGTCGCAAAATAAGTTGTGGATGGGGGAGCAAATAAATCGGCAAAAACTATCGCAGATAT
>NW_023595962.1:22517116-22546828 GCF_011947565.3 Pollicipes pollicipes
CACTATTGCTGGGCGCTATTTGATAACATACCGAGGCACTCTTCATCGATCAGGTGCTCTGCACGGATGATTCCCATTTGCCCAAAAGGCTCTAAACGCTTTTGCCAGGGTCCCATATCTTGACCTGCCGGTCGTATTTTCGGTTGCTCAGGGGCCCTTCACATTGGCATCGACCTCATACCACTTGCTCAGAGGAGGGACGGGCGGGGGGGGGGGGGGAGACGGAGCGCTGCGCTGTTGCTTGGACCCATACATGTGAACGTCTCGAGACACTCGATGCTTAGGTGCCCTCTGCACTGGTATAAGCCCCTTTCCCTGTGATCCCATTTTCAATGGACTTTCATCCCTGTCGGAACCTTTTTTGTTTACCTGCCCGGGCCCCCTTGATCGCGCATAGGCCCGCTACAATGATCTTAATTCATAGCGACTCGGGGGTCCCTACGCTGCTGTTCGGGACCCTGCACGTGCACCTGTGAAGGAACTCTCGATCGCTCAAGGTTACTGATTCACGTACATTGGTCCTGACTTCCCCTGTTTGCTCGGAGACCCCAGCACTTTGGCTGGGACCCTATATGTTAATCTGCTGGGGCACTCACGAGCTCGCCACATTGGTCTCGTTCCCACCACATTGGTCAGGTTGCTCTCAGCAGTAACGCAAGGAGAGACGCATGCGCACGTGCCCCCCTCTTAGATCCTGACTCGAACGCCCGAAGGACCCGAATGCCCGGCCGGAGGTCGTGTTCAGAGGTCCCGGTCCGCATGGTCGGGCACTCCAATATCAGCCAGAGGGGCCTTTGCGCCGGTCAGGAGCCCCTTGAATCGGTACGGCCTATGCGTCGGTCAGGCACCACCTGTGCCGCACAGTCAGCCCCGTGTCGGTACGAGCCAGAGAGCCACTTCCCCAGCAGCTGCACAGCTGCGGTCAGTGATTCACATTGGTCGGGACCTCTGTACCTGTAAGGGGCCCACAGTACAAAACAGGGAGTCCCGTGTTGGCAAGGGGCCCCGCGTTGACCGGGGAGTGTTGGATCAGAGTCCACCGGAACCGTCGAAGAAGGCTGTAGGTCACATTAAGAGGTTCGGTCCGAAGGGCCTTCACCTAAAAAATCAGTCAGAAAGCCTTTTGCACAAATAAGAGGAGCGTTAGACAATGCGGACCTCTATTTCTGCCAGGGATGACCAACTCTGACCAGTTGGCTCCGTATCGGAAACAATGAGGGCCCCTGTGTCGGTCAGGTGCCCACAGTGCTTAACAGAGGGTCATTTGTCGACGAGTGGCCCTGAGTCAGCCACGAGCCTTATTTAAGGGTGCTTGCAGGGGGACCAAAGGGATCCTCAGGACCCAAGATCACGGGCACAAGTGAAAGGTTGAATGCCCGAAGGGCCCAATGGACTGGGGCCTATGGTCCAGTCAATTAGGGCTCCTACGTGGAGTCTGGGTCAGCTGCGCGGGCCAAAAGGCCTTTTGCATCAGGGAGGGAGCCAAAGTGATCAGATGCATCCCTCTGAGGGCCTCTGGGCCGACCAGGAGACGCCGCTGTCTCCACTGCCGTATCGCCAGAGCGGCCACCGAAGACGCTGCCTCGCGCTGGAACGAAGCGGACTCTAAACGCTTGGCCGGGGAAGATAATCCGTGATGTGATAATCCGTGATGTGATAATCCGTGATGTGATAATCCGTGATGTGATAATCCGTGATGTGATAATCCGTGATGTGATAATCCGTGATGTGATAATCCGTGATGTGATAATCCGTGCGCCGTCAAATCACGCACATGGGCTTCGATTTCGCGGAGGCTCTCAAAGCCACGGGCTCCACATTTGCGGAGACCGGAGCGCTCCACCTTATTATTTCTACAGCCTTAACATTTACTTTACAGTCACGTATGGAAAGAATCGGTGGCAAAATTGCTTTGGCACCTCCATCTTTGGAGACGTTTCTTTGCTTATGTCGAAACCCAATTCTTACTTAACCTATCAAGCAGCCGCTACGCAGTTTAATCTGGTGAAAACGCTTTTTTAGAAGCATACCTTTATAGTGATTTTAGGTAAAATAAAATGAATTTTTTTGTTCGCTCTGATCTCTTTAACACCTAACGTCTGCATCAGCCGCCTAGCCACATACGGTTTAGGGCGCTACCATCAAAACTGAACCCCGAACACCAAACACCACCACTCTCCAGTCTAGCCAGCACCTCCAAAATACTTGGTATACCCCCTCCCCGCGGACACCTCCAGCCTGGGTGTCCTCCCTGCTCTGACCTCACGCGATGGCCTACGGGCAGGAATCTTCGCGCCAACGTCGAGTCCGTCGTTGCCCGGGCCGCGGCTGGTCAGCGAGATGGTGATGGACTCTGAGTCCGACCCGGCGACGAGCCGCACACTCTCGGTCATGGCCTGGGGTCAGTTCGTCGACCACGACCTCGTGCACACGCCCATCTTCCAGCTCGGTGAGTACCATCGCCGGGAGCGTCAAGCGGTTATGATTAAGGTGAAAGAAGATGATATGTTTGTATTAATGCTAGTGCATATCAGAAGCTTTACAAACACCGAACTGAAGAAAGCTCTAAACCTTAACTGTATTGTGATCGCATCGCTATGGCGCATCGCACATTACGTTGGTTATATCGTTAACACTATCGTTGCTTCCGCTATCCATGCCGAATCCATTTTGCATTCCGGTCACTTCCGTATTGTTATTCTTCTATTTCCAAGCTCTGTGAATGTTTGTTCGACATGCACGCGCGCAGGCAGGCACGCAACAACCAGCCCCTGGCCGCTGTCATGATCAGTGTCACGCCTTTTGAGTAAGTGAGGCGCCCCTTCGTGGTCCCGAATCGGCAAACCCGGCTTCCCAAACACCCCTCCCCCGGGAGCCACGTCTCGCTCCCCGATAACCCTTGACACGGTCCCTCGCTCCCCGACCCAGGCCTGCACGCGCGGTCAGGAGCGGTGCAGCGACTCCAGTTCAGTGTTTCAAAATTCAACATCTGCTCGGTGGAGAATGACATATTTTAAGGGGGGTGTTGGATTCTCAGCTCTGCGTAACAGTTCGTCGCGCCAGGCACTTTGGACCCGTCTCCGGATGGAATAGAAATCGCCTTGTGCATTGACAGGTTTGTTGTTGAGTCCATGGGGGGATTATATAACCGCCCTAGAGGGATTTCCTATTCAGTCGGCTGAAGGGGAAGAACTTTGAAAAAGTGGGCAAACTCGGAGATAATCCAGTTTCGTGACATATCTGCGATAGTTTTTGCCGATTTATTTGCTCCCCCATCCACAACTTATTTTGCGACGCTGCAACCCCACCGAGATCAATTCCGTTTAGCACCTGAACTGGTTGGATTGCGAACGAGACCACCGTGCCGCCAGGTGGCAACAGGGGCATAGAATGCTGCCTGCCGAACTCTACATCGCCGCCGCCGTCGCCGCCGGTGCACCCGCAGTGTCTGCCGATAGCCATCAGGGAGGCGGACGTCTTCTACGGGCCGCACCGACAGCGCTGCATGAACTTCGTGCGCAGCGTGCCGGCGCCGGCGCCAGGCTGCCAGCTGGGTCCCGCCAACCAGCTCAACGACATCACTCACTGGCTCGACGGGTCGGTGGGGGCGCAGAGCTTCACCTGCGTGTAGGGGTCTGGCTTCCTTTTCAGCCCCCCTCCCCCCCGCCAATTTTGGAAAGGAATGTGTGCGGTCCGGGAGAAACCCATTTGTGGGCGTATTTTTTAGTAGCCTTAGGCGTTTTCCCTTTCCTCCAGATGATGAAAGAGATCGGGGACGTGTAACAATAAGACTTGCTGTTTGTACTCAGATAGGTACAAAGAAGATAAAGATGAAATTAGTCATAGCCTAAAGAGGGAAAACCAAGCGGATTATTTGGTGTTTCTCGAAGTATGTCTTAGACACTTAGCAAGCTTCTACCCGTGAACATGCCGGTGGCGTTCTCAAAGTCGGTGGGCAATCCAGTCCATTTCCAATTATGTATCGATAACCTTTAGGCCTAACCAGCCCACGAAGGACTCTACGTTGCATACGAGGGGAATGATATAACAGCACCTTATGACAGAAGTTTGTCGTATGACACTGCTGGTCGGAGACTGAAAGTAACGCTTTTGACTGGATAGACGGCATGGTAGGGCACCCCTCACGGGATTTAGGGCATGGTAGGACGCTCTTCACTGGACAGACGGCATGGTAGGACGCTCTTCACTGGATAGACGGCATGGTTGGCCGCTCTTCACTGGACAGACGGCATAGTAGGAGGCTCTTCACTGGATACACGGCGTGTTAGGGCACTCTTCACTGGATAGACGGCATGGTTGGGCGCTCTTCACTGGACAGACGGCATGGTTGGGCGCTCTTCACTGGCTAGACGGCATGGTTGGGCGCTCTTCATCGGAAAGACAGCCAACAGGGACGTGTCGGCTAAGCAGAGGAACGAGCTCTACGCCATAAGTGTATTTAATCAGCCAATATATTGTTCGATGGATTATTTTAACGGGCGGCATCTATTTTTGTACTTCCGCCAATAGCGCACCTAACATGACATGGTTGCGGCTTGGTTGCACCTTTCGTGTACAGTTGAATTCGTTTCAACTTAGCCTTTCACATATGGGAAGAACAGGGGGTGCAGAAGTGTACTTTTTGTTGCCGACCAAATTTTGGGAGGAAAAAGTGTTGCCAGTAGCGTAATTCGATACCATATGGCAAACTGGTCATGAAGTTCATGCCCAGCAGCGCCATCAGTAATCAGCCTATCACCGAAAGTCTCTTTCACCACTGCAATTTTCACTATCATGCACATAACCGAAACGTTCAGTCATACACTGCCCTTGAACAAATGTCAGGATGAGTGCTGCTCCTAGGAAAGCAGGCGCACCTGCCCTGGACTACTAAGATACCCCAATCACGACAGGAGTTTCCTTTCACCCTCGGCGTCCTCGGGACTTGCCAAGACCTCACGTTTAAACTCGATCTACGGCTAGCTTTGCTTTCCACGACCGCAAAATACAGCGAAGAACCTCGATAACCAGGGCAGCAGAATGCATAGCAGATCCAAACCAGTAGCAAGCGCCGCTGGGAATGACGTCAAATATAGGTTCATTACATCATATCACATCACAAACATATAATCATTTTCATAAAGAGGCATGAGTAGAGGCCATGCCTCTTTATGAAAATGACGTTCATCTCAACCATTAAGCTATCCACCAAACCTTAAGCATGCTCCAAGCCTGGTGTGACATGTTTTGACTGGCGGGCGCCTTCACCGCGTCCCCAAAAATAAGGTGTACATAAATTTGTCAAAAGCTTCACGTCAGGCGGATAGCCCCTTCTGAACGAGTTTCCCACCCTCGCAGAACAGGAGAAGGGTTGGCGATGAGATCCCCCCCCCCCCACGGTTTTCTGAGGATACCAATGCGGCATATTGTGCAGTTTTTCAAATCTTTGCTAGCTTCTGGGGCATCCATTGTACGCGTGTTGACACTAAAAAAAATTGCCGCTTGCAATTCTGGTTTCAGAGTGACAATGTTTTTTACGACCTTTGCAGGACGATGCAAAGTCGGCGGATGCGGCGGGGGGCAAGCGGCGATTCTGCGGGCCACGCCTGGAGGGTTGGCACTGTTACATGAATGAAACCCTGCATCATAAATACAGGCTCCAAATACACAAAACTACATGCCATTGTACTCATAATGAAACAAGGGACACGCCTCTTCATGTTTCATGTCACTTCAGTGCATGGTTTCGTATATATGAACATGCAAAGCTGATGTTTGGTTTTCAGGAAAATTTGACCTTCGACGTGGTCTAGTGGGGTTAGTAAACAACAGGAGACTTCTTACTAATCACGAGATCTCACTAAAGGCAGTCCACAATTTTTTTTTGCGATTTCTCAGTTTGCAAACGTCAGGGAATCCCCCTTCCACCAGTCCGCGTTACAAAACCGGCAAATCAGGGTAAGGGTTAAAATTGCTGTCTGCCATCCTTTTTTATTTATTCTACATAAGCCAGTGTAAAAATCTGTATTTCAGGTTGTGAAAACATCAATTGCCACAACAATATGACACATTTATTACCAACAACCAAACCTTGGTAGAAATTCAATCAGCAAGCCAAAATCGCTCTTTGCATGCGCGTAGCATGCAAATTTAAGGTTATCTGTGCTGTCTGCCATGTGTAACGCCGAAGTGTCAATTCAAAATAGTTTCTGGAGCACTGCCCCATATCTATGCTGGGTTGGGCACCCCTAATGCTGATTCCTGCCATTTCCAGCCGACGTTTCTACCTGGAAAATTACAAAAAAGATGTGAGAAAAGCTAGCCATCACAAAACCATCAAAAACCATCAAATCATCAAACGCAATCATCAGACACAAAACCATCTTCTCTGGACTTAAGTTATTGACCATGATCCACGGGCTGCTATCTTCCTCTAATCATGCTTAAAAATTGGCACGCCTGTCATTATGCCAGCACCACATGTTGGGTTGGGCCCCTCAATGCTGATCCCCCCCCCCCCTCCACAGCCAACATTCCTAGTTGGAAGATTACAAATGGATATTAGAAAAAAGCTAACTACAACACAAAACCATGTTGTTTGGACTCTAAGGACAATGTCAGCAAAAACAGTACTGAAAGAGTAATGAAACATACCATAGTTGCATCCGTGCAATGCCATGGTTACAAGTGCAAAGAAAATATGCACATGAATGAGCACTGCAGAATGGTTGACTTCCAGAGCTTTCTTGTTACCGCAAGGGTGCTATCATCAGGAAATAGCCAGCATTGTTCTCAGAAGCAACCAAATGCCAACATTTCACCGACCTCAAAGGACAGTTGGACCAAAATAACATAAAACCACCTGCTATTTGACGTAAAATTCTTGGTAAAGGGGGATATGGCAATTCAATGTTTACCCCCCTCCCTCTTTGCATACATTTCCTAAACCACTCCATTCCTCGCTTTTATTGCCTCCTCGTGGCCTACCTCATTGGGCATCATAACTTTCCAGCAATCAAGGTTCATGTCAACGAAAGGTTAAACTGTAGATACTTGTTTAAAAGCTATCAAAACATTGATGAAATAATTGTATTTCAAGCAGGGGCGTAGTGAAGATAGGTTAGGGAGCAGTAAAAAAACTATGCAATGCACCCCAAAATATGGATGTCTCCCAGATTATCACAGCACACCTCTTCACAAACTTAGGGGGAGGGCTGGAGCTCTGAACTGAATAAGTAGGAACACATCGATTTGAAGATCCATGTGGCTGGTAGCCATTCGCAATCAGGACGGGCACAAAAATGGCACAAATTGGTATTTCTGAACTATTATCACCTTCGTCATTCTCCTTCATGAGGAGTGCCATCAGACTTCAACATCAAATCCACGGTTCTTTGAAAGGGAAGAAGGTCGGTCGCTTATTACGGATTCAGTGAGTCAACAGCCTTTTCAGTTTCTTGCAAAAGCGGTTTGGATAACCACAGGTCGATTTCTACCTTGATTGGATCATCCCGCCTACTTACCTTGAACTGTCAATGCCTCTCGTCGCCGGGTACAGAATGCTGAATCACGGCACAGCCAACAAAGTAAACAAGGCCAGAAATTAAACCCCAGGCAGGTATTCATGACACTGAAATGCGAATGCCACTTGCAAAGCTGCAGTGCATTGAAAGTCACCATACACCTCAGATCAGTCGCATCGCAACAATCGAAACACGCCGTTGCAGCCACATGAATCCCCATATCGATATATTTTTCATTACCGTATACTGTCTAGTTCGGGACACTGACAGTCGGCTGTTAAAAACAGCGAGTAGGCCGACCGGCCGGGCTATAGGAAGTACACTGATTTGTCGCCGACCTGTTACCGAGTCGGCGACCAACTAAAAATCATCGGATATTTTTGTCGCCGGACTGGAGTGAAACGTTGAAAAGATACCAGGGTGCCGTAAAGTACGGTGAAGAGTGTTAACAGAAACGTTGGCTTGTGTTGTGTGACGAAATGTATTGAGGTGAGGGCATAACATCTATGTATACATACCTCATGTTGTGTTTTGCATAGTGTGCTGTATTTTTCGTGTTGGCCGTCACCAAAATTTGCTGTCCAAAAGCATTTTTAGCGCCAGGCTTCGCGTGAATACATGCATTTTTGTTGGCGACCTTATCCACCAAGTTGGCAGGTTTCACCACCCCTGGGGAAAAATTTAAAATAACAAAAGCGACTTGCCGGCGGAAATTAAGGTGGGAAATCCTTCTCCAACTTCTTCGGGAACTGGTGCTCAGGTCAGAGAAGCAATCCAGCACATCTGTTGCTGGTCGCTGACCTGACCGAACCTGATCTGATGCGAAAGCGCTTCAAACAAGCGGCCGAGGGGTGCAAACCTGCGGCAGTGACGAGGCCAACAGGTCAGATCCAGCATTAGTTCAGCGACCAGCAACAGGTCAGAGCAATTGGTTATGTATTGTCTTTGCAGATCAGTGTTATGTTTCTGCTGAACTGGGGGAGAGGTACCTGCATCGCTATGCTTTGACCGAGGAAAACATTTCATTGAATGTCATGTACTCAGTAGGCACGCCAACGCGGTGTCGCTCACTAGCAATGTAGATCACTTTGGTCCATAGTGTATTAAGCTTGAACCCCTCACCCAAAACGGTGTTATCCACGAGCTAACTGAAAGCCAATAGTACAACTTGACCCAAAGTAATTCAGTTCGGTACCAATCGTACACCATGGCCCTGCCATGGCATGACATGGCGGTAGCGTCCATGTAGCCATGTGCCCATGAACATCCAAACACAGCGACGTGGAAAACTCGCGTCTTCATCAGGCAGAACATGTCAGTAAATTCCTTGTAAGGAGACTCATTCAAAATTGATCACGTGTGTGCCTTCCCACAATTACCACAGGGGCGCCGGCCGGCCCAAAGCGCCACAACAACGGCCAACCACTCTCAAAGGCACCAAACCACAACCGCTTCAAACGGGTGGCCGACAGGTCGCAGATCTATGGAAGCGACCAGGCCAAGCAGAACAGCCTGCGGACGTTCACAGGCGGCCTGATGAAGACCAGCGCGGGTAACCTGCTGCCTCGCGAGACGCTGACGCTTGAAGCGGAGGGCACCTACGGCACCTCCTGTCGGGACCGCGTATGCTTCATCGCAGGTGCGCCACGAATGGGTCCTGCGGAGTGGCGCGAAAGTGAGGCTTGTCAGGACCTGATGGGGAGGTGGGCGGTTGGGGGGGGGGGGGGGGGAGGCTGAAGAGGTGTGGATTTGTGTGGAGTGGGAGACGGTGTGGGAACGGAGAAAGAGCGAGTGGCGCCGCAGCGTGCCGAGGGGGAATGGAATGAACGCTTTCACCTGCCCCGGTTCTCTAGCTGTCTGCTCAAAGGGTGAGCGCGAAGGAGGCAACTCAGACCTCGCCGTGCTCAGGCAGCTTTTTTATGAGGGCACGACGTGCTGAAAGGATATTGCAAAAAAGCACCTCAAATTCGTCAGCGTTGGCGAAGACTGGGCTCCTAGCTGCTTACACGAATCTTGGGAGTGGTGAGAAGTATGATGAAGCCTCACCTATTCGCGCCAGTCATGCGTTGTGTTCATGGGTCCTACTAACTGCGGAATTCGTGTATATGCAAGTGTCTTTCTAAATCAACTGCTGCAATCAGGTTATGCATGTTATGGCTTTATCCAGACGAAGACAAACACGTTGTTACGAAATGTCATGTTGTACGATGTAATTTACTGCCGCGAGTGCGTTGTTTCCCTGACATGCGCTACCAATCGCGTCGCGTTAGAAGAAAATATCTTTAAAAATGAACGTGAAGATAGATTTTGCGAGCTGAGAATATGATAAGAATGCCACATCAAAATCGTACACATTTTGCGTTAGCCTCTTGCTGTTCAGACCATGCATGTCTCGCGACAGGCACGTGCTTTAACGTCCTCTATTTCCATGCGCGGATGTCGGTCATGACGTGACACGTTTTGCATGTTCCAATGCGAAAAGTCCGGTGTTTGATGAGAAGCGTTGGGGTACGGACCTCCTTGTTTCAGGCGATTCCAGAGTCAACGAGAATCCGATCCTGGCCATGTACCACACCATATTCGTGCGTGAGCACAACAGGGTTGCAAACACACTCGCTCAGAAGGTATGCACATTCCTGGGAAGCGACCGCAATGCTGCAACGACGAACTTGAGCCCACGTGGGCCTGATGTGGCCCACATTTGACTATCAGATTTGCTTGGTTCCGGCTGTTGTTTTCCCTTATTCTACCTCGGTGTATTTTCCGCATTACCGGCTGTTGTATTCCCTTCTCCCTCCCCCGCCCCCCCCCCCCCCCCCCCTCCGGACTGATTTGGACGTCGTTCCGTGTTTGTCAAACAAAACGCGCGTTTTTTGCTCTTGTGACCGTAGTTTCCCCGCGTGATACTGCCTATGCCGCGCACGTGCAGTGGACAGGCCAGCGTGCCGGGACGCGTTCTTATGTGAAGTTTGGGTTGGGTCGCAAAGCTAAATTCGTTTGCCATTCATACGTCAAATTAAAGGGCGGGACGCACCGGAGGAAAAGGTCTGATGAAGCAAGGAAGGTTGCCGTGTACTTTATTATGTAGATGGCATGTCTCTGGCCGGTGGAAGTTTTTCGTTACCCTTTGATAACTCCGAAACAATTTTTGCTTTAATACTGACCCAATGGGAGGCAAGCACGCATAACTTAGTGGGACCTAGACCGCGGCGGTGTTTTAGTCCACAGCGTTACAGCAAAATATAAACTTAAAAGTATCTATGCTTCAAGTTTTTGCAGTTCCATGGCGTTGAAAGCATGGTATTTGGCAATATTATCGTATGGTATGTGTAGTGTGGTAAAGTATGGGATGGTATAATGGTACGATATTATGGTATGCTATTATGACATATGTTCAGGAGGTAAACAGGGAAAAAAGATAGCTTCTAAATGAATCGTTCATTGGTCGAAAATGCTCAAATTCGTTGATGTGTCGTAGTCATCAATGATGCACAGATAATAATACCAAGTCAAACTAAGTCCATTTCAGCGCATGTACTTAGAGGAAACGATCAAAACGCTACTTGGGTTGGCTACTTTTTGGGGATTGAAAACTGTCACTGGCTTCTGATTTTTAGTATCTGCATGCTTCGGACGAGGAGATTTTCCAGCGCACCAGACGCATTGTCATCGCCCAGTACCAGCACATCTCTTACAACGAGTGGCTGCCAGCTCTTCTCGGTGATGATCTCCTCTGATGCCCCTGTTTTTTGCATGAGCTTTGTTGGACAAATTTTGTAGCCATTGGAAAAATAAAGAGGTAGAATCGCTTACGTGGTTCATGGTTTCAGCGATCCATGGCGACACTTTCTATACCATAGCTTCTGGCGTTTTTTAAGAGATTCAAACATTTCGGTGAAGAATCTGTTTTAGCTCAGTGATAACTAAGCAGCTGAGACCACTCTCGGCGCTGTAGACCACCATACGAATGATCACAGAAGCTGTATGAAGCATGGACCGTGACAGGCTCCCCCCCCCCCCCTCCCTCCCACCGCGACGCAGCAGAGGGCGCCACGTTTGCTGTCGTCCCCAGGATACTCGTTCGCGCACTCTGTCGGCATTCGGACCACTCTTGACGGCCACTCCAGCGCCTACCTGCCACTCCTCAACCCTAGCATCGCCAACGTCTTCGCCAGCGCGGGCTTCCGACTGCACTCCCTCATACAGAACATGGTCCAGTGAGTGACTGCCGGTGGAGTGCAGTTCTGTGGGCGTAGTTATAAAGAAGAGTTTGGTCATGGAAGCACAGTGGTTGTGCGGAGTGGCAGTTGTGGAAGCACGGTGCTGGTGTGGAGTGGCGGTCACCGCGATTGTGAGGAATAGTGCTGGTTCAAGGCATCGCCACAGATCATCCCACATTTCGCCTATCACCATGACGTTAATCCACTAGATGAACTTACCAATGGCATGTGTCTGAGTTAAGCGTTCAACTGTTCTGACTACGGCAGCCTGAAACGCATCATAACCTCGCATCGTGTCTGGGGCGTATGGAATCCCCTACCCTAGGACACGACCCTGGACACCAGCCCAGCCTCCGACACGATACCATACATCAGTCTAGCCTCGGACACGACACTGGACACCAGCCCAGCCGCGGACACTGCACTGTACACCAGCCCAGCCTCCGACACGATATCATGCATCAATCTAGCCTCGGACACGACACTAGACACTAGCCCAGCCGCGGACACTGCACTGTACACCAGCCCAGCCTCCAACGCGATATCATACATCAATCTAGCCTCGGACACGACACTAGACACTAGCCCAGCCGCGGAAAGACACTGTACACCAGCCCAGCCTCCGACACGATACCATGCATCAGTCTAGCCTCGGATATGACGCTGGACACCAGCCCAGCCTCCGAAGCGATACCACACATCAGTCTAGCCTCGGACGCGACACTGAGCACTAGCCCAGCCGCGGACACGACACCGGACACCAGCCCAGCTCCGGACACGATACCATACATCAGTCCAGCCTCGGACACGATATTGGACACCAGCCCAGCGGCGGACATGACACTGTGGACCAGCCCAGCCTCCGACACGATATCATACACCAGTCTAGCCTCGGGCACGACACTGGTCACTAGCCCAGCCGCGGACACGACACTGGACACTAGCCCAGCCGCGGACACGACACTGTACACTAGCCCAGCCTCCGCCACGATACCACACATCAGTCTAGCCTCGGACACGACACTGGTCACTAGCCCAGCCGCGGACACGACGCTGGACACTAGCCCAGCCTCCGCCACGGTACCACACATCAGTCTAGCCTCGGACACGACGCTGGACACTAGTCCAGCCGCGGACACGACACTGTACACTAGCCCAGCCTCCGCCACGGTACCACACATCAGTCTAGCCTCGGACACGACGCTGGACACTAGTCCAGCCGCGGACACGACACTGTACACTAGCCCAGCCTCCGCCACGGTACCACACATCAGTCTAGCCTCGGACACGACACTGGACACTAGCCCAGCCCGTACATGACACTGACAGCTTAGGGTCCTGGGGGCTGGGGGGGGGGGGGGGAGGCAAATGAACAACACCCCTCTCGGTCAGCACCACTGCTTACTCAGCCACTCTCTGTAGAGAGCTGATGACGGCCGCGCTTGTCTGTCTTCCCAAAGCACGGTCATGGAAGGTCAAAGCCAAAGGTCACGGAACAGTCCACCCTCGCGGCATGTGATACCACTCTGCTTACAAGCGCAGCCGGCGCCCCGCAAACCCCACCATTCCGGCACCTGGCATTGTACTGCACCTGGTGCGGTACTGCACCTTACACTGTACTGCACCTGGCACGACACTGCACCTGGCACTGTACTGTACCTGGTGCGGTACTGCACCTGGCACGGTTATGCTCCTGGCACGGTACTGTAATTGGTACGGTACTGCATCTGGGACGGCACTGCACCTGGCACGGTACTGTGCCTGACACGACACTGCGCCTGGCACGGTACTGTACCTTGTGCGGTACTGCACCTGGCACTGCACTACAACTGGTACGGTACTGCATCTGGCACTGCACTACAACTGGCACGGCACTGCACCTGGTACGGCACTGCACCTGCACCTGACCGCTCGTTTACCAGTGCACCTCCCGTCACGACAGGTTCGTCTCGGCTTCCGGCGCGGTGGCCTCCTCTCAGCTGCTGCGTGAGACGTTCTTCGAGCCGAGCTCCCTGCTCTCCAGCCAACACTTCATCCGGCTGGCGCGCGGCGTCTCAGTGCAGAACCCGCAGGGTTTCGACAAGCACTTCACCAGCGAAATCCGCGGCCAGCTGTTCTCCACCGACTGCGTAAGATGACGTCATCGCGCCTCAGGATGGGTGCACCGATGCTGCATGTCTTTGAAGGTTTTGGGTTTGCAACGCCGTTTGTGGTGTTTTTTTTCTACGGTTTACTTGCGTAAGGCAAAAAGGGTTGCTGCATTTTTGCTGGTTCAGGTTGAAACAAGTGTTTGTGTTGCAACAATTGCGAGTGTTGTAGTAAATGCTCTGGCACGAAGCGAAGTCTCGTAAATAGGTCGAGTGTTGTAGTAGATGCTCTGGCACGGAGTGACGTCTCGTATTCAGCTCGAGCAGCGGGCCGTTTGCTTGTTTTGATCAAATGCAGTGATGAGGTCTTTGGGCTGCACAGAACGTGGCTGCCCGTCGCCTGTCAACCTGTTTGGATCCGTGGGGACGGTTTTGATGATTAGCGATAACTGTCAGAACATTTTACTGTTTCTTACTGCAGGCTGTGGAGATGAATGACAATGACTGTTTGGTGATGGCCGTCGGCTCTTCTCTATTTAATATCGCCTTGTCACCTCAGTCAAATTGTCTGACCTATCGAGTTCAGTTTCGTGTATGCTACCAGCTGCAAGTCACAGCTTTACGGTCCGAAATAGCCCCACATCAATAGCTTCTGGCCATGCTTCATTCCAATCTTATCCCGCTAGAAGAGTATTTCATCCCATTCCTGTTTGGTCCAGCACAGTGCCATTCACTATTGCTCCTGTACCAGTAAACCTTCAGCCTGATAGAAGCATGGGGTTGATGTCCCCCCCTCCCCGCAACCAATGAAGTCTTTTGATGATATCGCTCCGGCATGTTGTGCAATCACGCTCAAAATTGCGGTAGTCAGGTAGCATTCATTGCACGCGCTTTTACACCAAAAAGCACGCGCTTTTACACGTGTCTTCAGGATTTCTGGTGTTCGAGTGGCGACGGCATTTTAGGAACACTGCATGACACCGCAAATGTGTCTAAGATTAAACAAGACACATATCTGTGTAGGCTTCATGTGACTGAATGGAATGATTTGGTGAATATGGAGACGTAAAGCTGGAAAAGTGCGACGTCGGGAAAAATTGACGTTTGACCTTTGACGTTGACGTTTGACGTTTTGACGTTGGGGTCGATTTTGGACCTAGCAGCATATGGTTATTATCAATCACGAGATCTTGTTGATCCACTGGTGCCACTGGCTAATCCACTGGCCAATGGATTGGTTGTACCACTGCCAATCCACTGGCCACTGGATGGGTTGTACCACTGGCCAATCCACTGGCCACTGGATTGGTTGTTCCACTGGCCAACCCACCGGCCACTGGATTGGTTGCACCACTGGCCAATTCACTGGCCACTGGATTGGTTGTACCACTGGTCAATTCACTGGCCACTGGATTGGTTGTATCACTGGCCAATCAACTGGTGCTTCCTGCGAAACTCCACTGTTCTTCCTTCGGAAGCGGCAGGGTGTTTGCATCGCCACTCTCCCCGTGTTATCAGGCCGCGTTATGACAATGGGTGAATCAGGGTGAGGGTAGACAAGCCCGTCGCAGGCGGCACTGCTTCCGTTGTAGTTTGACCTGATCTCGTTTAGCCATGTCCCGCAGGATGACGACAAATCAGCATCCGTTCGTTAGCTTTAAATGAGGAAGGTGAGAATTCGTGCATGGGACACGCATTGTTCAGGAAAAACCCCGCTTTGGACAGACCGGAGCTATTTGTATGACTCCCCTCCCCCCACTCCTGTGCTCCGGCAAATTGCACATACAGCTCCAGCTCCAGCTCCAGCTCCTGTCGCTGTTTCAGTTTGGCCTGGATCTGGTGTCGCTGAATATCCAACGAGGGCGAGACCACGGCATCGCCAAGTACACCCCTGTCCTGCATTGGTGCACCGCCATTGCGGTCGGCGGCTGGTTCGACTTGCTGTCCGTCATGTCTGCCGAGGTGATGGCAGCTTCCGGCTCCTGACGGGAGGAAGCTGCGGAGAGGCTTAAGCGCTGTCACGTGTTTCGGAAAGCCGTGGATTATGTTTGTGATTGGAGTGATTACTGTCTGCTCCGATGTTTTCAAGGGTTTTCACGTTTTCATGGGTTTCCAATCTTGAGTAGCACTTTCATCGTGGCCTTCCGTGGCCTTAAGTATATACACGAGCGTGGCATTGAGCGTATCCTTGAGCTTTGTCTTGGCGTGACGTTGAGTATGAAGGAAAGTATCACCTTCAACCTGAGCTTGAGTATGACCCTTAACGTGACCTTGAGTGTGACCTTCAACGTGACGAGTTTAGCCACAAGCGTGACATTGAGCGCGTCTTTGAGCACTGTGTTCACGTGTCATTGAGTCTGACCTTGAGCGAGCCTTGTGTGTGACCAGAACATGGCTCGCCTGAAGCGGGTGTACGTTCACTGGGACGATGTTGACCTCTACGCTGGGCTCAGCATGGAATGGCCGGCGGCAGGCGCCATGATCGGTGAGTCATCAAAGGTCATCATCAGGTTAGACCTAATCCAGGTATAGCGTAGGCCGCTAAGGTTCAGACGTCACCTAAGGTCACGAACTTTGTCTGTTGACGTCCGAAGTTGATAGGAATGCGCCCCCTTTTTTGGTTGGTCTGAGTGAGAACAAGCGGGAGGCGTCGGAAATCGCTGAATTTCTGTCAAAGAGCGATCCCATGAGTATGATGCTGACGAAAGGCCGAAATACTACGTCACCCTGACGTCACCGCTGTCACGTGTCTCAGGTCCGACAGCGCGCTGTCTGCTGACGGAGCAGTTCTTGAGGTCGCGATACGGCGACCGCTTCTTCTACGACCTTGCTGGCCAGCCGGGCAGTTTCACAGCCGGTAGGCAAACTGGTGACGTCACCGGAAGTGCCAACATTTGTCAGCTGTCAGTAGCATGGTTATCACACGGCTGGCGATAAAGCGAACAAAACATCGTAAGAAGACGGGAATGCAATGGCAAAACTCGCTCCATTTAACACGCGTCCGCGTGGGGGACAAATTGACCCCCACAAAGGTTTTTGCGGCATGGTTTCCGAATGGCGCGGCGTAGCCACGCTTAATTTCACATGGATGTAGACAATGAAATAGCGGATCGTCTGACATCAAAAATTAGACGCACCTTGTAAGGTCGCTGACCTATGGCAGGTCAAACTCAGGCCATGGTTTCAGCCAAGGCAATTTCTAGGGAATCGTTTAATCTGATCCAACAACTGAGTGTTGGACTAAGCCATACATCCTGAGATACTTAATGTAGGTCATAATAGGTCACTGACCTAAAATGGCACATATCAACATTTTATTTTAGGAACACACCGGCTAGCGTTATCTTTGTTGGTCACCATGGTCTTGAAAGGGTCAAACGAATTTACTGATCTAGCTGAGCATATGACCCCTTGCTTATTTAGGTTCCAGTGGCCCTTTGGAGACCAGCCTATAATTTGACCTGATTATACTTGAAGGTCATAACCTAGGAACCTTAAACTTTAACCTCAGTGAGTTCATGTACAGATCAACACACCCTGTGAATTTAGGGTCTCTAGCTGCTTTAGTTCCTGAGGTCTCAGGGTGTCAAACTGACACCCCACCCGAGCGAAAGGTATCCAACCGACCACCTGGGCGCGTGTTAAGACGCCTTAAAACCATCCCGTGTCTGTGATTTTGCGTCATCGTGTAATGGTGGGGTTCTGATGACGTGTCCCCGCCTTTAAGGGTATGATACATGACGTTCGATGACGAACATAAACCAGGCTTGGACTGAAAGAATTTAAATGCTTCCAACTCGGGCTTAGTTTCAATATAAGATTATTCAAGGCTCAACGCAGATTCCAGTGATGTCACGCAGGCCTCCGTCTTTGCTTTACCCAAGTTTATATGCTGCTGCTAGCATCTCGATCGAAACTTACAGCGCATATTTAAGTTACACAAAGATATTGCCAGCGCTCACACGCATTCATGTCATGTTAGTTACAGAGAGACATGCTTTGAAAAAGAGTTGGGACTGCCTGGCAACCTTGTGTAGCATCGATGCCCCGTACGCACCGTGAATTGTCCGGACAGATAGCTCGGTTAGTTGGGGCGCCTGCGTTCCTTCACCCAACCGTGACAGGGTGGACTTGAGTTGGTTTAAACAGTCGCGATCTCCCCCGGACTGGGATGGCTTGTGGCCGGTGACGGCTGCCTCGTTAAAGGGCAGGTGGCGTCAGAGAATATGATGGACCATGCTGAATATTGTGGCATTTTCAACTTCCGTGGCAAAATTCTGCCTTGGAGGAAGAATTTCGCAGGTGTATGATGGGGGGCCCAGGAATCATACCTCAGGCACTGGTTAGCGTGGGTCCTCATCCCAGAGCCCGCACAATCAAAATATTGAACTAAACCATTGAACAACTGTTAGCAGCCAATCACGCAATCCAAAAACCACACATCTATCATCTAACTGACGTCCGAGCCATGTCCCTGGGCTCGCAATTAATCACGCAATCCAAAAACCACATATATATCATCTAACTGACGTCCGAGCCATGTCCCTGGGCTCGCAGTTAATCACGCAACCCAAAAACCACATATCTATCATCTAACTGACGTCCGAGCCATGCCCCTGGGCTCGCAGTTAATCCACGCAACCCAAAAACCACATATCTGTCATCTAACTGACGTCCGAGCCATGTCCCTGGGCTCGCAGTTAATCACGCAACCCAAAAACCACATATCTGTCATCTAACTGACGTCCGAGCCATGCCCCTGGGCTCGCAGTTAATCACGCAACCCAAAAACCACATATCTGTCATCTAACTGACGTCCGAGCAATGCCCCCGGGCTCGCCACTGCAGCAGCAGTAAGGTCGCCCGGCGCTCCAATGCGTCTTTTTCTCGGAGGCTCACTCTGGAGCCTTAGACTGTGGCGCAGCACAAGGCTGCTGCGCGTGACAGTCGTGGTCCAGGCGGCCGACCCCAGCAGCGGACCGATCACACGGGTGTCACGGGCGGATGAAGAGGCTGGCGGCCGGCCCACTCACTCGACGGTGTGACGGGTGACACGGGCGGATGAAGAGGCTGACGGCCGGCCCACTCACTCGACGGTGTGACGGGGAAGCGTGACATGAGTCTCAGTGCGTGGGAGGGGCAGCTGCTGTGCGGTCCGTTTTGTCCGTGAGGGCGGGAGGAAAGCTTCGCCATTGGCAAAGGTGATGACATTGGTGATGCGTCTGAGGACATCTGACATGGCCCCATTGCGGGGCTCGCCTCTGATGATACGAACGGCACCGCTGTCGTGCGATGGAGCACCGCCAACAGGGGGGAAATTTCCTTGTGGTTGAACAGATGATCGCAGATAACCTTTAAAGCATGGTAAATCACATCGGCTGTCCGTACCTGTGCCAGCCTGCAGTGCGTAGTCCGGCCGTCGCCGGGGCGGGCAACGCTCTCACGCAGGTGACACGCTCTCCCCGCACTGACCTGAAGGCATCGACATGGCACGAAACCTAATCATTGACAGCCTTTTGCTTAGATTTAAAATCACGCAGTTGCATAAACTATATCAAAACGAGTCCATAGGTTAACTGAAATCTAATACTCTTGTCTGTACTGCAATGGTTTTTTGTTGGGGTGACACCTAGGCATTAATGACGAATTACTTCGCGAGGTGAATGCGACGAAGTCAGCGAAGGAATCACATGGCATATCATGATGCCCTGAGATGTGAATACCACCTCACCGATAGCCATGATGGAGATGTACCGCCTTACCGATGGTCATGATGGCGATGTGCCGCCTTGCCGATGACCATGATGGATATATCCCACCTAAACGATAGCCATGGTGGCGATGTATCGCATTACCGGTGGACATGATGGAGATGTACTGCCTTACCGATAGCCATGATGGCGATGTCCCACCTCATCGATAGTCGTGATGGAGATTTACCGATGGCCATAATGGAGATGTCCCACCTCACCGATGGCCATGATGGAGATGAGCACAAGGTCTGATATGGCTCTGAGAGACCTTGAAATGGGACATCACTTCGGTGGCCGGCAGGTCAACTGCAGCAGCTGCAGCACTCCAACTGGGCTCGCATCCTCTGTGACAACGTGGGCGGCGACTTCACGAGTGTGCAGCGACTGGCGTTCTTCCGGAAACACCCAAACGTCAACCCTGTCGAGTACTGCGACAACATGCCCAGCGTCAACCTCGCGCTCTTCTAGAGGGCAGATGGATCGAAGCTAACCTGACCATCTGAGCTTGCTGTACGCCTGGAGGGAAGTTTGTCTTCTGCTAAACTGACGGCTACAGGAGGGCAGCCTGACATGCCCTGCGATGTGATATGCTATGATATTTGTGCTATGGCAAAGACGGATGATTTTCAGACCATTAGCATCAAAATGGAACGCTGGAAACAAATGCCCTGCTTTGAGACGTCATAATGTTTATATTACTATTCGGCGCAGTAGTCGGGATATCACCGGGCATTGTGACTTACGCAGAGGTGTGTAATACACCCAAGATTGCACGTGTGCAGTCAGTTTGAATGAGATGTTCGCCCATTCTGTCCCCAAGAAAACTCAAGTCCCTAGACGACCCGAGGAACGCTTGTGTTGCGTTCTGATGGACATGCTCGTGAATGGCTGCTTTTCCGTTGATCAGCGTCAAATGTAAGTATAATGAATAACTGCATGCGTCCAAAACATACTTCACGCGCCCACGTCCACCATCAGGGGATTGAAAAGTAGGGAATGCTGCCAGGTGTTGAGTGAGGTGCCGCGACACGAGTTCGGGTTGACGTGAGCAGGTCTGTCGGAGAAACCAGTCGCGATCTCCGGAGCGTTGTCTCCGTGCGGACTATTGCACGAGCCTCGCGTGACTCACGAGAGTCTCTGCGAGACGAAACTCACTTGCCACGCGCACTTGAGAGCATCGGATACTGCTTCCTACTGACGACCTCTTACTGCCAAGCTGGAGCGCTCGCAGTGACCGCAGGCGTTCCTGCCTGCGCCCGCCAACTGACTAAACAGATCAGTCCTCTGTTTGAACGATAACATGCAGAGTTCACCGACAATGTTTAGCCGAAAATAAAGTCAGCAGCAAGCTGTTCACTGTCGGCAGCAAGGTGTTCACTGTCGGCAGCAAGCTGTTCACTGTCGTTTAATGTATAGACATGTTTTCCAACTCCTAAGATCGCATATTCTGCATCGTGCACATGTGTTGTATTGTCCAGTGTACATTCAGAGGACGAGCACATTAACACTCATTGCATGCACTGGATGCATGCATTTATGCACACCATGCACACAGCAAGCCACTGCAACGCAAAGGTGGTCAAAATCTGGCGCATGCGTGCCGTCGGTGTTCTAAACTTTCCGTCGGCAAATAAGCCGAACTGTCGACATACACAAGCGGCCGAGACTCGACGGGGAGGGGAGGGGGGGGGGGGGGGGAGCGAGTTGAGTACCATTCGGCCCGACCAGCGGGGGCTCAGTTGGAACACGCTGCTCGTGGCCCGGCGCGAGGTGTCAGAGGCGTCTGCGCGACGACTGGCAGCGCGCGCAGGGCGGAGCACGTCAGAGCTGACTAGGTGCGCCGCTCTGAAGCCGTGTGCGCAGCCGCGCGCCTGCGCATTGCCTTTCACGCCGCGCAACGGGTCTCCGGAGCTGGTGAGATGTTGTCCACGTGGTGGAAGGCGGTGGCGATCGCGACTGCAAAGTAAACAACATTCCACATTCGTCTCTTGACTCCCAGAGACGGTTAGCTATTCCACCCTGTGAGGATATGCAGTGGATGTGGAAGTCGAGAACTTTTGTGGTCGAGACGCTTTGAGATGCTGAGACTGCAATATTGTCGTTTGAAGGCACCGGTGGTCGTCTGATAGCCAAAAGTCGTTGTGGCAGCCCACTTAACAACAACCCCTGCGGCCATCTTGCCCAACATCGCCTCCAAGCGCGTATCACATTCATTGTGGACTGACGGAGTCCTGCGAGTCAGTGTGGGAGTATTGCTGATTGGATAGTCAAAACGGGGGCATATCGAATAACCTTATAGTTCTAATGAGATTTATGTGACACTCTGTCACTGTGTAAGAAAGACACTCACACTGTGTCTGTCATGCGTAAAAGTTATGTCTTCAATTCCCCAGTGCTGCTCGTCAATGCCGGAAGGCCATCGGATGACCCGCCTGATCCTTCCCCGTCGGGCCCAGCCGAAGTATGCCATTCTGGTCAACCCGCTGCCAGCGCGGAACCAGCGTACACGACCAGCGTCTCCCACCCGCCCTAACCACAACACATCGAGTGACGTCTGGGCAGGGCCAGCGTTCGGAGCGACAGGCCACGCGTTCTGGCGCAAACAGTACAGCAGTGTCAGCTGACGCTAGATTCTGTCCCATAAACATACCAAAGTGTCGGGCGTCCATTTCAAATTCTATCCAAATTTTAAAGAGATAACGCAAAAAATCCAAATTTATCGGGGGTTCATTTAATTCTTGGCAGTGCAGAACGAGGTGAGCAGAGAAGCAGACGTTCAATAATTGGTAACCAGAAACCCAACGCGAGCAAGACATTAATCCATGTCTCCATGCCGCTCCTGTCTAAAGTATCAACAATTCTCATATTACGATTTCGTTTGTAAATAGGCTCAAATACGCACCTATTGGCCGTATTTGATTCCAAATGGTCCCATACCCAATGGCCCGGCGTGTCACGAAAACAGGGGTGAATATCAACCCCGTATTCCTTTGCTACCACTTCCCGAGTACTCCTGGTGGAGATTACCCCCAGCTGGTCCCAAGCAGGTGCCAAGGACCGCGCTGTATGCAAATGACGAGGCTCGACCCCTGTAGCATCCTTATATCGACCACATGGCATGGGTCTATGGCTGCACATAAAGGCATTCCCAGGGCTGTAGACTGGCATTAACAACAGCTGTTTCCATTTTTTTTTGTCGGAAGCATCGCATTGCTTGTCACTGAGTGTTAATGCCCACCGATGTTTCTGCATTGCTTGTAAGACACACACATGCGCTCGCCGATACAAAGACGTGTGTGTGTGTGTGTGTGTGTGTGTGTGTGTGTGTGTGTGTGTGTGTGTGTGTGTGTGTGTGTGTGTGTGTGTGCGTGCGTGCGTGCGTGCGTGCGTGCGTGTGTGTGTGTGTGTGTGCGTGTGCGCGTGCGCGTGCGTGTGCGTGTGCGTGTGCGTGTGCGTTTGCGTGTGCGTGTGCGTGTGCGTACGTGTGTAAGTGCATAGACCGATCCTTTAACCGATGCTACGATGTTCCTAATAACTGCCAGCTTCAACAGGCACCATCTGGACGTCGTCATAGATGAGCCAGAGGGTGGGGCCACTAAAGGCTCTTCTCCCGGTGGTGTCGGCTTGGCACTGGTAGGCGACGATGCTGTCCGCACATGCTCTAATACGTGAGGTGTTTCGCCAATCGAAACAAACTGAAAGCTTCGAAAACATGCACGCCTTCATACTGATGCACCTCAGGAACCTCAAGAAGCTTCAGCCCATCTTGAGATAGCCTCGGTGCTCAGGGCTGGCCAGCAGGGCGCTTTGAATTCAACACAATACAAAATTGATTATGTTGCGTTCACTATATTGTTGCGCATCATCACGTGCACAGCCGTGTTTGTTTATCAGCGGCAGTAGCAGATAGTTGGTAAAATCAGGAAAGAATGCAAACGCACGGAAAACCGCTCCACCAAACCATAAAACGTAAACCGTGGTAAGCAAACAGAGCAAGGCACACCTTCCTAAAATGCACACAACGCATACATTGAACTAAAATGACCCATAATCGAGGCGGAGAAACATGAATCGACCCATAAACGAAAGCGCGATCCATCATCCTCTCGATGTCTGGCGGGGTCCATCATCCTCTCGATGTCCTCTGCTGTCCTCCAAGCGCTGCCGTCGCCTCAGTTGGCGGACCCCCAGGCGCGCAGGTTCATGCTCGGCAAGTTCCGGCAGGCCGTGATGCTGTTACCGCGGCCAGCCGCCTGGAAGGCGCTGCGCTGGATGCCGCGGATGCTTCTGATGTTGTCGCAGAGCACGCGGGCCCACGACACCCTGCGCAGCTGGTCCAGCTGGACGCGCGTGAAGCTCCATGGCCTGCCGCCCAGGTCGTAGAAGAAGTTGTCTCCCCAGCGCAGCCGTGCGAACTGGTCGCCGACAATGCATTGAATGGTCGGACCGACCGCCGCGCCTGGCACCGGCCGCTCGGACACGGCGCCGACGAACAGGTCGATGTCGTCGACGTGCGCGTACACGCTGCGGAGGCGGCGCACGACATCGGCTGGAATCTGCCGCAGCAGCTGGGCGAAGCTCGTGACGCGCGTCAGGCCGCACCGCGCGCGCATCGTGTTGTAGGTGGCGATGCCGTGATCGCGGCCTCGCTGCACGTTCAGCGCGATGAGGTCGAGCCCGAAGGCGTGGCCCTCCTCCTGGAAGAGGAACTCGGTCAGGTCCTCGGCGATGTTGGCGTCGCACGTCTGCGGATGCTGCGTGATCATGCCGATGGCGATCTGGTCCAGCCGGCCGTCGTAGATCAGCGTCGGGTCGAAGAACACGTCGCGCAGGTTGATGCGCAAGCTGACCGAGGAGCTGGCGACGCGAGGGTACAGCTCAAGTTCGCCCTGGATCAGCGTGTGGCCCACGCGGAACGCGGCCGTTGAGAACTCGGTGGCGATGCTGGGGTTGACCCTGGGCGAGTAGCGGCGCGAGTAGCCCCGTCTCTGCGTGCCGATGCGCATGCGCCGCATGTACGCTTCGCCAACCAGCAGCGGCAGCCACTCGTTGTACGTGATGTGCTGGATCTCGGCGCCGACAATGCGGCGCGCCTCCTGGAAGAGCCGCTCGTCGTCCCATTCGGGGTTGACGCGCGCCAGGCCGCGTGCGAGTCGGTTGTGCTCGCGCATCCAGACGGTGTGCATGGTGGCGAGGCCGCTCTGCTCCGTGGCGCGCACGTCGCCGGCCAGGAAGCAGGGCCGTCCCTCCGGGTCGGGGCTGAAGCAGGGCGTCTCCGTGTCGATCTGGACGCCGGGAGGGTCGCGCGGCAGCAGTGCGCCCCTCTGTATCAGCAGGCGGCCGCCCTCCCCGGCGCGAACCAGCGTCGCGCGCGACTCGCGAGACCCGTACACGTTGCTAGCGTCGATGAAGGCGGTAAGCACGTTGACAGGATTGGCTGGACCGGCCGAGCAGCCGGCCGGCACGGCCGGCACCGAGCGCGCGAATTCCATGCAGCGCTCGCCCAGCGCCCCGTAGAACGCGTCGTCCTCTGGCACGTCGATCGGCAGGCAGCGTGGGTGCGCGTCGTCAGCGACGACACCATCGACGCAGCAGTCAAGCTCGACGCCCGGCGCGGCGAGCTGCACCGGCGACAGCGTGATGTCGTGGTCCATGAACTGGCCCCAGTTGACGACGGAGAGCGTGAGCGCCGTGTTCTCGTCGTCGGTGCTGCCAGTGGTCCCCGCGCTGACGCTGCGCGCCGTCGGCAGCGCGCCGCCCGCCGCCGACACGCTGCGCGGCGCGTCGACGCCGTCATCGTACGTGTTAGCGGCGAGGCGTACGATCGCTGTGTCGGAGGCGCCCCAGGTCGGGTTCCGCCGGTTGTTGCAGGCGCCGTCCTGGCGCCGGAACCGCGCATCAAAGTCGCAGCTAGGTGCCGGCTCAGTCGGGCACTCGACGTCGGTGCGCGCGGCGCTGAGGTTGGCCGGCGCTCGCGCCGCCTCTACCCAGACGAGCGCTTCGTGCGCCAGCGCCTGCACACGTGAATCCGAGTCGTGGCGCGACATGTGGTAGTGCGAGCGGCGGCCCGAATGGCGCGGCGCCTTGGCCGCAGTTGCGGCCGGGTACGCGGCCAGCCGACCCCTTGCCCAGCTCAGCGCCGCCGCCAGCCGGTCGGGCGGCATCGCCACCGTCTCACGCTCCATCACCGTCAGAAACGGCGGCAGCTCCGGCTCGGTGTCTGCGGCGACCGTCAGCAGTAGCGGCAGCATCTGTGGAAGGGACGGAACGCATCGCATTGAATCTCACGGACAGCATCGCATCATAAGGGGCGGCCCACATTAATCACAGGATGCAGACAGCGCCGTATGATAAGGAACGAACCGCACTGCATCACCTCCAACAGACCGCGTTGTTTCGTAAGGGATGGACTGCATCGTCACAAGGGGTAGACTGCATCGCATCACAAGGGGTAGACTGCATCGTCACAAGGGGTAGACTGCATCGCATCACAAGGGGCGGACTCTGCCGCATCGCATCGGACAGACCACCGCATCGCAGCGCGAGAGACGACTCGCGTCGCATCGCCAGGGACGGTCTGCATCGCATCACATGCACACCGATCGCATCGCGGGAGGTTGCTGAAAGGGGAAGTAAGGGACGGTTACACCATGCTCAGTCGTCATAGGGCCAGAGTTATGCGGCGCCGGCGCCACGTAGACACAAGTCAACTGCAGACTTCCGGTCCCAGGTCTGAGCAGTGTGTGTCGAGTTCGGAGATCGCGTAGGGTGCGGTGCATAGCCATGCGTTTCACGGAAAGCGGTGAGGTCAGGATGGCGCTGTCGCCGAAACCTTTGCTCTTCAAACGGAAACAAGCGCGAATCGTCCTTGGAACGGTGGTTGGTATGTCAACACAATACAAAACATCACTCATGCTCTTGAATGAGTCGTCGCTGTAGTCTCACCATTCACAGGCGGACACTGTGATAATTACAGTGGGGCAACGGGCAGGACCGCATACAACGGGCATTTGCAAAGACCAGCAGACTGTGCACTGTAGCCTGATTAAGGTCAGCGCAGGGTGAGTCCCACGCAGCCCGGTACTAGCCCTCAAACGCCAGCAGAATGTGACCACTTCAGCAGTGGTAAGCTGCTGCAGGAAGTGAGCGCAGGTGTTGACACTGCTCTCTCAACCCGAACGTACACGGTCAACTAATGATGACAACGACAAGCTTTTTATCTACGTTGGACACCTGCCAAGACATCTGACGTGTCAAGTGCGTGGCTGTAGAAATATGTGTAGGCGATTGGTGAAGTCACAAGCCGCACCCGTGTACACCCTTTTCGTGGCGGAAATACAGCACCGTTTTTGAAGCTATTGGCTAGTGGGTGAAGCCATAGAGCGGTGGGGACGAAACCGTGTGGGCTTAATAACACAGGTGCGTGCCCGTCAAACGACACCCGAACTTCGGGCCTGTCCGCCAGTGACCCCTTCATAGGTTCAGTGATATGAACATTACTTGGGGTGTAGTCCCTCGCCATGAAAGTGGGCGGAGTAGCCACGTCCGCGCGGTCGGGGTGCGGCAATCGACGAATCACCCGATCGCGTGCAATGGGTCAACACCGTTGCATTAAAGGAGCTCCACATCACACTGATATGTTAAACGTGCATAACACTATAGGTCAATGTGCTCAGGCTGAAACAAGTAATATGGCTGCGTATGTTTCGTTTCGGTACGTGGCATGTTTTCGAAAATATGGACATGCAGCGCAGAAAAATGCGATAAAATGTGTTACCGACACTAGATCTCATTGAGATCATTCCACTGCTGTTTTCGCGCAAGCA
The DNA here is from genome assembly GCF_011947565.3 of Pollicipes pollicipes. NCBI lineage: Eukaryota > Metazoa > Arthropoda > Thecostraca > Pollicipedomorpha > Pollicipedidae > Pollicipes > Pollicipes pollicipes. The sequence goes on from NW_023595962.1 coordinate 22,544,526, forward strand.
TATGCGACTGGAATGCGACTGGGATCGCATCTACTCCCCTCCTATCAGTCCATTATGGAAAAGGGCCATTCAAATTCAAAATTCAAAAGGGCCGAGTGTTTATATGTGGAGGGTAGACCTCCCATACTTCACTCCACACACGCTGAATGAACCTTGTTTCTTTCAGCGTATCGGCACATTGCATCTGCGTTGGGCAAGATATTCAAGATTTGATGGTTTTTAATTGCTACAAAACCGCTTGGAGCATCATCAAATTTAAGCACGGAGCTTTCCACCACTTGCATCGATGTTTAGACGATACGCTCGGATATGTGGGATCATAAGGTCTACTTGGTCATAAGGCACTAAGGTGTTTGTGATTTTTATCACCTGACGTATTAATCTATTTTTTTAATATTCCGTCTTAATTATCGCACAACGATGCATGCACTGGTCAGTGTTTTGGGACTTGCGTTTAGGGACCGGTGTAACGGGATTCATTAACAGCCACGGCTGTTGAATGAAAATGGAAACATTTGCGCCACGTACCAAAAGACGGGAGGGCAAAGTTTGTTGAATAAATTTCGAGCGGATGGTGATAGTTGAGTGCATTCACGGCCCAAGTTGGAATTTTGGCTTACACGATGCATTTGTCGGCCTGTAAGTAGATACAACGTGGCCACCCTTTTCGAAAGTTATTACATTTCAAGCTCAGATGCGCGGCATGTCCAGGTCGTTTGTTGCGGGCTGCGAAGGGTATGGTCTCTATCTGCATTGCGCAGACGGCATGAATGTGTATCAGTTTAAAGAATAGTCAGCATTCCCTTGATAAGTGGTATTAAAGTTTTCGATCGACCGAGACACGAACATATGATGCGTTTGTCATGGACTCGGCTGCTGCGCTCAAGCTGCGCTAGAGAACAACGCGCGGGTACAAGCAACAAAATTGAAAGTGCAAAATTCACTCACACCGCCCAAGTTAATGCCCGCCGGATAAGTTGTAGGTGCTCTGCTTGGTGAGTGCGAAGAAAGGTTGGGAAGCGAGGATCGATATATATATATATATATATATATATATATATATATATATATATATATATATATATATATGTGAATGTGACTGCACTTCTATCGTCCTGCATCTGTCGGGGCTGAGATGTAGTATTTTACATCAGGATGTTTAGTTTGTTCTAGGAGGAACGGCTTTGGACAACGGCTGCGGCAGATGCGATCCCAGTTAATTTTTAGGCTCGCATTTTACGTTGCAGCGTCGGCTACATAATCACGTTACAGTTAGAATCTTCATGACCATGCCCAAATTTGGAAGCTATTTTATCGCCATTCCTGGGTTTATCGGCTGACTTACCAAATCCCATCTGGTCCAGACCACTGTGGTAAAAACATTTCGCCGAGAAATGCATACCAGCTAATTGCATCACGCGGAATTTCCACATAAAATGTCAGTGCACATTTCCGGTCTTCATCCCAAACCAGTTCGGTTAGTCAGTTTTGAAATATAGTCCCAACGCTTGTCAGTTGGCAATCATCCGACGCAGCTCACACACAATTCCTGCATTAATTCATATCCTACGGGCTGCCCCACTCCGAGAAGAACTCTCCCGGCTCGTTGCTAAAATCGCAATACAGTTAGCTTACCAGAAATATAGACGCCACCATCTTCAGAGCGACAGAGCAGCCAGCCCACCGGCACAAGACGACAGAGTTTGCTGCAGTCTGACCGGTCTCGCCAAATGGGCGCTTTTGTACAGCAACCACGGACGCGAAACACTTGGAGAGTGACATCTGACAAGCATGTGCCACTGCATCAGCAGAAGCTGCTGTACATGCCGATGGCAGGCCTTTGTATCACGCGACGTTGTGAAACGCTATCTAAGACATTTGTGACACGACCGCTTGCGGGTGGCCAGAAAATGCAGTCTCACTGTTAAGGTGGCAACATTTTGCCAGACGGAAGTGGAAGCCCATCTGTGGCCTTGTCATACTCACCCTGATGTCTCAGCCGACGGCTGTCGCGTGCTGAGGATTCCGTCTGGGCTGGGTGCCTGCCTCCTAAAAGATGACAGTAGCCTCTGCGGATGCAGACCGTCGGAAAAAAGTTCAGCTGGATACCCCGGTGGCGTTTAGTGCAATGCAATTCCAAAGTATCATTAAGCAAGCTGTTCAGTGTAGGTGTTAGGAACGTGGCACGTACATAAGACGGTGCTGGCGCCACTACATCCATAGCGTACTGGTAGCCGGATTATTCGTCGAATAGCCAGGGGGAAGGATATATATTCTCTCTCTCCCTCTCTCTCTCTCTCTCC
>NW_023595962.1:22546928-22624831 GCF_011947565.3 Pollicipes pollicipes
CAAATGTGCGGCTTTTTTAGCCGCGGTGTCTCGATTTTTAGCTAAAAATCGTGTGATGTCACACAGGGGCTTGCTGTTTGCCGACGTGTACCTTAAGTCCATTTGATGCCCGCCAGCAGCATGGGGCTGACTGTTGACACACTTATGTTACCGAGGTGGATATGAAAGGAACAATTTGGGCTCTATAATGTAATGAAAACATCTAATATGTGAGACGTAATACCCGACCTACTTTTACGATCACGTTCTTATAATCTAAATCCTACGCATACGAGGTCACCCAATCCAAAACCATCGCTATGGTGGGGATAAAACATAGTTGCGCAGTCCACAGCCGTTAAGCACCAAACCACCACCGTCTTGACGGTCCTGAGGTAGCATACTGAGAGTTGGGCCCCTCGACATCGGAGCTCTGGGAAGGGGGGGGGGGCTGCACCAGGGCCGCCGGCGTCTACGGGGTGTCGTGCGCTGCCGGGCTCCGACGTGCCGCACCGGACCCCCCGAGCGGCGCTCGCATAGTCGTCACAGTCGTCAGAACAGTCTCGGTGTGACGGTCACCTCGCCGGACGGTGGACGCCGCGGCCGCGTCTTAACCCGCGCGGCGGACGTCGCGTCAGTCGGGCGAACACGTTCGACGTTGAGGTACACCAGCCATGCCGCCGTCCTGACGACGGGAGTGCTGCAATCCCGTGGAACTCCGCGTGCCTGGCGCGCCGCCGCCGGCTTGCCGAGACCAGCCTGGTGACACGGACGGCGGCTCACGTACGCTGCTGACCCTCGTCCACTCCCTCCGCAGGAGAGAAACTGTATCTGGTGTTCGAGTTCCTCTCGATGGACCTGAAGAAGTACATGGACTCGCTGGGCAGCAAGCAAATGGATCGGCAGCTTGTCAAGTCCTACACGTACCAGATCACACAGGTGAGCACCGTGCCAGGTCACAGAGGTGAGCACCGTGCCAGATCACACAGGTGAGCACCGTACCAGATCACACAGGTTAGCACCGTGCCAGATCACACAGATGAGCACTGTACCAGGTCACACAGGTGAGCACCGTACCAGATCACACAGGTGAGCACCGTACCAGGTCACACAGGTGAGCACCGTACCAGATCGCACAGGTTTGCACCGTACCAGATCACACATGAGCACCGTACCAGATCACACAGGTTAGCACCGTACCAGATCACACAAGTGAGCACCGTACCAGATCACACAGGTTAGCACCGTACCAGATCACACAGTGAGCACCGTACCAGATCACACAGGTTAGCACCGTACCAGATCACAGAGTGAGCACCGTACCAGATCACACAGGTGAGCACCGTACCAGATCACACAGGTGAGCACTGTACCCGATCACACAGTGAGCACCGTACCAGATCACACAGGTGAGCACTGTACCAGATCACACAGGTGAGCACCGTACCAGATCACACAGGTGAGCACTGTACCCGATCACACAAGTGAGCACCGTACCAGATCACACAGGTGAGCACTGTACCAGATCACACAGGTGAGCACCGTACCAGATCACACAGGTGAACGCTTGGCAGGCTAGTGCAACGGGAGAGGACGGAGCATCGTGCGGTGGCCAGATCGCACAGGCGTCTCAAATGCTGAGGATTCAGCTGCACCGGAGTGGGCAGGTGAGGGCCAGTGACCGGACTGAGGCTGCCAAATCACACAAGTGATGACTAGCTTGCTGGGTCAGTCAAGTGGACACCACACTGGCGGTGTTGCTTGGCCACCTGGGTGGCCTCACTGCTGCCGGACCGAAATGACGAGTGCCACGTGGACCGGGCGGTGTTTGCCCGCCTGTGAGAGTCGGCTATCAGAATGCCACCATTGGAGGACGGCGTCGGACCGCGCGTCCGCTTCGAGGATCCAGGCAGACTCCCTGAATCCGGACAGGTATCCAGCGCGGCCACTTTGCGGCCGCCAGATCCGCGAGTCGGCGTCCCCGTTCATGCGCCACTGAGCGCAGCGCTGCCGACGTAGATCTGGTCTTCTGTTCGGATCAGATCTGATTGATCAGATCTGGATCTGACTTCGTCGTGCGTTTGGGAGTTAGAGCTATCGCAGGGGATGCACCAGCGAGCGAAATACGCCTTGCCCAGGATTCGAACCCTGCGCCTCAGCCGCGTGGCTGGTGGTGTGGTGCAGACGCACAACTCTCGTTCCAAAAGGACTCGCGCGGCGTCACAACTCCCGTGTGTGTGAATACCACCTCTGCTCCTCCCCCCCCCCCCCCTCCCCTGGAGGCACATGCGCCTGCCGAGCCAGCACCCGACGCGTCCACCGGCCAGACGCTGTCCCGCCGTTGTTTCTCAGCGGCCCTCGCTCTGCCGCTCCCTCCTTTTGTCCTTTCATTCCCTCCCTCTGTCCTCGCTCCTCCCCCCCCCCCCCGCCCTCTGTCGTCTCGCCCCCTCCATCTGTCCTCTCGCTCCCTTCCTCTATTTGACCTCACCTCTACGCTGTCAGGGACCCCACCCTTTCACCTTGCCTGACTTCTTCAGAATGCCCTGTTACCTGGCCTTATTTGTCTCCTTTGTTTCCATTTTTGCACCCCTGACCTGACCTAGCCCCGCCTGTGCTGCCACGGTTCCATCTCTTGTGGCTAGACCCAGGTCTTTTTCGCCAGATCAGAAAAGATCGGATCGTTTTGGGATGTCAAACTAGAAGAATCCTTCCCATGACCTGACCAGCCCTGACCTCTTCGCCGCCAGGGCATCCTGTTCTGTCACCAGCGGCGCATCCTGCACCGTGACCTGAAGCCGCAGAACCTGCTGATCGACCGCGACGGCGTCATCAAGATCGCCGACTTCGGGCTGGCCAGGGCCTTCGGCGTGCCCGTCCGGGTGTACACGCACGAGGTGAGCGTCGGCTCGCCTGGCGCCGTTTGAGCAGGCAGCGGCGCTATGTGCAGGCTGCGTTTGACGTTGCCGGCCGTAACCTGCCGCGAGCCCGTGGCGGCGGCTGGCTGGTGGGAGTTGTGCGACCCTCGGACCGTGGCCCCCGGCAGTGCTGTGTCGGAATGTGAAGTGCTCTGTTGTGTAACTGTGTCACCGTGTCATGACTCTGGTGTCATACTGTAGTGCTGTGGTGTGTTTGACGCCCTGATGTAGCGCTGTTACCCTGAGTTGACGGTCCGGCGCCAGGGCGTCACGGTCGTCACGTGGCATGCGCCGTGTTGCGACCCTGCAGTGCCGCTTTGTGCACCCTTCAGGCCATGACACCCTGGCGTCGTAGCGTATCCTTCTGGTGCCCGCTGTTCAGCAATTGTGGCCTCTTACCGTTTCGTGACCCTGTAGTTTTGAGCTTTAAAAATCCGCAAAACATCAATCGGTCTCTGATTGCCAACGTGGAGGTCGCGGTGAAAAGTTGGCTGCATGGGGCTTCTCTAACAGCCTCCGTACCCTGTGGTGCCCTGTTTGGACCTGCACGCGGTGACCCTCGAGCATCATGTCGTGACCGTTTTGTGCTGTGTTACTCACAGGTGGTGACCCTCTGGTAATGTGGTGTGACTTGCAGGTGGTGGCCCTCTGGTGTCTGCCGTGACGGCCTGATATGTGTAGTGTTTTGGAGGTAGTGGCCATCTGGTGTCTGCCGTGACGGTCTGGTATTGTGTAGTGTTTTGGAGGTAGTGACCCTCTGGTGTCTGCCGTGACGGTCTGGTACTGTGTAGTGTTTTGGAGGTAGTGACCCTCTGGTGTCTGCCGTGACGGTCTGGTATTGTGTAGTGTTTTGGAGGTAGTGACCCTCTGGTGTCTGCCGTGACGGTCTGGTATTGTGTAGTGTTTTGGAGGTAGTGACTCTGGTGTCTGCCGTGACGGTCTGGTATTGTGTAGTGTTTTGGAGGTAGTGACCCTCTGGTGTCTGCCGTGACGGTCTGGTACTGTGTAGTGTTTTGGAGGTAGTGACCCTCTGGTGTCTGCCGTGACGGTCTGGTACTGTGTAGTGTTTTGGAGGTAGTGACCCTCTGGTGTCTGCCGTGACGGTCTGGTACTGTGTAGTGTTTTGGAGGTAGTGACCCTCTGGTGTCTGCCGTGACGGTCTGGTACTGTGTAGTGTTCTGGAGGTGACGTCCCATGGTATCGTGCTGTGACGGTCTGGTATTGTGTAGTGTTTTGGAAGTGGCGTCCCGTGGTGTCACGCTGTACGGTCTAGTATTGTGTAGTGTTCTGGAGATGACGTCCCGTGGAATCCTGCTGTGACGGTCTGTTATGTGCTGTAGAGATTCTACAGATGGCGGCCCCATAATGTCCCGTTGTGACTGTCCGGTACTGTGCTGAACCACAAGCTCTTCCCTCTGGTGCCGCGTTAGTACCACGTGACACTGTGCTGCGACTGTGCGCAGGTGGTGACCGTTGCGAGCCGTGCTATCCCCCGCGACGTGTCACGTGTGACGTGACGTGTGACGCCGTGCCCCGGCCGCAGGTGGTGACGCTCTGGTACCGCGCCCCGGAGGTACTGCTCGGCTCGCCCCGCTACTCCTGCCCCGTGGACATCTGGTCCATAGGTCAGTCAGACCCGCCAGGCCGGGTTGAGCCGCGGCCCGGCCAGGCCTGGTCTGGTCCTCTGCAGGCGGGCTGCTCTGCCCCAGTGGGTCTGCTGTCGTTTGGTCATGTGTGATCCGGCGTAGGGCTGCTTGGTTTAGTTTCATCGTCTGGGCCGCTTTTGAGCGTGGTACATCCCCGTCCGTCATCGTGCCCGCCACCCTCCCCCTCCCCCCGCCCCGCCAGGATCTCGGAAACGGCACGCGGTCGCCATACTGTAGCTGGGTCTATACGTTTTGTGCTGAGTATGGCCCGAAGTTTGCATGTGCCGGGCTCAGAGTTATGTCATAAATGAGATTAAAGCCGTATCCTGCGCGTCCAGTCCGCGTGCGTCACCGTGGTGGTGCTGGTGGTGCAATCTCCTGGGTGGTGCTGGTGGTGCCATCTCCGCCCCATGCCTGACTGCGACCGCTGTTTATTCATGAAAATACGGACGTTGCGGTGAACGTCGTATTACGTCATGCAATTTTTCAGGCAGTGTTCCGTGTTTGCATGCATCCCCTTGGCAGATCACGAAAAACATGGCTAGCGACAGCCACAATCTGCGGCCAATGACTGAAGCGTGTGTGTGCGCGTGCGATCAGCGCGCCATATTCAAAATGCTCGTTTATGTTTTGAGCACAGCGAATCGTTTCGAATTGCACGAGATGTGTCCGTGCTCGCATGACTGCGCTCGTCCATGCTTCATCCTCGTCCGTGCGGGCCGTGCTCACCGGCTCGTCCTCCTCCGTGTTCATCCCATTGCTCGTCTTCATCCTCGTGCGTGCGGCGTGCTCACGGCTCCGTCCGTCCTCTCGCCAGGCACCATCACGGCCGAGATGATCAACAAGCGCCGCTCTTCCACGGCGACTCGGAGATCGACCAGCTGTTCCGGATATTCCGGTGAGACGCCGACGTGGCTTGTCCATCCGCTCGTCCAGCCAGGCCGGGCTGGCGGCAGGGGCTGCGATATATGTACACATATATGTATATATATATAAAGTGCATACTTTTTTGGTTTTCATGAAATTCCCATGGTGGATGCTCATGAAAAGTATCGATCTTGAACTTTGCCTGAAAGTTAGTCCTTCACCTCAGAGAACTTTCAGGCCATTGTTGAGCATAGCATGCAGTTCCTGTCTGTTGAGTGTTGCGCTTGTTGTACCGGGTCCAAACAGTCCGTCCAAGCCTGCCAGCGGACCACTGTGGTCGCCTCTTTATCAGCGTGCCACGTGCCGCAGGACCCCTGAAGACCCCCACTGAGGAGATCTGGCCCGGCGTCAGCGAGATGCCCGACTACAAGTCCAGCTTCCCAACTGGACGGAGAACCAGCTGGCCGACAGCGTTCAAGGGCATCTGCCCGGAGGGCCTTAACCTGCTGCAGGTCAGCTGGTGACGAGCGCCGGCCGCGCGGGTCGTAGCGGGTGAGGGAGGGGAGGGTGGGGGGCTGTCCTCCGGAGGTCTGCTGACGGTGACTGTGTGGTTGTATCAGTGTGGAGGGGCGTCGAGGGCGCGTGCGGTCAGCGCAGGTGGCGTCCGGGCCGTCAGTGATCAGTGCATGGGGGGGGGGGGGCTGTCAGTGATCAGTGCAATGGGGGGAGCTGTCCAGTGATCAGTGCATGGGGGGGGGGCTGTCAGTGATCAGTGCATGGGGCACCAGTCCACTGCGGGTCACGGCAGAGGCGGCCAGTCTGCTCCAGACCAGGTCAGGGTCCTCACTTTGCTCCTGGCCAGTTCAGGGCTCTCAGTTTGCTCGTGGTCAGTTCAGGCTTCTCAGTCAGCCCCAGGCCAGTTCAGTCTGCTCAGGTCAGGTCAGGGTTCTCTCAGGTCAGGTCAGGTCAGGTCAGGGTTCTCAGTCTGTCCCAGGCCAGCTCAGGGCCCTCAGTCTACTCCAGGCCAGGTCAGGGTTCTCAGTCTGCTCCTGGTCGGTACGGAAGCCCACCCATCCCAGGCCCGGGTCGGTGTGCTGCGGTCCCGTACAAAGAGTTGGTTCGCCCCAGGTCGGAGGCAGGGGGTGTCTGATTGCCTGGGGTCAGCCTGAGGTCAGTCCGCACCGAATCGGTATGGGAGGTTTCGGTGCACCGTGGTCCAGTCCAGTCCTGGGTGCAGTCCAGAGTGTTCAGCTGACTGCAGGTCAGCGCAGTCAGCAGGTTGGTCTCAGTCCACCGCTGGTCGTCCAGAAGGGTCAGACGGGTCCCAATATGACCTCAGCAGTTCAACTCTCTGAAACCACATTTAACAGCAACGAGATTCCCAGATGGTAGTCCAGGTCAGTACGGGTGACCTGAGCTGATGTTTGTTCCAGGAGACTGCACTGTATGGTGTGATTAGACTCCTGCACTAGACCCCAGGAAACACTGGTTGCACAGCCTTGTCCTGCTGCGACTGTGCTCTGACCCTTGCCTAGCCACAGGAGACGCTGGTGTACGCTCTGACCCCTGCCCTGACCACAGGAGACGCTGGCAGTACTCTCTGACCCTTGCCCAGCCACAGGAGACGCTGGTTTACTCTCTGACCCTTGCCTAGCCACAGGGGACGCTGGTGTACTCTCTGACCCCTGCCTGGCCACAGGAGACGCTGGTGTACTCTCTGACCCTTACCTAGCCACAGGAGACGCTGGTGTACTCTCTGACCCCTGCCCTGGCCACAGGAGACGCTGGTGTACTCTCTGATCCCTGCCCTGGCCACAGGAGACGCTGGTGTACGACCCCGGCGAAGCGGATCTCCGCGAGAGCCATGCTGAAGCACCCCTACTTCAAACGACCTGGACAAAACGTCGCTGCCCGCCGACAACTGCTGAGCGGGTCGTGTTGCGCTGCGCCCCCCCCCCCCCCCCCCCCCCTCCTCCCCGCCGGCCGCCGGCAGCGCGGTGCGGTGCGGTGCGGGACTGGCGGCGAGGTCGACGGATGCCTTGCAGCGCGGCCGTCGTGCACGCTGCGCGGTATGTCGCGTCTCGTGAGTGTGACCGTGGCGGCGGCTGCGGAGGTGGCCCCGGGGAGCGGCGGGGGACGGAGCGATCGATCGCCTGTGTCGCCTTCCACTTCTCTGGCTTTCTGTGACGGTCCCCGCTTGGTGAGGCCCAAGCTCCCACCCCCGTAGGGTGGCTCCGAACGTGAGTGTGAGTGTGCGTGCGGATCCGTTCGCGCGCCCTCCTAACGACTAACCTTTAAACACGTCCTGTCACCGGGCCTGTGGTGGCCCAGTGTGTGTGACTCCATGTCGGCACCCCGTGCGCGTAGGCTGGAGGCGCACCGATCTCGCCAGAGCGCGCGCGTGTCGGGGGCCGCGGTGGGGTGCTGCTGGTGTCGAGCGGACCCAGCAGCGGCCCACAGCTGCCGCTCCGTGACTGCTGTCTGTCGCCTGTGGCGATCGGTGTGAGAGGTGATGCTTTGATGGGAAGGAACGTTTTGTTAATATAGACTGGCGAGACTGCTGCTTTTTGTTGGTTGATGTCGCGAGTTTTAAAGATGTCGTGCTCTCTCTGTCTCTGGATTTGGCCCGGCGCTTCAAGCCATGTGCGCTGGGCGGCGAAGGTGGGAACACGTCTTAAAATCGGAGCAATGGGAGACGATCTCGCCTAAGTCGAAGCTGAACCAGACTGGCATCCACAGTGACGGCGGCCAGTGGTGGCACCGGACCATGATCCCTCCGCTGGGGGCGTCGACGGTGGTTGCGGTGGCTCCCTGGAAAGTCCGACCGACAGCGAAATGTCAACGGGGGGGGGGGGGGGGCTGTCGTCGGGAGCATGTGGCTTAGGCCAATCGCATCTCACGAAAACCTACCGAGAAAAAAGGACATATTGTGTCGACCGCAACAACAACAACTCGGTTCTTGGAGAAGCGTGGCAGGCTGGTGGCGTGCTCCGTGTTCGCGGCGGCGTCGCCAGTCTTCGGCCGAGGGGGTAAGAAAGCGGTTGGGGTGGCGAAACAGCGCGCGGTGCGGGAGAAGCCACGCCAATCCACCCACATTTCCCCGGGCTTTGGAAAGTCTCCGGATTTAGTGGGTTTCGTTTTGAGACTAGGCGAGCGGCCGCTGTCCCGCTGCCCTCGCTTCCTTGTGGCGGCGCATGTGCCATGCGCGCCGCGCGGAAGCCGCTCAGAACGCTGTAACTTCTCCGGTGACAGGCTTTCTTTTTTGTGAAAATCATACTGGCTGCAGGTGAGTCACACCCCCTGGGCACTAACGCGGCAAGGCGTGGTTGAGGATTCAAACCAGGGGCGTCTCCAGGTTTCCACCCGTGCTGATTCTGATGATGATAGGGTAACTAACCCCCGTCGTGAGAGGCAAACCTATGATTTGGCGGACTCCCCGTTCCAACAACGCATCGTTCATGTCTGCAGCAGGGAACAAAGGCTGAAGGACGAGCGGTCCCCCCCTCTCCACGCAGGCGACCACCTGATTCAAACGCGTCGGTTCTGTTTGGTGATAAGCGGCTCGTGTGGAACGGGCCCGGTGGCAAGGCGTGGCAGGGACGTAAGAATGTAGAATGCTGAGGGCAAAACCCTGTTAGCATTTTCATTCCCATTCCTACTTCCAGGTCCTTTCCTCACAACATGTAGAGTTCGACCAAGCTCGTTCCGCTGGGTGCGCCCCTGCTCCCCAGGTATTGCTCCTGGACGCGCCCCTGCCGCCGCACCGCCGCCAGTCGAGCACTAACAGGCGGCGCGCTGGTGTCGCGCGCGGGGTCCGCAGACTGGGAGCGTACTGTGAGTCACGGCGCAGGCGTGACGGGTGCGATGTCGGAGGGCCTTTGACGACATGGCGAGGGACACCGTGGACGGCATGATGTGGGTGCTGATGACATTCCTGGCGCTGGGTTTGAGAGTCGGTAAGTTGGCCGTTGGAAGGAAACGTAGAGGTGCGCCCCGTCGGTGCAGCGTTTTTTGGCAGGCCTTTAACTTGGCGATGCGTTTCCCGTGTGCTGCGTCATTCGAATGCGTTTGTCGGCCAGTTGATCTATTGTAACGCTTGCGCGGTCCAAACTGTGTGGCATTCGTGCCTGTCCACGATCCTCTGGCAGACGTGTACACGCCGCCACTCCTGCTGCCGGCCGTTACCGACGGCGGCAGGCCAGCTCAGGTGCACGAAACCGCGCGAGACGGACTGCCTAACCCCGCCCCGATCCCACCCGTCATCAGGAAGTCGGACTGGAGACATCCATCCACGCCGTGTTTGATGCCTGTTGACAGCTGGGGCGTATGCAAGGGGATACTGGGATTCCTACCTCTCCCCTTTTTCGAATTTGTACACGCATTGCTATGCTTTCGAATGAAAGCATAGAAATGTGTCCTATTTTTGAAAATCAAGTGGCGATAAAAAAGATAAGTGCGTGTGATGTGGTTCGCCATGCAAAAAACGCCACGAGCCTGCGTCGCTTCCAAAATAGGGTTGTCAGTCAATTTTATGTCTCCCTGTTGCGAAATCCTGCATACGCCCCCGGTCGTTACGACTGTAACGGCATTGCGTTTCTCCATGGCTCCGTGCGGCGCGTGGGCCGCTGGCTCCCACGGTCGGTGCGTCTGGACGGGAACCAACGGAGCCCAGGCCTGAGGGCACGTGCCGTCTGGCCTGTGAACAGCGGGCTGCTGGACTGAGACCGTGTGTGGTCAGGAACTACGGGTTTTCGGAGATGGATGAGTGGCTGGGCGTGGTGACTTGCTGATCCCTTACACTGGAATGTTTCACATTTGAAAATATTGAAGCAAGCATCGGATGTTTTGAAACAAACTCACTTACAGCTGTTGATACACTTTTAAGTGGAAAAGACTGCTCTAGACAGCACAGTTCTCAGTTTAGTAAATATGCTCCTCCACGCGTCATGGTTTGATTACGTCATTGTACATTGCGCGACATTGATTGAGAGCCAATTGACGGTCGTTATATCTGGAAATCGCGCTCACAAACGCCAGCTGTGAAGCCTTGACGATCATATTTTTCTTTGCCTTGATCGCCGCATGTCTTACTGAATGGCAGCATTTGTGAGACGTCATTATGACGCCATGAATGCCCAGGCGACTGAAATACTCTCCCCGATACACTTCCCCCATTTTAGCAGGCGTGTAGCCCAGAAACTAGGTGGCCTTAAGACGGGCAAACCTGCGAGCAGCACCGAAAGGTCTTCAAGACAGGCATTTCAGCTCAAAATCCCATCTAAATGTGGAACGCTCCCTTCAAGTGGAAAAGCGTGCGCTAGGCAACACTATGTCCCTGCTTAGTAAACATGGTCCTGGATCCGTCATTGTTTGATTACATCAGCATACCTTGCACGGCATTGATTGAGAGCCAGTTGATTGATTGAGAACCAATGAAACCGTCACGGCTTCACGCCTGCCACGAGTTCACGCCGGCCACGGTTTCAGCCTGCCACGGCTTCAGCCTGTTACGGCTTTAGTCTGTCACGGCTTCAGTCTGTCACGGCTGCAGCCTGTCACGGCTTCAGCCTGTCACGGCTTCAGTTTGTCACGGCTTCGCGCCTACCAAGGTGTAATACTTAGCACTTTGCGCGAAAGTCTTAGTTGAACCGTGTAAGGAGAGACTGTCCTGTTTTTTTTGCCTGTTTTTTTTTCTCGCAGTTATGAACACTCCAGCGTTTGTGACCGTTTCCGCCTGCTCTACCGGTGCTGATCCGTGTATAGCAGACGTTATTGGGCATTAACGACACATCCAACACGTAAAGGTTTGGGGCCAACACACCGCTCACGCGGGCTGCCTCAGATCCATTAATCCGAACTTTTATTATCACGAACTTATATTCAAGTTGGGAAGAGGCTAAGCGTCGCACAAAGACTACCTTTTCTGGGCATAATCGGATGACCTTGATGATTCTGACATGGCTGTCGAAATAGAAGACTAGTTGATAAACTATACAAAACTGAAGAAGATGAATTTTCTCAGCCAACGCCACGCGCTAAATCCCATGAGAAGCACACGTCTGCTAGGCTAGGTTGTTTGGCCGTCCGCTCGCTCCTCCCCCCCCCCCCCCATAATTTGTACAAATGTGCATCCCTGGGGCTCGCTTAAGGTTACAACATCGTTACCTGCATTAAACATCGTCTGGCGTACGATGGTCTCCCCATTTTGCCATGCGTTACTGTGCCTTTTGATTATGTTGCGTGTAATGTCCTCGATATTCTTTCGTTTTATCTCCCGTTTGTTTATTTTTTAAAACAAAAATGACTGCTTGTATAGCTACATTCATAGACCCTTTCCGTACGGCGGTGGGTAACCCTATGCTACACTGTATTAATTCAATTTTCCTATGTTTTTATGTCACCTTTACCGTAGATACCTGGCGGTGAACTCATCTGGGCGCCCATGTTCATTATTTTGACGTCACCGGCAGCCCTTACCACGCTTTATGTTCCGTTTGATCCGCTTCTGTTCTAGCCCCGGCGTCGGCAGCCATTCAGTGTTACGTGTGCGACAGCTCGAGCCAGATTGGCTGCGCCGAGTTCCTCTCTGACACGTCGTTGCTGGAGCCGCAGTCGTGCGACAACGTGTACGGCGCCCAGTACTGCGTCAAGATGACGCAGGTGTTCGAAGGTACACGGACGTACCTCTGGTACACGGACGGACCTCGGACCTGGCGGCCGCCGGCGCCACTAACCAGCTGACTGGGGGCAGCCTGCGTCCTAGTGGTGGTGATGGTGGAGGCCTTGAGCATGGGTGCTTCCGCTGGTGGTAGCTGATGGTCTGTGGTCTCGCAAGGTGACGTCTAGTGAAGTGTTCGCAGGCCGGTGGTGCTGGTCCGTCATTTTTCAGATCTCTGCAGATTGGGGAATAAATTTTGTAGGCTGATTTCAAAGAGCAAAAGTTGTCAATTTCAGAACACGCAAACCGTCAAAGTCCACTTCCAGCGGCTTGAATTTTAGATGCCGGTCACAGCTTTCCCCTGGAACCACTCAGTGGTTCTCAAATTAGTGTCATGCAGCAAGCCATGCGCAAACTAGTATATATTCAAAGAGGTTAGGGCTGGACCGTAACGTGGTGGACAGGGACACCAACAAAAAGTATTTCAACATTGCAAACGCTCACCGCTGGACCAGAGTCGCACGTGACAAGAATGCTGGCTCATCTCCCTGTGCAAGCTTCGGGCCGCCGATCTGAGCATTATGGGGCCGTCTCCGATCCCCATCGCCCTCTCATCTGAGCACTAGTGGGCCGTCTCCGATCCTCATCGCCCTCTCCTGCTCCAAGTGAATGCACAGGAAGGCCTGCGACGAGCGTTTTAAAGGGAGATCTTTCTGGCTTGTCAGAGCACCCATTTCGCTATCATGTGGGGGGGGGGGGGGAGGAGGGACAACGACACGGATTTTACCTCAGGTCGCACGCATGCCAACTAACAGAACTGCAGTCATTCTGATGTGTCACAGGTAAGAGCCCCGGCCCCAGGATGAGGAAACTAACAACCATTTCCTCTCAGTGCGACGGAGTTCGGTGGAGCTCTGCCTGCAGCCTGCGGAACTAACGCTTCTGAGAGTTGGCACAGATGGCAGCACTAGCACTCATGCTCGCTGACTTGTCCATCTCTTCTGTCCTCTGCAGCCCTCGCCATTGACTGTTACCAGTGTGACACTGTTCATGACATGGCCTGCGGCGAGCGATTTGACACGGGGAGGGCCGAGAGGCTCGGCAACGTGCCCCGCTCCTGTTCAGCGGTGTATGGCGCCGCGTACTGTATCAAAGCCACAGGTATCTTCGAAGGTACGCCGGCTCCTCGTGCTCACCGCATGCCATCTCACTGCATGGTGTACTGCACAGTGCACTGCATGTCTCCGGTGCACCTCGTGCTCACCGCATGCCATCTCACTGCATGGTGTACTGCACAGTGCACTGCATGTCTCCGGTGCTCCTCGTGCTCACCGCATGCCATCTCACTGCATGGTGTACTGCACAGTGCACTGTACTGTCTCCGGTGTGGTGGTTCTTAGACGTTGCATGAGCTCTACTTTCGGATGGATCTTTTTTCTTTTGAAAGTGCCTGTACCTAGATCTGAGTGTTTCATCGGCGTGGTTATTTCGTTGTCTTGGAAAAGACAAATCAGCATTGCGCTCATGACGCATCATTGTTTATCGTTTGAAGCTGGGCGTGGGTATTGTATGCGATCGATTGAGTGAACTGTCGTGCCCTGTTGTGCTGCCACGTATGTCAATGCCATTTGTGGCATTGATCTGACGTGGTCTCTTGGTGTCTACGGCGGCAGTTCTGATATGGGCATTGGACGTGCTTTATTTATTTTATGTTTTGAAGGCCACTGAACGTATTTTCTTGCATGAAATGTACCTCGTACGTTTTCTGACGTGAAAGATTGCTTAAGTCAATCGGTCTCTTATTTTGCAATTGCCTCCATTTATTGTTTGTCTGGCGGCGCACAATGGCTCATGATGGTATAACGTGATCTATGCATACATCGATTTGTATCATTGTCATCTTATGGCGTTAATACGGAAAGGCCGTTGAGGTTTCCAATAGTGTGGCTGCATTTTTCCGAAAAAGTGAGTCATAAAAATGCGAAAACCAGCTGATTGCGCTGAAGCAGCGCAATGCACGTTGTCGTGGCACCCTGTCAACCGCCAGTCAGCTACTACAACAGCGTAATTAACGCTCAGGGATTCTATGGATTTACTGGGATTGAAATCGACAGTCACGTCGCATGTTGTAGTCCCAACCACTCGGCCAGTGCGCAGCCTTGGGAATCAAGTTGTTAGCCATTCTTGGCCGTGAGGCATTTTGTTATGAAATGCCAGGAGTCATACTCCGCAGACGTATGTCTCCGTAGTCGATGACCCCGTCGTTCGTTTATTCACTCATGCGAGCGGCGCGTCTGAGACAATATGGCGGGCGTTGCAGGTCAGCTGGGCACGAAGCGGTTCTGTTCGTCGCGCAACTTCGGCGATTACTGCGAATGGGTCAAACGCCCTGGCGACGCGAACACGTACCAGGCGTGCGTACTTACATGCGGCACATCCGCCTGCAACAGTTCCGCCAGTCTCCGCGGGGCGGCGCTGCTTGTCGCCATGACGACGGTCTTCGGTTTGGTGTGCTGGCTGCAGGTGGCGCGATAATAGCTAGTTAGCAGCGGTGCGTTGTGGATATGCCAGGCAGAAAATCTCTGCTGAGGCAGAATGTTCGCTGCTGGGACAATATGTACACTGGACGATTATTATCAGTTGCTGAATCTCAGAGATTAAAGGCATATTGTGACGGACTCTCCCGACCAAATGGATGGCGGTCACCTGTGGCGCATTGCATTTCGCAAGTGTAGGCGTCAATTCTAACCATTCCATGGAGCTGGGATTCTCATGCGCAAATGCCATGATTTGATGCTTGTTCAACCCGTCACTATGTTGTGCTAAAACCTTTCGGTGACTTTGGAAGTGCTTGCCGAATGCAGCTGTAACATTTTTTATAAGACTTTCCAGCGACATTGCAAGAGGTCGCGCGAACGTGTTTTTAGCTTCTTGAAGCAGAATTGGTAAACGTGAAGTTTGAGGCGTGTATATGATCTGCAATTCAAAACACTCGCATAGGCACTGCTCACCCTACAGACGACTTCAGTAAAGCTCGCCAAGCCCAGCTACCGGTTTGTGCTTACCTTCGCCGTGGCTCGCGTAATAAATGAGACGTGTATGGACGGCTGTAAGCGGACATGTTTGCTCGTGCAGCGCATGCCTTGCGCTGCTTCCCACTGTCGTGGAATGCGCACGTTGTAACGCTCCGCCATTGTAACGATCCGTCCAATGGATTCTTCTGAACGTTCGTCGATTATTAGGAAATGCCAGTAGATAGTGAAATTTTTGAATACACATATTTTGTCGAGGTGTTTGGGTTTGCTCCGCGATGAATGGAGTAGATGGTAATGCCAGGTGAACCGGCTGTTCTTTCGAGACGTGAAACGAAAGGCTTCATTATCTGCCTCTGAAGACTGTGTCCCTAACGGCGCTGATTGTGACCAGCGGCTGTGATGATGATCACAACCAGCGGCTGTGATGATGATCACAACCAGCGGCTGTGATGATGATCACAACCAGCGGCTGTGATGATGATCACAACCAGCGGCTGTGATGATGATCACAACCAGCGGCTGTGATGATGCACAACGCTGTGGTGATCACGACCGCGCTGTGAGTGATCACACCGCGGTGTGTGATCACAACGCGCTGTGACAGACTTTGCGGGGTACAGGCTGCTGGGGCGTGGCTCAGTGCCGTCAGCCGCCCCGGTGCGTGTGCCCCCGGCTCGGCGGAAGTGGGACGTGTGCAACAGGGCGCGACCGACCTTGGCGGCTGCACCGCGGCCACGATGCCTGGACAGTTCGCGGCGCTACCCACCAGTGACGGCAGACACCCACCGGTGACGGCCGACACCCACTGGTGACGTCCGACACCCACTGGTGACCCACCGGTGGCGTCCGACATCCACCGGTGTCCCAACAGTAATAGCAGACGCCTACCGGTGACGGCCGACACCCACTGGTGACTCACCGGTGGCTGCCGACATCCACTGGTGTCCCAACAGTAATAGCAGACGCCCACCGGTGACGTCCGACACCCACTGGTGACTTACCGATGGCAGCCGACACCCAGCGGTGACCCACTAGTGACGGCCGACACCTTCGGGTGACGTCTGACACCCACCAGTGACCCACCGGTGACGGCCGGCAGCTAACAAGTGACGCCTGATAGTCACCGGGAGACAGCTGACGGACTGGAACAGGGGAGCGGCGAAGAGGAGCGGGCCCGGGGCCGCCCCTTCCCCTCGACCGGGATTTTAGTTTCGTTTTTCCCATACATGACTCGAGACAAAAATGAAAAATTCATTGTGAGGTGTACTCACCGCCCCCCCCCCCCCCCGTCGAAGAGTTCTGGCTGCGCCTTTGGACTGGAGTGACATCTCACAGCCGTCGGGTGTTCCTCTGACGGAGCCCGGGCGGACCTGACAGCCGCTGGATAACGTCCCACAGCCGGCAGTAGTCTCGGCCCCGATGTTGGAGTCGGTTGTCTCAGTAAGCCAGATGATTGTCCGGCATCCCTGACTTAGACACGGGCGGTCAAAAAAACATACCATTGTTTTTTTTTCGGCGAATGCTAGTTTCTTTGCAATTTGAATGCGGCAGAAGGTTCACAGCGTTTAAAGAGACAGGTTTTGACACGTGCGCGAGTTTTGACGAGACCTTCGGTTCGGTGGTTCCTCCCTGTCCGTGCGTGAATGGTCTGCCTGCGGTGAGATCTTGCGGTGATTATGCGACATTGGTGTGAGATCAACTCTTTCTGGTGCAACGAAGCGCTGTATGAAACCTGGACTGGTCCCGCAAGCATACCGTCAAGGAGACCAGAGAGGGACTCAACACCCATCTCGGAGAGCAGTGGTTGGCTGGTTCTTTAATGCTGAGTGCTCACTGCGTTCTTCGGACCAAAGTACCTGCTTTTTTGCTTTGGGAATACTCGGTGTTGCTGGCATTGGTGTTAACAACACACTCAGCACTTGAACTAAATGGGGTCGCATGCCTTTCATCCTGGTGGGAGTGGTGGACACCGCTGGGAGTTGAACCCAGTACCTTTGGTTTCCCGTACGCCTAGTGGATATTCGAAGCATGCTGTATTTTGCAAACTCAAATCGAAAACCGACTTTACACTAAAAATAGCAGACATCGAATGCGTGAGCTTAATGTGTGTAGCAACCTGCAAGTGTATTCAAAGGTAATCAAAGTCACGAGATACGAAGACGAGGAGGACATCTGGGGCACCTTATGGACTGACTGGACAAAAGCTGCACTAATTAAGACCGAACTGAACTGCAGTTACTAGCTGCCAGATTCAGACGTCGAATTTCGTCAGTATGTTGCTGCAAACGTGTTGCCAAATATAGAGATTGGTGCTACAGATGAATCAGTTGTGATATTTTCGAAAACCCAGGCCTTCCAAAATTCATTGTGAGGTGTACTCACCGCCCCCCCCCCCCCCCCGTCGAAGAGTTCTGGCTGCGCCTTTGGACTGGAGCGACATCTCACAGGCGTCGGGTGTTCCTCTGACGGGGCCCGGGCGGACCTGACAGCCGCTGGATAACGTCCCACAGCCGGCAGTAGTCTCGGCCCCGATGTTGGAGTCGGTTGTCTCAGTAAGCCAGATGATTGTCCGGCATCCCTGACTTAGACACGGGCGGTCAAAAAAACATACCATTGTTTTTTTTCGGCGAATGCTAGTTTCTTTGCAATTTGAATGCGGCAGAAGGTTCACAGCGTTTAAAGAGACAGGCTTTGACACGTGCGCGAGTTTTGACGAGACCTTCGGTTCGGTGGTTCCTCCCTGTCCGTGTATGAATGGTCTCCCTGCGGTGAGATCTTGCGGTGGTTATGCGACACTGGTGTGAGATCAACTCTTTCTGGTGCAACGAAGCGCTGTATGAAACCTGGACTGGTTCCGCAAGCATACCGTCAAGGAGACCAGAGAGGGACTCAACACCCATCTCGGAGAGCAGTGGTTGGCTGGTTCTTTAATGCTGAGTGCTCACTGCGTTCTTCGGACCAAAGTACCTACTTTTTTGCTTTGGGAATACTCGGTGTTGCTGGCATTGGTGTTAACAACACACTCAGCACTTGAACTAGATGGAGTCGCATGCCTTTCATCCTGGTGGGAGTGGTGGACTCCGCTGGGAGTTGAACCCAGTACCTTTGGTTTCCCGTACGCCTAGTGGATATTCGAAGCATGCTGTATTATGCAAACTCAAATCGAAAACCGGCTTTACACTAAAAATAGCAGACATTGAATGCGTGAGCTTAATGTGTGTAGCAACCTGCAAGTGTATTAAAAGGTAATCAAAGACACGAGATACGAAGACGAGGAAGACATCTGGGGCACCTCATGGACTGGCTGGACAAAAGCTGCACTAATTAAAACCGAACTGAGCTGCAGCTACTAGCTGCCAGATTCAGACGTCGAATTTCGTTAGTATGTTGCTGCAGACGTTTCGTCAAATGTAGAGATTGGTGCTACAAATAATTCAATTGTGATATTTTCCAAGACCCAGGCCTTCCAAAGGACAACGGTGTTGGCTTACGTATCTCTTTTGTCGAGCGCCATGCGCATGGAGATGGCACGATACATAAAGTTAATGGAACGGTATAAAACTGAACAGATAAAAAACAAATCATCATGGATATGCAGTCAAACGACACGAAATTATCAATCCAAGATAATAAGGTTGAATTCTGCCTAATGGCCCATAGCCCGGCTCGTAGTCAGCTGACTCGGGCACCTCAGGCCTTGCCTGCATCCATCTTCGGTCGGTGTTTGGTAATCTGTGCTCGGGTTTTGGTCGGTTGGTGCAGATCATTAGCATTTAGAATGCGTCGTTGCCCAAGCAAAGCATCGCATCAGGCATGTCGTTGGCCTCAGGTGGACGTTGTGAGCGAGGAAGGCATGTTCAAAACCAGTTTGGGGGAGGTGAGAGCGAGATAATGGCCGAACTACCCGCAAAGTACGCTAAGAAAGGGGCTTTTGCCCGACTTTGACCCACTCCCCTCTCAAAGCTGGAAGGGCCACGAGGACTCCCTCCCCGGTCCCGGAACTGAATGCCGAATCACACCGTTGGCTGGGAGATCACTGAATAGTTAACGAATACAGGTGGCGCGTTGAAGACCTCGGAGACACTGTATTTGACATGGGCACCAGCGACATTCCTAAAGAAATCTCCAAATGTGTTGCGGAAACCGCTTTGAGAAATGCGTCATTGCTCCTTGGCAAGCAAAGCTTGTAGCGAAGGCCCTGTCCACACTTCTCTAATGGAGCAATGTCAAGTAAAAGAACAGCTTTTCGCGAAGCGATTTTCTGGTGCGACGCGATCCTGCGACCCTGTTAATGCAAGCTGTGAAATGCCTTGTTGCGTAGGCGTGCAATGGCAGTGACCTTTTCGTTACCTTCATGTCGCGTGGAAGACAAAGCTTATGTCTAGCTTGGAGCCTAGCTTGGTAGCATTTTACACTCTGTGACGGACCGTTAAAAGCTATTGCCTGAAGCCTCTGTTGGGGACGATCTCGTCTTCCGAAGAAATTCGTTGCGTTTCAGCCCATTTCCCGTCCATCACTGTATCTCATTTCCTTTATCACCTACCACTAACGACCGGTTAACAGCCCCATAAAATAAAAAAAAAACAGGCAAACAAGCTCATTTCCAGCGTTTCCGCATTGCAGGCCGTTCGGGATCTCAGGATCACGTGTGTCCAGGGCAGAGTGCAGGGGCTGACTCGCACGAGGGCTACTGCCATCCGAATCCGTTATAATGGGTTCGGTTTGTTTTCATATTGTGCCGAACGGTAAACATACAATACTGGCGCTATCAGCATGAGCGGTTATGGTACGTGCACTGACCGAACCCCGTGCTCGCTGAACCGACCGCGCCCCGCGCCGGCTACACCCACAGGTGGGAAGCAGTCAATGCCAGGCCACCAACCGGTCACTTACATTAATAACGGCGGCCGCTTCCGCCAGCAGGGCATGATGTGGCGCATTCCGCGTCGTCGTTGCCAGCGCTCTAAACGCTGGGCAGGCGAGGCGGCCAAGGCTTCACTGCGGCCGCATGTAATCGCCTGTGCTGCGCAAGGTTTCGGTGTTTTCACTTCGCACGGAGCTTGGATGTCGGCCTTGTCCGTCGCTGCCGCCTCAGCCGCCTTCCAGCACGTACCAAGAGCCGTGCGGGCCCATCTTGGGGCCCTGGGCGGTCCCCGCTGCAGCGACGACGTGTGCTAGGATTGTGCGCGTTTTGAGAGACCGCCTGGTCGGACCCAGGGCGATAAATTTTGTTTGGGTGAAAGCAACGCTGATAGCAATCGTGCATTTTCAGTACATGTGAGAACGTTGGTAGTTGTCTACAGAGGACTTATAACAAAAGCAAACAAAAACAAGCGTTGAACTGTGTTTTGGGTGGCTTTGAACTTATTACATGCAGTGTAACGGCCAGGCTCAGACTGCCGGGTCGTAGAGGGCAAATCACACTTTTGCAGCGCGTGTCATGCTTGCCATTCCGCACTTGGGTCGTGGTCGGTGAACGGCACTGAACCCTGCTGACCTCTTCTTACCTCTACTGACCGCTGCTGAGAGATGAGACGTCCCGCCGCAGGTCACGACCCCCATGTAATGCATCATTGTTTAATCTTGTTTATACAACTTGGAGAAATGTTCTGCCGGGTGATTTTTCATGCTCTTTACCCGTCAGCTATATCAAAGCTCGGTTCCAAAATATTTGTGCTTGTACACGACAAAAAGATTGACAGTGAGCAAATCTGGTCATTTATTACGGTGTCGACAAGGCATCCCAGCGCCGCGCTGCCTGCTTCATGATCACGCGGTCCACACCCTCCCTCCAGGTCTGCACCAGCACCGTTGATGGTGCGGCCCTAAGCGAAGCCAACCGCTCTTTGATTTGATGCGTTTAGGCTGGGTAAAGCGACTACTGCATGAACTGGATCAATTTGATCCAGGCGAAGAGGAGTACGTAACGCGCTGTTGCTGCGTTGATCCTTCTCTGCGTGACCACTAGGCAAAAGCAAGTTTTCAGCCCCTGTCACACGTTGACATTGCGTACAACTCTGGTCGAACTGGCGGGGAGGGTCATGAGAAGATGGCCGAGTTTGACGACTTCAGGGACGGTTCCCGCACGCTGTGCCTCCCGTTGTGGAAAACGGACAGGAGAAGGGGTATAAGTTAGGCACCAGGGGGCTGTATTTGCCCCCTTGACAGATGGGAACGGGTGGTTCTCCCTTGCCGCTCTGGTGGCGCTAACCCTGGGCGTCTCCGTAGGGAGACATGAATGAAACTGTGTCCGTTCAGGTTAAATGAGTGATATCTTACAACATGATTAACTTAAAACAAAGCCCATTCGAAGCTGCATGTTTTGACTTGTACTATGTATTGAAAAACCGTGCCCGGCGGATGGGGACATTTGTGACCTCTTACAAATTTGCCAGCGCGTTGCGAAAATAAAACGACGCAATGTCCGCGAAATCTTCAGCACCATTTTTTTATGCACGTATCCAAAATCTTTCTCGTGGGCGGACGATTGGGTGGGGACTGACGTTAAATGTCCTTCGAAAGCTGCAAGCCTGGACCCAATTTCTGCGAAATCGCCCAGTACCTACCGTAAACCTCTTGGCTCAGCCGCCTTGTTCCCGTTCCCTTTTCCTTGGCTTCGTCCCAATATTTCCTGGGATCTTTTCCAATGCTTTCCGCAGTTGTCAACGCCATTGCAACTTAGGTCACGGACAGAGGCTGGATTAAAATAAGCATAAACTTTCTATTACTGTACCTCGCTTTAGAGTTACACATTTGAAGTGTTGAGCTAATAACGTAAATCACATTTCAGTTGTTGTATTAAACTTCTGAAAGACGCTTCGGGAATTGAAATATGCAAAGCCTATGATGAATGTGCCCGATTAGCAATGATGCAGAAAATACGGAGCCAGTCAATCTTGGACAATAATCTGAAGCAGG
This sequence comes from Pollicipes pollicipes, assembly GCF_011947565.3. NCBI lineage: Eukaryota > Metazoa > Arthropoda > Thecostraca > Pollicipedomorpha > Pollicipedidae > Pollicipes > Pollicipes pollicipes. Next base: position 22,568,947 of record NW_023595962.1, read on the forward strand.
CTTCTGCCAGTCTGATCAACCACTCCCGGAATACTGATCTTAAGTCATTTCGCTACAAGTAATAACACCATGGAATACTTTAAGAGCAAACCAAAGCAGTAAATTCGCATGTAACACATAACGGGACACATCTGTAATGTTCACAACTTTGTTAACTTAGTTATGAGAGTCTAATTCTTAGACTTCAACCTCAGACCGATTTCAACCAACGCAGTAACTTGCTTTGATCCTCAATATTTTCTCCGGGAACAAAACGGATCATATTGCAACCGAAGCTTAAGATTTCGCGAATACCGCGGGGACGACCCCGCGGCTGAGCCTGGCTGAGACCTCTTCATTTCAAGCTGAAGCTTTATCACATAAACGCTGTTACAAAGACGATTGGTCGAGAATTGACCGAGCTTTATCTCACCAACACTTTTATAAAGATGATCAGTCGAAGATTTAGTGACATTAGATTAATGCATACTTTTAAAAACAAAATTCATTTAACTGGTCGTACAAATGGTCATTTATTGGGTACGGTAATTGGTGGAGCAAATTTTATATGCTGATGCTATCATTGAAGGCACCTATCTACATAAGTAGACATAAGTAGACATATCTACATGAGTCTTCCAGGTGCGCAATTTGGAGAACGATTTAGTCCAAATTTTTTGAATGGATGGATTCCTGGCATCAAAACTCACGCTCAGCGTTGCTCGTTTTGTGAGCGCTGACCGCTATCATGCGATCGTGCAATGCCAGGTCAACGGCAGACTTTGGTGACTTTGAAGTTTAAGTGCAGCAATGCTCGGCATGGTAAGTCCTGCACTCCGACGTCTCCTGACCTTTAGCGCGGCCGCTGCCATCGGCCGCATCGGTGCACGCTATCAGTGTGTCATCCGGGCTACACAGTTCCAATTTTGCACCTACAAGCAATGTTTTCTGGGCCATATTGCAGCAGCAAGAAAAGAAGACATTTTGACGGTACCATATTTCGAAGTGCAATACAGTAGTTCACGGGTGACTTAGGAAATTATGCATGCGAGTTTTTGTGATGCAACTCAATTTATTCCCGTGACTAAATTTGCGTGGTTTGTAAATATTTTCAAATTCAAAACTTACGCGCGTGAAACTTTATATGCAATCGGTCACTTGATGTAAAACGATGAGCCAGTAAGGTACAGGATAAATGCCAGTTAAATTCATAAATTTGTTTCGGATATAGTCGATATGTGTCGCAACGGTACTTGCTTTTTTTACCAAGGAGTTAATCAACCGTAGTTTTTCATCCTCGACGTCACATTTCTCTCATCAAAGATCCTTGCTGCGTCCGCTTAACTGGTTAGGAATCTGGGATCAGCCCCAAGTGGGTGGGCGGACGAATTTCTTGCCTTACTAATGGGAAGGGAAAAACAAGATTTGCGCTGTGCTGAGAAGGAGCTACGACGCTGCGATTCCCGCCGGTACGGAGAAACAAACGCCCGCCCACGTTTGGAGGGCGAGCGATTGCAGCCATCTGGATTTTTTTCGGGTCAAACCCCGAAAGGCCACTGTTGAATTTTCAGAAGGTTGCGAGTCTCAGCCCCCGCCCCATGCCTTGCGGTGATGCAACTTAACAAACATGACGAATTTGCATAGCAATGCTTATTTACAATACCAACATGTATTAAACGCATGATTTCTCATTTATCTTTTTTATTTCAGTGTCGTGATAGTTTTGCAACCTTGTCCCCGCCATCAAAAATTGCTGGCGCCACCCGCACACTGAGGATTCACCAGAATGTGTTTTTGAAACATACGCCGAAGGTTGAACACTCCCTTTAACCCCCTCGTGCCTCCCTCAGCCTACATTCACCTCAAGTTCTAGCATGTTTACGCTCTGCAATTAATCCAATGTTCTATACGTTAGTTCTTCCCAAAAAGGTTACCCGAAAGAGCCAAAGCTTTAGTTAGAGCAGTTGCCTTCTTTTGGCTCTTGTGAGCCCTGGCAGTCATCCAAAAGGGCATGTGCTGCAGCGGCAGCAGCTCGGTTCCACCCAAGGTTTCTACGACCTTTCTCACCCCGCAGCACGGCGCGCCGGCCACCGACGCAGCCGCGGAGAACACGGCGCAATTGGGGGCTGACAACGATCGCCCCGCCCCGGGCGCCCGCCCTGCCAGACCTCCAAGGTCGTCACCAATGAGGAAGCGTTTAGCCGTGTGCGTGCACGGTCACGTGGTCCACGGCCGGTGGCGCAGTTCGTGCCGCCGCCGCCGTCGCCGAGCCGCCGCGTCAGGGTCATTGCCAAGGCGTCATTCCCCGGCCCGCTGATTTAGAGCGCGTGATCGTCGTGTGTGACGAATGGGTGAGCTTTTTTGCAACCCGGGTCGGGCCAACCTATGCAGTCCGGAGAGGAAAGTCACATCTGGTCTATTTGGTCCGGCAAGTATCACAGTCACCGGCCAACAGTTGCGGTGCAATAGAAATGGTTTCGGAATCCACACAACCACGAAGGAGAGGGAAGACTGGCGCCTGCATCGGAAGTTAGGACAGCAGGGACTTCTGCAGGCCGGCAAAAAAGCATTGCAACAAAATATTGTCGTATGGGTTGTTGCAAGTACGCTGCATTTGTAGCCTTAAACCTGGACATCAGCCGATCAGCACACAGGGGCAGATCCAGCCCGGAGTTTTTTGGGGGAGGAGCTGCCGTTCGTCGCCAGCTGGCTGCTGTGGGATCCGTTGGACCTCGGATAGTGCAGCCCAGTGCGAAGTTAAAACAGACGGTAAGTAGACGAAACTTTTATGAAGTTCTGGGAATGTTTTTTGGGGGGAGGAGCCAAAACATACGATCAGAGTTTTTGGGGGGGGCCATGGCCCCGTGCCCCCTTCCCCCTCCCCCAGGATCCGCCTATGTCAGCCCACAGTATTTCTGTTCTTAGCAGCGTTCTCCAACCTCGTCACTTGTGTCGGCGGATTAGCATGTGTTCTCTGCGCTCATGTTTGTTTCATTAACACACTTTGGATTGGATACTTTGTCGAAAGTTCTGGGACCATCCCGAAGTTTTTCTCGTTGCGGGAGGCATGACGGGGCGCAGTTACAGCGCGGTAGCGCAATAACTTCTAGTAGGCAAGGGAGAGTTTTGCCTACGCAACTTGCAGATGCCACAAAAGAACATCTTTCTGCGTGTCATGCAGCATCACAACAAGGCAAGCACGTGGCAACTTTGCTCCCAAGTTCTCCCAAGCTAGGAAACTTGGATGTCAGTTGTGCTGTTTCGGCAGGCAGACAATATGGTTGTTTCTTTTAAGTAAACCAGAGGACTTCAAGGCTCGAAGAAAAACCAGTGGTACCCATGTGCATGGGTAACAGGTTGGAGTGCGCACTGGTTTGGAAGAATTCTGGGTATGGTTGCGATCGTGGCTAAAACTTTCACGAAATTTCAGGTAGATACCTCAAGAAATACTATGCAATGTTGTTGCTTACACTTTCTGGTCATAAACAGCTCGATTCACACTAGTTTTGTAATTATTAACAAAAAATGCCGTTGAGGTGTTTTCTTTAGTTTGCATAATCTAGCACTAAAATGCTTCAAAAAATATAAGCGAGTGGGTGACCGGTGGGTACCGCTCATGGTGCATGAGTGGCAGGCAGGTATGGGCACAACCCCTGGGTTCGAGTGAATTAGGTTAACAGAGGCAGAACATTACCAGTGACCGGTTGCACGGTCAACGCCCAAATGACCTTTGATGAACTGCCAGAGAGTTGAGGTTCAGCCCCCATCCCTAACGGGTCCACTTGTTCCGGTGTCCCGTTCCATTGCACTAATTTTTATTGGGTAGAAAATTTCAGGAGCATCACAAAGCGCCCTAAGCCCTTTATTTTCAAGAGACACGAAATTCCGGGGCTTCAGAGAAGGCCGAAAAACTTTACTTACAAGTAGCACAATACAGGGACGCCAATACATAAATTGGAAAATGGAATAAATGGAACCCAAGGGCTTTCGGGTGCACCAAATTCCAGACGGCACCAAAATCCCGCGTGATCCTGACCGTGACGAAATGCTGGATCCATCCTATGCAAAGCGACCTAATTCTCATAAAGGTTTGTGGCGGAGGGCCTCACCTTTTTTGGCTTTGCACTTTCAAAGATAAAAGAAGGTGGAAAAGCGTGTCCATCATAACCGTTTGATTGTATTTTCACAAACCCCCTCGCGTTCGGAGCACCCTACCAGAGCAAATACAGCGGCCATGCGAAATGTCTCGGATAGGTTTCAACACCACGCAAGGTCCACGGGTAAACGTGAACAGCCACGGAAACAATGTTTTTACGTGGCGAGCTGGAGAGCTGTCTGACTTACCTGCGACAGACTCTGAGCCATTCCCTTCTTTGGTGTTTCCATATCCATGGCGGCGCCTCGTGAAGAGGGCGGTTTGTCATAGGCCATTCATCCCCATTATTCCCTGCCCGTATTTCGTGTGAATTCAAAATGTCATCGGGTTTATCGACAGAGCCAGAAGTTATGTAAGTGACTGACTTCTTACTAAACAAAGGGCATTTCTTCTACCCGTAAGTCCATGCTCTCCTACAGGAACATCGTGGAAAACCATGTTCTCTGCATGCTGCCAAGTGTCTGAAACATTTATCTGTGTTGCGGGGATGCCTGTGGAGGCTGCAGGAAAAGCTGCTCTACGCATACCAGCCCGCACGTTCATAATGGAGTCATATGCCGTTTGTGGTCGTCGGAATGACCGATTACTTTATTTGAGGTGGACCTTTGCCGTATACGACCACTTAAAACCCATGTCCTGGCGTTTTGTGACTTTTAGGTCGCAGTTTATGCTCCGTCTTACCGAGTTTAAACTTAGTTTTTGCAACTCTGACCGCATAGGATGCATATATATATATATATATATATATATATATATATATATATATATATATATATATATACTTGCCGTCAAAAGATACATGCGTGTGATTATACACCAGCCTATGTCGACAAGTGCATCAAATTAGATAGACAAGAGCAATATCACCTTTCATGAATCGATAATACGCATTGATATGCGTCAACACGTTAAAAGTAGGCGCAATTGCGTTTTTCCTCGTGCAGTGACACGTCACGTTGTAAGGTGTTCACACATCAACACGTCAACACGTGCATGTCCTTTGCCAACCTTGGTGCACGTCCTTGGTATAGAATCCTTTCCTTGTAATCCTTATTCATTTCCGCACGAAACGGTCAAGTTGTGCACCATATATTCGGAGAAGTCGGGGAAACATAGATAAATGTGCCAAAGGAATTCAGGATTTTAAGATGAAATTCTGCTTTAAAGACGCTTTCGTTGCAAGAGACGCTTTATTCATATTGTTCAGACGACCTTCTGGAAATTGTGGGCACAAACTGGGGTTTTCAGCTTTAAATAGCCGTTTTTACAAAATGCTTCCGTCCAACGGGAACAGAATTTTTGCTGTGAGATATTGTAATCCGTCAGTTGCTGATATATATTTTACGACATTACTGACCTTTAGCCAAAGCGTGTTTCCTGAAGGCATTGTGGTAAATTGATATTGTTTTAGATTGTATGAGAGCTTGCAATTTTTCAATTCTATCAAAATCCGTCAGTCATGTTCTTGGAATTCAAAGGATGTAACGCAGACTATACGAATCTCAGAGCAAGTATTATATCATCTCGTTTTCACTATGCCATTACCAAGTACCAATGCCGTGAATTAAGACATGTGTCATCGACCTGTTTAAAATCCGGTTCTATGACACTCAGCAGGAGGTGTGACAGCACCGGTTTTAAGCATTAAGGGGTACCGGCCGCCTTGCGGTCTGTGATAACATCAGCTCTTGAATCCGTGTACAGCGGCAAACCAACATTTTAGAGTTGAATGGAATCCTCCATATTTAAATATACTGAAGCAGGCATTGGATTTGATGAAATAAGCTATCTTATGACTATAAGTATACTTTTAAATGGAAACGACTGCTCGAGACTACGCAACTTCTTTGGTTAGTAAGTATACGCCATTGTTTGCAAGTATACGCCATTAGTAACTGTACGACATACGCTCAATACGCCCTTGTTTAATTGCGTCATCGTGCATTGCACAGCACTAGATGAGGGCTAATTGAGGTCGTGATATCAGGAAATGGCGCTCACGAACGCCAGACATGAACGACAAGACAATCAATTTCTTTACTTGGCTTTGGTCACCGCTTGGCTTTAAGAATAGTAGGATTTACCTGACGTTGCCATGAGATGATGACTGCCTGGGTGACCTTGAAAAGGTCCCAGAAAAAATATGCACATCTTTGCGGGCATGTAGCTCACAAACTAGAGGGGCCTAGGTCTTAAGAAGGGCAGATCCATGAACTGCACCGAATGATCTTCAAAGCTGCTGTTTCAGTTAGAAACAACACACAAATGCGAAACACTTGCATAAAGCAAGTAAGCATTTAGAGAGAAGTACATCGTCGAGTCTGACCAAACCAGCCAGCGAAGCAAACTCCAGCCACGCAGCGAAACGTAACAGCAGGTGGAACTCAGTTTCCGAAACCAACAGCACATCTTTGCTAACTCATGTGCGGGACCGAGCTACCCTTCCATTTGGTCCAACCGACCCTAGATGAAATATCACTGCGAGCTCGGGCCCCTTCTTTATGATCGGTATCCCCTTAATGATCTGTATTCCGCGCGCGGTGACGCTTGCGGCGCGGGTTGCGCTGTGACGTCATAACCGTGTGGGGGTCGGTTCCAGCCCAGGGCGTCTCGCCGGCCCCGATATAAGCGGGTGCGGGCAATTGCTCTGCAGTCAGTTCTGCCGCAACAGCAGCGTCACACCTTCGCCATGGCCTTCAAGGTAAGCCAACCCAGTACAGCCTGCCCGGGTTTGGAAAACGCGCCCTCAATTTGATTGCTTGCTTGTTTCTACAAAGTTTGTCAACTTTTCTGATTACTGCACCGGTCTTCACGTATATTTGCCAAGCACGTATGCAAGCTCAACCTGTCCATGTCTGCCTTTTGCCTTCGCTTATGCAAAAGCGGTCAGCATGCGAGAGTCAGTCCGTTTGGGGCTGTTCAATTGTTACGTTATGCAGCGATAGAGATAGGGGCTTTGATGGAGGGTACCAGACGCCTACCAAGATGCAAAGAGTTTGAGCAGAGGAACGTCACGCTCGTGTGCGGCTGAAAATCATGCCATAAACTTTCTTAACGTTTTAAAACCTTAAAAGTACGGTACATGGCTTTCTCTCATGATGGGCAGGACACCGGATTTTGTAGTCCACCTCTAGCTCCATTAGGGATCAAATAAACGCTAACTTTTTGGAATGTTACACTTAACACAGGGCATCCAGGATAGGGGTTTTTGACCACCGTAACAGTGGGTAACCATGTAAGGACGTTCGCAGGGGAATGGAAACGACGAAAATGCGTGACCGAACGGCATTTACGCCAACGATTTCGCTTAACGCCGCCTGCCACGTGCACTACTCGGCCGCGCTCTCCCAGTTCCGGCCGACCGTGCCTCTGACGTCACTGGTACACTCCGACAGCTGATCGTGGTCGCCCTGTGCGCCTTTGTCGCCTCGGTCAACGCCAGCTTCGGCTACGGCGCCGGCTACGGCTACGCGGCGCCGGCGGTGCTGGCGCGGTCGTACGTGACCCCGCGGGCCGTCAGCGGCTACAGCAGCGGCGTCACCCACGCCGTGGCGGTGGAGAAGCACACGGTGGCGACTCCGCTGGCGTACGGGTACGTTGACGTGATGACGTGTGGTACGGCGACGACGTGGAGTCGAGCGGCAACCGCGGCTGGCGTCTCACTGGCTTGTAAGGCGGAGTCAGACGCGGGCTGTGGGCAGTGGTGCGGGCCTCACCCAGCTTAATAACACTGCAGCCCATGTTGATCGTCACCGTGCAGGCGGTGAACTGGGCTGGCCTCGAAGCGCGACTCGTGCCTCGGTTACACGGCAGTTGGTAGGCGGCGACACAGCTTCGCAGCCCCGTGGCCAAGCGTGCGCTTCCCGTTGACCGTGCTGGCTTGCGTCACTTTGTCGTTACTCAGTTGCGCGTTACGCAGTTGCGCGTTACGCTGGTACGCCGGTCACTCCGCAGGTACCGCGCTCATGGCTACGCGGCGCCGGCCGTGGTGGCCAAGAGCTACGTCGCCCCTGCTCACGGATATGCTGCGCCGGCCGTCGTCGCTAAGACCTATGCCGCCCCGGCGTATGGCTACGCTGCCCCGGCCTATGGCTACGCTGCTCCGGCCTATGGCTACGCTGCCCCGGCCTATGGCTACGCTGCCCCGGCCTACGGCTATGGTAAGGCACATAGGTGGCAAGTTTGGCACTGTGAGATGATGCGTTGCGGGATACGTTTATTTCTGTCGGGTCCAGCGTCATCTGCTCAATAGTTCTATGGCTGAAAAGGTATTGTCCTTAAAACACGTATTGGTTTCCCAATACCTCAGCTATATCAGCTGCTTGTGACCTAACTTTCTTCGTCCATACAGCACTCCGTGTGTTTTCCAGGCACTTTTCCAGTTTCCGTTGCAAAAAATGCAACTAGGTCTCCGCACAAAACGATGTTGAACTTCAAGGCAGGACATAAGTTACTAGTATTGAAAGATACGTTGTAGATCTGTGTCCCCGTTTCAGCTGTATTTTGGATCTGCGTTCTCGTGTTTGCTGAATTGTCGTTCTGTTTCCCGTGCTTGTGACAGCTGTTCTGTTTTGCGTGTTGCAGGATTTAATGTTTGTTAGTCACCAGTTTTTCGTTTGATGTATTGTATATCACATGCAATCTACATTTTCAAGTAGCATATATAAACCATATATACACATATATCATCATCATGTCTTTACAGTGTTGTATAAATTACTATTGGACGCACCTAACCTTCGCCCAGGTAGTCAGTAATATATAACGGGCGTTGTCACTCCGTTTTCAGTGCACTGAACACCACGGCGGACCTGGCCGCCTCGTCTAGAGTCCATGCCCGTCTGCGCCCCATCGGCCTCTCGGGCGGGACTGAGCGAGGCGGACGACGTTGCGCGCGGAACTCGACTCCACACCCTCGCCGATGTTCCGTCGGCCAGTTTGTGCTCAATCAAAACACGTACTGTTGTGTGTTCAGCAACTGTGCGACCGCACAGTGGCTGTTGTCTGTTCAAATGCACGTGAATACATTCTCACTGCGCGTTGGTTGCCTAGTTTGCCGACTGAGTGCAGAACAAGCCGAAAGTAACGAAAAAAAACTGGCTCATGGACAACTCGTACGCGTTGGGGAAGGGGCAGAGCCGCGGGAGTTCCCTCCCGTGGCCAACGTGAGATCCGGCCGCAAAAGTCCGTCACATCACCGTCCTGAAGAGGTATCAACACAAATGTACTTGCGTTAGCACGGACACAACTATTTACGACCAGCGACGCAACCAGAGTCTTGGTAAAGGGAGGGGCAGAAGATTAACTGAGGCCTCCTGATGATGAAAGTCCCCCCAAAATAACCACCATGTATTATCCATATTCAACGTTTTTGTTCTGGAAAAGAAACCAGAAACCACCGTAAAATGAACTTAAGTTTTTAGATTTGAAGTAAGTTAACTGGAGAACGGCAGCGTACAATGGCTGCGCGGAATAACTCGCGCGTAATAAATTTCTTCCACTTTTTTGTCATAATGAGCTTAATCCACGCTAACTTTACAACTATCAACGCAGAGATTTAGTCTAGGTTCTAACTTTATTTTGCATAATATAACATTAAAGTGCAGACAAAATCCAAGTGTGTCGGTGACCGATGGGCACTGTTCATTATATATCAGTGGCAGGTTGGTGCAGGCACAACCCCTGGGTTCGAGTGAATTAGGTAAACAAAATCAGAATACTACCAGCGACCGTTTGTGCGGTCAGCGCCCATATATATGAGCTTTGATAACTTGGCAGTAAGCTGAGGCTCAGCCTCGTCCCCAACGGGTCCACTCACTCCGGTGCCCCGTCCCACCATACCTATTTCTATCGGGTACCAAATTTTAGATGTATCGCAAAGAGCGTTAACCCCTTCCGTTCCAAGGGACACCAGATTTTAGGGGCAACACGGAAGGCCAAAAAACTTCATTTGCAAGTAGGCAAACCCAGGGCCGCCAACACATGAACTTGAAAACGAAATAGAAGGAATCCAAGCGTCTTCGGCGCACCAAATTCCAGAGCGCACCAAACTTACGTGATCCTGGCCGTGACGAGGCTTCAGATTCACCCAGCGCAGTATTGTCTAATTCTGATTAATGTTCACGGTGAGGGCCTCACCCCGTTTGACTGCACGCCTCTGAAGACTCAGAGAGTAAAGCGTGTCTATATTAACCATCGGACTGCGTTTTCAGAGATCGCCTATTGTTCGGAGCACCCTACCAGAGTGAATACAGCGGCCATGCGAAACGTCTGGGAACGGTCTCAAAACTACGCAAGGTCCACGGGTAAACGTGAACCACCACTGGAACAATATTTTTACGTTGCGAGCTGGCGAGGACATGTCAGAGTTATTTGTGACAGAATCTGACTCATCCCCTTGTTTGGTGTTCCAATATCCATGGCGGCGGCTCATGGAGAGAGCGGTTTGTCGTAGGCCACTCAGTTCCAGTCTTCCTCGCCATTATATCGTGTGGATTCTAGACGTCATGGGGCTTATAGGCAGAGCCAGAAGTTACATAAATGACTGACGTCTTACTAAACGTTGGGCATTTCATCCACCCGTAGGTCAACGCTCTACTACAGGAACATAGTGAAAAACCAAGTCATCGCCATACTGTCGAGTGTATGAAATATTCTTGCGTGTTGCATGGATGCCCGCAGAACCTGCAGGAAAAACGGCGCTTTGCGTATCTGCCCACAAGTTCATGATTAACTCATATTTCGTTTGCGGCCGTACGGAAGATCGATTAGCTTATTTGAGGTGAGCTTTTGCCATATACCGGCCAGTTAAACCCAATGTTCCGGCGCTATTGTGACTATGAGGTCGCAACTTATCTTACGCCTTTCTGATAGCGACATTCGTTTCTGCAACTCTGACGGGATATTATATATATATATATATATATATATATATATATATATATATATGTGTGTGTGTATGGATGTGTACACCGTCACAAATGTACACGTAAGTTATTATACACCACCCTATGCTGACAAGTGCTTCAAGCGGTTGTCGGCATCGGCCTGTTTGAATCTCCGTTTCTGTGAATCTTAGCAGCAGATGTGAAAGCACAAGATTTAGCATTATTGGGTGCCGGCCACCTTCTTGTCTGTGATATCAGCTGGTGAGCCCGTGTACGGCGCAGAACCAACATTTTAGAGCTAAGGCAATGCTCTGCATTTGAGGATATTCTAGCAGGTACCAGGTTTGAAGAACTAAGCTCACTTACGATTTTTGTATGTTTTTTATGAAAACAAGTGCTCAAGACAACACAGTTTCTTTGTTTATTAAACATGCTCATCAATACGCCATTGTTTGATTAGTCATTGTACTTTGCACAGCACTGAGTGAGGGCTAACTGACGGCCGTGATGACAGGAAATGCTGCTCGTGAACGCTAAATATGAATGCTTTGATGACCTTGGAAAAGTCCCCCCGAAAAGGTTCGCACATCTTCGTGGGTGTCGCTCAAAAACTAGAGGGGCTTAGGTCTTACGACGCGCATGACTGTGAACTGCCCCAAATGATCTTTAAGACTGCTTTTCAGGTCAAAGCTCCACACAAATGCGGAACACGCCCTTAAAGCAAGTAGGCATTCAGAGAAAAGCTCATTGTTGAGCTTGAACAAACCCAACAAAGCAAACTCCAGCCAGACAGCGAAACGTAACAGCAGGTGGAACTCAGTTACCGAAACCAGCGGCACATCTTTGCGAACTCATGTGCGGGACCGAGCTACTCTCCCATTTGGTCCAACCGACCCTAGACGAAATATCACTGCAAACTCGGGCCCCGTCTTTATGATCGGTATCCCCTTAATGATCTGTATTCCGCGCGCGGCGACGCTTGCGGCGCGGGTTGCGCTGTGACGTCATAACCGTGTGGGGGTCGGTTCCAGCCCGGGGCGTCTCGCCGGCCCAAATATAAGCGGGCGCGGGCAATTGCTCTGCAGTCAGTTCTGCAGCAACAGCAGCATCACACCTTCGCCATGGCCTTCAAGGTAAGCCAACCCAGGTACAGCCTGCCCGCGTTTGGGGAACACGCCCTCAATTTGATTGCTTGCTTGTTTCTACAAAGTTTTGTCAACTTTTCCTATGACTGCATCGGTCTTCACGTATTTTTGCCAAGCACGTATGCAAGCTCAACCTGTCTATGTCTGCCTTTTGCCTTCCCTTATGCAAAAGCGGTCAGCATGCGAGAGTCAGTCCGTTTGGGGCTGTTCGATTGTTACGTTATGCAGCGATAGAGATAGGGCCTTAATGGAGGGTACCAGACGCGTACCAAGGTGCAGAGAGTTTGAGCAGAGGAACGTCACGCTCGTGTGCGGCTGAAAATCATGCCATAAACTTTCTCAACGTTTTAAGACTTTAAAAGTACGGTATATGGCTTTCTCTCATGATGGGCAGGACGCCGGATTTTGTAGCCCACTTCTAGCTCCATTAGGGACCAAAAAAACGCCAACTTTTTGAAATGTTGCGCTTAACACAGGGCATCCAGGATAGGGGTTTTTGACCACCGTAACAATGTGTAACCATGTAAGGACGTCCGCAGGGGATTGGAAACGACAAAACTGCGTGACCGAGCGGCATATACGCCAACGATTTCGCTTAACGCCCCCTGCCACGTGCAATACTCGGCCGCTCTCTCCCAGTTCCGGCCGACCGCGCCTCTGACGTCACTGGTACACACCGACAGCTGATCGTGGTCGCCCTGTGCGCCTTTGTCGCCTCGGTCAACGCCAGCTTCGGCTACGGCGCCGGCTACGGCTACGCGGCGCCGGCGGTGCTGGCGCGGTCGTACGTGGCCCCGCGGGCCGTCAGCGGCTACAGCAGCGGCGTCACCCACGCCGTGGCGGTGGAGAAGCACACGGTGGCGACTCCGCTGGCGTACGGGTACGTTGACGTGATGACGCGTGGTACGGTGACGACCTGGAGTCGAGCGGCAACCGCGGCTGGCGGCGCACTGGCTTGTAAAGCGGAGTCAGACCCGGGCCTGTGGGCAGTGGTGCGGGCCTCATCCAGCTTAATAGCAATGCAGCCCAAGCTGATCGTCACCGTGCAGACGGTGATCTGGTCTAGCCTCGAAGCGCGACTCGTGCCTCGGTCACACGGCGGTTGGCGGGCGGTGACACAGGTTCGCAGCCTCGTGGTAAAGCGTGCGATTCCGGATGTCCGTGTTGGCTAGCGTCACTTTGTCGTTTCTCAGTTACGCGTTACGCAGTTGCGCGTCACGCTGGTACGCCGGTCACTCCTCAGGTACCGCGCTCATGGCTACGCCGCGCCGGCCGTGGTGGCCAAGAGCTACGTCGCCCCTGCTCACGGATATGCTGCGCCGGCCGTCGTCGCTAAGACCTACGCTGCCCCGGCCTATGGCTACGCTGCCCCGGCCTATGGATACGCTGCCCCGACCTATGGCTACGCTGCCCCGGCCTATGGCTACGCTGCCCCGGCCTACGGCTACGGTAAGGCACATAGGTGGCAAGTTTGGCACTTTGAGATGAGGCGTCGCGTGATACGTTTAGTTCTTTCGGATCGAGCGTCAGTTGCTGAATAGTTCTAAGGTTGAAAAGGTATTCTCCTGAAACTACGTATTGGTTTCCCAATACCTCAGCTAAATCAGCTTCTTATGACCTAACTTGCTTTGCCCATACAGTACTCCGTATGTTTTCCAGGCACTTTTCCAGTTTCCGTTGCAAAAAATGCAAATGGGTCTCCACACAAAACGATAGCGAACTTCAATACAGGACAAAAAAATACTAGTTTTGAAGTATACGTTGTAGTTCTGTGTCCCCGTTTCTGTCGTATTTTGGATCCGTGTTCTCATGTTTGCTGAATTGTCGTTTTGTTTCCCGTGCTTGTGACGGCTGTTCTGTTTTGCGTGTGGCAGCATTTGATGATTATTAGTCACCAGTTTTTCGTTTGGTGTATTGAATTTCACATGCAATCTACATTTTCAAGTAGCATATATAGAATATATATATATATATATATATATACATACATACATATATCATCATCATATATTTAATGTTTATATAAAGTACTATTGTGCGCACTTAACTTTCGACAGGGTAGTCGGTAATATTTAACGGGCGTCGTCACTCCGTTTTCAGTTCACTGAACACCACGACGGACCTGGCCGCCTCGTCTAGAGTCCACGCCTGTCTGCGCTCCATCGGCCTCTCGGGCGGGACTGAGCGAGGCGGACGACGTTGCGCGCGGAACTCGACTCCACACCCCCGCCGATGTTCCGTCGGCCAGTGTGTGCTCAATCAAAGCACGTACTGTTGTGTGCTCAGCAACTGTGCGACCGCACAGTGGCTGTTGTCTGTTCAAATGCACGTGAATACATTCTCATTACGCGTTGGTAGCCTAGTTTGCCGACTGAGAGCAGAATAAGCCGAGAGTAGTGAAAAAACCGCCTCGTGGACAACTCTGGCTCGTTGGAGACGAGCAGACCCGGGGACATTCCCTCCCGTGGCCAACGTGAGATCCAGCCGCAAAAGTCTGTCGAATCACCGTCCTGAAGCGGTATCAACACAAATGCACTTGCGTTGGCACGGACACAACTTTATACGACCAGCGACGCAACCAGGGTCTTGGTAAAGGGAGGGGCAGAGGATTAACAATGCCCCTCCTGATGATGAAAGTCCCCCAAAATAATCACCGGGTATTATCCATATTCAACTTTTTAGTTCCGGAAAAGAAACAAGAAACTACCGTAAAATAACCTTAAGTTTTCATATTTGAAGTAAGTTAACTGGAGAAAGGGGGCGCACAATGGCTGCGCGGAATAACCCAGCGACGCCATTCGTCCATTGTTGGTTCAGCAAACACATTCTAAGAGGATAGAGCTCAAAGGCTTTGCCATATTTTTCTGAGGTTTCCTCGAGACTATGGATGCCTCATAGGCAAAGCACGGTGACATGCTGGTTAGTGTTTTTAGGCGGACCAAGAGAAGCAGTGGATTTTATAGGCCAGGACACCCATCGGTACCCAAAGGGAAACGAAATGAGTTGGGCTAGGCACAGACTTCGGAAAAACCGCGGATACGGATTGGAGTATGGGTAAAGCGCTGATGACATCTCGGGTAAATGCTTAAAAATAATTTTCAATACTACTGGCTAAGGTTCTTTTAAGTCACACTTACCTCAATCCACTCTACGTTTGCAACTATAAACGGAATTATAAACTTTCAGGTAAACATTCCTCAAGCTCTTACACCACCTAGAACTAGAGTCCCGCCAAATTGAAAGCGGCTGGGTAACGGGTGGGTTCAGGAATGGGCAGCGTGTGGGTATGGGCCACGGCCCTATGGGTAGCGAATTGTTTGGCGAAGGGGATTTCAACTCGCAAACACCTCTAGCAGATAATTAAACGAGCTGAATTTTCACATCCAAGGTTGGAAACTTGGATCTTGGTGGTGCAGTTTCTGTGGGCAGACATTTTTGGGTGTTTCTTACCAGTCAACTAGAGGACGTCATGGCTTGAAAAAACATTGATAGCAATATGTATGAGTAACAGGCTGGGGTGCGCACTTGTTTTGAAGAATTCTGGGCATGATAACAGGTTTTGCTTAAAATTTAACCAATTATGATAAATACATCTCAAAAAACACTCTACAACGTTGTTTCTTCCACTTTTAGTGTGATAATGAGCTTAATTCACGCTAACTTTACAATTATCAACACAGGTATTTAGTCTAGGTGTTAACTTGAATTTGCATAATATAGCACCAAAGTGCTGACAAAATTCAAGTGTGTCGGTGACCGATGGGCACTGTTCATTTTGTATGAGTGGCCGACTGGTGCAGGCACAGCCCCTGGGTTCGGGTGAGTTAGGTAAACAGAATCAGAATATGACCATTGACCGCTTGTGCGGTCAACACCCATATGAGCTTTCATAAATTGGCAGAAAGTTGAGGCACAGCCCCCGTCCCCAACGGGTCCAATCGTTCCGGTGCCCCGTCCCATCACACTTATTTTTATTGGGAAGAAAATCCTAGGTGTATCGCAAAG
The DNA here is from genome assembly GCF_011947565.3 of Pollicipes pollicipes. NCBI lineage: Eukaryota > Metazoa > Arthropoda > Thecostraca > Pollicipedomorpha > Pollicipedidae > Pollicipes > Pollicipes pollicipes. Next base: position 22,585,119 of record NW_023595962.1, read on the forward strand.
GAGCCTAAATCCTTCCGTTTCAAGGGACACCAAATTCCAGGGGCAACACGGAGGGCCGAAAAACTTCATTTGCAAGTAGCAAAATCCAGCGCCGCCAACACATGAACTTGAAAACGAAATGGAAGGAATCCAAGGGCCTTCGGGCGCACCAAATTCCAGAGCACACCAAAATTACGCCTGATCCTGGCCATGACGAGGTGTCGGACTCACCCAGTGCAATATTATCTAGTTCTAATCAATGTTCGCGAAGAGGGCCTCACCCCGTTTGACAGCACACCTCTTAAGATTCAGAGAGAAAAGTGCATCTACATTAACCGTTTGACTGCATTTTCAGAGACCGCCTAATGTTCGGAGTATCCTACCAGAATGAATACAGCGTCCATGCGAAATGTCTGTGAAGGGTTTCAATAGCACGCAAGGCCCACGGGTAAACGTAAACCACCACTGAAACGATGTTTTTACGTGGCGAGCTGGCGAGGACATGTCAGAGTTATTTGCGACAGAATTTGACTCATCTCCTTGTTTGATGTTCCCACATCCACGGCGGCGGCTCATGAAGAGAGCGGTTTGTCGTAGGTCACTCATTTCCAGCGTTCCTCGCCCTTATATCGTGTGGATTCTAAACGTCATGGGGCTTATAGGCAGAGCCAGAGGTTACATAAGTGACTGACGTCTTACTAAACATTGGGCATTTAATTCACCCGTAGGTCAATGCTCTACTACAGGAACATAGTGAAAAACCAAGTCATTCATCTCCATACTGCCAAGTATATGAAACATTCTTGCGTGTTGCATGGATGCCCGCGCAAGCTGCAGGAAAAACGACGCTTTGCGTATCTGCCCACACGTTCATGATGAAGTCATATTTCGTTTGCGGTCGTGTAGATGATCGATTTGTTTATTTGAGGTGAGCTTTTGCCATATACCGGCCACTTGATTCCAATGTTCCGGCGCTCTTGTGACTCTGATGTCGCAATTTATCTTCCACCTTTCTGATGCCGAAATTCGTTTTTGCAACGCTGACGGCATATGATATATATATATATATATATATATATATATATATATATATATATATGTATGCTTGTGCATACCGTCACAAATGTACACGTGTGTTGTTATACACCAGCCTATGCCGACAAGTGCTTCAAATGATATAGACAAAACCAATCTCAAATTACATGGTTCAAACATATACATTGATATACGCCAATACGCTCAAATTGGCTGCGTGTCGTTTCCTGTGCAGCCAACACGTCACGTCGTCATATGTTTACACGTCAACACGTCATCTCGGGCACCCTCTTTGCCAACGTTGTAACTTTGCACATATGCTTTGTGTTTACACGTCAACACGTCAACACGTGCACCCTCTTCGCCAACTTTGGTGCACGTCCTTGGTAAAGAAACCTTTCCTCATAATCCTTACTAACTTATGCATGAAGCTGTCAATGGATAAGCGATGAGCGAAGAGAAGCCGGGGAAACATAAATGGATGTGTCAAAGTAATTAGACATGTGCAGGTGAAATGCAGTTTTAAGCATGCCTTTCATTGTAAGAGGCATTTCTTTACATTGCTTAGACGACTTTCTGGAAGTTGTGGGTACAAGCAGGGATATTCAGCTTTAAAAAGCTGTTCTATCAAATCCTTTATAACGGGGACAAATAATTCCGCGGGGGGGGGGGGAGGGCGGTATTGTAAGCCGTCAGTTGATGAAATTCAATTTGACACATTATTAACCTATTTTCAAAGCATATTTTCTGCAGGCTTTGTGGAAAATTACTACTCCTAAATATTGTATGAGAGCATGCAATATTTCATATTAATCAAAATGCGTCAGTCATTCGCCATTAATACGTATACAACATATGCTCAATAGACCATTGCTTAATTACGTCATCGTACCTTGCGCAGCATTACGCGAGGGTTAATTGAGGCCGTTATTTCAGGAAATGGCGATCACGAACGCCAGATCTGAACAACAAGACAACCAATTTCTTTACTTGGCTTTGATCACCGCTTGGCTTTAAGAATGGCAAGACTTAAATGACGTTGCCATAAGATGATGACAGCCTGGGTAAACTTCAAAAAGTCACAGAAACATCTGTACGTCTTCGCGGGCATGTAGCTCACAAACTAGAGGGGCCTAGGTCTTAAGAAGGGCAGGTCTATGAACTGCACCATACCATCTTCAAGGCTGGTGTTTCAGTTAAAACCACAGAACTGCAAAACACTTACATAAAGCAAATAAGCATTTAGAGAGAAGTACATCGTCGAGTCTGACCAAACCAGCCAGCGAAGCAAACTCCAGCCACGCAGCGAAACGTATCAGCAGGTGGAACTCAGTTACCGAAACCAACGGCACATCTTTGCTAACTCATGTGCGGGACCGAGCCACCATTCCATTTGGTCCAACCGACCCTAGACGAAATATCACTGCGAGCTCGGGCCCGTTCTTTATGATCGGTATCCCCTTCATGATCTGCATTCCGCGCGCGGCGACTCTTGCGGCGGGGTTGCGCTGTGACGTCATAACCGTGTGGGGGTCGGTGCCAGCCCGGGGCGTCTCGCCGGCCCCGATATAAGCGGGTGCGGGCAATTGCTCTGCAGTCAGTTCTGCAGCAACAGCAGCATCACACCTTCGCCATGGCCTTCAAGGTAAGCCAACCCAGTACAGCCTGCCCGGGTTTCGGAAACGCGCCCTCAATTTGATTGCTTGCTTGTTTCTACAAAGTTTTGTCAACTTTTCCTATGACTGCATCGGTCTTCACTTATATTTGCCGAGCACGTATCAAGCTCAACCTGTCTGTCTGCCTTCTGCCTTCGCTTATGCAAAAGCGGTCAGCATGCAAGAGCCAAAGTCCGTTTGGGGCTGTTCATCTGTTACGTTCTGCAGGGATAGATATAGGGGCTTTGATGGAGGGTACCAGACGCGTATCAAGATGCAGAAAGATTGAGCAGGGGAACGCCACGCTCGTGTGTGGCTGAAAATCTTGCCAGAAACTTTCTTAACGTTTTAAAACCTTAAAAGTACGGTACATGGCCTTCTCTCATGATGGGCAGGACGCCAGATTTTGTAGTCCACCTCTAGCTCCATTAGGGACCAAATAAACGGTAACTTTTTGGAATGTTACACTTAACACAGCGCATCCAGGGTAGGGGTTTTTGAGCAACGTAACAGTGCGTAACCATGTAAGAACGTCTGCAGGGGAATGGAAACCACAAAACTGCGTGACCGAACGGCATTTACGCCAACAATTTCGCTTAACGCCGCCAGCCACGTGCAATACTCGGCCGCGCTCTCCCAGTTCCGGCCGACCGCGCCTCTGACGTCACTAGTACACTCCGACAGCTGATCGTGGTCGCCCTGTGCGCCTTTGTCGCCTCGGTCAACGCCAGCTTCGGCTACGGCGCCGGCTACGGCTACGCGGCGCCGGCGGTGCTGGCGCGGTCGTACGTGGCCCCGCGGGCCGTCAGCGGCTACAGCAGCGGCGTCACCCACGCCGTGGCGGTGGAGAAGCACACGGTGGCGACTCCGCTGGCGTACGGGTATGTTGACGTGATGACGTGTGGTACGGTGACGACCTGGAGTCGAGCGGCAACCGCGGCTGCCGGCGCACTGGCTTGTAAAGCGGAGCCAGACGCGGGGCTGTGGGCAGTGGTGCGTGGCCTCACCCAGCTAAATAACAATGCAGCCCATGCTGATCGGCGCCGTGCAGACGGTGAACTGGGCTGGCCTCGAAGCGCGACTCTTGCCTCGGTCACACGGCGGTTGGCAGGCGGTGACACAGCTTCGCCGGCCCGTGGCCAAGCGTGCGCTTCCCGTTTTCCGTGCTGACTCGCGTCACTTTGTCGTTACTCAGTTACGCGTTACTCAGTTGCGCGTTACGCAGGAACGCCGGTCACTCCTCAGGTACCGCGCTCATGGCTACGCGGCGCCGGCCGTGGTGGCCAAGAGCTACGTCGCCCCTGCTCACGGATATGCTGCGCCGGCCGTCGTCGCTAAGACCTATGCCGCCCCGACCTATGGCTACGCTGCCCTGGCCTATGGATACGCTGCCCCGGCCTATGGCTACGCTGCCCCGGCCTACGGCTATGGTAAGGCACATAGATGACAAGTTTGGCACTTTGAGATGCGGCGTCGCGTGTGCCGTTTAGTTCTGCCGGATCCAGCGTCACCTGCTGAATAGTTGTAAGACTGAAAAGGTGTTGTCCTTAAGATACATATTGGTTTCCCAATACCTCAGCTATATCAGCTGCTTATGATCCAACATTCTTTGCGCATACAGCACTCCGTGTGTTTTCCAGGCACCTTTCCAGTTTTTGTTGCGAAAAATGCAACTAGGTCTCCGCACAAAACGATGTCGGACTTCAAGGCAGGACAAAAGTTACTAATTTTGAAGTATACGTTGTAGATCTGTGTCCCCGTTTCTGCTGTATTTTGGATCTGTGTTCTCGTGTTTGCTGAATTGTCGTTCTGTTTCCCGTGTTTGTGAGGGCTGTTCTGTTTTGCGCGTGGCAGCATTTGATGTTTATTAGCCACCAGTTTTTCTTTTGATGTATGTCACATGCGATCTACATTTTCAAAGAGCATATATATAAACCATATATATATATATACATATATATATATATATACACATATATCCATATATCACCATCATATATTTAATGTTTGTATAAATTGCTGTTGTGCGCACTTAACTTTTGAACGGGTAGTCGGTAACATTTAACGGGCGTCGTCACTCCGTTTTCAGTTCACTGAACACCACGGCGGACCTGGCCGCCTCGTCTAGAGTCCACGCCCGTCTGCACCCCATCGGCCTCTCGGGCGGGACTGAGCGAGGCGGACGACGTTGCGCGCGGAACTCGACTCCAAACCCCCGCCGATGTTCCGTCGGCCAGTTTGTGCTCAATCAAAACACGTACTGCTGTGTGCTCAGCGACTGTGCGACCGCACAGTGGCCGTTGTCTGTTTAAGTGCACGTGAATACATTCTCAATACGCGTTGGTAGCTTAGTTTGCCGACTGAGGGCAGAATAAGCCGAGAGTAATGAAAAACCACCTCGTGGATAACTCTGGCTTGTTGGAGACGAGCAGACCCGGGGACATTCCCTGCCGTGGCACGTGAGATCCGGCCGCAAAAGTCCGTCGAATCACCGTCCTGAAGCGGTATCAACACAAATGTACTTGCGTTGGCACGGACACAACTATTTACGACCTGCGACGCAGCGAGAGTCTTGGCAAAGGGGGGAGGGGGGGGGGGCAGAGGATTAACAATGACCCTCCTGATGATGAAAGTCCCCCCAAAATAATCACCGGGTGTAATCCATATTCACCTTTTAGTTCTTGAAAAGAAACCAGAAACTACCGTAAAATGAACTCAGGTTTTTAGATTTGAAGTAAGTTAACTGGAGAAAGGGAGCGTACAATGGCTGCGCGGAATAACCGAGCGACGCCATTCGTCCTTTGCTGGTTCAGCAAACACTTTCTAGGAGGATAGGGCTCAAAGGCTTTGCCGTATTTTTCTGAGTTTTCCTCGAGACTATGGATGCCCCATAGGCAAAGCACAGTGATATACTAGTTTCTGTTTTCAGGCGCACCAAGAGAAGCAGTGGACTTCGCAGGCCGGGGAAACCCATCGGTACCCATAGAGAATGGAAATGAGTTGGGTTAGGCACGTTTCCTCGGATACGGATTCGAGTATGGGTAAGCGCTGATGACACCTCGGATAAATGCTTAAAAAATACTTTGCAATGCTACTGGTTAAGGTTCTTTTTAGTCACACTTACCTCAATCCGCTCTACGTTTGCAACCATAAAGGGAATGATAAAGTTTCATGTAGACATTCCTCAAACTCTTACACCACTTTGAACTAGAGTCCCCCAAAAATGAAAACTGCTGGGTAACGGATGGGCTTAGGAATGGGTAGTGGGTGGGTACGGGCCACAGCCCTATGGGTAGGGGATTGTTTAGTTAAGAGGAATTCAACCTGCGCACACCTCTAGCAGATATTTAAACGACCCTAATTTTCACATCCAAGCTTGGAAACTTGGATCTCAGTGGTGCGGTTTTGGTGGGCAGAATTTTTGGTTGTTTCTTTCCAGTCAACTAGAGGACATCATGGCTTGAAAAAACATTGGCAGCGATATGTAAGAGTAACAGGCTGGGGTGCGCACTGGTTTTGAAAAATTCTGGGCATGATAACGGGTTTGGCTTAAAATTCAATCACTTAGGAGGTAGATACCTTAATAAATACTCTACAATGTTGTTTCCTCCACTTTTTGGTGACAATGAGCTTAATTCATACTAACTTTACAATCATCAACGCAGATATTTAGTTTAGGTGTTAAATGTATTTTGCAAATTATAGTACTAAAGTGCTGACAAAATTCAAGTGAGTCGGTCACCGGTAGGCGCTGTTCATTCTATCTGAGTGGCAGGCTGGTGCAGGCACAGCCCCTGGGTTCGGGTGAATTAGGTAAACAGAATCTGAATATTCCCTTTGACCGCTCGTGCGGTCAACACCCATATGAGCTTTGATAAATTGGCAGAAAGTTAAGGCACAGCCCCGTCCCCAACGGGTCCACCTCCGGTGCCCCGTCTGATTACACTTATTTTTATTGGAGAGCAAATCTTAGGTGTATCGCAAAGGGGCCTAACCCCTCCCGTTTCAAAAGACACCAAAATTCAGGGGCAACACCGAGGGCGAAAAAAAACTTCAGTTGCAAGGAGGAAAATCCAGGGCCGCCAACACACGAACTTGAACACAAAATGGAAGGAATCCAAGGGCCTTCGGGCGCACCAAATTCCAGAGCGTACCAAACTTACGCCTGATCCTGGCCATGACGGGGTGTCGGACTCACCCAGTGCAATATTATCTAATTCTAACCAATGTTCGCGAAGAGGGCCTCACCCCGTTTGACTGCACACCTCTGAAGACTTAGAGGGTAAAGCGTGTCTATATTTACCGTTTGACTGCATTTTCAGAGACCGCCTAGTGTTCGGAGCACTCTACCAGAATGAACACAGCGGCCATTCGAAACGTTAGAGAACGGTCTCAAAACTACGCAAGGTCCACGGGGAAACGTGAACCGTCACTGGAAAAAGCTTTTACTTGGCGAGCTGGGGAGGACAAGTCAGAGTTATTTGCGACAGAATCTGACTCATCCCCCTGTTTGGTGTCCCCATGTCCATGGCGGCGGCTCATGAAGAAATTGATTTGTCGTAGGCCATTCATTTCCAGCGTTCCTCGGCCTTACATCGTGTGGATTTTAAACGTCACGGGGTTTATAGGCAGAGCCAGAAGTTACCATAAGTGGCTGGCATCTTGCTAAACATTGGGCATTTATCCACCCGTAGGTCCATGCTCTAATACAGGAACATTGTGAAAAATCAAGTCATCCCCATACTGCCGTGTGTATGAAACATCTTTGCGTGTTGCATGGATGCCCGCGCAAGCTGCAGGAATAACGGCGCTTTGCGTATCTGCCCACACGTTCATGATGAAGTCATTTTTCCTTTGTGGTCGTACGGATGATCGATGAGTTTATTTGAGATGAACTTTTGCCATATACCGGCCACTTAAACCCAATGTTCCGGCGCTATTGTGGCTCTGAGGTCCCAATTTATCTTCCACCTTTCAGATGTCGAAATTCGTTTCTGCAACTCTGACAGCATATGATATATACATATATAGTTATATATACATATATATATATACACATATATGTACATACTTATATATATATATATACATACATATATATACATATATATATATATATATATATATATATATATATATATGTATGTATATATGTGCATGTCGTCACAAACGTGCACGTATGTTATTATACACCAGCCTATGCCGACAAGTGCTTCAAATGAGATAGAGAACAGCAATCTCAAATTACATGGTTCAAACATATACATTGATATACGTCAGCACGCTTAACGTGGAGGCATATTGTTAGCTGTGCAGCCAACACGTCACGTCGTCGTGTGTTTACACGTCAACACGTCAACATGTGCACCCACTTCGCCATCTTTGGTGCACGTCCTTCGTATAGAATCTTTTCCTCATAATCCTTGTTCATTTACGCATGAAACTGTCAATGGATAAGCGACAAGTGAAGAAAAGCCGGAGAAACATAAATGGATGTGTCAATGTAAGCAGGCATGTGAAGTTGAAATGCTGCTTTAAGCATGCCTCTCACTATAAGAGGTATTTTATCCGTGTTGCTTAGACGACTTTCTGGAAGTTGTGGGTACAGGCGGGGATTTTCAGCTTTAAAAAGCTGTTTTTATCAAATGCATTACAACGGGGACATAAACTTCCGCGGGGGGGTATTGCAAGCTGTTAGTTGATGAAATATAATTTGACACATTACTAGCATATTTTCAAAGCATATTTTCTGCGGGCTTTGTGGAAAGTCACTACTCTTAAAGATTGTATAGAGCTTGCAATATTTTATTTTGATCAAAATACGTCGGACACATTGTTGCAATTCAAAGAATCTAGGGAGGACTATAGGGCTTAGGGGCTTAACACCAGAGTGAGTATTACATATATCATATCGTTTTCAGTGTGCTATTAGTAAGCAACAGGACGGTGAACTAAGACATTTGCCATCGGCCGGTTTGAATCACCGTTTCTGTGGATCTTAGCAGCAGATGTGAAAGCACAAATTTTTGGCATTATTGGGTACTGGCAACGTTCCCGTCTGTGAAAATATCAGCTGTTGAGCCCGTGTACAGCAGCGGACCAACATTTTAGACTTAAGGCAATGCTCTGGATTTGAGGATATTCAAGCAGGTATCGGATTTGAAGAGCTAAGCTCACTTCCGAATTCTGTATATTTTTTATGAAAACAACTGATCAAGAGTACACAATTTTTTGTCTAGTAAGCATGCTCAAAAAAACGCCATTGTTTGATTGGTCATCGCACCTTGCATAGCATTGATTGGGGGCTAACTGACGGCCGTTATGACAGGAAATGCTGCTCATGAACGCCAGATATGAGCGACATGACCATCAAGTGCCCTTCTTGGTTTTGATCACCACATGACTTTTCGAATGAGAAGATTTAAATGATGTTACTATGGGATCATGAATGCCTTGATGACCTTGGAAACGTCGTCCCGAAAAAGTCCGCACATTTTCGCAGATGTGTAGCTCAGAAACTGAATGGGCTTAGGTCTTACGACGCTCATGGCTGTGAACCGCACCGAAGGATCTTCAAGACTATTTTGCAGATCAAAACTCCCACAAATGCAGAAAACTTCCTTAAAGAAAGTAGGCATTTAGAGAGAAGCCCATCGCCGAGTCTGACCAAACTCCCCAGCGAAGCAAACTCCAGCCAGACAGCGAAACGGAACAGCAGGTGGAACTCAGTTACCGAAACCAGCGGCACATCTTTGCTGTCTCATGTGCGGGACCGAGCTACTCTTCCATTTGGTCCAACCGCCCCTAGACGAAATATCACTGCGAGCCCGGGGCCCGTCTTTATGATCGGTATGCCCCTAATGATCTGTATCCGCGCGTGGCGACGCTTGCGGCGGGGTTGCGCTGTGACGTCATACTCGTGTGGGGGTCGATGCCAGCCCGGGGCGTCTTGTCGGCCCCAATATAAGCGGGTGCGGGCAATTGCTCTGCAGTCAGTTCTGCAGCAACAGCAGCGTCACACCTTCGCCATGGCCTTCAAGGTAAGCCGACCCAGTGCGGCCCGCCCGGGTTTGGCGAACGCGCCCCTCAACTTGCTCGTCTGCTCTTTTTCTACAAAGTTTGTTCACCTTTTCCGATGACTGCATCGGTCTTCACGTATTTTTGCCAAGCACGTATGCAGGCTCAACTTGTCTATGTCTGCCTTTTGCCTTCGCTTATGCAAAAGCGGTCAACATGCAAGAGCCAAAGTCCGTTCGGAGTTGTTCATCTGTTACGTTATGCAGGGATATATATATAAGGGCTATGATGGAGGGTGCTAAACGCGTACCAAGATGCAGACAGATTGAGCAGAGCAATGTCGCGCTCGTGTGTCGCTGGAAGTCATGCCATAAGCTTTTTTGACGTCTTAAAACCTTAAAGGTCCGGTATACGGCCTTTTGTTATGGTGACCAGGACGGCAGACTTTTTAGCCCACCTCTAGCTCCATTGGGGGCCAAATAAACGCTAACTTTTTGGACTGTTGCACTTCGCACAGTGCATCCAGGGTGGGGGTTTCTGAGCACCGTAACAGTACGTAACCATGTAAAGACGTCCACAGGGGAATGGAACCGACAAAACGGCGTGACCGAACGGCCTTTATGCCAACGACTTCTGTTAACGCTTCCTGCCATGAGCAGTACTCTGCCGTGACCTCCCAGTTCCGACCGACAGAGCCTTTGACGTCACTGATGCACTCCGACAGCTGATCGTGGTCGCCCTGTGCGCCTCTGTCGCCTCGGTCAACGCCGGCGTCGGCTACGGCGCCGGCTACGGCTACGCGGCGCCGGCGGTGCTGTCGCGGTCGTACGTGGTGCCGCGGGCCGTCAGCGGCTACAGCAGCGGCGTCACCCATGCCGTGGCGGTGGAGAAGCACACGGTGGCGACTCCGCTGGCGTACGGGTACGGTAACGTGGTGACGTGTGGTACGGTGACGTGGTGACGTGTGGTACGGTGACGACGTGGGGTCGAGCGGCTGCGTTTGCCCGCGGTTGGCGGCGCAGTGCACTCCTCGAGCGGGGTCAGAACCGGGCCTGTGGGCATTGGTGCGTGGTCTCACCCGGTTTAACGAACACTGCAGCCCATGCTGATCGTCACCGAGCAGACGGTGAACTGGGCTGGCCTCGAAGCGCGACTCGTGCTTCGGTTACACTGTTGTTGGCAGGCGGTGACGCAGCTCCGCAGCATCGTGGTCAAGCGTGCGCTTCCGGATGTCCGTGTTGGATCGCGTCACTTTGTCGTTTCTCAGTTACGCGTTACGCAGGTACGCCGGTCGCTCCCCAGGTACCACGCTCATGCCTATGCCGCGCCGGCCGTGGTGGCCAGGAGCTACGTCGTCCCCGCTCACAGATATGCTGCGCCGGCCGTCGTCGCTAAGACCTACGCTGCTCCGGCCTATGGCTACGCTGCCCCGGCCTATGGATACGGTGCCCCGGCCTATGGCTACGCTTCCCCGGCCTACGGCTATGGTAAGACACATAGGTGGCAAGTTTGGCACTTTGAGATGATGCGTTGCGGGATACGTTTAGTTCTGTCGGGTCCAGCATCATCTGCTCAATAGTTCTAAGGTTGAAAAGGTATTGTCCTTAAAATGCGTATTGGTTTCCAAATACATCAGCTATATCAGCTGCTTGTGACCTAACTTTCTTTGCCCATACAGCACTCCGTGTGTTTTCCAGGCACTTTTCCAGTTTCCGTTGCAAAAAATGCAGCTGGATCTCCACACAAAACGATAACAAACTTCAAGGCAGGACAAATGTTATTAGTTTTGAAAGATACGTTGTAAATCTGTGTCCCCGTTTCTGCTGTATTTTGGATATGTGTTCTCGTATGTGCTGAATTGTCGTTCTGTTTCCCGTGTTTGTGACGGCTTTTCTGTTTTGCGTATGGCAGCATTTGATGTTTATTAGTCAATTGTGTTTCGTTTGATGCATTGTTTATCACATGCAATCTACATTTTCAAGTGGCCTATATAAAGCACACACATATATATATATATATATATATATATATATATAATATATATATATATATATATATATATATATATATACATATGTCATCATATATTTTCAATTTTATATAAAGTACCATTGTGCGCACTTCACTTTCGCCCAGGTAGTCGGTGATATTTAACGGACGTCGTCACTCCGTTTTCAGTGCACTGAATACCATGGCGGACCTGGCCGCCTCGTCTAGAGTTCGCGCCCGTCTGCGCCCCATCGGCCTCTCGGGCGGGACTGAGCGAGGCGGACGACGTTGCGCGCGGAACTCGACTCCCCACCCTCGCCGATGTTCCGTCGGCCAGTTTGTGCTCAATCAAAACACTTACTGCTGTGTGCTCAGCAACTGTGCGACCGCACAGTGGCCGTTGTCTGTTCAAATGCACGTGAATACATTCTCACTGCGCGTTGGTAGCCTAGTTTGCCGACTGAGGGCAGAATAAGCTGAGAGTAACGAAAAACCGCCTTGTGGACAACTCTGGCTCGTTGGAGACGAGCGGACCCGTGGGCATTCCCTCTCGTGGCCAACGTGAGATCCGGACGCAAAAGTCCGCCAACTTAGCGCCCTGAAGATGTATCAACACAAATGCGCTTCCGTTAGCACGGACACGACTTTTTACGACCAGCGGCGCAGCCAGAGTCGTGGTAAAGGGAGGAGGCAGAGGGTTGGCAAAGACCCCCCTGATGATGAAAGTGCCCCCCAAAAATCAACGGACATTGTCCATATTCAATTTTTTTCTGGGAAAAGAAGCCAGAAGCTACCGTAAAATGAAATCATGTTTTTGTGTCTTGAAGTCCGAGAACGAAAGGAGAAGAAAGGGGGCGTCAAATGACTGTATGGAAAAACTCATCGGCGCGATTCATTTCGCATTGGTTATGTGACCACGTTCGAAGCCGATGTAACTAGTAACGAAAATGCAGTCGTATGTACGTCAATTAACTCTGCGTCTGCAACTATGAACAGAATGATAAAATTTTGTGTAAACATTCCTCAGGCTTTTACATAAATTAGAATTAAAATATTCCAATAAGCAAAAACGGTTGGGTAGCGGGTAGGTATGGCCACAGCCCTATGGGTAGTAGATAGATTGGCTATAGGAAATCTAACCCGGTAATACCTCTAGCGGACAGTAAAACGAGCTGAATTTTCCCTTCAAGGTGGCGATGATTGTCAGCAAAAGTAATACAAGGCGAAATGTGGTCAACGCCTTCAGCTCCCGCTTGGGGGAGGGGGAGGGGGGGGGCGGGTTCAAACCCCGGTTGCGCCATGCGCAGCTCACGCCTTCCTTCCTACGTCATTTCTGAGGGACAGTTGTGTGCGTGTGTGAAGGGGGTGGGGGGGGGGGGGGTATATGGCTGAGGCTGAACGGAAGAAATTGGTGAGTTCTCCGTCCGTGGGCGGACACACCCTTCTAAAACGCTCAGTTGGAGTGGAGTCGAGTTGAGAGTGGAGTTGCGCCTCGGCCAAGTCGCCGCACCGTAAGCATCGGCGTTTCTCACTGAACGTTGGCGAATGGACTGATCTGCATTATCCTGCAAACAACGATATTTATGATGCTTGGAATGTGGACGTAAATCGCAGCCTGCGTTTTTTTCTGATCAGCCTGCTCTTTATTTAACATATATGGTGCAACACGTCAACCCGGACATTGCAGAATGCAGCACACCGTGGGTTCCGCATTCGTATCTCAGTGCAACGGCCCGTAACCTCGCCAAACAAGTGCTGTTTCTGTCTTTGACGGAAGTCGGATTTCCCTATTGCCTATTATCCCAAATTTGGGCTAAAAGTCTGCGATCGATGAACAAAGTTTCAGCGAGCCAGGTACGCTTAAATTTAATTAAAATGAAAAATAATATGGCGCGCAACCGTTTTTTCAAGCTGTAAAGGCATGACATTCATACAATGTATCTATTTTTAGGTGGCTATTTCCCAATTTTCTCCCGATGTGATCCCGATTTTTTAATCGCCTACAATGATTCTCATGCAGCAATATATAATCGCCATAATCGCCTACAGTGAATCTCATCCCATACATGTGGCAATTTGATGCCGGGGTACAGGTCCCGGTATCCCCTTCCCCCCCCCCCCCCCATTTCGCTCCGTTGCAGGACGTCAGCAACGTAAACATTGTAATCCTTTTTTAGCAACAGCCCAGTATACTGTGATGGCATGGCTTGCCGCTGCTCAGTACGCTGTGATGGCACGACTTGGCTCTGCTCAGTAGGCTTTGATTGCATAGTGTTGGTTTATGATGTGCTCCCACGCGGAATAACAAGCCAAGTCCGACAGTTGTCTCAACACCGTGGTCTGGGGGAAAGATGCTGAACTCGTAATCCGGACGGCACGGGGTACGTGTACCAAAGCGGGCGCATTGTTTCGCCCGGCTGAAATGAAAAGGTCGGCTGGCAACTGGCCAACGAGGTCCAGCCCTGGCCCGGAGCGGTCGCGTCGCAGCATTGTGTGGCAGGTTGAAACCTCCGCATTCCTGTCTGGCGCAAGGGCAGAGGCAAAATTATCCGCTGGGCTGGGTGGCACGACTTGGGTGGTGGGTCCAAGGTACACACAACAAGCTATGCTTGGTGGGTGTTATGGGCTCAGTCACCCATGCAAACCATTCGGAATAAATTTATAGAGAAAAAAACACAACGTTCTGCTGTGGTTGGCTAAGCAGAACGATATGTAAGATATTTATAGGTGAGTGACAATAAATGTCATCGTGAGTTACTGCTGCAACGTGCTTCAACAAGGCGGCCGCGCGGCAACGCCTGAACAGCTGTAGACCTATCACTAGCAGGCATCGCCGGTCTGAATGCAGGCTTTGCCGTGTCGCACCCCTCGCTACGCATGTTGCACACTACACTATTTGATGCCACCAGCTAGCTGGCTGGTAGCTCCAACGCCATCACCTGACATTCGGTTTGCTTGCTGTCGGACCGTTTTGAAGCCCTCTTGCGAAGCGGGCGTGGATGAAACTGAATCGGATGCAGGCTCGTCGTCGCCAAGTTTATTTGCGATCTGAACAAGGTCAGGGAAAGGCAGGAGAAAGCAAACGTTTTTCATGCACACGGGTATTCAGATGGTTTATCGCTCCACAGCACGTGTTAGAACCGTAACGTTACGCAGTTCTTTGCGTAAATACAATAGGTACCTGGGACCCCAAAGCCGATCACGCCATGCAACACTAACAATCCCATAATAGACAGGATTAAGCAAAACAAAACATCGCAACGCGATGTTCTCACTCTTCGAGGGACATCTACAATCTAGCCAACGTCTGCTGTTGTTAAAAAGGTGACGGTCGGCGAATGGTGTCGATGAAGTAACCTTCGAAGTTAGACCACGAACGGCAGAAAACAAAGCCAATTAATCAGCAATCAGCACCTAAACACACCTGGTAAATACTGAGCAAGCACGCAGAGTTTACAACAAAGTGTTGTGTTGAGGCCAGCACGACAACCAGTGATAATTCATAAGACTCAGAGGCCTTATTTCGACGACATTCGTAGTAAGGTATGCAAGTGGTGTGCAAACACTTGTTGGAGGACTAATATAGGCAAATACAACATTGAAAATGAACTGCCATCAAGAGCATGAACCCCTTCAATATTGCCGAATACTGTTTTCATGTCAAAGGGAGCTACTTATTTTACAAGTGCGACAGGGTTGGGCGCAAGGCTACCGACGTCCGTTTACGAGACCAGCAAAACTATCGTGCTCCGGTTTCCCCAGCTCATAACCCAGCCCAGACAGCGACACCCCGGCGGTCACCGAGGTCTCCCAACACCACCTCTTCCCACACCGCGACGTCACTTCGCCTCGACGCCCTTCTTGCTGCGGAAGCTCTTGACGGAGAACACGGAGCCCCGTCGGCTGGCCGCGGCGGTGGAGGCCGGCGGCGGCGGAGGCGGCGGCTGCTCGGGCGGCAGCTCCACGATAGATGGCGCTGGCGGCGGCAGCGCCGGCAGCGGCTCCTGCTGCTGGTAGCTCGGCTGCTGGTAGTTCGGCTGCTGGTAACTGGATTGCTGCACCGGCATTGGCTGGTAATAACTGTGGAGAAGACAGGCCGTGCTGGCGGTGCTCTCTGGCTTAGGCCGCCACCGCATGACGGACGGGCAGAGCGGAGCACCGAGTATTTTTTACGCTCTATGAAAAGTTTTTTTTTTGGAATTGCTAACAGAACTACGGATTGCATCACTGCCCTTGTTGTCTCCGCCCATCGAAATACGTACGCAGCGAAGCTGGCAGAATAAGCGCTGTGACTCAAATACAAATTATATGTAACCGTTAAGATGCATCTTACGGAATTTTCACCACACCCACCACAGAGAGGAAACGCAGTCGTGCTTTCAACTGTCGACCCTAAACACAGCTTCAGCAGCACACCAAACCTCCTGCAGGGTCCACCTCCACAGACGAACAGTGACCGGAGCGTACTTAGGGTCCTGTCCGCTGCCGTTGTACGCCTGGCCGCCTCCGTACGCCTGGCTCGGCATGAAGATCGGCATGGGCTGCGGGACGGTGATGACCTGCGGCGGCGGCGTGTACGGCGGCTGCTGCTTCGCCCGTCGGGTCTCACGCATCTCTAATTCTTTTTCGGCGCGGTCTCTCACCGACTGCGGAATAGAAACGGTGAGGGCGAATAGCGTTTGTTTCCTCGAGATTGAAGATCGGGGCTGACGAGGGCGTAAATAGAGATTGTTATAAACGTTTAAGCAGCGCATTTGTATTAAATTATTGTTGATAGCGTGGCTAGCAATTTTGGCCCTGACCATTCGATGGCTGAACGTGCTATTGCGTTCTATTGTGCTGAGCGCGTTATGGTGTTATGCTGTGCTGGGCGCGTAAATGTGTTACAGTGTGTTGAACGCGCCACACTGATCACGGATTATGATTGGGTGATTCACGTTTTTGATGAGCAACCGTTAATTATGGGTTTGATTGGATAATTGGTGTGTAGGGCCTAGCACGACAAGTGCGACGATCGCGAACGCTGTTTGCAGTAAGAAGAACGCGAAGTACCTAATGATTTGTCGTTGAATGACTGTGATTGGGTGGCCGGTAACAGGTAAATACTGAGAGGTGAAAAGGACCATGGGTGAGTGAAACGGCATGAGTATTATCTCATTGCTGCCACATACCTGCCAGCTACCCACATATCAGGCACTCCGTCACCAGTTACCAATCCTTGAAACCCCAATCACCTTTGTCATCACAAGTCTCGGCACGGCTGCCAGCTGTGATTGCCAGCTGTGATTGCCAGCTGTGATTGCGGTCTAGGCCGTGGTCCGAGCAGGTCTGGACGTCGTCTGTCTGTCTGTCTGTCTGTCTGTCTGTCTGTCTGTCTGTCTGTCTGTCTGTCTGTCTGTCTGTCTGTCTGTCTGTCTGTCTGTCTGTCTGTCTGTCTGTCTGTCTGTCTGTCTGTCTGTCTGTCCGTCTGTCTGTCCCGTTACCGCACACTCAGCGGCCGGAACTGATCAGCCGTGCGTTTGACAGCCTTTATTCCTCCAGCCACTCACGTTGTGATTCCCTGTTGGAGTCCCTATCTGAGCGCCGAGCACATACACCGTGTGGAGTCCCTGTGTGCGCTAATTATCGTTGGGGGACCTCCAGATGCATGTAGGGTTGCCCCAGCACTGT
This sequence comes from Pollicipes pollicipes, assembly GCF_011947565.3. Classification (NCBI taxonomy): domain Eukaryota; kingdom Metazoa; phylum Arthropoda; class Thecostraca; order Pollicipedomorpha; family Pollicipedidae; genus Pollicipes; species Pollicipes pollicipes. The sequence goes on from NW_023595962.1 coordinate 22,602,464, forward strand.
CCACTTTCCTCCATCTCATGACACTGAAATGACCTTTACTGGCCGAAAGGGCTCTTGTCCAAACCAAATCAAACCAAGGAAGCAGTGAGGTATGGCAAAGACAAAATATCTGCAGCCAGCGAAAGAGCGACGTAGCACGTGTTGAACTATTACGGTAACTTATGGCTGCCGCGGCACGGACACGATGAGGCTAGGCCCTTCTCCGCCCCCAAAAGACACGGGAACAATGGGGTTAGACCCTCCTTCTCCACGAAAAGACATGGGAACAATGGGGTTAGACCCTTCTCATCCCCCAAAAGGCACGGAAACAATGAGGTTAGGCCCTTCTCCTCCCCCAAAACACATGGGATCAACGAAGTTAGACCCTTCTTCTCCCCCAAAAGACACGGAAACAATGAGGTTAGGCCCTTCTCCTCCCCCAAATCACATGGGATCAATGAGGTTAGATCCCCCCAAAAAGACAAGGAAGCAGTGAGGTTCGGCCCTCGTTCTCCACGAAAAGACATGGAAACAATGAGGCTAGATCCCTCCTTCCACCTCAAAAGATGAACGATCGTAATGACTCGAATTCCAGTAGCTGCACTCAGCAATTTCCGGGATTTAATGACGTCCACTAATTTCATAACTTCCAGCTAATATTAAACTTCCAACTTACAACTAACAATACGCAAGTTCGCCATTGATACGGCGGTTTGGCGTCATTTTAGCCTATGTGTTATCGCCGTGCATATCGTCAAGCGTGACATATTGGCAAATGAGTGTGTAGCCACGTAAATTCAATTGCGTGTCGTAAGCAAATTACTGCTACAAAAATCACCTAAACAATTCAATGCTGTGAGACTGAAAGTGATGGCGTTCAGTGATTGGGCAGAGGCCGTTTTGAACACAGGCCCTAGAAGGCCCTCGAAAAATCCTCCGCCTGAAAAGGAAGCAAATCCGCTATTAAGCATGCATTTCGACATAGAACCGAGGCATAGTGATGATCACGTGCCCATTAAAGATTCCATGCATTTTATGACATGCGATCTGTTCGCACTCACCCCTTTCACTTGTAAAAATTACCGTATAATTTATAAAAGGTTTCAACTGATTTAGGATCTGTTTCTTGGAAAGACATGCCGAAACCTCAGCTGAAGGTGGAGAAAGGACAATGCATACGTTTCATGGGCATCGACATATCTCTCCCGTCCCCCCCCCCCCAAAAAAAGAAGGATGCAAACCCCTCCTCCGTGTTTCCTTTCTCCAGGACAGTTGCTAAAAACTGTTCTCTAATGCAAGACAGTAATATACCTTACCAGAAAAACGTACGCCATGAAAGCCATCAAGATGAACACTGCAGCGATTTTTGACTAGCATCTAGTTGGGCATCACCAATTTTGGAGAAGACAGAAGAATTCACAAGCGGTGGTAAACAATGATCATGCATATGGAGTGAGTAACAGTTCTGGTTGGGTACACATTATGGATAAATTGCGGGTATGTGCAAAGGTATGAGTAAGGCTTTCGTGAAACTTCGGGCAGGTGCTCCGAGAAATGCCCACAGCGTTACGGCCCGCTCTCCTTTGTATTCATAAGTAGCTTCGTTCACAATCCCTTGGTAGAGATTAACGCGAAAGTAACTGTGGGTGCAAAGTTTCCTGCAAACTTTTTGTTATTTAGAACGGAGTGCTGGAAAAATGCAAACGGGATGTAACTGGTGAGTGTACACCAATAACTTTGAGTAACACGTACAGTATGATAAGCTTAAAGAACGGGAGGAATGCTTGTCAAATCTAGTGGCTGTGTCGCGAGTCAGGCGAGTTTTTGGCTGAGACCCCTTTAACTGAATAACTTCGAACTTAATTTTTGATTCAATCCTCTTCAACCGAATACCATCGTACACCTCTGAAGTAATCATTCAGTAAACAGCAAGCAGTGATTTCCTCAGACACGCGCACGCAGACACGTTCAGACACGTTCACGTTCTCGCCTGCGCCCCCCCCCCCCCCCCTGCGGTCGCGCCACCCTGACCCACCTCTCGTATCTGCATCTCCCGCAAGCTGGTCTGCAGCTCCTTCACCTTCTTCCTATAGGCGATGACCTTCTTCTGGTCCTGTTGGTTCCGTCTCTCCGCGTCGACCATGCGGAACTTGAGATCCTGCATCTCTTCGGACTGTTTCCGGATGAGGAACTGCGCCGGCCGGCGGTCATCAGGGGCCGTGCGGTCTCACATGCCATCGGTTACCACACACCGGTGCCAACGCCGGAAGCCGCGTGGCACTGGTTACCGGTAACCGGTGACTGGTGACTGGTAATCGGTGACTGGTATGGACTATCGTCATCGAGCAGCATGACGTCCGATATCGGGTTCGCCTCTCGTCGGGGCAGTTATCGCAGTCATCATCATCATCATCATCACCATCATCATCACCATCATCATCATCATCATCATCATCACCATTATCATCACTTATTTAACGTTCGGTGGGACCTTCCGTGTGGGTGTATGTATAATGAAAAAAATGGATGAAATTATTCCAAATCAGCTGATGTTTTTAGACTTTTCAGTGAGCTGCGTGTGCGTGTGCGTCTATTTTGATGTCCTTTGTTTGGGATTTACGTGTTTGATCAATTCATCAACACCATTCTTCTACAGATTTAGTCCAAATCCTTTGAATGGATGGATTTCTGGACGTGTTCACAGTGGGACGCTGAGAAGTGCACACACATCAGTGCACCGCACCAAGCAGTGCTTGTTGCATCAACCAACCGATCGCAACATTTCGGGTCAACGGCAGGATTTGACTGCGAAGACCTGACGTTCCGTTAACACCAGCGACAGGTCAACCCAGTAGAGGGCAAGAAACGAACGCCTGAAGCGGCTCGCACCCTTCCCACCACGGCTGGGTCATCCGGCAGGCAGGCGCATTCACCAATGAAGCTATCGGAACGGAAGGCGCGGCTCGTGTCTACACGGTGACAGGTACATGTACAATGAACATTGGAGAATGTTCATACTGGTGATAACATAAGCCAACGTATCCCAGGGATGGACAGCTCGGCGGGAGAGCTGGGTCCGGAGGAGGGGAGAGCAGAGCAAAGGTGAGAGCAGGGAGAGAGCAGGGGGAGGAGAGCAGGGGAGAGCAGGGGAGGGGAGCAGGGTCGGCTCAACGCTATCCTTACGACCTCAGCCTTGGATGCAAACAGGGGAGGAAGCACTAGGGGAGGGGACAGGGGGACGTACACCCCCTCCAATTATCCCAACATGAAATGTTCTCCATTTGTCGTGTGCAATGCAAGCTTGTCGCGCGCTGCCACATACACATGCTATTTGCATGTCAAGAGCTGCCCAAGACTCCAGCTTATCCCCAAATCGGAGAGACACGGCTCACCCATGGACAAATTCCAGCCCAGGTTTTGGTGAGGGATTACAAGTTTTGCACGGGTGAACGCATGTCGAAGGAGCTTTATCAAATCCGCAAAAGAGCAGAGAGCATGAGTTGAGTTTCGGCCACCTCTTGAAGGCTCCCACGTTTTTGAGCAGCCGTGACAATAAAGCTCCGCACGACCATTCACATAAAAAGACAAAATTGTCATCGACGTAGGAGCATAGTTAGCATAGGCAAAGTGATTGAATTGAACTGACGGCAGTTGCGAAATGTGATCAGCAGTGAGAAAAGAGCGCGTATTTGACTCAGATGCGTGAAGTTGCCACGAGCTGTTCGTTAAAGTCATTGGATATCCGAGTTCCAACGTCAAAATTTCCTAGCCCGGTGGCTGCAAATGCACTGACAACGGGTTGACGTCTTGATTTTCTTACCGCGAGCCTTTACTTCGCTTAAATGCACTGGTTTGATGACAAGCATGTCACACAGCAGACATCTCAGCGTAGACCTCATGCACTTAGTCACCTCCCAACTCACACCGCTCTCACTGAGCCCTCGGAATCACCTGACTGAATCGTTTGACACAGCATTTAGTGACATCTAATCATGACCTTCTACTGGCTTTGTATCGCAATCCTGTGTCAAATTTCTGAGCGATTTTCATGGCCATGAACTTACCGATTGTCAAGACAATGATTCTTAAATCGCACGGCTTAAAAATGACATCACATTGTGATCTTAAGCCAACCTCTCAACGTCAGATTGAACCATTTTCTCAACATGACCTTGAACTGACCTGCATACGTTCGACAGCGGACATGCGGTCGTCCAGCCGGGTGAGACGTGTCTGTAGCCCCAGGCTGTTCTGCTTGAAGCTCTGCTTCATGTCACGACACAGGTCCTGCAGACTCATCTGGTTCTGCTGCGTGATCGCTGTCGGGCACGTGCCATAGCGTCACGTGACATAGGTTACGTTTCATTTGGTCACGTGACTCACAGTCACGCGACACGGAGGTTTATTTAAGCTTCCACGAAAGGATATGGATGACCTTGGCATGCCTTCTGTTATCGACTGAAATCACTTGCATTCAGGACACGGAATGATTTTGGGTACCAGGACGAAGGTAATTCAAGTAGGCTTACTCATCGGCAAGAGCTAATGATCCATGACATTAGCAGGATATCTGTGTAAGCCAGCACACAGCCAGAATTGTTCTCAGGGCGAGGGAGACTGAATGTCAAATGTTCTCCGAACTCCTGTGAGCTTGGACCACATTCCTGCGATATTGCTCAGCATCTTACCTCTTGGCTCGAGGGAGGGCATGGCCCCTTTGTCAGCCATGCCCTTGGATATGTCCCTACTACGGGCCGCATCGTACAACCAGTTCCATGCTTGCTTTAAAAAGCATGACGGAAGCTCAGAACGGAAACAAACGAGGAACAGGGGGAAACACATAGCCAGACATATCAGATCGACAGCCTAGCAGTTCGATGGAGAGGTGCCGTGGCAGAAAGGGGCGGGCTCAGGACTCCATCAAGGGAGACCCTCCCTTGATGGAACTCTTGATGGTCCCTCTTCACTTTGGTGCCCCTTACGGACATATTCAACTGTTAACACGCACAAATGGCTTGCCTTACACCTACATCTGCGCAACGGCGATGTAGCTCAGTGTGGGTATTGTCCAATGAAAATGCATGCTATTTCTAACTTTTTATAACGAGCCATTCTACAGCACGGAAATAAAGGAGTGTGATGCAGGGTTAAGGGGAAACGACCCGTCTCCATTAACTCCGCTGACCCGGACTGATAGCCAGGATGCTATAGACACGGAGGTCATGGGGCGCAGCCAGAATCTCGGTAAGAAAAAGGCACCGTGGTTAACAGCGGGCCCTGCCAGCGGGAAGGCAGTAGGGAATCCAATCTTCACGCCGAATCATTAACAAGAAATGATCCCCGAATCATAGGCGGATTCTGGGGGGGGGGGGGGGGTCACGGGGCCATGGCCCCGCCAAAAAACTCTGAGAGTATGTTTTGGCCCCCCAAAACATTCCCAGAACTTCATAAAAGTTTCGTCTACTTACCGTTTGTTTAACTTTGATGGTGCGGTATCAAACAGTTCTTTCCGTTTCGGAAAAAACTCTATGAAGAAAAGTTGGCAGCGATTTGAGTATCAAAACAAAGCGCATGTTGACGCGGCTTAGTCATACTCGGCGCAGACATCGTGTTTGATAAATGCACTGGACCTCGGATCCCACTCCAGCCAGCTGGCGACGAACGGTTGCCCTCCCCCCCCAAAAAAAACAACAACTCTAGGCTGGATCCGCCCCTGCCCCGAATCCAGCCAGCTTTATCTTGAGAGGTCAATTTTCGTCTATTATGGTTTATGCCGAACCGCTCTGACTGAACAAGGAGCCAAAACCTGATAGAAAATATAAATATACACCTTATCATACACCTCATTATGCATTATGCAAAGGCCTAAGGGGGCATATACCTTTTTACCCCTTCCACGCCACGTGCACCCATGATGGCGGCACTCTTGGTCTCTCGCGAAAATATAGTTTTGGGTTCATTTGTGCTGCTGCCTGGAGTTGGATGTTTCTTGCAAATTAAGGTTCTGATGGCCTGAAACAAAAATTTTAGCATCCATTCACTAAAGCGACTAATCTAAGGCTTCGTCACGGTGGAAGATGCGCAAGTTGGGGAGCCTCTGAATTTTTGTGCGCCCTGAAAGGGAAGCTTTTTGGATCCTTTGAATGACCTTGGGATTTGGTGCCCTTCATTATGGTGCTCCAAAGTGGATGTTTTGGTGACCCTCACCATATGGGCAAGTCCAGGGTTCCGCCAATGGTGGTACATGGACATTGCAGTGTGGTACATGGACATTGCAGTGTGGTACATGGACATTGCAGTGTGGTACATGGACATTGCAGTGTGGTACATGGACATCGTAGTGTCCCATTATTGTCCTCTTGATTCAGTGCTCTCTGTTTGCTCCCTGACATCGGGTGTCTGCTAAAAATATAGGTTATGATACCTCGAAAAGAAGGTTTTCAGTGCCGCGGCCGACCCCAGAATCTTTTCACCGAAGCGGTCCATCCGAGAAAAGCTACGCCAAAGCGGTCCATCCGAGAAAAGTTACGCCGAAGCGGCCGATCCGGGAAGAGTTATGCCGAAGCGGCCGATCCGGGAAGAGTTACGCCGAAGCGGTCCATCCGAGATGTCGTCAGGATGAAAGGCAAAAAACTTGAGGTGCCTGTGTACTTTGCTGACCCCTGATAATGCAGGTGTTGGCGCCCTTCGCATGGCCCGCTTGAATTTGGTGCCCCTAGAAAATAGATGTTGTGAATTACAGTGCCTCAAAATGAGGGTTTTGGTGCACCCTCGCCGAATGGGCCGACCCGGGATTTCGTCATTGGAGCGGCGTGACACTGTGGCGCCCCCTGACATTTGGCATCGCTTGGGAATGAAAGTTTTTGGGGCCCTTTATGGCGCCACCTGGTGTTGGGTACCTCTGGCAAATAAAGCTCCCGATCCCCGAAATGAACGCTGTTGGTGCCCCTTCGTGGAATGGGCCGAGCCAGAGTTTCGCCAGGTTGAAATGCACAGGAACGATGGTGCCACTGATTTCCAGTCACCCCTTAAAATAAAGATATTGGGCTCTTTGGCATCCCGTCCTTGAAGATGAAGGCTATGGTGCCCGAAACGAAGGTTTTAGTGTCCCTCGCTCAAGTGACCGATCCAGGATTTCGTCAGAGTGGTATTCACAACATTGTTGTTCTCCTGAAAGTTGGTGTCCGTTGAGAACTATAGGTGGGCCATTTGTGGTACCCTTGAGCTTTTATGTGTTTTAAAAATAGAAGCTAACAGAATAGAATGAAAAAGAAGAAAATAAAATAGAAGTTACGTGTCTTGGGACCGATCATTTTGGTGCCACAATTTGGGAAAGAGTTCCCACAAGATCTTGGTGCCCTTTCTGCACAAGGAGGGGAGGGGACCCCATATCTCCCACCCCTCAGAGCACGCCACTGCTGACGGAGCGGAAGATGGACGACAATAAGGGCGAACACCGTCACCCCGGCCAATCTTCCCGTCGGCGGCGGGTCGGTCGTCGACCTGCACGTGCCGACGTCGGCACCGCCGCCGCCGCCGTGGCTCCACCACATCCTGCGTCGACCGGTCACAGCTCAGATATCCGGCACACCGGCTCTGATCTGGCTGAGCCGGGAGAGCGGGACACGTGGCGCTGCAGCCACCGGTCAGGGACGGGGAGGCCGTGCTCGGTCGCGCTCGCGGGCCAGCGACCGGTGCCAGCAGGACAGTCGATGTGATGGGGCGGATTTGTTCTTTTTTTAGTTGCATGTTTGTGGAGGCGGATGTTGTGATTTGGCCGTTGTCATGCGTATGCTGCAAAGTTATGTCATCCTCGCGAAGATGCCGATAGCTAGAATTGCGTTATTTTTTAACGGCGGTATGCTCAATGGTGCTAAGAGGCTGCATTGTTGCCTGGAGAAGACGACGAAGTGCGCAGGTATAACGCCAATCGGGGTGAATACGACTGATTAATTGCGACCAAATGATTTTTGATTCGAACATATCATAAAGGGGCGTTACTACACCACGACTCAAAAGTAATGAAAGGGATGCCGCTGAAAAGAGCGTTGGCTTACTTTGAAACGATTGACGGCTATTGAATCAGACGCATACAAGCAGGGAGTGCGGGGGAGGGGGGAGGGGCTGCAGAAGCGATAGCATATTTTCGCCCTTCAAAGGTTTTGAGAGGCCTCTTATGCCCAACTTGAAGATGTCATCACTGTCACATCACATCACATCACAATGATGATGTCACATCACATCACACATAACATTACACATCACACACATCACTTAAAAATAGTCTTTAATTCAAGCTTCATAGCAGTCATGCAGGGACGAAACAAGAGGGAGGAGGGTGGGGGGGGGGAGGGGTACTGGAGGCACGTGCACCTTCCGCCTTAGGGCGCCGAAGGTACACTTTTAGGTTGGCCGTGGGTGGTGGCACGCATTTTGGTCGTGGGGCACGGAGTCAGGGCTTGTCATGAAGAACACTGGTCATTTCTGTACCTCGGAGTTTTTCATGGTAACCTCCCAGATCTTTACATGTGTTGTGGTCTTGGCTTTATGCAATGTATTGCACCGTTTATGCGCTCAGCTGTTATGTATTATCTGGCGGTGAGAGCAAATACGACGTTGTATTAAGAAGATAGGGAATGTTTAATTGTTGGTACGTGCATTGCTTTATACGGCAAACATATGTTTTGTTTCTATGGGCCGGCAAACATCCAGCTACATATGCGGGTCCATTTATGTTGTTTGGGGACCGATCCTTTTGGTCAAATTACACAATCTATTCCAATGTTATTCTTTATTCTTGGACTTAGATCGCAGCGCCTCCCGTGTAAAATGCTGTTCCACCTAAGTCACCATCTTGGCGTGATTCGTGAGCTGTGCACGAGAATTTTGGCCTGAATTTGGCGTCGCACCACTTTTTCGATTCAACTATGCCATGAGATGAGCAGCTGTTATCAACAATATAATCAAAATCAGCAATGCTCAACAGTACTCTAGTCTGTTCAACAGTTAATAAGGAACAATTTACATTGACTAATAGTTGTGTGTGACTGGGGCTCAAAGCAAACTGGTTTCATTGGGTACGTTAAAATACGCTGCAAATGCGACGGCGAGGATGGGTATGTTTTAATAGTGGAGTGGAAATACATGCGCTATTAATAGACCGTTAGATGAATGCTCATTATTAAATCGTTGGTGCGCTGCCCGAAGTGCGCGTAAATTTCCATTGAATAAATGTATGTCGTACCATGTCAGCCATTTCAATTCAAGCGGCTTAGTTCTTCATCCGCAGAACAAAATAAACAGCAGAAAAATTTGTTTGACCGAAAGGCATAGGACTGCGTATGATTAGATAGCACCATTATCTCCCGGACACACGGATGCACCCGAAACCTGAGACTCTTGCAGCTTATAAGCCTGAGTTAATCCCGAATCGTTGAACCAGCTAAAATGGTAAAAGAGCGTAGCTACATGCATGTTCAAAAACAAATGGGCCACACGATTCTAGAAGAAGCAGAAACTTCCTCCTAATATTGTCCCGAAGAGCGCAAGGCTGTTGAAAACGATGCCGCTGTTCCAATTGATGGTGTCATGTATTTACTCGAGTTTAACACGCGCCCGGGTGGCTGGTTGGATACCCTTCGCTCGGGTGGAGGGGGGTCAATTTGACCTCCCTGAGATCTCGGGAACTAAAAGAGCTAGAAAAAGTAAACTCACAGGGTGTGTTGGCCTGTACATAAACTCACTTAGGTCAAAGTTTGAGGTTTCTAGGCCATGACCTTCGGGTAAGATAAGGTCAAACAAGGTCAACTTTCAGAATGGTCTGCAGAGGGCCTCTAAGGCCTAGGCGACTGTTCTAAGCAAACTGTCACGCGCTGAGTTAAGGTCATTGATCTTGTTTGACCTTTCAAAGGTCATGATTACCAAAATATTATAAAAGACTGCCTTGAGTTATGCGTTTGGATAAGACACAAAGATTACTCCAGGCAGCATAAAAACAAAATGTTGACCTGGGTTATTTTAGGTAAGTGACCTCTTCAGACCTATCAGAAGTCCATGGAAGGTGTACAATGCAGCAACTGCTACTAATATATTCGAAATGAGCACCAGAAACCAGCCCATGCAGCAAGCCGGTGAGTATTAAAACAGGTTGACTTTGACCTTGGTCTGACCTTCATGCCTGGCCCTAGGTCAATGCTATTTGTTTATTCAATTGTTATGTTGCCTAAGAAAGTATCTCAGAGATGTACCGCTTCGTCTAACACTCCATTGTTTGATAGGCTTGAACGATCCCTTAGAATATGCCTTCACTGACACCATGACCTGATTTTTACCTACCATAGGTCATTTTTGTGTTCACTTTATCGCCATCCGTCTGATAACCATGCTAGCGACAGCTGACAAACGTCGTCGTTTCCGGTGGCCACTTCCGTAGGTTAGCGAACTTATAAGGTACATCTATATTTTTATGTCAGACAGTCCGCTATTCAGTTTTCTACAGCTCCGCAAAATTTGGCGCGGCTACACCGCGCCGTTCGGAACCTATTCCGGGAAAACCTTCGGGGGGGGGGGGGTCAATTTGATCCCCCGCCCGAGCGCGTGTTAATCAAGGGTGACTGCGTTTCGTGTCGCAGGCAACATCTTTAAAGGAAAAAGTTTGTTAACAAGTAAGCTACATCCATCACTATGGAAGCGGGCCCGTTGGCCGCAGTGCGTTAAACACTCGCGAAACGGACGTGTCCTGCCGCGCAGAGACAGCGCTCGCCGCGGCGGCGTCCAACTTTAATACAGCGCTGAAGCCGCAATGGCCACAGTCGTGGTGCGGCGAAACGAGTAGTGGTAAGTTCACCTGCCAGAATAAGTGTTCATATATGGCTCGCCAACGAGGGCCATTTAGCCGCTGGCTTGGTTGTATCAGCCTGGTTACCATGCAGGCGACAGTCTGGTTGTCGCATGACACGGTGAAGTCTTGATCGTGTTATTTGAATCAGGGGCCGAGGCAAAATAGATCTGTGAAGATGCGTTACAATAATGGGATGGCGGTGGAAGAGTGCTAGCAATGAATGATGGTCACGACGGAGATAGGCTTAAGATCTGTCTCAGCCAAATATTCGGTTTCTGTATTGGGTTTCATTCTGCGACTGAACAGGAACCATAATCTGCACTCTCAATGCCGCGTCAAAATATTGAGACATGATTGTGTTGTCTATGAGGTCCAACAACCAAGGATCAGTGGCGTCAATATTATGTTTAGCTGCGGGCAAGAACGTTTGGGCTTACATTTTATGGACAAAAAAGTCGAATAGTAAAATGGTGTGCCCCAATGTCTAAAGTTACTCCTCAATTGAGGAAATGAAATTCAAGCCGTGGCTTCAAGCTACCCCACATGGTGACGCCACTAACAGGAAGGATCAGAGAAGATCGTCTTTGTGAAATGGTCAGCTCTTTCCTCGATGTTTGTAATATTCCAGCCCAAAACGTTGGTGGCGTGGGGTCCAAACCAAAATGGGAGGGGGGACGGCTCAGCATTGGGAAATTACAGACACGGCCCTCACAAAATAATACAAATCGACACCCGTGGTGAAGCCCCTTTGCCATGCATCAAGAGTCCCTGTTTTGGATTAGAGGGCACCCTCTTTATATGAAGAGGCCCCTGTTGTAGGCTAGGAGGCTCTCTCTTATGTGCCAGAAGGCTGCTGCATCCCATCAGAATGCCCTGTTTTGCGATAATGCGTCCCTTCGCCTGATTTGGAGTCCCTTTTGTGAACTTATAAGGTCCTATCCTGTATTAGCGGGCTCCTCCATGCTTCATATTTATGAAACAGAGGACACTGCCTTTCGATTGAAAGGCCCTTTGACGAGTCGGAAATCCCCTGCATTAATCAGAAGCCCCCTGTTCCGGATCTCACAAATTTCAACGATGGTTCACATGCCTATAATGCGCATAATACAAACTTTATACGGGGGACTTTTATAAGGTCTCCTCTTGAATACGACGCTGATCAGCAGTTTCACATCCCGTGAGGAGTCCCCATCTTGCGCAGGAGGAACCTCGAAAAGTATGCCACCCCAGCTCAATCTGTGGCACGCCTGCATGCATGGTAATCCGGAAAAATCCATGACGTCGGTAAAAGATGCTGACGAGAAAATAGTCTACCGACAACCATAGCAATCTAGCGCGTCATGCGAACAGAAAACAGCAATGATGCCTTTCACTTACGATTGCTGACCTATTCCGCAGCACCATGTATTTTGTGGGACATGCTTTGACATTGGGAAACAAACAATGGCAAAGCATTGACACCTACCTGTAGCAACGCCAGACAGACTGGGGAAGGCAAATATTGTCTGCATTGTCCAGCTACGTTGCGTGTAAAGCAAGAGAATATGCAATAATTCCCGTAAATCCAGGATTTACTCTCTGCATCTTCCGCCAGTGCGCATGCACGTGCCAGAATCAGCTAGTGTGCATGCACGTGCGACACTCACCTCGCACGGGATTGGCTGCATCCGTTGGTGCCGCCTGCCCATTGGTCGACTGGGCCGACGGCGGGTCCACCTGGTCCTCAGAAGTCACTGGGGCGGCCGGTGCCGGTATGCTCGGGGGCTGGGCCGCGGCCATCCCTTCCGCTGTAGGGGATGCCAGCTGGGATGACGTCACCTCCGGTGCTGCCGATGATGGGGTCGCTGCTACGACAGAAGGTTCGGATTCGGCCGGGGGCGGCTCTGCCGTTTGTTCTACTGGTGCCGGCGTTAGTTCTACTGCTGCCGGTGTTTGCTCCACCGGAGTTGGTGCGGGCTCGGCAGCTTTCAGTGGTTGGTTCTCTGCGGCCGACGTCTCTTCCCCTATTACAGTTGATGTCTCCGCTGCTGTTTCCGACTCTGCTGGCACTGGTGCCTCGGTCAAAGCATCCGATATTGGTGAGGGCGCTTCCGGTGTTGCTGTTGTTTCCAGCGGTGTAATAGGCTCAGCTGGTGCCGGTGGCTTTTCGTCTGCTCCCGACGATATCGGGTCTACTGTTTTCCGGCACAGGTTCTACCGGTGCGAATGTCGGTTCTTCTGCTGCTGAGGCAGCCTCCACCGATACTGGTGTCGGTGGAATTGGCACGTCTGCGCTATCCTCTGGCGCCGGCGCTGATTTCTCCGCTTCTGCTATGCCGTTCTCCGATGCTGGTGTCGGCCCCACTGGTTCTGATGGAGGCTCTTCTGGTACTGGTGTAGGCTCTGCCGGCACTTGCTCGGTCTCTACGGGTGCCGGTGTGGTGTCGTCCGAAGCTTGTGCTGTGGTAGACTCCTCAGCAGTGTTCTAGAAGGTGGTCTTTCGTTATGAAAAGGCGTTCATTGGGAATGTCCTGGTGGAATTCTTCTGGACATTTAACAACTGTGCAAGAGAACTTTACAATTTCAAACCGACAGCTGGTTTGAATTAGCTTTCGATGAGAAAAACTGAGGCATGAGGTAGTGAAAAACAGCATACTGTGGCGCACTATGGGCCTTATCGTCAGGTTCCTGCACACTTAGTTCTCTCCAACAGAAGGCCAAACCGCTATGCCTGACAATTAGCTCACTGTGCAGCGTGCGACATATGTGTGTGTGCAGTCAGCGAAAGTTCGTGGTGGGCTCTTACAGTGCGAGTTAGACAGTATAGAACTTCCCTATCAGAGGAGTTTTATCGTCGAGTATTTTCTTGCGAAGACTATGTTGCCTCACACCCCGACAACGATTGGTGGGATTTTGGCAGGGCGTCTTTCATTGCAGCGAGCCATGGCACCAGAGCACTTAGTGTGGCGCTATGACATTGACTTGTAGCTGACACCGTAGCCAATGTGGCCGTTGTGGATTTCGGCATGTGAATCTTTAAGTGTGTCTGGTTCATAATTTTTGTAAAGCAAATATGCAGCCTTCGAGAATAATAAACAGCGAAGATAGATTAAGAATGAGGGATATTTTTGCATTAGAATAGGTTGCATCGAATCATCGACCGGGGTAAATTCAATTGTCTGTTAAATCTTATTGCTAAAGAGCACGCTGTTTTTTTAATGATTTGCGCGAATCTAGGATGTGATGCTATAGTAATTAAAGCGTATTTACCGTAACGAGTCCAGGCCTTACAACGTTCATACTGGTGAAACACCGTTTAGCAGTTGCGTCTGCTCCACGCCAGGGGCGCCACCATCGACATCTTACCCGCTTGCGGGCAATCTTGCGTGAGAGAGCAAGCCCCAGCTTTCGCGGCCTCCAGGGATTCCGACCCGTGGATTTCTGCAACCCGCTGGATTTTTCAGCCGCCACCAGTAACCGTTCGCCGCCGGTTGCAAAGGCTGACAGTGCTAATAATCGAAACAGCAGCAAATCAGTTGCGTCGTAGGGTTACTCTTGAAATTGTGACTACTGGGGCAGGAGACTGACGCATCGACTGACCTGCTTCTCGTTTGGCGGGGCCTGCGGAGCAGGAGTGCTGACCTCAGGGGTCACCGCCGCGACTGAGGCCTGCTGGGGGTCATTGTCGGCCTCAGATGCCATCTAAAACGAGGCGTCTGACATCGGGTCCGGGTCTGCTAGGAGTCGTTGCATACAGGAAATCATGTATTGTAAGGGCTATGTTGTTCTCATGTACATCAGCTCAGGCACGTATCCGAGATGTTCCTCAGGGAGGTGGCAAATGTGCATCGTTGTCAAAACATGTCCGAATTTCGGAGATTTTAACGAATTTTGCGCTGCCGTCTGCTGTGTGCGAAGCTCATCACAATGCCCTGGTATGATGACTGGAGTCATGCATGCCCCCCCCCCCCCCACCCCCCCAATGAATACCTATTCTGAGGTGCAAGGTGTGCAAGGCCTGCGGGAAAACGCATGGCCCAATAGGGTATGCTGTCAGCATAGTCCAAGCAGATCATTGCTTCGAACTAGGTCTTATTCCTGATTCTTGGATTCTTGGCGGCTTGCAGATGTAATAATGGAGGATACCATAAGCTGAACTGACCCGAGCTCGTTAATCTTCCAACTCAGGAATGTGTCAGAAAAATCAGTTGTCAGATGCCATAAATCTGGTGAATCTAGTAGGAACGGTTCGGAAGTTATTGCCGAAATCGAATGAGGGCAATTCACCCCTATCTTCTGAGGAATTGTGGGATCAAGGAAGTTTTCACATTTGTATCGGGTTTTGAACTGAAACATCCATATTGAAGAGCATTCGGTGCTGGTCGTAGCCCTTCCAGATCAGAGCGGTCTTTTTGGTTCAAAAGTATACCAAGATTTATAACTGAGCCTATTTCATCATATCCGATGCTTGCTTCAATATCTTGAAATAGAAAACACTCCCTTTAATGCATCAAAGACGACATGGGGTGAGAAAGGTCCGGTATCACTAAAAAACGCCCGATAAAGACATTGGAGCTGCCGGAAAACGGTTATTTTCTAAGGTAAGGATAAGTTTTATTTTTGGTTCAAATTTTTAACGGGGGTCAAACTTGTGAGGCTGCTAGAGGCCCTCTCGCTTCATCCAGTGCCTTTGCTTTTCATTGGAGTTTTCCCTTCGCCTTGTGATATTTCCAGGAAATTTTGGCAGAGAGCCACAAAAGACAACGGGCTCCTGCGAAAAATTTAATGCAGCCATGCAATGAAGATGTAATATATGTGTCATCTCAGAACAGAGACTTCCGAATATCCGTTAAACGTTACTGTATTGGAGGGTGGGAGATAGAATACAGGCATTTGTTATTTTCGTCGGATGCCTGCTACAGTGAAGGACTACTTAAGGTCAGGCAAGGATTGGACAGTGCAGAAGAACATAAATTTAAATCAGAGCAGCGAGTCTAGGACGCATTGGAGACAGCTGTCTACCGAGGTGAATCGAAAGAATTGAACGCGATCTAGACATCATGGCGTCCAGCAGCCATCTTGTATGCACGTGCCAAAACCACACACGAAATCGTCTTTTTGCGACGATCAATTTTATTTATAAAAAGCCAGTGACAAATGATATTGCCACACATGCGTTACACCAAGCTTCACTATGGCCAAAATCGAAGGATGATTTTGGTTTTGACTACACACCCTGGGCCTGTTCAAACAGCGGACCGGAAGTTCCGATGTTGCACCAAACTGCAGTAAAGAGGTGAGAGCACCGGCCAGCGTACTGCAGCTGCGGCATGCGTCACGCTCCAGACAGGCAGCGAACCGTGCCGGAAAAGTCGCCATCCACGTTGTCTGATCATCATTATCATTTTTGGGTAGGCAGAAGACACCTAACCTGCATGCATTTCATGCAGCCCGGGCTGAAACCTCCATAGTTTTGGTACGACGTCATGCGGGTGTTCACAAGCCATCTCTCTTTGCTTAGTTTGGTCACCTGATTACCTGGCTGAAAATGTTGAGGTTTTACCAGAGTATCTACGAGATGCAAGGCTTTACGACGCATTGACTGGCTGCTGCTCCGGTCATTAGCACCGTCATAGACCCTTCACAGCGGCTGGAAATGCTTGGGAACGCAGTCCAGCGGTTACCAGGGCTCGAACCCAGAGTCAGCGATCCCGAAACCACGAGAACACCAAAAGTGAAACCGCGTGCAATTGACTCAAGGAAGTATTTTCAGGCTTTGCAGCTAAACTATGATTTGTTGTCGCTCCTGTCCTGGCCTCCTGGCATACGCCGGACTCATGTGAACGACACGTAGGTGATGTGGTTGAAACGAGCACGACGGCCACGACACGTAGGAGATGTGGTTGAAACGAGCATGACGGCCACGATTTACCTTGACCAAATTGACTCGGATCTAGGACATCATCGCTGACCACGATTTCATATCCGTGCCGAGCGTATCGATGTTGATTTCGTTCCAAACAAGACCAATCTCAAAGCCGAATCCAATAATATTTTCTCTTCAGCGAGAGTGCCCTTGGCCAAGGTCGTTTAGAATTCTAAGGGTGCTTTAGTTCGGGAGGCGCCATCTTCGGAGACGACTCTGCTGACCCTTAAACAGCTGTACGCCTCTCGAGTTCGCATGAGCTGGGGAGCGCCGCAGTGAGATCTGTATGGGCATGGCTGGGATGGCCACAAGTATGGCACATATTACCTCGGGTATGGCGGAGGTGATGATGCCAACGCAGTGAACTGACCTGGTGCACGATGAAGGTGGTTTCGGGCTATCTGAACGGTCGGAAGCAGGTGGTCATTGGTGGCTCGATCACTGTATCCCTATCCCAAAAGGCGGCCCAATGATTCCTTGTCCCTGTCTTTCATCCTCATCAACGTCCTATGGAGCATCCTTCCCCACGGCAACCTACTATCCCACGCCGGTGACACCCAACTCATTGTTGACGGTCACCTCTGATGTTGACGGCCTTTCCAACCTGCAAGCCCGCCTCGAGGAGTTCACTCAGTGCCTTTAAAACTGAGTAAGCTAAACAGAATTAAAATGAAGCCCAGAAGACGGACTTGAAGCTGATTGGCACCGAAACCTACATAAAAGACCGGGAGCTTCCGCATTGCCATCTCTGGCACAGACATCCATCGATGGTCTTCAGTGAAGGTATTGTGCGTTCTCCTGGCCAGGACTTCACAGGGGATCCTAAATCTCCTCACTCGTCACAGTGATGCAATCCTTGCATCCCTGCCCAAAACTTGTCTCCACTCACTCCTGAGGCTCTGAAGCTCTTCGTCTAAAGTCCCGTCTCTCCCACATCCTCTTCTGCTTGTCTGTATGGGATGGTGCGGTCGAGTGCCATCGTGTGTCATCTGTGCGGTCGTGTGCCATCTAGAGAAGGTTCAAAGGGTGATGCACTTGGCAGCCAGGCCGGTGAGTGGGGCCAGCCGCAGCGATCACGCTTGTCCCGCTCTGGAAGCACTCAGGTAACATGGCGCCGGGGGTCGTGAGCACTTCCGGGATTCCGGAATGTGTACAGGCTACTGCAAGTTCCTGACTCGCGCAGTGCACTGCGTGCTCTATTTGCGACGCACGTCGAGTCTTCCCAGCGTCAAGCCCGAGCCGTTTCGGGCGGCGTCGGTTGGCTACATCTGCCGCGAGTCCGATCGAGCGCCAGCCAGCGGCAGCTGTACCGCGCCGCTGCCGCGTGGAACCAGCTGCCCGCGGCGGGCGTCCGCGCCCCCCCCCCCGCGCCGGACATTCTTTACTGTTTTAAATCGCTGACTCATTTAACGAAACTGCTTTTACCTGTGCGTATGTATGCATCTCTCTGTGTGCAATGTTCTTCTTGTATGACTAGGCGCAGAATAACCACCATGTGGATGAGCCTTCAATGCAACGAATTAGATTCAATGAAATGGTGATGATGACCTCATACACAACAAGGCTGGCTGATCGTAATCAAATTAACTTGGGCGCGCTTGGTTTCACCCGGACCACGTGATCAGTGACGTCATGACCGACTTTGACCAAAGTAACGCTTAACGTGGCTATTACTGATTTGACATTGAGCTCGAAAACGTCTACTTTACGACTGAGTGAGCGCTGCAAAACTGCGAGTACTGCGTTGAACACTGCGAAAGTGACCCTGAACGGCGACGTTCACATTGAAAACGACGAAAATCCTCATTATAAACTGACTTCGATCGCCGTGAATAATACCCCCGAACATGGCGAAACTAAAGCTGGAGGCCGTCGATGTGGCCCCAAGCGGGACGAAACGTGCCTTGGACACTGTGTCTTTGAAAACGAAGATATTAATGCGCCATTACCTTGGCCGCAGTGGAGCCGACCATGAACTCGATGAAAACTGACCTTGAATCGTGACGAAACTGACCTTGAACACAGCGAAGGGTTGGAGACGGATGGAGACTTCGGACCGATGCCTGGCCAGGTAGCTCATGGGCCAGTGACATGCCAAGCCATCTGCCTCGCACGCCAGGTGTTAGTAGTATGACCTTTGACCTTGTCCGCTGAGGGCATGCAGCAACTCGAGCGTCCAGGGGGGAGGGGGGGGGGCAATGGAAAGCTGACCGCTGATTGTGAAGGTCAGTGGCATGCCACACTCTTGCGTCTCTGCGTGACGTTTGATGCAGGAAATGGATGACTTTGCAAATAACATTTGCAGTTGGTGCACTGCAAACACTGATACACACTCCAAATACATACATACGTACTCAAATACTGACAAATACTCCACATGATTATAGCAAACATGTCCAAATTCTACTCGTCACTAAATGAAAACTTGGGCTGGCTTTTCTTGATTTATGAATGGGGAGAAATACCTGCTAGATACAGGCTAGAACAATGGGGTTATGTGTCGCAAAGAGGTTACATCTTTAATTCCTGCTGTCGCCAGGGGTTTGGCTGATAACAGGCTTATGGCTGCTTATGGCATTGGGATAACAGTTTCAGGCTTGTGTGGCGTTTTCACGTTCTTTTTTCTCTAAGAGATCCTTTCTTTTCTCCATGGAATGAGCGTTGTTATTGCATGGCACAAAACCAATCACGAATTGAGGACAAAACATCCGACGAGTTAAATGCTATCAAGACTGTCAGGCAGTGTCAGCACCCCTCCGTCGCATACAAAGAGCCATCACTTATCAGACATGTTACACCATCACATATCACACCAGCAGATGTGAGGGGTCAAGTGATGTGAGCTGTCGACGAAGCGTCGGGCCGGTTACCTGTAGAGGCAGGTTGCGGTTGTCAGCAGCGTCCCAAAGATGTCACCACCGGCGCAGGGAAGGCAACGGCTGATAATCCAACCTAAAGGCTGCAATCCAGTGGTTTGCGGTGACCTGCTGCGTTAACTGCCAATCCTAACCACCAGGAAAACCGGGGCCACTGGCTTCTCACATCAGTGGAGGCCGACAAAAGTAATAAAAAGGCGATCTAAAAATGGCAGCAGTGAACAGCAGCTGGCACGCAAAAAATATGCGGTAAAAGGACTAAGAATGTTTGCAATAACACAACATGCTCACGGCCTCAGCGCGATACTATAGGAAATCGGTCATATCTTAATTCAAACGGAGACGGAAAAGGCTCCTCCATTAGTCGGATTTTGAATGCAGCAAACGAAAGAGCTGCATCAAATCAGACGTGTACAACAAAGCATGGACTACTATAATTGGCACATGCTCAGTGCCAGCAGGTCCATCTGGGCCATCATAAACTGACCTGTCTCCGGATCCCTGCTGCGGGAGGACAGCAGCCCAGCCGACACCTCCTCGCTGTCTGCTGGCCCAGTGCTGCCCCCTCCCCTTCACCAGGGCGGGCCACAGGTGGGCTGGCGAGGTGACGACGGCCCAGCACACTTGTCACACCGGCGCCACAAGTGTGCCGTATTGACCGGGCTGGCCCCGATCTCCGGCTGAGGTCACCCGCGTGACCTTACCAGCCACCCTCGAGCCGATGATGATCTGCGGAGGCGGCGCAGTTCCAAGACGGCCTCCGGCATCGTATGGTATTTGATATGCGGTGTGGTATGGTATGGTATCCGGTATCCGGCATCGCTTTGGTATGACATGGTATCCGACCTCCGTCATCTGATATGGTATGTCATCCGGTATCCGGTGTGGTTTGGTATGGTATCCGGTATCCGGCATCGCTATGGTAAGGTATGGCATCCACCATCGGACATCCGGTAGAGTATGGTATCCGGTGTGCTGTGGTATGGTATCCGGTATCCTGTATCCGGTATCCGGTATCCTGTGTCCGGTATCCGGTACCCGACATCCAGCATGGCATGCTATGGCATCCGGTATCCGCAGTCCGGTGTGGTTTTAGATATGGTCCGGTTAGAGGCAAGCGTTTTATTTTTTTATTTATTCATTGATTGCATTCATTGATAAGATTCCCTGCACCCCAATCCATTCTCTACCGATGCGGCTGTCCCATGCCACCCACTACCCATCCGGCTGTCCCATGCCCATCCGTACCTGTTATTTAGCCATGCACCTAGCCCATCAGTTGTTTCCGAACGCATAATGGTTTTGTTCAGGCAGGATACTTATTTACCAAGAATAGCACTCTTCAAAAAACATCGCACGAACGTTACGAGCATCCCAGTCATCAAGCGTCTGACACAGCTACCGAATATGCGGTACTGGACCAGGGCTGCCTGAAGCGCAGGTGGCTTTACCGAAAGGTTTCGATGACACGTACAGAGCAAAAACATAAGAAGACACTTGCTGACGTTATCGGTGCTCACCACAACGACTGGGAGAACTCCCATTAGAGACATACAACTGACGAGGCTGCTCGAAAAGCATGTCAAATTGCTCAAAGCTAGACGCAGGAGCGTCAAAGTTCCAAGGTGGTGTTTTGTATGTTCAACCTCGGGAGAAGACTGAGGCTGTGCAACAATTCTTATCTCCTGAGATCCGCTCAGTCATTAGTTGCCTCTAAAACTTATACATTAAGATCGGTGTTTGTTGCACTGTGCTCAAATGACGCATATCTGGCCACCATGTGTTCACCCCGTGGTGTGCACGCCTCCGTAAACGTGCGTTCCAGTGCTTTCACAAAACCGGTCGCGAGCGCTAAGCTTCGTTTGGCCTACATGCAGCTTTCCTGGGATATGTTTCTAGAGACCGTTTGCCACGCTATGCAAGCGGTTACGCCATTTATGACGACAGCCGTTCTGTTGGGCCGTCTGGTCAGCGACTTTTGTGTACTCGGCCCTTCCATTTATCGAAATGTCTGCTGAGCTCGTGCATGTTCAGTCTCACTTTTAGCTGTATGCACTCCCTGACAGCGCACATGAGTGTTTCCAAGGCAGTTCTATTGGATATGCACTAAAGTGAGTCATGCTTTGCCCCCCGCCCCCCCCCCCATATTGCACTTCGAGCGTGTTGGCATTGTGCAAAACGCACTTATTTGCGAGTGGTCTGGGTTGGTTGTAAAAACTATTAAGAAGATATTGTTGTTTGGTTTTTCATCATCACGATTAAGCGAGGGTAAAATCTCTAATTTAAAATGGCCGCAACTATGACGTCTATAATTACAATGACGCGCTTAATTGCCATATGCACAATAATTGCAATGACGGCAATAATCACAATTGCCACAACAATTGCAATGAGGCAAGAATGACGCAACATGCTCGGACTGACATATACGAGCGAATGTTTTCCCATTGGTGGAGATATTGCCTGGGAAGCATGCCTCCTGCCTTCTTTATTCTCGGAATGCAGTTCTTTATAGACGTTTTGTGTGGAACAAGCTATCGCTGACACTGATCACCGACGTCATCAGACACGTCACACTGATTTTTGTCGTGCAGGCTTGCTTTTCATAAACGACATTATTTCATTTGATAATTGAGATGCTAGCGAATACCGCATTTTCAACAATTTCTGTAGCAGTAACCGTGCTCATACCGGTATTCATCAAACGTGTACCCACACTCGCACCCGTAGGCACAATCATGGGTAAGAGCGCGGAGTGTAATTTTTTT